>NW_026535783.1:0-672500 GCF_028551555.1 Melozone crissalis
ACGTTTTTCTGCTGCAGAATTTGGAATTTAGATTTTAATGTTTCAAGAAATGTCATCGGTATGTATATCTCCAGACATGTGTATGTTATTTGCAACCTCAGAAGGTACTTAATGAAAGCATTGGATAAATAAAAACAAATTGGCCAGGTGAGCAGCAGTTTTCTGATGAATATTTTTTGTGAAGGTGAAGGCACGTGCAGAGGAAGGTCACAGCACGTTCAGAGGAAATAATTTCCAGGTTCAAATGAGGAATCAGCAGATCTGTGGAAAATATTTAACTCAGATCCACCTCAACTATGAATAGACTGTAACTGAGTAATTTTCACAACAATTGCTATTGCAACAATATTCTGAGTCCAGAACCATTCTATGTAGAAGTTGTAAACACTTGGTAAAAGTATTTGTCCAAAAACCATAATAATTCTGTAAAATTAAAAAAAAAAAAAAGAATAAATTATTTGTCTGCTTTCAATAAATATTTATGTGCTCAGTATTCCATTCCCACATAATAAACTCAGAGGAATTCCAAGACACCCAGAGACTGGTAAGAGTCCGTGAAACTTGAGTGTAGCACAATTCATACAATAGGAATAAAGCCACATACTCCATCATGCTGCATGAGCTGAAGCTGTGGTATGTCTGGAAATTAGCAGTGCTCTGGGGATATTTAGGGAAAAACACATTTGCTTTGTGGAATGCAAGAATTATTAATCATAATCTCCTTCTAATTGAATTTCCAAAACCACATAGATTAGCAATATATTTATGGTATCTTGATTCATCATGGTGCAGTTGATTTTTCCAGCCTGTACTTAGCAATTTTCAAGGAATCCCTCGTGCTGGTGAAGTTTCACAGGGGAAAAAGAAAATAAGATTTAGACCGTGAAAATTCTAACAAGGTTGCAAGCCTTTCCCCCCACTTTTTCTATAAAATGATTTTGACATGGCTGCTACACACTGAGAGATGTACTGTGGTTTGTGGCTTGGATTTCCATGCACTTTTATGCTTCGTTATTTCCTTTCCTGGTGGCTTTTCATGATACCAGAAAATTAAAATATCCATGGGCCTGTAATTTTTGGGTAGGATGCAGCCTAAGGTACATGCCATGGCCTTGTTTCTGATTAGGGTTCCACCAGGCACATCATGTGTCCACAAAGGTTTTGGGAAGAATTTTGCTGCTTTCCCTCCTCATGGATTTCCTCTGCTAAGAAGCTGCTGCAAAGCTTGTGGCTAAAAACAAACAAGTTTTCTTGCCCTGGGCATGGGGCAGAATGTCAGCTGCTGTAGTGCAGCTGTTTCTGTAACATGAATATATTCACCTTTATCAGCAATATTTATAATCTCATGACAAATGTATTTTTTTTTCCTGCCAAGATGCATTTCCCATAAAACGAAGATGATTGGCATTGACATTAACCACGCTGCTGCTTTCTATGTGAATACCTCTCATATCAGCCTTTCACACATTTTATTTAGATCCAAATCATGCTAGCTGGGCTCTGGTATGTTGTGTGTGCTTATTAAATTCTAGCACAATATTCTTCTTTTTTTTTTTCCCCTAGACATTTGAAATTTCACAGTCAACAAGAACTTTGTTAAAGGTAATTTCCTCTGCCTGTAAGGAGTTCAGTTATTCCCTCAATGCTATTGATGTTTTTGTTTTAATTGAGTAACAATTGTTGCTTTTCCCTTAACGCCTTCCATTCTTGTTGATTCTAGAATATCTAATCCTAGATATCAAGATCTACTTGTGAAATGAGATGACATGAGACCTTTTTCCTCCTGCACTGTGATGGACAAGACATTATCTTTATTTGGGACTGGAAAAGTCATAAGGTAAGATTTTACTTATTTCCTTGTGGCTAAACCCTACACCTCTATCACCTGGCTTTCTCTTCATTTGTTGCTGCCAAGTGTTCCTGTTTGGTACAAATATTTAATTTCACTTCCATCTCCTTTATTAACAAGGTGTGCACTGGGGGAAGCCTTCCCTAATGAGGAATTTGGTGTTTCCCTTGGTGTTTCGCTTGGTTAATTTTGTTTTTCTCTTTCCCCCTAAATTAGTTTATTCTAGTAGAACAGATCACCTGATTTTATTTTATTTTATTTTATTTTATTTGGGTATCCAGCAATTTATGAAAATTTTCAATTTTTCCAGCCTACTCATGGCTGGGTGAACTAAACCCTTTGGAGCTGTCTTTAGAACAATTTGAATTAAAATAAAAATCTAGTCATAACTGCTGAAAGTCCTACAAAAGATATTGGAGATGCAAATAACTTGGGAAGCTTATGAAGCAGCGTATATCTTTGCTTTTCTATTTCTGTCCATGTCAGTCTTGGCAATTTGGAAACTTAAATGCAGAAAAATAAGGGGTAAAAAGTTTTCTGGTTGGGTTGTTTTTTACCCATAGAAAAGTGATGTTGCCCTGGGTAGAAATTACATCTAAATGTTTGCTGCTTTATCAATAGAAATTTTATTCCTTCCTCTCATTTTTGAGAACTAGCTGGGAACAACGGGTAAAAAAAATGGTGAACCTTTGTGTTAATATCAGCATTAAGTGGATTTTGATGTAGGAAGAGGTAATGTCATGGGTCATAAGGGAGTGGTACTAATTAGCAGCTTTATTAAGAATCTCTACTTGCTTTCACAGATTTTAGCAGCCCCTATAAGACCCTTTTCAATTAGAAATCACAGCAGAGCCACAGCTTCAGATTTTCCTCTTCCCTATCAGTACAAAGAGCTTTTCCTTTCTCTGTCACAGTTAGTGCAATGGATTGCTTTATTTTCACACATTCCTTGCAAATTAAAGGGGGGAAAATAGAAATATTTACAGAAAAGGGACTGCCCCCAGGAGAGAGGGGATTTTATGCTGTACCTTTTGGCTGGGCCCTCTGTCAGGAGCATGGCTCTTGCTTCCAATTTTATGAATTCTGGACAATTTTATGAATTACAGCAGCCCTTAATGAGCTTCCTCTGGGGGAAGGTGGAAAAACGATTCACCCAGGGAGATGTGATGGCATCTGGAAGATGGTTCTAGAAGGGAGCCACAGTCCTCCTCTGTTTTCTCTGTGCTGATTTGGGGCCAGATTTACTTTCTGAGGATGCTCTCCTCCTCATCTTCCTCCTCCTCCTCCTCTTCCTGTCCAAACTCAGCCAGACCCTGCAGGACCACAGGGATGGGAATGGTCCAAACTTGCTCTGTGCATGGCAGGCAAAATTAGCAATGTGTAAACTTCCAGAACAATCATCTGGATTGTGATAGTAATCTTGTGAAGAAAACGTGGAGTAATAAAAAAACAAACAAACAAAAAACAAAAAAAAAAGAAAGAAAGAAAGGAGGAGATTAAAAAAAGCCTTCAGGAACTGCAAGGGAAAATCTCCAGAGTTTAGCAGCATAAAGGGAACCTTTAAAAGAGAAAAGAAAAGCCTTCCAAATTAGAAACAAAGAGGATCTTTTTTTAAAAAAAAACCTCACAGCTCTTCTGATTTTGCTTTTGAAAATCAGTTACCAGAGGTGACTGTATTTCTAATATGGTTTTATTTAAAAGCTTTTAAACAATGTTGGGGGAAAAAAAAAAAACCTGCTACTCAGCTTGACCTTAGCTTGGTGTGTTAGCAGTGCACATGGTAGGAGCCTTTTTGGTAACGAGAAGCAGCTGCTACTCCCCTCAGCACATAATCTACAAAGCAATTCGCTGGAAGTGAATAACTATTTATTATCCCTTTTCTTGCAAAACTTTTAGGGCTTAACAGTAGGTTCATAAGCGTGCCAGAAATAGCACATCATTTTCATTGGATAAGGTCACAACAAGTCATTGGAAACTGGTGATCACCTACTTTAGCAAATAAGAAATGCATGAAATATCCAGTGCAAACCAACCACTGAGAACATTGTGGTGTCCGGCATTGCAAAGTGGGCAGCTCCTGGTACCCAGCTGTTGGGATTTTTCCTGGATGACATCACCACTGGATTTACAGTTTTGTCAGTGTTACGTCATAGATCTCCTTGTTTCAAAGGAGATTTAAAAACATAATACTGAAAAGAACCTCAGAAAGACCAAAGAAAACAGTCTCAGGACACAGTCTCTGCTCCCTTTTCTTCATGGGGGCATTAAGAATTAAAAATTATTAGGATTTTAACGTTGTTTTTGTCCAAAAAATAAGGCATTTTATCCACAGAAGAAGGTGTTTCACCACAAAATCTTATGCCCTCTCACAGGTCCTTGTGAAAATCCAAAGGAAAGTAAATTTCTCCTCAGTAGGATGTAACTGCTGCCTCAGAGAAGTCTGAACCCAAAGTTTCCTTTGCTGTGGCAGTTTAAACAAGAAGAGTCTTCTTGAAACCATGCGTATGAAAAGGATTAAACCTGATCTAATAACTTCAGGAGGATTAGAATAACCTGAATTAAAGCCATTAAATCATACAGAACCCTGTCACCATCAGCTACAATGGGCTCCAGAACTTTCTAGCACAGCAAATTAAAAGTAAGAAATTTGTGTGAGAGTGCAACATGGCTCATATGGATCCGTTGCTGAGTACTAAATTATCAGAAATACACAAATAGTTTTCAACATAATTTCTTAATCTGTTCTCACCGAGATTTCTGGTATCCCTGGGAGTGTATCAGGGTGAAACCTGCCATCCTGCACCGACTGTTTTGGTACTGGAGAGATGAACAGATAAACTTGTGACTTGGTGAGCAGGTGAGTGGAGGACAGAAACAGCTGGGGAACCAGCTGAGAGGTTTGGAAATCTCCTGGGCACCTGTGTAAAAGACATAAACCTCTGGAGATGTTGGATGAAATGCAGAGATTTTGCATTGCAGAATGATAGAATTACTTTTCCTGCAAGAAGGAAATAAAACCCCAAACCAACAGGAAAAAACCCCACAAAACAAAACAAAAAACCAAACAAACCCAAAACCAAAGACTCCTGTTCTGATATTTCTCTAAAATAAAACTGAGTAGATTTTTGAGTGCATTGTTACAAGTTAATTTCTCTACCTAAAACCCAGCAAACTTTGTTCTGTTTGGCAGGTTCTTGGATATCCATTTGGTTTAATAGAAGTGATGTTTTATTTTAAGAAGAGTATTTTAACTCACTTTTCTCATGTAACAGGGAAGCTAAGAAAGGTGACTCTCTGAGGAAATCCTAATATGTCTTTATCTTGGGCTTGCAGATTATATTTTACTTGAATGACTAACTCAATCCTGAATTTGAACTAAATAATCTATCGAAGTAGTTGAGGTGCTTTTATGCTCTAAGTTTTAATTAACATGAGACTATGGCACAAAGAATTTTTGTTTCCACAATAGTTGCCACAGAAATATGACCCACCTCTAACCTTATATACTGCAGAATAAATATGAAAATGGTTAATGGCAGAGCAGTATTTCCATTTACTAGTTCTGAGAAAATTGGAAGCATATGTTTAAACTGTGCGTCTTTCCCCCCCCCCCCCCCCCGCACCTTTTCATTTATCTGATAAAGTACAATGAGAGAAGCTCAGGCCTTATTAGCTCCTTCAGTAACTGAAGGATTCCTATTTATACCTGGCTGCTTTGGCATTCATGTTTCCCTGGCTGCCTAATTAGGCAGGAAAATGAAATCCCTGAGCTGGGGTGACAGGGCACAGCTGAGGCTGGGCTCCGCTCTGCAGAGATGCTCTGGGGGAGCATCTCTGTGCAAACTGGGGCAGATCTCCCGCTCCTGAGGGGCTGCAGGGTTTTCGGAAGGTTTTTGGGCTGTGGGTCACCAGTGCTGAAGGGATGGGCACAGTCTGTGAGATCCTTGGGGGAAAACACATCCCTCTTTTAGCAGAAAGCGCAGAGTGTGGCAGCTCCACCACCTCCTGCCTGCTGCTAATGAGACATCACCCCCTTCTCTCTCAGTCTTAATTAATATGAAGTCATTAATAACAGCGAAACACACCTGGGCTGTGAGGAGCCTTGGGTGTGTATTAGAGTTGTGTGAGAAGGGGCTGGTTTTAATTAGTCCTCATTGTCCTCCGGGAAGCTCAAGAGGGAGCAAAGCCACATGGATAGATGTCAGACACAGGCTGATGTTCTCTTGGTTATCCTCCAGCTGTTTGTGCCATCAGAAGGGTCTCACTTGGGTACTGCGCAAAGATCACCACACACAGGGCTGCGCAGACCCTCACTAGGAGATGTCTGAAATACCAAACCCCAATTTTGCATCCAGTGCTTTTTTCCAGCTCCTGGGCTGTGGTGCTGGAGCCTCTGGTGATTGTGCACCATTTCCATCCTTCCTAAATTTATTTGGGAATATAGAGCTGAAAGCACCATCCTCTCATTCGATTTGTACATGTCTGGGATGGCAGACCTGATGTAGAAGATAAAGTGGCAGAATGAGTTTAAAGCTTTGGAGGTTATATGTTTTGAAAAAAAAATGCTCTTTAGATAAAAAAATTTATTTAGTTGTCACTGGAGGGAGTGGCACTTTAGAAATGAGGAGTTCTGAGTTTTGGGCATAATTTTGCAGCCAAGATCTTTGAGTGACTATTTGTACTTATTTGTGTGTGAGTTTGAGGCAGGGTGGTGAATTAAATGCTCCATCCACCAGAAACAAGGGAAGGGCCTGATTTTGCAAACCCTGAGTAGTACTGTTGGCATTTTCTGTGGAGGTGCAGTATGGATCTGTTTCTCTGGGTGTTTTTGCACTGCAGAGCAGAGCACACTGACCCAGCACCTGTGTGGGGCACACATGTGGTGGGCACACCATGCTCAAAGGCTGGTCTGTGTGGCACTTCAAAGACCTGTGATGCCCTGTCTGGTTTTTTTTCTTTTTTTTTTCTTTTCTTTTTTTTTTTTTAAAGCTCCCAAGCTCTAGATTTTACTTTTGAAATTTGACTGGCAGCACAGGTCAGGGAGTCGAGTCACAAATCCCTTATGCTGATGTCTCCCTTTCAGGTATCAAACACAAGCATGTTTGAGGAACAGAGCCCTCCAGGCTAGAAAAATAAACATTCAGATGAGACCCTTTTCCCACTGCTACCACAACCCTAACTCACAGACAAATGAAAACCTGATGAAGGATATATGACAGGACCCTTTCCACTCCCCCTCCACGACCTCAATCTATCACGAATGCAACTGGCCTGTGTCATGGCAAGCACCCAGACAACTGTCAGTGCTGCCCATAAATCACCTCCATCCTGCACTCATGAGCTCTCCACAAATATTGCCAAAACTCCTGCTCTTCAAGCAGCCACACGCCTCAGGGTTGCAAAATCTTGAGCGGGGTTTGCTGGTGCTGTGCTGGTTGGATCAGATGTGCTCTCCTCACAGAAGGGAGGGATGGGAACAGGTTTTTTGTGGCTTCATTCTCGGGGCAAAAAGCCTCCTTTGTTCTGCTGCTGGGGCACCCAGCACCACGGGGAGCGTGTGACAGATGCCTCTGGTTCCTGGGAGAACAGAAGGTTTCCTAAAAGAGTCAAGGCTCCTGCTGGCTCTGCAGGAGTTGCCGTGTGGGCAGCGGCTGGCAGGTAGAGCTGTGCTGCAGGAGGATTATCAGATCCCATCCTGGACTGCTCTGCTCCAGTGATGCCTTAGGATTGTAGCTTTTATGTTTTTCAGATCCTCTACTGCATTAGTGGTTAACTCTAAACTCCCTATGGAGTGTTAGTGGCTGTCTTCACATTTTGGTCAGGCAAAATTCCCCTGGGCCTGAAACTCAAGGGCACCCTACAGCCTCAGGCTCTGAAAGTATAAACAAAAGTGAATTGAGGGGGAGCAAACTGGGGGTAAATGACTTCATAACCTGAAGCTGGAATTGGAGAATTAATCCCTGAAATGTAAATGGACCAAACTTACGATTGCCTGAAAAACTTGCGACCACTGTCCATTTTGGGTGTACCCCCTCTCAGAGCCTTCTGACTGCACAAGATGCACCTTTTGAAGGCCTTTAATAAATACCCATTTTTATTTTCTTAACCTTGTCTAGTCTCTGTTCTAGGTAGCCTAGGTAGCCACTCCAAGGCACCACGAGCCTGACTAACCACTCTTAATTTCACACCCCTTTTTTGCCTCTTTCATCCCACCCATCATGAAGCGCAGGAAAAAAGAAAATCAGAAACTTTCTTTTCCACATTTTAGCCACTGCTTCTCCATGCTGACATAATAGCCCCCATAATAACATGGTGATAATTCTCTTTTACATCCATTTCTGCAGTGTAAATGTGGTTCCTGTTGGTCCAACATGGTAAGTTTCAACAGGCCTGAGCCCAGAGAATATTCCATGCAGGAACAATATCAGTATTGCCCACAGATGGCACCATGACCAGTCCTTGCATTGCACCACAGAGCCCTGAGCCCTTTGTACAGCACAGAATTGGGAGCAAGGTGTTCCTGCCTTGATGCATTCCTAACAGGAGTTTGCTGTTGCATTGCATAATTTATTTTTGGGTTTTTTTAAGTGATCAATGCAGCAATTGCTTATGTGCTGAAAATAGAGATGCTTGTGACTGTTGGATGTTTCAGTTCAATCTTTTTTTCCCCTTTTTCTTTTCCATTTAAATGGCATTATGATCAAGGAACACAGTATCTCTCTTGATATCCTCGTCCTGCATGCTGGCTGTCATTTCTGTCACTCTGCTTCCTCCAGGATGACAGAGACATTCCTCTGAGCAAGCAGGGGCTTCTTATCAATCAGTCAAATGTAGTTCAGCTTACACTGAATGAGCTACACATTTACCGGCACACACCAGAATAAAAAGACAAGGGAAAATAAAACCTGTGGGGTTTTTTTTAAAAGCCTTTCCAGATGTGATAAAGAAAACATCAGTCTTCTGCAAGAAACAGGAACTGAACATCCAATTTTAAAATCTGCTTTGAAATATGGTAGTAAGAGTTTTGTTGTGGGTAGGAAGATGTAAGAATAGAAATAAAGTTTGTAGGGAGGAGCTATAGTGTTTGTTAAATCAACTGGTAGAATACTAAAAGAAACAAGCTTTAGGGCATGGGGAAAAAAAAAAAAAGCCTTTTCAAGGTCTGAAATGCAAGTATGAAATACCAAACTAGGGAGTAACCAAATGCTCTGCTCTTGCCTTGATTGTAGCAATCAATTACCAGTTTGTGAGCAAAGAGGGCAGCAGCATCTGAGAAGTGAGCTAGTGGAAATTCTGGTCAACTATTCCATTTGTGACCCTTGGGTGAAGTCATTATCCCAAGAACTCAGCAAAGAGCAATATATCTAACATACGTAGGAAAAATTGTTAAATAAGAGAAGAGTCACTGAGTATGGTCTCCTTAAAAGAGAAGAAAAAGCTCTTTTTGCATCTTGTCCTGAAACAAAGTTATAGCACAGAATCTGAAAATACCATTACAAAATTATCAAACTGTGCTGCTAAAAGACTCAGGCATAATTTTGTTAATTTTATTTTGCTTTTTCTTCTCCCTATGACATTAGATTAATCATAACAACCCTTCAATTACTTCCTTCTAAATATCCTCGAAGACCCAGGCATGGATGAAGGCTATTAACTAGAACCCCTGATTGTCCTCAAGTGCTTTAACATCAAAAATGCCTGTACAATGTGCAGGTCAAGGCACATATTTATAGATTTGGCCTGAAACTCATATCATTTTGCCAAAAATACCTTGCTGCTACCTTTATAGGTAATTTCACCTTGTCATTTCTGTGTTTCGATTCTCTCACAGGTTTTTTGGGTGGAGTCAGGCAAGGGATGGAGGGGACGATGGATCCACATCACCTCCTCCTCTCCCAGCCACGGGTGGAGCTGTGCCAGTGGGAAAACACTGCCCCCAAATCCCATGGCAGAAAAGTCCTTTGTGAGGGTCAGAGCAGGGATTTCCCCACACCCCCATCCTTGTCCCGCTGCAGCTGGATAAACAGGGTTAATTTCAATGTCTCTCGTTACTCAGATCCCATTCCATATGTCCTAATTAACCCTGTCTAATTCTGGCTAAAGGTTTCTGTTAACACCTTCTTTTCAGTGTTCCTGGCGTGCTGAATAAACAGCCCCGTGCACAAAGCCCCATTAACATGCAAATTCCCCGAGCTGCACTTTGTGCTGGGACTCATTAGTATGGAGAGATGCATTTCCCACTGGGAGGTCCCTCGGACATGGAATTAGCGCAATTATGCAGTTTGGGTGACAGTTCAATGTAGTTGGTGAATGCTGCAACACTTTCTTGGCGTCTGAAAATGAATTTTCTTTGAGGAAAATGAAAATGAAAAAATGAAATTAGAAAAAAAAAAGGAAAATGAATTTTCTTTGAGGAAAATGGGAATGAAAAAATGAAATATAAAAAAAAAAAAAAAGAATTTTCTTTGAGGATGCATGGCGCCCATTTGCTCAGCTTTCTGCTGAATAGGTAAATGTGCCAAGAAATCTCCACAAATTTGAAATCAGTTTGTGGGAAGGCTTGTGTCAGGTAACTTTTGAATGCATAAGAAGAGTTTTCCAGGGCCAAATTGAAGAAATGTACTTTCAGAATAATTTTTAACTAGTCAGCAAGTGTAGATATGTGCATGTACTGTAAAATAAATTTGCCTTGGATTTTGCTGCTGATTTTCCAAACAATCAAAGAAAATTCTAGTGAAACATCTTCAGTTCAATATTTAAAAAAAACCACCCAAAACCCAAACAACAGAAGTATCCCCCACAGCTAATTTCAATTTATCATATAATTGTAGATTTTAAGATCTGAACGGTTTAGAATTCATATACACAAAGTGAAGATAAATTGATTAATCTAACAGTTTTATTACTTGAACTCCTTTCCTCCTCATTATAAATTACTCTCTCTCTATGGTGAATGTAGAACATCATTACTGGTTATCTTTAATTGTAATTTAGAAAGCAAGATGTTTTCATTATCTTATTCATTCTAATGTATAATAAAGATATAGTATTTGGCCTGGAATGCAATAATGGGTTCATAAGTAACTGTCTAACCTTAGGTGCTTACATGATAAATATAGGGATGTAAAATTATGTGTGTGAGCAGTTAAAAATGTTCCAAGAGTCGCTGTGATCCTGAGGAGAATGAGAGTGTCACTGAGAGCGGCTTTGCTGCTTTTTATAAAATTTGAGATAATTACATTATTTGCAGGAAGTTGTATGCATTTTGGACCTGTGGTATGTTTAGGGCTGCAGTACTGCCCAGTGACAATCAATTTCACATAATATAATTATTATTATATTGTATAAAATAAAGCATTATAGCCTTTAATTAATTGCTGCCAGGTCATCTAACAATCTATGGTTTTATAATTATTTTGAGGAGACACAAGGCAACTGCTCTTTCAGTCAATGCACTCCTGAAATGTGTCTATCAGTTATCTTCTCTAAGTAACCTCTCTGAAATAAATGTGCCAGATATTGCCAGTTTCTCGAGTTATGGAGCCCTTTCCACATTTTTATGCCATTCTTTTGAGACCCTTCTATTAAGTTTTCTGCAGTAGTGTTGCAGATGAGTTCTCTGCTGATCTACTGAGTGATTCCATAATCCATTTTATATGATTTCCTGCACATGTGCTTTATGTATCCTTAAACCCCACATCTGTCTCTGCACATTTCAAAAGATATTTGCACAGATCTCTCCATGGTGTCACCAGATTTTTTTAATTAATTATTTTCCTCGTATATAAGACATTATTTCTTACAGTACCTACAGGTTTTTATCTCTTTCACCTGGCCACATTGGTATATAACTGTAGCTTTTTCAAATTGTCTGATGTTCCCTCATCTCAGCAAATTGGGATCATTTTTCCTCTATTCCTAATTGGGTTTTTTGTCTTCTGATGGCTCTTTCTACCATACTTGAATTCTTTCTTAAGAGATGTTCTTGAAAAGCTCTCTACTGACAAGTACAGCGCCTTTGTAAAATAGCATCTATTTCTCTCCTAACTATTCCTTCTCCTTGTCTGACATTTCCTGTGAAAAATAATTTATTGAAACATGAAATATGTATATTACATGGAAAAATTTAGGGTAATAGGTTTTTCTCAAGGTATTCATTTCTTTGTTTTATGCCAGTATTGGGGGTCTATCACAGAGCCATGGTTTGTGCAACACCACAAATGTTTTCCAGGGGACAAGAGGACAGGCTGCTCTCCAGATGAAATATTGAATATTAAATATATGAAATGAAATATTAACTTTCTGCATAGCATCAAGAGAGGTATAATTTTACCTGTCTTCTGTAGACTGACAACTGTTCCTGCTTCTGGTAGACTTAATTCTCAGTTGGGTAATGACTGAGCTGGCTGGAGAACAAAGCAAGGGAAGACTGCAGGAGTTTCCCAGTGAATTTTTTTGAGTATTAAAAAAAAAAAAAAAAAAACTGTGGAATGTTCCAGACTGAATTGCATTGGAGCAACTGGGAAATACACGTCCTGTGTTTGCTGTGGAATTTTACTTTGAGGGAGATCTTGAGGGATCTGTAATGTCTGCATCTTGCTACCTTGCACTGTGAACAGTTTACTCAAGCGAGAAGTTTGCCAGGATTGCCAGAACAATTTCAACTTCAAGGTCTCTGTTTCCACCCTCTCCAGAGAGCTCCAACTGCCTCAGGGTCCAGCTGCATTTATTTCACCTTGTGCTGCGTGACAGAATTCCCCCAGCTCCAGCTGTGCCTCGCTGGGTTGTGACTGGAGATGCCCCTCAAATGGCAGCACTGGAATTTCTCCTGATTTATTGGAGATCTGAGTGCAGAACCCCTCAGCAGTGTCCCTGCTGCAACCCAGGGCAGGGTGAGATGAAAGGGAGATGGAGCTCTTGCTGTGCCTCAGGGGAAAGAGGCAGAAAATGGGTGGCATATCTAAATAAGCTTTTAAATAAAAAGCTTTCCATTTGATTTTTGACAATTTCAGAATGGAAAAATCTGAATTAAAGCCTAAATCACATTGTAGAAAATTTAGATAATCCCAATTATCTACAACATAATAATTACACAAATAGAAATAATAATAAGATAATAATATAAATTATCTACAATTATCAACCTGCTTCCAGGTAAGTAATTAAAAAAGATAACACTCTCTGCCATAACCTCTCCCTCTATGATAAGAATAGTAGCGTAAAACAAAAAAAACCATAGTTCCAATGTAGACAAAAAGGCAGTAGTTTTATAAAATCTCTCTTCTTTTTCTTGAGGGGAACTTTCTTAATTTTCCAAGTTTGTGTGCTGGTAGCAATATACTGTGCAGTAGTATTTTTCCACTGTACACAACTTACAATATCTCTTCTTGCTAAGAGATTCAAAATTAAAAATTTTTTGTTCCTTAAAATTTGAGAGCTGGCTTGAGATTAAAATACTTCCACCATATTTTTCCCTTGAAAAAATGAAAATTTTCCTCAAAATTTTAATGACATCAAAAGCAAAATCGTAATTGTTTTTGTGTCTCAGAAGAACTAAGATTTCATCACTACTTTAAAATCTTTTGTCTTTTTTAATTCTATAATGGTTGCTGGGAATATCTTCATTAACAAATCTGCAATATAGGAATCTGAAATTTTATCAATTCACATTATTCCAGCACTTTACAACACAAATAATTCATATCTATAGGAAATTCTTATAGAGAATTGACTTATCAGTGAAAGCTCTAAAAGAAAAAAAAAAAGAAAAAACTGTCCACACTTTATTTGGAGGGAACTCTTCCACGGTCATGCCATTTTCTTTAAAAAAATCCCCTCCCAACTGCAATTCTTTGATGAGGTGGTGATCTGGTATTGGGATAAATTTAGTATGGAGACAGGCCATTATGGAGTCAAAGTCAAATATATTCTCAAAAATAAAATAAATACAATGTTCAGAAATAAAACCATCTGTTTTCTTCTGCCCATGTTGCTCAGCCTCTTTTTGCTCTCATCAAGATGTTCATGTTTAGGGAGCAAAGTTTTGGTGCTTGCATATTGTGTTGAACTCCTCTCTGGGGGTTTTCTCCTGAGCTCCCAGCACATGTAGAAACAACTGCAGAAAGAAAAGTCTGCCAAAATCCTCATTTTGGATGGGGAGAGGACCCCCCTCATACCTCTCCAAGTCACAGCAACAGCTCATTTCTAGCACTTAACATCACAGTAAGCGCACATTACATGTGTACTCTGCATGAACTGCATTTTGAAGTAAATGACATTACAAGCCCTGTTCTTTAAATTCATCTGACTCCCAGCAGAGCATATGTAATGTCTCATAACAGACTGCAGACAGGATAATATTTCTGCTGTTTGGATTACCAACAAATCTAATTCATGAGTTTCATTCCATTTTTAAATGAGTGCTTGGCCAAGTGGTTTTGTTTCCTTGTTAAATATTATGCACACGGTTCCTTGAAAAGTTACCAAGGTCATGTTAATAAAAGCTTACTTTTAGCAGATTTATTTCAAATGATATGGAGGGAAATGAGATTTTCAAGCAGTTTGAAAAGGGGAAAAAAACCCAACACAACAGCAAACCTACAACAAACCTATTAGGATAAGGACTAGTATGAGATAAATTAATCCAGTTTAAGAAAGTTTGATTTCTGCGCTGTAGCAGCAGCCAAAGCAGCTGTCCCATGGCAATTTGGGGATGTTGTGTCTCAGTTTCAGAGGAGTCTCCAGGTGTGCAGTCAGTCAACACCAGCATCTGCACCACGGATCTAATTTTGGGCTGAATCTGGGTCTTCCTGATGCCTGCACTTGTTCACAGCTGTGGGTTTGGAGCAGCACAACCAAACTCTGCATTTCTGTGATTCAGCATCATGTAGTTGAAACAAACTACATCATCCATGTAAGGATTTGAAGGGGTCAGCTGGGCAATCCTATAACTCTGAGAGTGTACTGAAGTGTCACTATAAATCTGGGTTGTGAGATGGGACTGCAACCAAGGCTGGATTTTGCTGTGAAGAGCTGTAACAATGGTTGTGTTTCATCTCTACAGATGGCCTGAGAAGCTGAAAACACAATTTTTTTTTTTTTTTTTTTTTTTTTTTTTTTTTTTGTAGGGGGGAGTATAAGGCTGGATGAATTTGGCCTGGATATATTTGAATTTTTCAAGTGAAACAAAAAACCAAAAAAACAAAACCAAAAAAACCACCCCAAAAATAAAACAAAAGCAAAAAACCTCAACAAAACAAACAAACAAACAAACAAAAAACCAAAAAAGGCCCCCCAAAAAAATCAAAATTTGCTTTAGCTTAAATAGCAGTTTAAGTAAAATTTCATTTAACCCACTCTCACCCCCAAAAAGAAAGCAAACAAAAAAGTATTTAAAAGTGAAACATTTATGTGTGCTGTTAGGAAAAAAAAAATTCAAAAAATTGAAACGAAAAAGAGAATTCTTCTTTCTTTTACTTGGTAAAAAGCTTTTGTAGGCAATTGACCTAAGTCTTTAATCTAATTTTGCATTATAGATTAGGAATTTTAATGTAGATTTCTGCCCACAACTGCAAATATAATGGTCCAGGGGCCCTATTTTCCATAGAATTGAAGGCAGAGAGGGATGCCTAGCCAGAGGAACTTCTTTGTAGCACAGAAATTATGGAAACATTACATGTTTGAGCAAAGTAAGACAGCTAGAAATAAGTGATTTTATAACCCTAAGCACCCATTGATTGGAGACAGACAAAGGCCTTGAATCCTTGACCTGCAGTGATGCTTAGATGCTGAATATATTTTGAATAATTTTGAATCCTACTGAATATTGAAAAGTTGACCGAAATTTTTGGTGTTTGCAGGGTTTTCATTTACAGTGTGATATCCATGGGTGTATTCTTTACCTTCAGCCTTGGCACAAGGGCTGGAGGTTATTGAAATAACACCACTGTTGCTGCAGATATCAGATCTCTGGTAACTCAGCTCACTCACGACTTTTGCCCTTTAAAAGTCTTATTAAAACCCTTTGAATGACAATTCCACCCCACAAACTGCAGTAGCACAGCTCAAGCATCACACTGTGCTTTGAAACTTTATCCCTTCCTGTGGAAGCTGTTACACTAAAGAAACATATTTTTCAACCTTAATCGTGTTGCAATTCCATAAAATCCGCCTCAAGGTCTTATTTTGTATAGCTGAGGGGGTAAGGAAACAGAGGATGTAGCAAGGTTTTATCCCTAATTTGTTTCTTGAATGTCTAAAATAATAAATGTATTGTTTTGACAGCATTAGAGAGTAACAAAGAGTTACAAGCTTGTGCTTTATTGTGCTTTTTGGGCTGTTACTCAGCGTTGCGGCCTGTGCGCTTTCTCACCGACTTTCATCCAGGGATCTGCCTAGGGACAATTAGGCAAGCACTCATTTTGAGCATGCATTATGAGGCAATTAAACAAGAGCTGTGCTCCTCAGAGGCGAGATGGAGCGAGATCTGGGGCATTAATTACCGAGATGTCATGAGAAGCTGTGGGGAATTAACTCATCTGTTTCCAGGCCTGGACGCCCAGCCAAGGCCGCAAACCCTCTGCAACGTGATCCCGTGTGCTCGGGGGAAAAAGGCAGGCAGAGAAAGGAAAAGAAACTCCTCTCAAACCTCCTGGAGCTCCTCGGGAACACATAAAGTGGCTGCTGTTAGTCCTTCAAAAAGAAAATGAGGGAAACGCTGATGGCACCCATCAGTTTTAATTTTCATGTAGGCCGTGGTGAGGAAAGGCTGGGAGAACTGGCAATGTCCAGCATGGGGAGAAGAAGGCTGTGGGGAAACCTCAAGAAAAAGGGCTACAAGGGACTCCAGGAGAGCTGGAGAGGGACTGGGTTTGAAATAGGGATCTCCTCGAGACAGGTCTCAAAAGCTCTTGGAGATCTATTTCATGCCCAAGATAGCTCAGCTGCTAGATAGCCATTAGATAGGCATAAAACCAAGATAGCTATTAGAAGGCATAAAATCAGCAGGAAGGCTTCTGTGACAGTGTTGGAAACAAAAAGGTTTTACTAAAAGGCAAAATAACAAAACTCATTACAGAGAAAAACCGAGTCAGGTGCAAGAGGTTCTTGCTCCTGGCACAACACCTCACAAAAGCCATTGGTTTCTTTGTTCTCTTCTTTTTCTAGTCAATTGCCCAGGCAGGACTTTTTGGCTTCCTTCCAATTTGCTATCCTTAAGTTTGAGGTGAAGTCCTCTAGGTGCTATGGGATGTCTTTTTCACTAATTGAGGAAAGAAATATCTGGGCTTTTTTTTCCTTTTTAAGGGGACAAAGGATAGCTTTGTCACTTCATCAGCAGGGGACACACTTCTACATGGGTTCAAGGGCTGGAGGGACAGGACACAGGGAATGGCTCCCAGTGCCAGAGGGCAGGGCTGGCCGGGATCTTGGCAATGAGGAATTGTTCCCTGGCAGGGTGGGCAGGCCCTGGCACAGGGTGCCCAGAGCAGCTGGGGCTGCCCCTGCATCCCTGGCAGTGCCCGAGGCCAGGCTGGACACTGGGACAGTGGGAGGGGTCCCTGCCATGGCAGAGCTTGGAATGAGACAGAATTTAATGTCCCTCTCAGCTCAAACCATTTCATGACTCTGAATCTGTGATTCTATGTTCTAGCAAGCTGTTTAACCTAAGGAGATCCAAAATTTGCAGTTTAGCATGTGCTTGGCATGTCAGGCTGCTTGCTTGAACCTTACACACATGTTCTTGTGGTTAATAATATTAGAAAAGCAAAATTAAAAGAAAGCTTTCCAAATTAATCAAAGGGTGAGTTTTAAGTAGCAAAACCTTGAAGCATCCAGCTGCCGCAAAGTGCCCAAAGTAAGGCACACTTTAAAGGATTTAGCCTGAGCTCTCCATGACTGCAAGGGCCAAACCACTGAGAAGGTGGCTGTAAAACTGGTGATTTATTTTGTGCTTTCCAAGACAGTCACATTTGTGTTTTTTTTTTTTTTTTTCTCTAAGTATTATGGGTCTAACTTACAACTTTACAACTCCTTCCTGCTTTCTGTGTGACGAGATGTCAGGCATGATGGCTGCAAGAAGGCATTCATGCCTGATGAAGAGGAGGAGGAGGGGGATGTAGAGGATGCTGCTGCTGCAGGAGGACCAGGCCATGATCAGCAGCAGCAATATTTT
Organism: Melozone crissalis; assembly: GCF_028551555.1. Lineage (NCBI taxonomy): Eukaryota > Metazoa > Chordata > Aves > Passeriformes > Passerellidae > Melozone > Melozone crissalis. The sequence goes on from NW_026535783.1 coordinate 18,021, forward strand.
GAGGGGAGGTGAGAAGTGTGAGTCACGGTGACACAGCTGATGCCACAGCCACAGGAAAAGCTGTCATAGGTGTCTGGGCAGCAGCAAAGGCCATGTTAGCTTGGGCATAACATTCCTAAAATGCCTTTGCGGGGTTTTGAGGTGCAGCTGCCTCATGCCTTGGAAAGTCAGTGCTTGCCTGATACCACCCTTGTGTGCAAACATTCCCAGAAATAATGCAGTCCTAAATAAGGTGTGTGCAGGAATGATTAAATATTCAGATATTCTGAATCTGGAGGTGGCAGGTGAAGGGCAGGACCTGCAGAGTGTGGACTGAGAGCAGTGGTCAGGTTATGAACTTTTGATGGGAATGTGGAGGAATCACCCATAATGATGCTGGAAATGAAGGAAGAGGTGGGGAGGAAAAGATCAGAGCTTGTTTCTGAGAAGTTTAAGGTGGCAGATGGACCTGCAGCATCCTGTCAGGGTGGTGAGTGTGTTATGAAGTGGGTATAGCCCTGTCAAGGATGGACTTGTGAACCTCCTCTGAACAGACATCATGGAGCTGTTCTCAGAGGGGTGTAGGGAGCCAGAATGGTGGCACTCAAGAAACCTGCTGGATTTCCTTTTATTACATAAATTATTTGTGCACTATTTGTTACTTTCCCTATGCATTGGTTATGTCCAGAAATTCAGCCTCCCACAGTGCCTCCCATGGTCTCACCAAATCATTGTTAGCAGAGAAATACCACTGTGGAAATTTTCAAGGAATTTTGAATGAGTTAGAGGTGGGATTTCTGAGTTGTTTTGGATGGTGCAATTTATTTCTTTTAATCTTTGACATAGGCAGGAAGTGTGAGTTCAGCTCACATCTTCGCTGCATGGCTCAGAAGGTCACAAGACCTTTAGTTACAAGACCTTTGAAGGATTTATTGACCAATAAAACTCTGCCAACAAGGATATTTATGTTTTTGAACCAATCCTTAAATAATTTGTTCCCTTTTGTAAATATGGGCTCATACTACAGTGTAAGATTTCTTAGCCAATCATGTTATGGCACACAAACTTACTACACCTTAAAACTCTAAACTTTCTTTTACTTTATTTAACTTGTCCCTGCTTAAATTATAAATCCACATTCTCACTTCTAGCACCTGAGTTTGGAAGCCTTTCCCAAGGTCTGAGATCAAATCCCGTGTTTAATTCTAAGCTTTGGCTGACAGGCCCAGAAATCTGAGGGTTCCTTGCATTTTGGATTTCAGCACACCACAAGAATCAGAAAATTCCAGACTGGTTTGGGTTGAGAGGGACCTTAAACTCTCTCTCATTCCAAACCCTGCCCTGGGCAGGGACACCTTCCACCATGCCAGGGTGCTCCAAACCTCATCCAGCCTGGTGCTGGGCACTGCCAGGGATCTGGGGGCAGCCCCAGCTGCTCTGGGCACCCTGTGCCAGGGCCTCACCAGTGTCTGATTAAAGAACTTCATCCTAACATCCAGCCTAAATCTCTCCTCTTTTACTTTAGCTCCCTTTCTCCATGTCCTTTCACTGTCTGTTCACAGGAAGAAAACTGATTGTGACCCAAAACCAAGGTTCAGCCTGAACCTGTGGACTCCTGACACTGGCAGCAGAGCTGAGCCACGCAGGGAAGAATTTAAATGCTTGGTATTTCAGTGCATGGAAGCTGACTTCTGCAAAAAAGCAGCAAAACATCACCAAAATGGACACATTGAGCTGCTCTTTCCAGGCAGCAAGAGAGCTCTGGGCACAGGTGAGTGGAACTCAACTCCCAAAATTTGCCATGAATATTCTTTTTTTCTTCACAGCCCATTCAGATCTGGTTGTCAGGAGCATTATCTATTGGGTAGACACTTACAGCTGAGTCTTTACATTTTTGGGGATGAAAAAAAAGAGAAAGGAACAATAAAATCTTGCAAACTCATAGCTCAGCTCCCTCTTCTATGAGGTTTGGAGCAAAAAGCAAGGAATCTTGAAAGCCCACAAATATTCGTATTTAGCAATTCAGTGGTTTTATCTCTGCATGAGACCAGGCTAGGCTAGAGAATGCCTTGGAAACACAGATTAAAACAGCTCCCTAAATAGTGGCTCACGACACCCTCCCTGAATTTTCTCATGGCAGTTTAATTAAATTAAGAGAATGAGTCTCACTAACACCTCTGAAACTCAGGGACTGAAATACCTGGAACTTCACTCCACTCATGCAATGTGCCTCTGTACAAATACTGAGCAATGTTTTAGTATGGGTCCCATCTCTGCATGCCAGACTGCTTAAAAATGTGTCTTCTATTATTATTATTATTATTTCTGAGTTCTCCATCTAGGAAAGCCAGTGGGAAACAAAATATATTTGTTTAAAGCTGTCCAAAAAGCCCTGCCTGCGAACAAGCTGTCTTCAGACCAAGCCTGGAGCTAGCCTGCAGTCTGACAAGCCTTTGAATTAATTGCACCCTCTCTTTGCTAGCAAATGAGAGGCTTTCAAACATCCTTTTAAGCTTGCTGAGTGATTTTCTGAAGTTTTCATAATGTGCTGCTGCAGAATATTGTGATTTTCATGATGTAATGTAGCGATTGTTCAGGTTTGGGATAATTGGCATCAGCCAGGCTGTGCTGCACCCAGTTTGCTGGCCCAAAGAATTTATCTGTGGTGAGTTCTGCTGTGGGATGAGGGCAACCCAGGGCAGGTACCTTGATCCCTGTGGCATTTTCAGGAACATTTCTGGGCATCAGAAGAGTTGTGAGAGAAAACTTTTTCTCCCTGAGCTCTTATCACGTGCATTGGTTCATCTCTCCTTATAGTTTCCAGTCAGTCTTTTCACCTAGGTATCAAGGGATAGTACCAGAGGAAACAGCCTCAAGTTCCACGAAGGGGGGTTTAGATTGGGTGGTTTTTGTCACTGAAAGGGCTGAAAAGCATTGGAATGCAGTGGTGGAGTCACCAGCCCTTTGGAAGTGCCCAAAAGGCTTGTGGATGTGACACCTGGGGACGTGGGTTATGGTGGGCTTGGGGGAACAATTGGACTCAAAAGTCTCAGAGGACTTTTCCACCCTTGATAATTCTGTGATTCCCATGTGACAGGGCTGGCATGGCAGGGGAGGTCACTGGGCTGAGCTGCAGTGGCTGGGAGCTGGAAGTGAAGAGAAACAGGCACCTCCAGAGGGGATTTTTCACACCCATCCTGGCTGAGGACAGGACACATCAGTCTTCAGAAGGGGAACTGTCTGCCCTCTGACCACAGAGGAAGAGGAGGGTGCTGCTTCAGGCAGGACTGTGGGTTTCCAGTGAATGGAATTGGGTGGGATGAGGTTTGCCCTCAGAAAATGCTTCTTAGCATGACATTTTCTATGGCAAATAGACTGACAGCAGTGCCACTGTCCTGGAAGCCAGGAAGCCACAAGATTTCTCTTCACACTTAATAATGCCTAAAGCAGCTATTGTTTTGGGATGCAATTCCTCTTGCAACTCATACTGCTCCCCCACAGCATCCACAAGAGTCCCTCATCTGGTTCTCAGCATCAAAAGGTGTTTCCAGGCTTTGTCCAAACTCAGTAGGCATGTTTTGTTTTGGTTTTTCCTAAATTCAACAGCCATCCTCCTGCCCCTGGAGTCACCACCAGCACAGTCAGACGGATCTCAGGTACCAAATGCACCAAACTGGAGACTGCAACCAATAATTCACCTTGTCATGACTTGTGAAGGCCTCAGGTGTGTGTCTGCGTGGAAATCCACAGCCACTTTTCTTTGCCCAACACCACCCACTTTGATTTTCCTGATTTTCCTCAATTAGAGAACCCTTAACTGGTGAAGACCTCAAGGAGAGGGGTTTTCCCTCACCAGGCTAATGTGATGTTTTCTCATGCTTTTGTGATGGGCCTGATTTTCTGAGTGCAAAATATCCAACCCCTCTTGCCAGATGCATTAAGGGTGCTTTAAAATTAAACTGTCTTGTTCTGAGCATTGATTGTTCTGTGGTCACTGATCTAAAAAGTGAGACAAATAATGCATTCAGTGATTATCTTGATGTAAGAAAGAGCTTCTTGATGCTGTCCCATAAATAATCCTTTAAAACGGTACATAAAAAGTGGAGATCTGAAAGAAAATGCAAGGCTCACAAATTCATACTCCTGGGTGGAAAGCAGCTGTGGAAATGTCTATGAGAACCAACTCTGCCACCAGACATCTCCATGAACTGGCACTGGAAGCCAGTGGCACGGGCTCAGCCTTGACTAATCTTGTTTAAAGGATCTGGCTTACAAAGGAGTAAAAAAAAAAAAAAAAAAGGAGTCTAATAAAAGCATCCAAGGATTTCAAAACCCAGCACAAAATTGCTGATGCAAGGGAAAATGTGAAATAATTCCAGTGTGGGTCTGTAAAGTCACACACTCAAAGGACCTGAGCAACTGCAAATGCAGTTCACACATCCAATGTGAGGAATAATTAACAATATTAAATGAAAAATGGAAGCTGAGCACACATAGAAAAAAAGGGAGAACCAGCATGAAATGCCTTACTGCTTCCCATAAAACCTCTTTCATGGACAGCCAAAATATGTCCCTTCACAATACTTTTTTGACACAAAAGGTAATCTTTGGTGCTCTGAATGGTCAGCCAGCTGCACAGGGGATGAAATGCAGAGACACACACACAAATTTGGACTCACAACATCTATTTTTCACTTCTGTAGTTTTTACCAGATTTTTTCAGTATTTGTCTTACTGCAAATAGCTGGATTTTTTCTTTATAAATGAGTGAAAAGCTCCTTATTTGAGCCACATAGCCTAAAAAATCAGGAGCCAGAAATCAAATCTAATGTGAATACACTAATTCTAAATTCTTAACATAAATGATACAATTTTATGTAAAAAAAAATTTGAACGACTCCTTTTTCTAATTGAGGCCTACCCTTCTGCCTCTAGACATTTATGTTTATGATGAATAACAAGTTTTGGCTGTATTTAATGGACTTTATTAATATTGTCATACTGGCATGGATTTCTGTTCCACTAAAGATGCCAGGACTTAGGAAAGCCTTTCTAAGAACACAGAGTTTTATCCAAAGACAACTGATTTCAAAATTAATTGCTTTGCTTCATGAAAAAGAAAGAAAAAGAAAAAAAAGTTTGGAGCTAGCATCTTGTTTAATTTTGTGGGTTGGAAGACATTAGTATTAATTTTGTACTGATATCTATTTTTTGTTTATATCTAGTCATAGCAAAATGCACATCAAAGGGACAGTCTCATTGCATTTTAATTATGGAATTATGAAATATTTTAAAATGCTTTATATTGTAATATTTATTTCATTATTTGGTTTATTATTTAAAACCATTTTATTGTTTTCATTTGTGCAATGGTAGTGGCCAGAAGCAGGAACACTTCCGAGCTGGGTGCTCTCCAGCCCAAGAATGAAAAGATGATTCTCTCCCTCCAAAATCTCACATCTAGGAAAAAATAAGCTTGTATAATTTGGCAGGAGTCACTGTAATCACAGCATTTCTGCAACTGAGCTTATATCCAGTGACTTTTATGCCAATTCCTGAGAAGAGAGTGCCTGTGAGAAATCAGCAATTTACCTGACACCCATGAGACTTAAGAACATTCCTAATTCTTTTAAAAAAGCTCAGAACAAGTAATTTTGAATTTTGATGCTTAAAATAATTCCTAGGGTTAAGAGAAATTCCTGCATCCATTAAAAAAAATTACCTTGTGAGATGAATTGGGGTTCTTTTCAATGTTAAGAAACCTCCTGATTTCCAAACTGTTGTTGTTGTTGTTGCTAATTTTACTCAGTTCCACCTGAGGAGGAAATCAAGTTACTGCATGCCTAGACAACTCACTTGTGCATGCGCACACACACACACACACACATACAGACAATTTCCCTCTCACTTTCAGCCTCATATTTTGACTTAAACAAACAAATAAACAAACAAATAAATAAATACATAAATACATAAATAAATAAAGTGTAATCTCCAGCCTTTTCTATTCTCTCTGTCCAGAGGCTCCCCTGAAGAGCAAGTCTGACCAGGAAGGACAAAACCCCTACATATGGAAAAAGGCAGAGCACCTATTCATCTGCTCCAAAGAAATGGTAACAGTATGCCTCTAACGGGCCATTTTTAGTCTATAAACCCCTCCCTGTGACTCAAAATACTGAAATTTCCAACACCTACGTGGAAGATCAGCATCACCAGATCCGTGGTTTGACCAGGAGGTTTGACCTGGGCTGCTCACAGTGCCCGGGGATGTAAAACTTTGCTCCTTGGGACAATCAGGAGCCGCCAAAACCTCCTGATGTGGGGTCTGGAGTGTTTCCCCCAGCCCACAAAAAGGCTGAGCAACAGAGGAAACTCATGGAGCAGCAAGCCAATCCCCCATTTTGATTTTTTCTTTTTGGTTTTTTTTGCAAGAATCTACCATATTTCAAGTAGTTCTCCCCTTTGGCGCCAATAAGATTCCAGGAAAGCAGATGGGAGACAAGTAACACCTTTCTGCTGAAAGAATAAGTGATATTCCTTTGAGTAAGAATCAGAATGCACTGTGCAGTTCTGTCTTCTTACCTGCTAAAACAAAGTTAATCAATCAGCACTGTTCTCAGGTAGAAAAATGCAGTTAAGTTATCAGTTTTATGGCAGAGCTTACATGAGCTTGTGAATAACTGCATGTGAAATTGTGTGTGGGTGTTTTTTGGGTTTTTTTGGTTTTTTATTTTCTTGGTTTTTCTTGTTTGTTTGGGGTGGGGTTTTTTGGGTTTTTTTTGGTTTTTGGGTTTTATGGGGTTTTTTGTTTGTTTTTTTCTGGTTTTTTTTTGCTTTGTTTTTTGCCTTTTTTGTTTTTATTTGGTTTTTTTGTTGTTTTTCTTTTGTTTTTTTTTTTGCTTTTTTGTTTTTTGTTTGTTTGTTTTCTTTTTTGGGGGGGGTTGCTTTGGTTTTTGCTTTTTTTTTTTTTTTTTTTTTTTTTTTGGTTTGGTTTGGCTTTTTTTTCCTTTTTTTTTTTGTGCAATACAGGTTCTGGATCCTTGAGGTTGAGCCCTGTTGGGGTAAGCAGAAAAAAAAAAAAAAGTTTTGCTGAGTTGCTAATGCTTTATAGCTTTAAAACTGTCTCTCCTCACCCAGAAACAGCTTGGCTGAGGTGAGGCCTCATGGGCTTGCTGGAAACCTCCTTTGTTTTTTCTGGGATGTAAAGGAGCTCATGGGAAAAGCTGTGCCTGAAGATGTGATCTGAAGCCACCATCATATTTCAGGCTGGGTAAAAGCCATTATTTGTGTGCATATGTGTGTGTGTGTGTGTGTGTAGGTGAGTGCTCTTTTAAAATGGTTCTAGGGATCAAAAGTGGGGGAATAAATCTGCACGTACTTAACCAAAAAAGCTGTAAACCAAGCTTATCTCTTGTCCTTCAGCAACCTTTATCTGACTTCTGTTATGAAGCTGATGTTCCCTCAGGCAAGGAACAGAAATCTACACCGTTCTCAAATGTGATTACAAATTAGGTGAATGCTATGAATAAGCCAAGAGTTCAGGCTGATCTAAACCCTTATTTTAACCAAGTTATCTAAACTGGTCAATTAAATGACTATAAAGCAATTTAAGGCCTGGTTTCCTATGGTTCTTTGAACTCTCTTGAGTGAATAAATTTAGAAATAATTTATGAAAATGCAGTGCACTGGAAAATATATTCACCCAGTTCTTTTCTCAGCTGCGCTATTTTGCAGTCTGCAGCAAATTGGCATTACTCCCCCCGTGTTTCTGCAAAATGCTCAGCGAGTTCAAATGGCTCTCAAATCTACTGAGACAGTTGAATTATTGCAAAAGTCTGTCTAGGGCTGTAGACATGTGTTCTTTTGACTCCCCCTCCATCCTACTGAAAAATAAACTACTGTTCTTCATGGCTTATTTTGTCTCTGTCAAGGAAACTTTCTGCTCTCATCTCAGGAGGATTGTACAATAGCAATCTGATCCTGACCTTTCTACCTCTTCCTTGAATAACAGATGAAAATTGGACAGTGAGAAGTGGTGTTTGCTCCATAACTTGTATCCCAGGCACAATCTAATGACACTCTCCTCCTAGTAAAAACAACAGTTGCAGCAAAGGTTATGGTAAACAGGTTTAGCTAATTACCTCTAAATCAAATCCAGTTATAATTTACTGCTGTCCTCTGAAGCTCTGTGCCTGCTAAACCATGGGCTTTGGTTGGATTAGTTTATCTCTGATAAATGCAGTGTGATTAATTTCTCCCACAGTACAGCAGCACGTAAATATCAAGTGAGAATAATATATGGCCAAATAAACTCAGCTCACACACCGTCACAGCAGAACTCTCCAAAGCCCCCATGTACCAGGCACTGAAATAGAATCCCCCTTTTTTGTTTTTTTACAGAAGGCGATGGTGGGGAAGAAATCGTTTTTGTGTTATTCTTTGTTCCAGGGACAAGAAAGAAAACACCAGAAGTGAAGCACACTGGTGCTTTCAGGATTTAAATGTCTCTCTGCATTCAAGTAATGTGCACTTTTGTGTGTGAAAATCCTTGCCACAAGTAAATCGGGTGTATACATGTGACAGAAACATGGATTTGTCCTATCAAGATTTGAAACTGTGGCTGTGAACACCTCGAGTGCTTATTTTTTGTGAGTTTTCATTCTAAAATATGAAAAAGTCTGTTTCCCAAGGAAGTGAGAGGAAATAAAGAGAACTCAATTAAAAATCCATTTGAAATGTTTATGTGAGATCTGAAACTACATATACTTCTTGAGTTTATACTTTGGTTTCGAGTTCAGACTAGTTTAATCAAAACATTTGTTACTTCTTGAGCAAACTTTAGACTATTTTTTAAAGAAGCAGCTCAGAGGTAAAGTTCTGTGTCAAAATAGTAAGGAAGCCATAATCCCCAGAGCTTTCCTAGAAGCCCTGTGAAATGCAGCAGTTTTGATTCAGCTGCAGTTTGTTTTTTTAACTTTATACAAATCCAAAACCTGAGGCAGACAGAGAATGTGTGGCAGGAAGCAGCAGGGCAGGATATGTCTCTGTGTCATCCTCAATGGGGGAGAACCAATTTATGTGATTTTAGATGCAAATTTCACCTTGATTTGCCTTTAGCTTCACTTCAGTGCCACTTCTACTGCAAAGCAGCAAGTTGATTGTAGTGTGCAAAATAATTATTTTACTAAAACACTGCTCTCACTCTCAGCACTGTAGGTTTGGATTGGACAGCAAGATAAATTTCTTCATGGAACAGGCATGGAAATTCTTGACATTTCTTCATGGAACTGCCCAGAGCAGAGGTAGATTCTCTGGAAGTGTTCAAAAATATGTGGCATTTGAGGACATGGTTAATGCTGAGCACAAGGGATGGTGCTGGGTTGACAGCTGGACTTGATGTTCTCAAGGTCTTTTCCAGCCTTCATGGTTCTGGGATTCTGTGTCCTTTTCCTGAGATGTTGAAGAGCTGCTGCTACACTCAGCAAACGTTGAACACAAAGTTTCATTTCCTCATTGTCAACCACAGAATGATTGTTTTTGGTTTTTTTTATACTAGCAAAAGCCAGGACAAATTGTTTCTCAAATCCCAGCATCAGCCTCCATTTAGCGTGTTGGGTATCCTCATGGGGACACCTTCCACTGTCCCAGGCTGCCCCAACCCCTGTTCAGCCTGGCCTTGGACATTTCCAGGGATCCAGGAGCAGCCACAGCTTCTCTGGGCGATTCACATTTTGTCCCTGCTCCTCTACAGTCACCAGGGTCCAGCGTTTGAAGGGAGCAGTGAAAGGAAAGTGAGAAACTCAAGCAGGGCACAGCAGGTTTGAGTATTTTTTGAACAAAGACCTAAACTTCCACTGATATCTACTTTGCAGCTCAGAACCTAACATGACGGGTTTTCTGCACTGTTGAACTGGCCAACCTGCTGAAGGAAGGCAAAATTCAAAAAGAAAGAGCTGGATGTAAAAGTGGTCCTGAAGCAGCTGTGGTGGAAAATGAAACATATCCACATCCTTTCTCAGAAATTATTAAATCCGTTCACTGGGATTGTTTCACAGACACATGCACACTATAAATAAATGATGGGCTGAGTTATAGGAGTTACATACCTTCTCTTTGCTGGGCAGAGTTGCAGTTGTCACCACCCTTTGGTTTTCTCCTGCTTACATGTATTTTTTATATAAATAAAAATTCCAGCTCTTCTGTCGTGCGCCTCATGGAAAGAGAGCTCAAGTTCAAGGCTGTGTGGGAATTTTCTCAAGCCATTGGAGTTCCAGCCAGAAAGCAAGCATCCCAGCTTGCATCCCAACACAGGCCAAATTAATTCCATCACCATCAAATGGAAACAAAGTGCCTGAGACAAAGTGACTGAGAGGTCAAGGAAATCTGCAGCTGAGAATCAAACCGGGAATTCAATATGTGAAAGGTGAACGAGGGGGCATTTTTGGAGCTTGGGGTACACTCCAGTGATTGCACACAGTCCTTCATGGTTCTTGTGGCTTTATCTCGGATTTGTTGTTGACTGATGCACGAGATGAGACAACAAGGGCTGTTCTGGTATGTGAGTTTCCTCCTCCAAATTAATTCTGTACCGCTGACGCGATCTCTCTACAAAGTGACTCCTTAGAAAACATTTTTAAATTCTACACCAGTGCAGGAAAGCTTTAGTGTGTCTGACAGCTCTGGAACTGCCCGGCCAGAAGACAGGTCAGGGTTCAACCTATTAAACTCTTGGTAGCTGCAAGATGCGACATGAGCTGAATTGCCCATCCACCAACACAGACCTGATTGCTTGCTCCCATTTCCTGATGCAGCAAAGGACAAGCATGAAAGAAATTAATGCACGCATTTTATCCCCTGCAGGGCTGACATCTTTCTGGCTGACTGATAAAAACCCCTCAGATGATCAGATAGGAGAACTTTCTCAGCTGCATGGTTGGTTTGCCTCAGAGCAGCACTGTTCTTTTAGAGTCACTTCCAGTCAATGGCAGCTCTGGGAAAATAGGCAAAAACCCCACAAGCTAGCTTTTGGGTGAAAACAGCTGTGTGTTTTCAGTGCAATTGTAATCTGGCACCTTGAATTCGTGACCCTTTAAATTTGGTGTCATGTGAACCCTGATTACTCATCCCTTGGGGGGAGAGGAAGCCTATCTGAGAAGCTCTCACACTTCCAAACTGCCCCACTCTTTATGGCTTTAAGCCACATGAAAGTAATAATCTTTCCATAAGATACTGCTCAGTGGATCTTGGAAACGCCTTGGAATAGGACTTACTCAGCAGATTTGAATAAAACCCAATCTCTTGTTTTTACAGTGTCTGCGGATTAAAGTGTGAAATGTAACCCTTCTGACAAAAATCTGTGCCTTTGCACAGCCCTGCTTCATATCAAACCTGGAGCATTTCGGGTGCCTGTTGTGGGATGCCATCTGGCTCTGTTCTGCCCTAACTGGGGTTGTGAACATTGTTCATGTTTCCAAAAATCATCTTTTGTACCTGCCCAAGCCACTCAGCACAGCCTTGCTAACCCTGAGTATTCTCCCCTGGCCTCCTTTCTTGCATCCTTGCTCCTGTTCCTTTCAGCTCCTCTTCGCACGCCCTCACACAGCAGTGGCCTCACAATTTAGTCAATCTTGCCTCAGCCAAAATCTTCTTTCAGGGCTTTGCCTCTTGGCCCTGACTTCCCTTCCACACAAGGTGTAGAGGAAATTCTGCGGAGAGGGTGATTTAACCTGTCACCACCCAGATGCAGAGTTAATTATCCTGGAAGGCTCCAGGACACTTCAACTTTTCATTGCTTTATTACGGACTCATGTGTTCTGCTCTAATCACCTTAGATATTCTCCACAGCTAAGGAAGGCAAAAAAAGGTGTGGTTTTTTTGGCTTTTTTTGTTGTCGTTTGTGGGTTTTTTTTGTGTTTGTGGTTTTGTTGGTTTTGTTGTTTGTTTTTTTGGGGGGGTTTTGGTGGTTTTTTGGGTTTTTTTTTTGTTTGTTTTGTTTTGTTTTGTTTTTTGAAGTTTTGTTTCATCCCATGACTGAAGTTAGGGAGATAAATCCCTCTCTGGTGTTCCTAGGGGACAGTGGCATTGCAAGGGGACATGGATCTGAGGTGATGGCTGTACTTGGGGTCCCCAGTTTGATGAGGAATTCCATCCTGGAGTGACTGGGTTTTGAAGTCAGGAGCCTCCAGTAAAATTCTGATAGTTTTTTAGAAGGAACGGTGGCAAACAGAAACTTTTTTTTTTTCCCGAAATGGTTCCTCTATGGGACAATTAACTCTGTTGAGCTATGATAAGTCTTTTTATAACAGATAATTCTTGGCAGATGTTAAGAGAGTTAGTGTTGCATGTTATTTGCATTTAATTGTTGAATCTCATTGAGCTAAGTAAATTTTATCTTTCCTTTATCCTTCTCATTAATGCACAGAAATAAATACTTCCTTTCCACACGGCTGTTTAGTTTCACCTTGGCAGTTTTCAAACCTGGTTTGTGAGGTTTGGAAAGATTGGCGGCTGACCACAGAACAGATGAATTTGGAGGTTCTGATAAACATAACCTGCACTGGGAGGGTTCCATCAGCTGGAAGTTTGGCTGCTTACCTCCAGTGACACCAGAATGAAGAGAATAAAACCAGATACATTTAATAAAGAGCCTTCAGGTACTACAGGTGACAAAAGCTCTGTCTGAAGAGCCTTTCACTTTTGAAAGAGCGTGGAATTCTTATTCTGGCGTCTCTGGCGGAAAACACAGATTAAAATTTTTTATTGTAAATTAAAACTTTTAGTATTTCTTGCACTTTTCCCTGGGGGAAAGCACTAAATTCCCTGTGTGGAGAAAAGGCCTGTATGTTTATGGCAGAAGGCTCTGTCACTTGTTTGTCAACACCCATAGGCTTGCTGTTCTGTGACGCTCGAGGCACTGGGGAAATGATGATGCTCTGACTTTTCTGATCCTGAGCTCATCCAGGAGCTTTTCCTCATTGTGGATCTCCTCCTCTGCTCCACAAGGGCCCTAGATACAGCTCCATGGGCCCTGGTAGGAGTGAGCTGCTGAAAAGCTGAACCTAAATCCCCTTTGTGAATCCAGCCCCTTTGTAGATGCCAGCTGTGCTTGGAAATTTGGCTTAGGATCTTAAAATCGCTTTGTAGATCCAGCCCTCAGGCACCTTTGACAATCCCTCCATAGGAAATGAGGTTTTTTTCACCGTAAGTGTGAAATAGGGTATAACTCTGACTGGTTTTAGTGCAGCTAAGATCATGTAGCACTTTTTATAGACTGCCAAAGGGTCTAAATATGGTCAGTAAACCAGAAGGTGTTTTAAGGGGAGTAGACAGAAAGGGGTTAGGCCTGCATGGGCTCATTGACATCTGTATTTAAGGCATGGGGGGTACAGTGATGCCTTTGGGGCAGAATGCAGCTACTTGCACTTTATTTCATTCCTGCAATTTCAGTGCCAGCCACTGGACTCGAGGAGAGATGATTCTTTTCCTTTTTCTTGCCTCTGAGCACACAGGCAAGCAAATAATGAGTCATTATACACTGGCCCACTGTACAGAAAACCAATTCATTGAAGAGCTTGGCCTTTCAATGATTACTTTTACTTCCAGTTCATTACTTTAAGCAAGTTGGGTTTTCAGCCCTGAGCCTCCCCTAGGAGAAAAACAAACCAACACTTTCATACATGAAGGTGTGTACAGGGATTTTGAAGCAAAAAGGACTGTGGAGCATTGAAGGCCCAAGCTGAAAGCACCCCAAACTCTGCAGATGAATGGATGCATGCTTTGCTCTAGAGAAGGGCTCTTACAAACAGGCTGCTGTCGTCTACCTCTTGGAGCCTGAGGTCTCGTGGAGACAACAATCACTTTTGTTTTGCCGGGGAAAAATATGTAATAGTATATTTGTTTTAACAAAGAAAGGTATCCTGTGAAGTGGGCTCCCGGGGACATGAATTTTTTACCATACGGACTCCAGGTTGCAACTGCAAGAGGGTTTGGGATGGTTTGTGGTCCACAGACGCAGTGACAAATGTGTGATTTAATGTGGAGAAACACCAGCACAATGACCCTTTCACAGACCTCTTTAAAACATTATTGTTTCCTGTCTTCCAGCAGCCACTTCTGGAAACCTGAACGTAACGCTGAATTCACCCTTCACTGGTTTTAATGTCACCGTCACATAACTGCTCCCCTCTGGAAAGAGATGCACAGGTGTTAATCTACTTATGCTTTTCATCTGTTTTAAAGGGAAACCAGAAAATGAGAGAAAATGCTCTCTGTGTTTCGCATCCACCAGCTTCCTTTGCCTTGTGATACAAGAAGGCTTTGTGAGCATACCCGAAGAGTTTTTCCTTTTGCAAGCCCCTGGAATCTTCTGAGGAATTGCTTCCTGAGTTTTATTTTGTGCAGCAAGGGCTATGGGAAAGCCATGTCAAAACCATCTTTGCTTTGAAGTTGGCTGATGTTTACTGGAAGAGGGTTTTGGATGCTGGAGCTGAGGGCATGGCAAAATTTCTTCGTGTATCCACACAAAATCTCATTTGTGAGGCTCAGTTACATCCCAGACTTGTTGCTCAGGTCCTTAGATGACACAGTCACTAAAAATGTAAACTAAATCACTAAAACTACTTTTACTACCAGCCTACACCTCAGTTTACTTATTACCCTTGAGGTTTCTAACTCAAATTTTGATATCAACAGGTGGGTGCATTGAAACCCTAGCACTGTACGTTGTTGTATTCTTGTCACTTTTTAATGCTGCCTAGAAGGGGTTTAGCTGCTTAAGGGACAAGTAGTTGGGTTAAAGGTTGGACTTGGTGATCTTAAAGGTATTTTCCAACATGATTCTCTGATTCTGTTGTATGAATATGAACATGGGAAGTTATTGAAGCGAATAAGCCTTGTCCAGGGGGAACAAACTAATAAAATAGATTTTTTTTTTCCTGACACAGCTACAACTACAGTTTTTCACTATCCTTCCTTGCAGCAGAAAAATTTATTTCCAGGTTTTAGAACCTCCTCGATCAGCTCATTGGCTCAGCACTAGCCCAAGCCAGAGGGAGTCAGAGGGCACGAGGTTGCACCAAACATGGACTTTAGAGGTACAATGAGGTGTCACCAAGGAGAAAATGTGCACTTGCTGGAGGTGTTGTGGTTGCCCAGAGCTGCTTGGGCAGGTGACATTGCTCCTGTGCCAGGGCACGAGGGTCCTCTGATGTCTTTTCTGGGCTTACCTAAAGCTAGAAAGTAGACAGAATTAAGAGAATAAAACCAGATATTTTTAATAAAGAGCCTTCAGGTCATTAGGGCAGATTAAGCCTCCACAGGGGCTACACCCAAAATGGACAATGGTCACGAGTTTTTCACACAATTATTTTTCACACAATTAAGTTTGGTCCATTTGCATATCACGGGTTAAGCCACCAATTCCAGGTTCAGCTAATGAAGTAATTTACCCCCAGTTTGCTCCCTCCCAATTCACTTTTGTTCATACTTTTTATACTGTTTATACTTTCAGGGCCTGAGGCTGTAGGGCGCCCTTGAGTTTCAGGCCCAGAGGAATGGCGTTGTCTGACCAAATGTGAAGACAGGAAGTAACACTCTATATGGAGCTTAGAGCTCTACCTTAAAGCAGCACAGGATTTGGAAAATGTAAAAGCTGAAATGTGAAGGCATCATCTGTGCCTGGATGGCACCAGGCCCCCCAGCCCCATCGTGTGCCAGGGCCTCTGACTCCTGCCAGGCCTCAGAGCCTCTCGCAGGTGCCAGGGCAGTGTCTGCTGGAGCTGCTGTGCACGCTGCTTTTTTTTGCCCATCTGAGACCTGTCAGCTCCGTGCCCACCATCTGCCTCCCCTTTTATCACATCTGTTTGATTTGCCAGGGGCTGGGTGGATAAATGAGGTGTGATTGCTGTGAGCACTGCGCAGAGGGGCAGAGGAGATGGTCAGTGAGGTCAGGATGCAGCTTTAGGGTCCTGACAGTCCAGGCCCTGCTTATCAGGCCCAGATAATAATCCTTTCTGGGTCTGCAGTTTGATTTTAGCATCTCATAACATCCCCTTGCCTTGAATCATACCTCTACCCGCGCAGCGCTTTTATTTCAGGCACAGATGAAGCTGGGAACTTTAAAGTTAGAGAGGGATTAGGCAAAACAAGATGTACAGCTCTTCTAAATGTGAGTTCTTTTTTTGATGTGAGCTTTCTACTCCTGTGCTTTCTACTCCTAAACCAAGAGTTTACTTAAAAATAAACATTTCAAAAATTAAAGTAAAATCCCCCCGTCTTTCCCCCAGCCCTTTGACTGTTCTGTCAGGAAAGCACAGGGGAACAGAGCCAAACCTGATACTGGGTTCATAAATGACAAATTCAGATTTTGAAGGCGTGTTTGCTGAAAAGCGAGGAAACCTCCTTTTGAATTGCTTCAACTAATGATTTCTT
Organism: Melozone crissalis; assembly: GCF_028551555.1. Classification (NCBI taxonomy): domain Eukaryota; kingdom Metazoa; phylum Chordata; class Aves; order Passeriformes; family Passerellidae; genus Melozone; species Melozone crissalis. The sequence goes on from NW_026535783.1 coordinate 34,428, forward strand.
TTAACCTTTAAATTCACAAAGAGGATCCGAGGACAAGGGGACACAAACAACAGCTTCACAAATGAAGAAGTTGGTTTATTCTGTCACTGGCAGCTGAAAAAGTCTCCTTTCTATACTTTGTCTGTGCACAATAATTAAATGTGGGTGCTAATTGGAGCCTCAGCTGAGGCATTGACAGCTTTTACTGTCATGTAACAGTGTCAGAAATAAGTGAAGGGATCTTCAGCTGCACATGTGGACAAGAAGGAGAAGACACCCAATGCTCAAATAAGCTGAAAGCTATGAATCTTGTGGCAGAAGAGAGGGAAAATCATCTTGTGAAGGATGGGGAAGACATGGGATCAGGAATGGTTCCTGAGGTCAGCATGAGCTCGTCTGACAGGGAAGCAGGGCCACAGAAACCTCATGTGCCAGGAAAATATCACACTGCCACTCCAGAGGTGAGGAGAAACAGGTTTAGATTAGTGTAAGAATAGCAGGAAAGTGCTTTTCCTGAGATAAAAGGAAAAAAGGGATTATTTAGCAGGATGTCTGACCTGATCCCAGCCATCAGCCTGAAAGTCAGGGGTGAGCAGGAGATCCCAGATGAGGGAGGAGACTCAGCTTTATTCCAGTGCCTGGGAGGTGGGAGCTGGCATTTCACAAGGAGGTGGCTGGAGAGGAGATAAAATAGTTTAGGTACGTCAAATTAAGCAAAAGGAGACAAATCAGAGCAGAGAATATCTGCAAGGACCCAATGTGGAGGTGCCAGTGGAATTAATGGGAATGACAGATCTTCAAGAGGGGCACAGGGCTCCCTGAGCTGCAAGTAAGGATTTTTAATGCAGGAAATAAAGAAATATATATATAAAATGTGGGATGTTCTCATTGTAAAGGTCCCCTCTTTTCCCAAAGAACGTAAAAATGAGTACTGTGAGCACCAGCTGCCATGATGGAGATTTATGTGAGGTGTAAAGGAACTTTGCAGCCAGCTGTGCTCTATGATCTATCAAACAGGGACTCCTTATACATGAAATACCACTGTACCTCAGCACAGGAGAAATCACATAACTGTTTTCTGAGGAGTAAAATACCACAGTCCTCCCATTATTACAAATAGCTCTCAGTTGCAGCTGGGGAAGCTTGGAGATAGTTAATCTTTTGTCATGTTCAAATGGAGAAAAAACGGAATATATTTCCAGTATTGAATTACTTGTTCATTTATTCCAAGTTAAAGATGCTAATTACTATCTGTATTTTCACAGCCTTATCTGATTATATTATTAACCTGACAAAAGGGCAGCCAAAATCCAAGATTGAGTTTCCAGATAATGCTAATAGATTCATTTTCCCCCATCTCTTCTGTCTTTTGGCCGATTTTCATTTGTTCATTTGTAAGGCTCCTATTAGCCCGTGGTTATTTCAACACAACGTGCAACATAGATGTGGAATTTGATCTTGATGTTATTCTCCACTATTTAAAACCTGACTTCAGATCTGTCTGTCGCCTGAGGAAAGCAGGAGAATGCAAATAATGATCTGGGATTCAGGAAAAACAAATAGGCAGAGAAGCAGGGGAGCCTGCTTGGGCAATGTCTGATGGAAAGGAAGGAAGGAAGGTGACAGGGAGTCACAGGGACGTGTCCCACTCACTGTCGGGAGGAGAGAGCCAGTCAGCAACACACCCTGAGAATCTCTCATGTCAGTGGCCCTGATGCTCTCTATGGGATGTGTGAACTGCAAAAAGGCAGGAGAAGACAGCAGTTTTGTCAGTGCTTTCAGAGTTATTATCAGCTTTAGGGTTAAAGACTCAGCTCCCAAATTTTGCTCTGAGGTCGAAACCACATTTTGTGCTGAAGGAAGGGTACATTGCTGACCCTCAAAAACCTGTTTACAAGAAGCTGTGCCTGTCAAAAAAACCCCAAACCCACTATTTTTAAAATTCTCATGGAGCCAGTGCTCTGAGGTCCTAAATCAAGATCTTTAGATGACTGCTGTTGGCACAGGGGAAATTATGAATTTTGTCTTATTTTTGTCTGAATTAGTCATAAGTGATAGCTAGAATCAACTTATTATAGTGGCTGATTGGATTTCCAACCATTTGGGGATTTCAGCCATTTGGGATTTTCAACATTGGGAAGATGCTGATGTCCTGGAAGTGCCTTCATACCTCCAGAGCTCAGGAGCTCACTGGCACACGTGTGGGTGTGTGTGCCTTGAAATGAAGGTGGTTGGAGTTTCCTGTGGGGACAAAAGTAAAAACATGGGGTGCAGAAACACCTGAGGGAAAAGAAGAATAGGAATTAATGGGCTGTGAGTGCCAGTTCTGAGCGAATGAAATCTGCTCCTATGTGTATTTGCCATGTTTGTATAATCCTTCCCCAAAAGGGACCAAGCTCTGAATTTCCTTACATTCAAGGAGATGTTTTACAGGAACAATGATGAAAAACATATTTTTTTTTTTGCTGCTCAGACATGGTGAGAACATCAAATTACATAATTGTGTCTAGTACACGTTCTGTCTCAAGCCCTGTACCTGCTGCACATGGAAAAGTGAAACTGGGAAAAGGGAAATTATTGTTTCCTACGGAAGAGCTGTAACACTCAGGAAATCTACATCCCATCTACTGAAAGCTCATTTGTCTGGCTCTGTCCTTGGTGAAAAACGTGATTTTTACACAAAATTAATCTATTCCCACAGCTCTTGCACACAGGGCAGCACAGAGCTCCCTCCTCCTGTTGGGGTGCTTCTCTGCCCTGCTTGCCCTGGCAGGAGAGGATTCCTGTGCAAATCCAGCCATGGGGAGCTGAGATCCATTTCCCCAAACCTGGGGAGGTGAACATGCACACAAAGACTCATTTCTCCCCTTGGACAAGGGAGAAAGTGGAAAGTTCAGGTGGATTTTATTTTTGGGGTGATGGCTGGAGGGTTGTGCTGAGTGAAGGCTGCTGGGGCTGCTCTCCTCCCTCCTCCTGAAATTTACAGCCATGAACACTCTTAAATTGTTTGTTTTTTTTTTTTTTTGCAGACTCATTTTGACTTCAGTCAAAAAAAAACCACCAACAAAAAAAACCTCAAAAAATCAAAACAAAACAAAAAACCCCCCAAAACCCGCAAAACCCAAAAAACCCAAAAAACCCCCCAAAAACCAAAAACCAAACAACAAAAAAACCCGAACCAACCAAAAAAACCCCAAACAACCAAAACAAAACCCGATCCCCACTTTGCCTGCCCCAAAGGGCATTTTAGAGGATTTTCACAGGTGGGAGCAGCCAAGGAGACAGTGCTGGGACACTGGGGGTGGTCTGGGACCCCTGGCCCAGGTCCCTGCCCAAGGGCCACCATCTGCCACAGGCTGAAATCAATCAGTTCCCTTCTAAATGATTTCATTTCTTCAAGGAAAAACGAGGTCAGATGGAGGCTTTTGGTGTGGGTTTCACTCGTCTGGCTGGTGAAAAAAAGGAGAAATGAGTTTTGTCGTGGATGCTGAAACAGGAGCAGAGGATCTGGAGCAGGCAGAGTCCCCTCAGTGAGTGACTACGTGTGCTGCTTTGCTTCCCTGGCAAAAACTGGAGACAATCTGTCCTTCTTTAGATGGTCCAAAAACCTACTTAAAAAATCAAACATTGGGGTTGGGTTTAGTTCAAATCATTTGCGGTGGATCCACTTTATGTTTTCAAAAGGATTTGTAGCCTCTACACATATATATGGCTTTATATTAAGTATTATATAAAAAATAATGAGAACACTGGTGAAACCACCTCTGAACTCATCAAGGAAATCATTAGTTTACTGAAAGTAATATTTTTCATTATACTAAGAAGACCAAGAGTCAGAAATTGGAAACAATATATCTATCTAAATTATTTCCTAAAGTGCTGATAAGGAAAGAATAAAACTAAAAACGTGCATAACTCAGTGTAAATGCTTTCATGAACCAGGGCCTTTTTCGGAGAGAAGTATTTCCCACCTGAGCTGCCCACCTGAAAATTTTACTGATTAATTTAGGAATGTGTGTTTTCGTGCCTGCTTATACCAGAAATTTGCTCCTCCAGCTATCTGCTTTTATTATCACTCCTCTTTCTGCCATATCTGCAGATCTGTGTGCTGCTACACCCACAGCCCTGGCACTGAAACCTCGAGATTCTGTAAAACAAAACAGTTTTTACATTGATACCTGATCTGGGTGAGTTATATGTAAGATTTTTAGCACTGCCACGTTTTGTGTGAGATGTGCACAAATGCTTGGGCATCCTTTACATAAGGGCAGGGGGGGAAAAAATTACCTGCTTGTGTTTTGCCAGCAGGGGCCAAATCTGGGATTTCTGTAGAGAGCTGGCTTGGAAAACTGTGGCTTAATAAAAAAGGAGAGGCCAGTTCCCCTTCATTGTGAACCTGTGTTTACAGTCTGCCTTTCTATAATTCCAGGTAAATAATAATGACAATAATGATAATAATGATAATAATGCTGCTGCTGATAATAATTATAATAATAATAGCAATGTAATACTACTATTACTACTACTAGTAATATCAGGTAATGATGATGATGATGGTGATGATAATAATAATAATAAAAATAATAATAATAGTAGTAGTAGTAGTAGTAGTAGTAGTAGTAGTATAAGGTAAAAATAAGAATAATAAGAGTAATAATAAGGTAAATATAATAATAATAATAATAACATACTACTACTAATAATAATTATATCAGGTAAAAATAAGAATAATATCAGGTAAAAAAATACTTATAGAAATAATAATACGGTAAATAAGATAATAATAATAATAATAATAATAATAATAATAATAATAATAAAATATTAATATTAATATTAATATTAATATTAATATTAATATTAATATTAATGTAAATGTAAATATAATAATAATAGTAATGATTACAATAATGATGATGATGATGATAATGATAATAATAATAATAATAATAATAATAATAATAATAGTAATAACGTGGAAAGGCATTGATTAGGGCATGTGTGGCAGACTGCTGCTGGTACAACATCCAAACAAATCCTAGCGTGCTCCCCACGGCACCCTGAACCCTCTGATTCCAGGATTTCGACGCTTTTCACTCCAGGAGCTGGATCCAGAGAGCACTAGAGGGCAGGCTAGACTAGAGTTACCCCCCCCCAGAACAGCAATGAAAGGATTCAAGTGCACAATTCCACTCCAAAATTTTATTTTATTTTTTATTTTATTTTATTTTATTTTATTTTATTTTACTAATGTCCCGATTCTGTGAGCGTTCCTATCTGCAAAGCTCTGCCTGCTTCTGCCTCACCCACACATTGGGGCAGAATGGGGGAAAAATACGAAAAAATAAGAGCTCAGTGTGGCCTTGCAGGGCCTGAAGGGGCTGCAGCAAAGATGGACACAGACTGGTTATTGCCAATATAATCCAGTGTAGTAATTTATTAAAAATACAAGTATAGTAATTTATTAAAATAAATCACCCCTGCAGCAGTTCACAGGGTTGGAATGGAAGTGAATATATGGTGGGGGGTTTTTTTGTTGTTGTTGTTGTTTTTGGTTTTTTGGGTTTTTTGGGGGGTTTTTTGGGGGGGGGGGGTTGTTTTTTTTTTGTTTTGTTTTGGTTTGGGTTTTTTTGTTTTGTTGTTTTGGGTTTTTTTGGGGGGTTGTTTTTGTTTGGTTTTTTGTTTGTTTGGGGTTTCTTTTGTTGTTGTTCTCTCTCTTGCATTTCATTTTCAGCCCTTATCACCTTCTTTTCACATTAACCAACCATCCCAAACTGTCAAGGAAACCTTAGGCCTGGGAAGTGATATACTTTGGGTGTAGTTTTAAAAAACATATCTTAAAATTGAGGGAGATGTGTTTTTATCCACCCCTCAATCAAAACACACTTTTTGTTTATAGTGTGCTTCTTACCACTTTGTCCAGCCTGAAAGTGCCTTTAAGAGTTTATTCCAGCATTTTTGAGGCCCAATTTGTCTCTGGTATTGCACAAATTATTGAAACTGCTGGGCCCTTGGTCAGAGGAAAAGAGATCTGCATTAAGAAAACAGGTTCAAGGTGTATTTCCTGGTTTCTCATGACGTCCTTCCCAGATTTTCCCGCTGCTGCTCAGCCTACCTAGGCTACCAGCTCCTCTTTTACCTTCCCATGCCAAACTGAAACAATTGTCCTGGACAGAAAACAGAATCAACCAATTTTCATAGCACTGCCAGGGACACATAATTTGAAAAGAACATTGCTCTGCCCTGTCTTTTGTGACACAGCAGTGATGGACAGAACGAGATGAATTATCAGTTTTTAGTTTATTCAGATTATTGTATCACTTTATTTACACCTATTTTAGTTTTTTTCTTGGGGCTTTTCTTTGTGAGTAGAAAAAATCCTGAGTTCCCGGGATTAACGGGAATTTTAGCTGAGCACCAGCCAAATAAAACCTCCCTTAACACCTTCAGATTGTGCCCTGGCTGCACAAACATCCTGGAGGGGGTTTTCCTGAAGCTTTCTGCCTTCTCTTGACCTCGTGTCATGGCAACTGGAGGAGGTTTGAGGTTGATTTTTGGGGAGTGGGTTTGTTCTGGTGCTGACTTCTCAGTCTTCACACCATGACCCCCTGAGCTGGTGGCTAAGCCGGTCTGAGGGCTGGTTAGAGCACAGGGAATAAGGTTTTCCTGCTAAGGAGAGGTCAAAAGCATCAAAAAGTTCAACTTTTCCTTGTAAAATTTGCAAGTTACCTGCTGTGGTGTTGGGGATAGAGAGTGCAGCAGCAGATGAGAAATGGAGAGTACACACTGGAGTCTGTTGGACACTGGAGTCAGGTGGATGGATCCTCATGGATTTTGAGGGGCTGGAGCAGGGAATGGAGCTGGGGAAGGGTCTGCAGAATCCCTGGGGGAGCTGGGAAGGGGCTCAGCCTGGAGCAAAGGAGGCTCAGGGGGCCCTTGTGGCTCTGCACAGCTCCTGCCAGGAGGGCACAGCCAGGGAGGTGTCACCGTGATATCCTCTGAAAAATCCCCTCACCAGGATTTTTCCCCCAGAGAAGCTGGGAAGCCTCAGCTTCTCCATGTTTTGCTGCTCTGGAATGTGAATTGGAGAATTGTTTACCCAGCATGTAAATTGTTTTTAATTAATAGCCAATCACAGCCAACTGTGTCGGACTCTTGAGTCTGTCACAGGTTTTTATTATTCATTCTTTTCTAGCTTTCTTATGTCTCCTTTCTCTTCCTTTAGTATAGTTTTAGTATATATATATTTTTAAACATAATATAAAATCATTACATAATAAATCAGCCTTCTGAGAACTTGGAGTTCAATTCTCATCTCTCACCTCATCCTGGGGACCCTCCCAACATCACAACAGGAGGGTCGGGCTGTGCTCCAGGGAACACGGACAGAGCAGTGTTTGGAAAGGCCTCAGGCTGGGCCAGGGCCGGCTCGGGGTGGATTTTGGGAAGGGATGGAAGGGCTTGGAAAGGTTGGAATGGGCTGCATGAGGTATGTTGGAATCACTGCCCCTGGGAGAGCTCCAGATGTGTGTGGATGTGGCTGGACCTGATGACCCCAGAGGGCTTTTCCAGCCTAAAATACCCCTGGGGTTGTCTAAGCCCAGCTCAAAGGCCAAGAGCTGTGATGGTGTTCACAGGGGTCTCAGGATGAGGGAAGAGATGAGAATCTTGACTCCATGTTTCAGAAGGCTGGTTTATTATTTTATTATTTATATTATATTAAAGAAAATGATATATTAAAACTATACTAAAAGAATAGAATAAAGGATTTCATGGAAAGGAAAGGAAAGGAAAGGAAAGGAAAGGAAAGGAAAGGAAAGGAAAGGAAAGGAAAGGAAAGGAAAGGAAAGATAAAATCTTGTGACTCTCAGACAGTCCAAGCCAGCTGACTGTGATTGGCCATTAATTAAAAACAATCACATGAGACCAATCACAGATGCACCTGTTGCATTCCACAGCAGCAGATAATTATTGTTTACATGTCATTTCTGAGGCCTCTCAGTTTCTCAGGAGAGAAGATCCTAGCAAAAGGATTTTTCATAAAATATGTCTGTGACAAAGAGCAGGACCCTCACTCGCTCAGCCCCTGCCGGACTCCAGGCTGAGGAAGAATTAAATACCTGACCATCGTCAGAGTGCCTTTATTTCCTGTCCTGCACAGCTCCATGGAGTACCAGAGAGGGTTTTTTTTTTGGAAAGCCAGCTGCCTCCTGCTCTCAAGGAATCTATACCATAATGTCTTGAAATCCTGTATGAGCACAGCTAATCTGTGAGATTTTACAGAGCACATGGTGTGTTACTGCCCAGCTCTTTTGAAACTCTTCTGCAGAGTTTCACCCCACGCTGAAATTTAAAAGTATTAGTCCCTGTAAATAAATTTCAGCAAAACATTTCAGCATGAGCTTAGCATCTTTATAAGGTTTCACTTCACCCTTGTGCTACTAAATTGCAATTTAGACACTTTTTACTACAGCACCCCTTCCATGGATCAGTAGAGAATTTATGACCTCTGTGCGATATTAAACAAGCCTATTATTATAAATTATATATAATTTCTTATACATTAGATATTACATATAATAAACCACAGCAGTAATATATCTTATATAAAATACAATGTATCATGCAAACTTCAGAATAAATAATGCATAATATATTATCTACAATACAAAATACATCATGCATAATGATATTGCGTAATGCATAATATACATATTATATATAGGATTCCAAATTATTACAACATCATAGATCAGTTTTTATATTATATATTGCATTTTACATATTATGTATTACATATTAATTAGTAATATATGACTGTTATTACAGCAAAATACTTCGTATTTATATAGCATATGCAATATTTGCAGCTATTATATTTCTTTATTGATCATTATTTATTTTACATGTAATTTGTAATGCATAATTTCATATAGAGTAATAGACAACATTTAGCATAAAATTCACCATATATACCGTAGTCTGTAATTTATATACCCTGTATATGGTGTGTAGCAATGATTGCTATATTTCCTATATAGTATATATAAATTACATAAATTATGTTACCTGCATTTTACACCCACGTTTGACATTTTAAACTTCTTGTTTAACACTTGTTCCTCCAGGTTAGTTTTCCAAATATTGTCCAGTTTGGTGCATACGAAGGTTTCATTAAATCCCAGCTTTTCCACTTTTTTAGTTGGTCCAGTATTCTTCCTCTTGCAGGAAGGAGGTGTAAGAGCAATGGGGGAAGAAAAGCATGAATGAGGCTGTGGTGAATAACTCTGGTGGGCTTTAGTCACTGTAGAATTGTTTAATTTCCTGTGGTTTTCTTGGTTGGTTTGTTTGTTTGTGTTTTTGGTTTTGGTTTTGGGGTTTTTTTTTGGTTTGGTCGATCTGAATGAGAATTTCTTCAGAATGGAGAAACAGCTCTAATCCATGAAATTAAAATAATTTAAAATAACAAATTACATGTGAATTGCACTCAAAACAACCCATTTTCCTATAGAGAACCAAAATTCTCTATTAATGGAGTCAAGATTATGTGCTTGAAGCAAAAAACTCTTCCTGAGGCCATTCCAGAACCTTCCAATCCCAGCCCTTAAAACACAACACCCACATCCTGCAGCCCATTCCTGTTTTTGCACCTTCCCTTGCAGGAAAAGCAGGGAATGTTCCTGCCATATAATCACAAGTTTGATCCTTGTTCTCGGGAACGAGCCCCAGCCATGTGGCTGCACGATCGGTTGGGCGAATGGAACCTAACCCTGGATAAATATTTTAAAAATTTCCCTGTATTTATAAGGGCCATTCCCCTGGGGGGAGGCAGAGCCTCTCAGGGCAGGAGTAAATTCAGAGCCAGGGCACAGCAGCTGATTTTTCCTATCACTCAACGCTGCTGAAATGTTGATTGATTCAGGAGCTGCTCTGGAAGGTGGCGGCGTTGATGTTTAAAAAATAAAAAATAATAAATGAAATTACTGGCTTTGGGTGAAATACACAGAGAAGGGAACCCCACAGCCAGGTCTAATCCCAGCTGAGGTGTCACACAGGAGAAAAGGAGGGAAAAGTGCCTGGAGGTTTTTTTGGGGCAGATTTGTGCTTTTTGTCCTTGTTCTGGGCACGCTGGGGCTCATCAAGAGGGAAAGGCTTGGAGACCTCATTCTCAAGGTGGAGCCTGTTCTTGGGGTAAAATCATGGATTTTACCATCCCACAGACCTGCCTGGGCATACTCAGCACTTTGGGAAGGGGCATTCTCTGAAAACCAGCTGAAAAACAGCAGGGGAGTGATTTAGACAAGAACTGCAATTAAGTGGAACCTTTTCTATCCCCACAACTTGGTCAATATCAACACAATTTGCACAATTTCTACTTAACACCACAGCAGTGCCCCAGACCTCTCTGTGGTGACATCAGAGAGGAGCAGAAATGCAATTATGCTGGAGAAAATTCAGATTTAATCTTCCCAAGGCACACTTTCACTGTTAAAGAGAAGTTAGTGTTAATAAAATAAAAAAAACAAAACCTTAGTGGGCTGGAGACACCTGCCTGCAATCTTTAATAAAAAATGCTCCTTCATTAAAGTAATACTGTTCTCAGAGTTAAAAAAAATTTTTTTAAAATAAAAAGTTAAGCTCTATTTACAATGACCTACTGCAAGGAAGCATTAATAATTTTTTGCCATAATTTTAAGCCAAAAATATGTGCAGAAATTAAAAGGGATTAGAATGTCATTTTTAATATTGAATCACAATTAATAACTTAAGTTTTGGAGAAAATGTGAAAGCACTTTCAAGAAAAAAAGTTTTGCAGCAGCAGGATACCTTGTGTTAGGAAAAATTAAATACTTTTAATTTTTTCCATTGCAAATAGCAAATACAAACCTTCCCTTCCAGATATTCTGCTGTGGACAATATTATTCCTAAGGTTTGGCTCTTTGGTGTGTTGTTGTCCCTGGTAAGAAAAATCAACAATAATCATCCTTACCATAATCAAATAGTGGCATCTTTTTATTCTTAGTGATTGCTGCAGTATTTTAGGATTGTGCCTGGAAGTGCCTCTGCTTCTCAAAATGTTATATACAGAACATCAGAAGAAATCCTAAATTTTTAGGATATAGACAATTAAAGAAATGTCTAAATTTTTAATTTTCACTGGTTTTGTAGAGATTCTGTTTTTCAAATTTTAAGCATTCAAGCCTTGAGCACAGCACTGGGAGGCACTTGTGGCAAAATGGGTGAGTTTTTATTGATTCCTTTATGAAGGGCTTACCTGAGGTGGGAACACAACTGTGCTTGGAAATGTGGAAACCCTTTGGGATGAGTTTTGGTCTTTTTGGATGCCTTTTTGGAGCTAAAAACAGAGGCCAGACAGAATTAAGGGAATAAAAAGTGGTTATGTTTATTGAAGGGCCTTCAGGTACATTTTGGGCAGGCCCCCAGGGCCTACACCCAAAATAGGCCACAGGTCACAGGTTTTCATAATTGTATAAGTTTGGTCCATTTGTATATGTTGAGGGTTAATGTTTCAATTCCAGCTTCAGGTAATGAAGTCATTTACCCCAAGTTTGCCCACCCAACTCACTTTTGTTTGCATTTCTGGGCCCTGAGGCAGTGAGGTGCCCTCGGTTGCCAGGCCTGGAGAGGAATTGTTGTGTCTGCCCAAAATGGGACAGCAGCAGCTGACACTGAATGTGGAGTTTGGAGTTATACACTAAAGAACTGCAGGATCACAAATACATGGAAATTATAAACACTAAAATCCCAAGGCATCATCAAAAATCCCTTTTGCTTCCATGGCACCAAGGTTTCACTCACAGACAGAGATGGTTCTTGCCTGGAACTCGAGACTTCAGCACCCAAACCTCTTCAGCCATCATCCCACAGTGTAAAGGCTCAAACAGAAAACCAAACAGAACCAAAAACCAAACAGAAGCCAAGGATGGGGCAGCCCTGTGGAAGCCCAGGTTCCTTTGTCTCCTGTCTGGCATTCCTTGCAGGCCCCTCCATTTCTAGTGGGAGTCTGTGAAATGACAAACTCGTTATTATGGTTATTTGTTGTGTCTCTCTGTGGTGTTTCTGGGCAGAGGCTGTTGTGTGTCACTGCTGCTATCACACATTTAGACATATTGATGCTGACTTCATTTGCTGTTGGACAACTCCTCTCCCTGCAGTTTATTGTTTGTTTGTTTCGCTGTGGGGTTTTGGTTGTTATCCCTTCCTTCCTTTTCTTTTCTTTTCTTTTCTTTTCTTTTCTTTTCTTTTCTTTTCTTTTCTTTTCTTTTCTTTTCTTTTCTTTTCTTTTCTTTTCTTTCTCTTTCTTTCTTTCTTTCTTTCTTTCTTTCTTTCTTTCTTTCTTTTCTTTTCTTTTCTTTCTTTTCTTTCTTTTCTTTCTCTCTCTCTCTTTCTCTCTTTCTCTCTCTCTTTCTCTCTCTCCCTTTCTCCCTTTCTCCCCTTCCCTTCCCTTCCCTTCCCTTCCCTTCCCTTCCCTTCCCTTCCCTTCCCTTCCCTTCCCTTCCCTTCCCTTCCCTTCCCTTCCCTTCCCTTCCCTTCCTTCCATTCCTTTCTTTTCTCAGACTGGAACTCCCTGCATCTTTTATCTCCTCTTTTGGAAATACCTTCCCAGTAGGAAACCCCCAAGCTCGGTGTCTGCAGCTTGTAAGGTTTTCACCATGTCTTACATCTTAAGCCTGTATAAGTCTGCTGAGTGAGAAAAGTCACAGGTGGGCACGTGCTGTGTCTCTTTTGAGGTGGAAATGCAGAAGAGGGGGAAATTCAAAAGTGAAAGAAACAGGGTGTCCATCTATTTTTCTTTCAAAATGCCTCTTGCTTCTCCAGATGCATCTCAGAGGAAGCAGGATGACTCCACTGCATTTATGGGTGCCAGCTTCCACCTGAATTAACTTTTCTAGACAGGAGAAATACAAATAAATCATGCTGTTAACCCAGCCTGTCCATCTCTTCTTCTGGCAAATCTTTTCTTGCCTGAGATGAATTTGTACCTGCAGCAGGTTTGTGTGAAAAATTTTTAAAAAAATTAATATTAGCAGTTTCAGTCAGAAAAAAAGGGGCAAAGATCTTGGGTATGCAAATTAACTGGCTACCTCAGCTATTTATTGGCTCTTCCCTGCAAATGTTGTCTCAGTTATAACCTAAGGGCATCACACCCACCAGTAAATGAACATTCACTGTGTTCTGTCTGTTGATGCACATGGCATTCCTCGGGAATTTCTCTGAGAAACTGGTAAACTCCCAGACTCCACATTTCCAAGTGTTTTGTCCATGTTCTCCTGCAGAATGTAAGCAGGTGAGGCTCTGATCCCTTTGCAGGGTTCCAAATGCAATCCAGCTGATCCTTTCACTCATTTATGGGTCCACTCATTTATCTTTTTTTTCCGGCAATTTGTGCTGATTTGTTTCCCAAAATTTGCGTCCCATTTGTTGCATTGTGAAGCTTTAGAAGAATGGATCATTGAAACTCTCAAAACTGTTTTTTAATCACATCTTATCCTGTCAGCAGATTGCCTGTTTCAGTAGGCTTCTGCACATTTCAGTTCCATCATTGTTCCCAGAGCTCAAGTGGAAACCAGCCAGGGATGGCTGAGAAACATGAAAGGAAAATATGAGCAAAATAATCATCCTGAGCCAAGTGTTGGTGGGAGGTGCTATGCAAAGCGGGGTAAGCCCACGTTCCTGCAATAAAACATCCGCATGATAGAGGGTGAAGAGGAGTCACAAATAATGGTGGGAAAGCCTTCTGTAAAGAGCTTCAAGAACAAATGCAATTACCAAAGGAGTTTTTAATTGTGGGGGAAAAGCACTTTGACCAGCCTTTCCTATGGGTTTGGAGTGTTTACCAATGGTGCACTCACAACTGCTCCGGCCAGTGGGAGCCAAAGGCTGTAAAAGTGTCAGCAGAGGGAGGAGGAGCCTCTGTGTGTGCCTCCAAGGGCATTTTGGTGGTGCTGAATTATCCCCCTAATTCACCCAAGCCTGGTTCATACTGTGCCTGGAGCGGTGTGTGATGTAACTTTGCCATACATATGAAATATACCTATTAAAAAACTCCTATTTTGTGTCTGAAGCTGCCTTTCCACAGTCCCAGCTAGTGTTTTCTCCCTGTTCCCAGCAGCACAATCCACGCTGTCTAATGGAAGGTGGCAGGGGGTGGAACAAGAGGAGATTTGGGGTCACTTCCAACCTATTCTATTCTATTCTATTCTATTCTATTCTATTCTATTCTATTCTATGCCATTCCGTTCCATTCCATTCCATTCCATTCCATTCCCCATCCCATCCCATCCTGAAACCTGCCTGACAAAAATCCCAGCTCTCTTCACACCCATTTTGCAAACCCCTGCACCATTCTCATCACATTAAGACCCATGTTGGTATGCTCAGGGCTAAGTTGTCACCAGCTAAAAACTGTATTTTTATATATCTCACAATGTCACAAGGATATATGATCATTTTTGCAAGTCTCCAGATAAATCACAATATTTCTTAATGTTATTTTTAGCTGTAACAGTCTGAAACATTCCCTGCCATTGACTGGAAGTGAAAAAGGAAGTGAAGTCACAAAAGACTGTAAGCCAAATGAAATGAAGTCTGGGGAAGATCTCTTTGAAGAAATACATGCTAATTGGGCAGAAAAATACTGTTCCTGATCCCAGTGACTAGAAATCTGGAAAATTTATCATGTACAGAACTCCAGCTTCTTTCAGAAACGGTATGTAATCCCGAATTAAATATATAAATTCTGTGTAATATTTGAATGGGAAAGGTCAGCACTTTCATGGGTGAATTGTACCACAGAGCCTGGGGCCTGTTTCAGTGGTGAACTCCACATCCTTTTACAGCCCTATCACAGGGCTGGCTGCACAGAAAGCTCATTGTTTGCAGGCTGCAGAGAGGAGCCCGCTCCTTGGTGAAACAAAACAGCTTTTAACTCCGTGGCACATCCCTCAGCAGCAGCAGCAGCGTGTCCGCAGAATGGCAATCCATCACCGAGAAACGGCAACTGGGCCGGGGGGCTTGACAGCAGCGTCCTCTGCAAAGGACCCGCTCCCCAAAACCCGCCGCTTCCTCGGCCAAAGGAAAGCTGGAAAAACCCAAAAAACAGCCCCTTGTGGCTCCTTGCGAGGGACCAGCATTTATCCCACCGAGCCCCTCATTTCATCCTCCTGTGCAATCGCACGGGGAGGGATGGAAAGGCACACACACAACTTTACGAGCTCTGAGCCCACACCAGGGACATTCGATATTTTGGCAGCCAGCTTTCTATTTTCCAGCTGTGCCAAGTCCATGCTAGGAAAAGAAACTAGTGCATAATTAAGTCTTCCTTTTTTTTTTTTTTCCCCTCCTTTTTCCCTTGGAGACTTCTCAGTTGACTTTTATTATTCTTCTTCTCTTTTTGTCTCCTGTCTTGAGAATTTGCTTTGTTTTCGATTTTTTTTTTTTTTTTTGAGGGAGCTTTTCTCGCCAAACAGGTTTGTTGTAAGTTCTCACCATTCTTCTGATTACTAACAAAACAACTCAGCTTTCAAATGCCAAGCCAGAAGAAGAGTTATTTTGTGGGGAAAGGGAAATGGGGATGCAGCACTAATTTTTATTTTATTACTATTGATGTGACATTGTCAGTACTGTTACATGACTCCTGCTGCTGGTGCCATTTCAGTCTTGGGTCCTCCCTCTTTGCTTCCTGCTCCTGGTCACGCTCTGTGTCCTTTTCTCTGTCCCTTAGGTGAGATTTTCCTCCTGTCCTCTTCTCACTCATCTCCTTTATGATGTGATTGGTTTGGCTCCTTGGGCAGATAAGAGGGGCTACTGTAGGAAAAGACAAAAAAAGATGTTTATAGCAGAAGTTCTTGGGCTGTGCCCTGCCTTGCTTGTGATGTCTTTCCTTTCAAACACTGCTGAATCCAGATCAGGGTGGCATGCTGAAATATAATTATTAATAAAGGAACTTTTGGGGCACGACTGCAAACCTCTCAGCTGAAGGTCCAAAATAATAGTGATCTTGAGGACCCTGGA
The DNA here is from genome assembly GCF_028551555.1 of Melozone crissalis. Lineage (NCBI taxonomy): Eukaryota > Metazoa > Chordata > Aves > Passeriformes > Passerellidae > Melozone > Melozone crissalis. The sequence continues at coordinate 50,442 of NW_026535783.1, forward strand.
GCACAACACACACCCCATCGCATTATTTTCCTCTCCTGCCTCCATGCTGGGGAATTGTTATGCTTCTGCTCATTTAAAGGAAAAATAACAATTTTCACTACCTGAAAGTGTGACTTCTCATGGAAGAGATCCTTCCTGGCAAAACCCAGGACAGTGAGAGCCAGGTTTGTGGTGCTGGGAGTTCTCTGCAGCTGTTTTTGGGGTTGTGCTGGTTTTGGCTGGGTAGAGCTCCTCTTCCTCCTCCCCAGTGGGGCAGAGCTTGGGTTTGTGCTGAGCACGGGGCTGGAAATTCAGAGATGTTTGTGTCATTGCTGGTGAAACCCAGAGCTGAGCCCCTTTGGCACCGTGCTCAGGGTGAGGAAGAGGAGGGTACAGGGAGGAAGGGGATGTTGGCAGGGTGAGGAGGAAGAGGGAAGAGAGGAAGGGGATGTTGGCAGAGGAGGAAGGGGATGTTGGCAGGGTGAGGAAGAGGAGGGCAGAGGAGGAAGGGGATGATGGCAGGGTGAGGAAGAGGAGAAAGGGGATGTTGGCAGAGGAGGAAGGGGATGTTGGCAGGGTGAGGAAGAGGAGGGCAGAGGAGGAAGGGGATGATGGCAGGGTGAGGAAGAGGAGAAAGGGGATGTTGGCAGAGGAGGAAGGGGATGTTGGCAGGGTGAGGAAGAGGAGGGCAGAGGAGGAAGGGAAGGTTGGCAGGGCGCTGTTTGTCCTCCCAGGTCGCTGTCACTGCCCTGCTCCCTGCTCGGTGCTGAACGGGAGGCAGGGGATGAATTCTCCTCTTGCTTTGCCCGTGTGCCTGGCTCTGCCTTCCTTGGCTTTATCTCAACCCGCGAGCTCTCTGTGTTTTCCCCACCCAGTTGTGAAGGGGAGACATCCAGCTGCAGATATGGAGTGAAATAAAGATGTTTTTTTGTGATTCAGCTCTTTGCCCACCTCCTGCAATAGCATCGTTTCATTTATATCCTCACCAGTTTGTGGGTTCTTTGTTTTTTTTTATTTACTTCTGTTGGGGTTGGGGTTGAAGGTATTTGAGATTATATTTTACATTCAGACTCAGGTATTTATTGCTTCTTATCAATGCTACAGCTTCACAGCAGTGAGTTCTGTAGGCTCTTATTAGCAAGGCACAAAATGGCCAACTATCTTGCTGTTAGGGTCTTTGAAGGCTAAACTATCTAATTAAGAAATGACACTCAAATTATTTTTCATTTTAACCCAATAACTGATCACTTGAAGCCTGCAATGTGGACTTTTGTGTCCAATTACAAAACATCACCCAAACACATGGAGAAGAAAGAAGAAGAAGGAAGAGGAACAATCTACCTCCACCCTAAAACTCCATCTTGTTTCATATTTATTACTATATTCTAAATCCCTAACTCTTAAGTTTTCCATCCAGTGATATCACACATTTCTCACCAACTACACACCCATAATCCCAATGCTATTAATCAGTTTTGGAAGCCTTTTCCACAGCCTCAGGTCAAATGCAGTGCTCTCTTGTGGGTCTGTGCCTTTCAGCACAGAAAATTTAAAATTCTCAGCATCCAGGGTTCCAACAGGCATGGATCAATTAATGTGAATGCTGTTAATTAATCACCAGGCTTAGTCATGGTTCAGGGTTTTATTGGGGAATCTCTGGTGCTTCTACTCATGGGAATAGAACCATGAGTAGAATAGAATAAAACATAGTAGGGAATAGAACCATACAAGTGTCAAAAGTTGGTTTTCACAGGATGGACTTGCAGGCAAATCTGGTTGATAATTTAGCTAAGAAAATGGATTTTTTAGAAACATTTTGAAATGTATGAAACAAATTTTTAAAAACTGTCAAAGCATATTGTCCTTTAAAAATAAAATATTTGGTTTTTTCTTTTTTTACCTTTTTTTTTGTTCAAATGATGTAAGTTCAGAAGATTGAAAGATCTTCTGAGCTAAATGAAAGAGGTGTCTTGTCTCAAAATGTAAAGTTTTCTGAGTGATCCTTAAAAAAACAAAGAAATGCCTGAAGATCTGTCTTTTCAGCCTCACCATATTTTCTTCCTCTTTTAATAAAAAAGCTGTTCATGGAAAGACAGGAATTGTTTTTCCCCAGGTGTAATTAGGATCTCCTGTGCTGTCATCCACACTAAAAGCTCTCTTTGTCTCATGTCTTCCTGCACACAAAGCCAAGGGATTAAAAAGAGAACCTATGCAAAACTGCTGCTTTGTTGGGCTAAACCCTCTAATGCTTAGGGGAAAAAGAAATGTTGGGGAGATATTTTGTACCCTGCAAGTTGTGGAGGAGAACACTGACATTTCCCTGCTTTGCCAAATTCAGCTGTAAACGTTCAGTTGCTCTGTCACTGCCTCCTGACTCCTGCCCTTGTTCTCAGATAAGATTTTTCTTGGGATTCCAGGAAGAAAGGACTGCCAAGCGCTCGAATTTGATTTTTACAGCCACATTTAAGCTGAGGCTGATTTTTGCGGAGGTGCCTGGGCCGATCCAGATGCTTCCTTTCAAGAAAAAACGACCATTAACTTGGAATTACCAGATAAAATGCTTCCACTCCATTCCAGAATAACATCTTTTTACATATTCAGAGCACTGGGGAAGCGTCTGCTGTGGGCAATTTTGTTTTCCTCATTTCTTTTATGTCTTCTGTGCAAGGAAGAGGAGTCTGGATCTCTCACCACAGCTCAGGGTGACTCAGACCATGAACAGCAGGGAGGAGGAATGCACCCACAAAACCAGCCAGGAGAGGCATTTCTGCCCACCAGAAAGAGGAGAATTCCTCTTGGCCAGATACCATTTAATAGGAGCAGCTTTCTGGTTTGGGCAGTGCAGCAATGCCTGTGCTCTCAATGCCTGATTTGCAAACTCTCCACTGGATAATGATTTAAAAGTCATTTAAATGACTTTATCCAGCTCGGCCCGTGGTGGCTTCTGTGGCACCCACGGAGGGGAAAGGCTTTGTGTGCTCCCAGAGGGAATCCCCAAAGCCTTGGACCCATCCCTGGCTATCACTGGCCGGGGGTCTCTGCACAGACCACAAACAGGACAGGGCTGTTGGGAACTGCCTGGAGCTGTTTGATTTTCCAGCATCACTCTCAGTCCATGGCTGTGGCAATGGGAAGGTGCCAGCAGCTCACATCCCAGGCAGCAGACACAGAACTCAATGTCACAACTCACTTTATGAGCTTTGTGACCAATCACACAAAGCAAAAGCACACTGACAGTATTTATATCTGTACAGTGTATATTCTGTATTGACAGTAGTTCTGTCCAACCACTGTGAGCACAGGTACCTTTGGTTAAACAGTGCTGGCTTCTTTCAAATGCAATACCTGCTTGTGAGCCCTCAAACACAATGCACAGAGCTCCGTTATTAAGCTTCAACCTTCCTAATATCTTGCTAGATAAACTTTTCTGCAGCTTAGGGAGTTATTCTAGACAAGCATTAATACACAGACCATTGTTCTATTTGTCCTTGCTTTTCTACAGTTTCAATAATTTTTCTGCTGCCCAATCTCATGGCTGCTGCTTGGCTCCCATCACAGTTCTGCTGTCTCTGAGGCTGCCTTTTGCAGCTTTCCCAAAACCCTCTGATTTTGTGGATTCCCACACCTGGCCAGCAAGAGCTGGGGAGAAACGTCCTCCGTGGGTGGCCTGGAGAAGTGGGCATCTCTCTCTCTGATTTTTGGGGACAAGATTCCAGATGGGACAGCAGCTGCCCCTGAGGGTCTGCCCTGGCAGCAGCATCACCAACACCTCGCTGAGAACATGTTCCTTTGGGAATGGAGAGGTTCCCATGAACTCTGCCAGCCCTTCCTGCGCCCACCAGCAGCCAGCATGCGTCTGATGGAATAAAATAACCCACCACAGCATCGCGTGCTCGCCCTGCGCTGGGTGAGGGTATTTACACGGCCCAAGGAATGCTTGGTCTTTCTCAGGGCCAAGAAAAACAAAGCCACCAGCCACCCCCCACCCCGCATTGTGAAAAATGAGGTGCTTCTCCCAGCCACCTGCAGCCAGCTTTGCTTGATTGCTTGTTTGTTTTATTTATTTGTTTTTTAAATAACCTCCCAAAGCTTGGCTCGGATTATTTTGCTTCCAAAGCCTTTGCCTGTAAAGAAGTAAATAACCTTTTTATTTTTTTTTTCTCTTTTTCTCAGATTAATGGGGGGACATCTCTGCCTATTTTGTGAGGAGCATGGCTCATGAGAAAGCAGGTTAGCCTGGAGCAGCTGGAACTACAGGCTGGCAGCAGGAGGTGGGAAGAGAAGCATTGTCTTTGTCAAAAATAAATGAAAGCTGGAAGAAATTTTATCCTTATGTTGAAAACAGCATCATCCAAGGAGTTTGCAGCAATTATTAAACCACCTATCTCTAAAATACAATATTTTAAATTTTGGGTGCCAGGCAAGAGATAACAGCTCACATCTGATCCTTGCTCTGAGCACCAGCAGGTGAGGATGGGTTTGACCAGAGGATTGCCATTTATGAAAGGCTTGGACAAGGGAGAGGGGAAGGAAGGGGAAATCCTAATCCACAATTTCAATCTGATTTTCTCTTCTTAAATTCAGGGTTTGCGTTATCTGGTGGCAGTACAAAACCTGCTGAGGGGAATAAGGAAAGGCTCCCCCGAAATGAAAGCTCTAAAGCCATTTACTTTGGGAAAAGGGGAGTGTTTTGCTGCAGGTTTAGTCCACATCTGCACCTGCAGCTGTGGTGTTTGGGTCCAGATGTGTTCTGCTTTTTGAGCTGGGCACCCCAGCCTGCTGCACCTCCATGAAGGGGAGAAAAACTGCTGTGCTGTCGGAAATCTGTACATGCAAAAGAGCCAGGACATGAGAGAGATGACAACTCCCAAAATCCATGGATTTTCACACTGTGTGCAAAGGAAGGAAAATTTCATTACAAGTCCAAACCGGTACGTAATTCCTGGTCAACTCCAGCGACTGATTGGTGCTCTAAGATGTGAAGCTTGATGTGAATAAATATATTCCATTATTTTAATAAATTGACCTGCAAGGGATGGCAATGGGTGGCCAGACTTTTGGAAAAGATGAACCCATCCTTCTGCTTTGCTGAGGGCTGGGAGTGGAGGAGAAAAGGCAGGAGGCAGAGCATGAAGTCTGAAAAAGGCATTACAAAATTTGTATTTCCTTTGCCATAAGTCTGCTCAATAATATTTAGCCACTTTTCTTCTTGTTATCGCAAAGCGGAAATTATGGAAGTAAAGTAAAATTTACCAGGTTTTTAAATGTCTGATTAGTAACAGATGAAATTAAGTGCAAAGATGAGCCAGACTGTGTGAAGTAAGGGGAAAATTCCTGATGGGGAAGTTCAGAGATGTAAGAATGGGCTGCTTGATTTAATTGTTGTTAAAAGAGCTAAAAAGTGGCAAATCCCACTTTCCACTGTCCTTAATAGCCTGGTGGCTTGTGCACAGCAGACACAGAGTCACAGAAGGCTTTGGGTTGGGAGGGACCTTAGAGATCATCTGTGGGAATCCACAAAATCAGAGGGTTTTGGGAAAGCTGCAAAAGGCAGGCCCCAGAGACAGCAGAACTGTGATTGGAGCCAAGCAGCAGCCATGAGATTGGGCAGCAGAAAAATTATTTAAAAAGTAGAAAAAAAGCAAGGACAAATAGAACAATGGTCTGTGTATTAATGCTTGTCTAGAATAAATCCCTAAGCTGCAGAAAAGTTTATCTAGCAAGATATTAGGAAGGTTGAAGCTTAATAACGGAGCTCTGTGCATTGTGTTTGAAGGCTCACAAGCAGGTATTGCATTTGAAATAAGCCAGCACTGTTTAACCAAAGGTACCTGTGCTCACAGTGGTTGGACAGAACTACTGTCAATACAGAATATACACTGTACAGATATAAATACTGTCAGTGTGCTTTTGCTTTGTGTGATTGGTCACAAAGCTCATAAAGTGAGTTGTGACATTGAGTTCTGTGTCTGCTGCCTGGGATGTGAGCTGCTGGCACCTTCCCATTGCCATAGCCATGGACTGAGAGTGATGCTGGAAAATCAAACAGCTCCAGGCAGTTCCACAGCAGCCCTGTCCTGTTTGGGATTTGCTCATAGCTCCCAGCCAGTGATAATCATCCAGTTCCAGCCCAAAATACGTGCAAAACTTTGGTTTCTTGCCCATCTGTGTGACATCCTGGCTCTGGAGGGGTTTTTACACAACCCAGGGGTGGTGGCACAAGGGCTGTGACCCTCTGAGTGCACAGGGCTGCTGTGCACAATAAACAGTGACAAACCATGGGCTGCCAGCCACAGGAGCTGCTGGATTGCAGTGAAAACATCCCTGCTCTTTGTTCAAAGAGTTAACACCAGGATTTCACCTTTGGCTGAGCCTTACTAATTAGGAGAATTCACCTTACAGCACTGGGCAATGCCCACTGAAGAAAATTCTCTGATGAGAGAATGAGTGGACTTCTGGTTGCACCCAATATGGTGTTTTCTGTCTCTTCACATGTTTTTTTTCCAGGCACAGCACAGCTCTTCCAGCAATTTATGGAGAGGAATACTCCTGGCTTTGAGCTGTTGTGTCTCCAAGCCACAGCAACCCGGACTCATCCCACACCTTTTGCCACGGCCAGGTTCTGACACAGTAAGATAAATAATAATGGCCAATAAATAAAAATGGCCAATAAAATGAGCCATTTCTTGTCCTTCCTTCACCCAGAATTTCCCAGGCCTTCCCCAAATGTGAGTGTTTCACAACAGCATCTGGTGTGTGGAAGGAGACGAAGCCGCGTTTGTGCGGCGCAAGAACAATAAACGGATGTCGCGTTCTGTGTAATATTTGAGCTTTAATTGCATCCCTCCCCTTGGAAAGGGTTGTGATAACAGGCTGTTCATCTCACATTTGTCAGCAATTAGCCTGAGAAGGTGCCTGTCCTGGCGGTTTTCTGAGCAGGAGCGAGGGTGCGAGGAGAAGAGTTTTGTCACGGCGCGTTTTCTCAGCGCCGTTAATCCCCTCCCTTTGATTGATTATTGGCCACATGGATTGTTACCGGGGGGGGGGGGGATTATCCTCAGCACTGATAACAAAAGGCAGAGGGGATCTGGTTTGTCTCTTGCTTGGTTTGCAGAGGAGGTGGGCAGGAAGGAGGAGTGAGGGGATGTGCTGCTCCCTCTGCGATTGATCCCAGCTGGGCCCACCCAGCACCCAGAGCTCTCCTTGCTGGAGCCACGGGCAAGCACAGAAGGAAAGGCCACTGGAAAAAAAGAAAAATAAAAAAGCCAAAAGAAATCGTCACCACCACCATAACCCCCCCCCCCCCCCCCCCACAAACAAAACAACAACTACTGATAGTGGAGCCCTGAAAAAAGTTAAAGATAGAATCTCAAATGTTAGGCTTTGTGCTTTCCCAGATCAACTGCACCTGCGTAAGCAGTATGATAAATTATATAATTGTTAGATGTGATGATTGTTTAGTAATTAAATGTAATTATTATATAACCATAAGAAGAATAGTGAGAAACTATGTCGAAAATTCAGAGAGGGGCTAAATTTATGTGTACAATAGAACAATATAAGTTTAATAATTAACATGAAAGTTACATAATGATACAGTATAAAACATGATCATTTTGGATGTATGGTCGGAGTCAGATTTGCGTTGAATATACCCCTGACACCCAGAGCTCTTAATAAAAAGCACCGCATATAATCCCCCGTGATTATGTGTTTTTGAACACTAACACAACAACAACAACACAAACAAAAACAAACCAACCCCAAAACAACAACAAAACCCAACAAAAAACAAACAAAAGCCAAATCAAAACAAAAAACCCCAAAAACCCAAAACCAAACAGGAGCAAACAAAAATGAAAACAAAACAAAAAACAAAAGCCAAAACCAAAAAACCCCCAAAAAACCACAAAACAAAACCCAAAAAACCTCCAAAAAACCGCCAAAAAAACCAAACCCCAAAACCAACCAAAACTGAACAAGAACCAAAACAAAAAGCAAAAAAAAAGCAAGAAACCACCAAAAAAACCCAAACCCCAAAACCGAACAAGAACCAAAACAAAAAGCAAAGACAAAAACTAACCAAAAACCCAAAAAACCACCAAAAAAACCCAAACCCCAAAACCAACCAAAACCGAACAAGAACCAAAACAAAAAGCAAAAAAAACCCCAACTAAAAACCCCAAAAAACACCAAAAAACCACAAACCCCCAAACCAAACAAAACTAAAGAAAAACAAAAACCAGAAAAATCCCAAAAAAACACCCAAAAACCCACCAAAAAAACAAACCCAGAACCAACCAAAAAACAAACCAAACAACAACGACAACAAAACAAACACCAAAACAAGGCATCCCAAAAAACATGGAAAAAAACCCACCAGAAAAACCAACCAACCAAAAAAAAAAAAACAAACCAAAAAAACAACCCAGCAAAACAAAACAAACAAACAAAAAAAACCCCCCAACAGGTTAAAATAGGTTTTTTCTTGCATTCCATAGTTGTTGTGTTGACTTTGCTGGCTGGGAAGCTGACAGAGTGTAGAAGGCTTTCAAAAGCAAGGCAGACGGGTGGTGTTTGGAGGATGGAGTGTTTTGAGCTCTCTCACACTAATAAATCGTAAAGGACGGGGAAAGGAGAAAGGACAGCTCTCCTTTCTCCCCTGCCTGAGTTTTGCCCTGAAAGGACCCCAGCGATGGGCAACTCTGGGTGTTTTCCACTTGCTCCAAAAGCCACTTGTCTGACACAGCTGAAAATATTTACAAATCCTGGGACACTGTGTCTCGAGTGAGCTGATGAGGTATCACAGGTGACATCAGTGTAGGTTTGCCTGACCATGGAGAGGGAAAAAGGAATCAATGTGAAATTGTGCTGCACTGAACCTTTGGATGAGTCAAGGTCCCAGAGTTTCAAGTGGTGGTTTCATTCTTTCCAAAAACAGCTCTGAAGGGAAGCTCCCTGCTCCCGAGGTTTGGGTTTTTTAATTTTAAATTTTAAGGAAAATTTAAAATAACCTTGATCAGTGCTAATGAAGAAATTAATGGTGAGCACTAAACAATAATATCAGAACAGATGAATAGGTTTCTTTATCTATTAAGGTGACAGAAAGTGTATGACATTTTTTCTGGAGTTCTTTTGCCAACCCCTGTTTATCAGCTGTTTTCTATAAGAGTTAATTTTAAAGGGGCAGATTTGAAAAGTTCCGATTAAAAGATGGGGTCGGATTTAGAAATTTGGGTGATAAAATAACGGGAATCGCCCTTTTGGCAATGCATTGACAGATCATAGTCACGCAGGCTTATCACCTGGTTTATAAATTCTGGCTTACGAATTTGGGATATAAATTGATATTTTGCTCTCACAGGTATCAGAATCAAAGTTGCCACTTTGAGAAGCTTGAGTGATGCTTTCTGTCACAGGTGAGTGAGGAGCTGAGACATAAACAGAAGGTGTTTAAGGGAGTCCAGACTGAAAACTGTGTGGGCAGATCAGCTGGGGAAAAATTCCTGCTTGAGGTATATTTCATGTAAGGAATACTGGGGTTTGTTGGTTGAATTTGTGCCAGTAGCAGAGGTGAAGAAACCAATTTATTTTCTTCATGCAAATGCTCCTGTGTGTGAAATTTGACAGAGTAACAATGCTGCAGCTCTCAGAAATTGCTGCTTACTTGGAATAAATCAGCGACTGTATTAAACCAGTCTGCAAGTAGTTTCTAAGTAAATTACTTGCACAATTTATGTGGCTGCAAACTCCAAAAAATTATTGTTTTCACCTTGATTTTGTTTGCAATTACTGCTGCAGGCCTTTTGATTTGTTAGAGATGATTTTTATATTCCTGTAATAGAACCAGAGTCAAGCTGTGCGTTATTTTTTTTTACATAAGAATAGGGAAAAAAGAGCTAATTAAATATGTGATATTCTGTATGAAACTGGTATCTGAAACACGGGGATTTGAGATACAGTTGGGGAACAAAAAGTTGCTTGTGTAAGGGGATAAGCGTGCATAATGGGGTGGAAATAAGAAATGGAGGGTTTGGGATGTTTGTCAAGGAAAACTAAAAATCTTCCTAATGAGGTAGAACAGGCTGAAAATAATCATTCACAGGAGGCATTGCTCAAGACAATTCAAGTTGGTGGGACAAAAAGCCAAGGAACAACAGAGGGGACTCAACTGATATTTTCTGTCTCTTTACATAAATCAGGGAAGGGAAGGGAAGGGAAGGGAAGGGAAGGGAAGGGAAGGGAAGGGAAGGGAAGAAATAAGGAGTGAGAACTTTTGAATGAAGGCAGCATAACCAGTATTTGTGCCCTCAGAGAGACCAAGATACACCTTCCAAAAAAACAAAAAAAAAAAAAAAAAGAAAATAATTTCAGGGAGGCATGAGGACTTTGGGTTCCAGCACTGATGTGAAATGGCCATTTTTACATGCTAAGACATTTTGACACCCCCCCTGCTTGTCATCTCAGTCTCAGGCATGCCATGGGTTTGGAAGGAATCAAAGTGTGGCCAGATGTGAATAAACTTAGCAGCTGGCCAAACAACTGAGTTAAGAGAAGAAGAAATTGGTAAAATGTGAGTTTATCCATAGCAAGAAAGAAAACAAGGCCATTAGCATGGAAACTGATGAAATAGACACATAAGGGGTATTTGCAGTTAGAGGATACATGCCTTAGTGAGCAGCATACAGGCCTAAATAATTTGTTGTGAACTCTTGCCAATTAATTATTGATGTTAATTGCTTTCTACCAATAAAATACCGTGAGCTATTGCTTTGTCCAATGAATATAATGAGCTTTTTTGATGCAACTAATGACTAAAGATCACGCTTTGTTGAAGGTATAAAAACTTGTAATGAAGAGGAAGCTGTTGCTGTCTCGGCACAAGTGTGTGTGTGTGTCTTGTGTCCATCTCTGTTGAGAATGTAGCAGACTAGAGAATGGAAAAGTACAAGACCATGGTTAATTCCAAATCTTGCACCTGCAAAGATAACGTGTCCTTGGGCCTAGCGGAGTATGATAAAGAAATGGACAGCGAGGTTTGAGAAGTAGAGAACGTAGGCCCAAAGGAATGTGGATGAGTTAATGGTATAGTTTAACCAATAGATTGCTTGGCTTACAGAATATTCATAAGCTTATTATTTGCTTTATAAGTGTTTGATGCTTTCTTCAATAAACTGGACCTGTGATGAACCATCTGGTGTCCTGGTCTCTTTCCTACGACACATCTCAACAGGAGCAGCCAGGCCTGGGTGCAGAGGGGATGGGTGGAGGGGGAGCTGCAGCTGAGTCTAGGACTGGAATTAGTCAAGTCTAGAACAGAATCACCAGGTTGGAAGAGACCTTCAAGATCACGGAGTCCAACCCAGCCCCAACGCCTCACCCAAGCCCTGGCACCCAGTGCCACATCCAGGCTTTGTTAAACACACCCAGGGATGGGGACTCCACCACCTCCCCGGGCAGCCATTCCAGAACTTTGCCACTCTTTCTGCAAAACACTTTTTCTCTGATATCCAACCTCTATTTCCCTTGGTGCAGCTTGAGGCTGTTTGCTCTGATTCTGTCAGTGCTGCTGCAGAAAGAGCTCAGCCCCACCTGAGCACAGACACCTCTCAGGAGCTGTGCAGAGTGATAAGGTCACCTCTTGTCCAGTTTTATCTTCTTTTTCTCCCTTGGTCAGGGTCAGGATTAAATGCACAGAGACAATATTTGGCATTCAGACTCAGATGTTTATCATTTTTTATCTATATTACAGTCTTACAAGTCATGAGTTCTACAGCATTTCACTGACAAGCTACCAAAATAGCCCTGCATCTCTCTCTCTACAAGATCTTTCAAGGATAAACTGTCCAATTAACAAACGACACCTAAATTATTTTTACTTTTAACCTAATAACTAATCCCTTGTGTCCTGCAATGAGGATGTTTCTGTCCAATTACAAAAAAACACCCAAACCCTGGAGGAGAAGGAGAAGGAGAAGGAGAAGGAGAAGGAGAAGGAGAAAGTGAAGAAGAAGGACCAGTCTCTGCCCTAAAACCTCCATCTTGCTTTACGTATATTACTGTATTTTAAACCCTTTAACTCTGAGTTTTCCACCCTGTGGTATTACACACTTCTATTCAAACTCCACACCCACAATCCCAGTTCTGCCGCTCCATTCTGAGATCCTTCTCCATGGCTTCAGGTCAAATGCAGTGTTCTCTTGGGGGGCAGAGTCTGTCAGCTCAGAAAGCCCAAAATTCTCATTATCCAGGGCTCCAACACCCTCTGGGTCTCTTCATCCTCAGTGCAGGCTGAGGAGCACATAAAGAGCTTGGCTGCTGCTCCAGGCTCCCGTGGCAGCCAGGTTTGGGAGCTTCTCCTGGCTGGGTGATCCTAAAATCACCAGTGAAGCTGTGCTGGGAATTGCTGCTCCTCTGCAGAAGGGAAGTATGAAGTCCTATCCCAGTGCCTGGGCTCTGGGATCCGTCCTCACTGAACAAACTCATGGGGTTTTGGATTCCAGAGGGAGTTTCTCTGAAAGTTTGATTGATGGTGTGAAATGACCCATGAAATCCCAGCTGAGCTTTCTCCTTTTCCTCAGGCCAGAAAGGAAGTGGAGCTTCTGCTGTGCCTTTTTGTGCATGAACATGCAACTGTCTGTATTTCCTGACTGACACACCTGCATCAACTCCAGCATTTCTTCTGTCTTGGTCCAGGAGTCCCTGTGGGTGTCAGGCACTGAACCCAACAGGATTTGCATCCTCCTTCCTTCACAGATCTGAAACAGTTTGTGAAATCAGACAAAAGCCTTTCAAACACAAATGTCCCCCTCACCTCTCCTAGAGGATCCTTGATCAGGCTTTCACATGGGTCACATTCCACTTCCCCACCAAGCCTGCCCCCCCCGATTTTTGCCCCATAATTTTGGAAGAAATGGCTCAAACCGTGCAGATAGAGCCACACACGATGTGCTGGAGAGCTGAGTGCCCAGAGCTCCAGCTGCATCACAGCGGAACAAAGCTGGAACAAGGAAAGAGAGGGCCTGGAGACCTCCAGAGCTGCACAGCTCCTTCCATCCATGCCCAGGAATTCCAGCATGGAAACGCCAGGGGTGAGCAAGGTGCAGGTGCTGAGCTCTGCTCTGCTGGGTGCTTTGTGCCTCAGGCACTGAAATGTGAGAATGGAAAAGGAGCTAATCAGAAAACGACAAAAAAGCAATCAAAAAACTTACAGTTTCCAATGGCACATATGGAAGAGATTATAGCAGTGTCATTCTCATTGCGTTCTTCAATAAAAAGTAATTTCTTCTTATAAACTTAACATTCACTGAAAAAGATTCTGAAGAGCTGGCCAGAAATGTCACAAAGTTTTAGAGGAAGTATCAATAATTTTATTACAATCCATTTTCAATGTACATTTCAGTGTCAGCGAATACAAAGGAAGACATTTATTGCTACCTGTTGACTTTTGGGTGCATATATGAATTTCAAATTTTGAGTATATATGAGTATTTTTTTCTTTATTTGAATTGGGGGGGAAAGTTTTCAAAATTCTGCCTCCCTCTTTATCATACATTTTTTTTTGTGGTGGCACAGACCTTGTTTTAAGCCATTTCACCAGGAGATCCAAAACTATTTGCCATCACTTGTGATCGTGACCTTCTGGATGTTATCCCTTTCAGGCATGTATTTGCTGTTTTTTTAAAGAAACGGAGAAATTGTTCATTTAATCACAGACTGTTCTGTCTCAGTGAGGCTCCTTTTTAGCTGTAGTGCTGGGATAATACAAAATCAGGGCCTTGGAAGAACCTGTTCATGGCCACCTGTGACAGGAAATGTGGAAGGTTTAATCAAACCCCTCACAGGCTGGAGTTTCTCTGTTCATTAATTTCATTAAGCACACAGAACATGAATTTAAAACAGGACTTCCAAATTTAGTGGGTTTTTGTGACAAATCTGGATTGAATGGGGGAACAGAGACATTTAAAAGGTCAGAGAGAAGTCCTGTGACCATCTGCAACTGAACAGACAAATGGCAATGAATAAAATCAAGTAGTTATTCAGTATATTAAGTAGTTATTCAATAATATTAAGTAATTTTAAAAATTCTAATAAAGAAAAAATTCGGATTAGATTTATAAACACAGTAATGAAGAAACCCTACAAACACAATGTTTCTGTCTCCCAAAAGACAGTCATGTTTTAATAGGAGGTGAGGGGTTTTATATCTTTAGACAAGAAGATAAAATGCTCAAACAGCTCATGGCTTTTGATCCAAAAAGCTGTTTCAACCACCTTTTCCAAAAGTTGTATTTTTTTACCTCTTAGCCTCTAGTAAAGATCACACAACAGGCCATACTTTATCTGGGAAGACCCATCTGTCTTTTTTGTCTGGAAGAACTGAAAGGGAGATTACAGCAACATCTGTCACCTACAGCGTTCTCAGATTGGGCTGGAACAGGAAATAAGGTAAATTTTTTGGGATGCAAAACTGATTCTCTCACTTTGGAGGGGTGAGAACAAACCTCAGGACTATTGTGCCAGCCTAATAATAGTAATAATAATAGTAATAGTAATAATAATAATAATAATAATAATAATAACAATAATAATGTTCTTTTACCTCCTCTAGAAGAGTCTCACAAAGTTTCCAAGTGCTTTGGTCATTCTGCAAGAGTTTGAAAATTCTGGAAGAACCAGAGGGGAAAAAGAAAATAAACCAGGAATGGCCAGCTTGATGAAGCCCTGTTCTGGGCACAGTGCTAGGTGGGTATAAACACAAATAAAAGATGGGTTTGCAAAGAAGGTGTCAAACCACAGGGCTTGGGGCTGCAGCATTTGCTTGGGGCTAAACTAGGCAAAAAAAGAGGAATAAATAGAAAGAAAAAATTTTAAAAAAGAAAAAAAAATAAAAAAGAAAGGAAAAGGGAAAAAAGAAAAAAGAAAAAAGAAAAAGAAAAAGAAAAAAGAAAAAAGGAAAAAAAGAAAAAAGAAAGAAAAGAAAAAAGAAAAAAGAAAAAGAGAAAAAAGAAAGAAAAAGGAAAAAAAGAGAAAAGAAAAAAGAAAGAAAAAAAGAAAAAAAGAAAAAAGAAAAAAAAAGAAAAAGAAAAGAAAAAGGAAAAAAAGGAAAAAAAAAAAAAGAGAGAGAGAGAGAGGGCTTTGAGAAGACCTGGGCTTGTTACCCAGGGGAGGATGTGAGGATGTGCTGTCCCTCCTGGCTCTGCTCTGAAGCACAATCCCTGTGCAGGTTCCATGTCAAAGGGAGGAAAACTGACGCTGTTGCCACGCCAGGTGGGATATCTCCCAATTCAGGAAGAGTGAGATTTTCTCCATCCCCTCCCCACTGGGTCTTTGGTCAGTAGCTGGTTTTGTTTGGCACTTTTCAAAAGCAAACCTGACCCAAATTCTGCCTTTTCACTTAAAGATTTAAACCAATGAAGAAACCAATTTAAACCCAACAAACTCTCACGAATATGGACTGAGTATGTTGGACACTTCACACAAGAATATATTTCAAATTTTTGTCAAAAAACCCATAAGAGATCATTATCAAGGCTTCATATAAGCCAGTAATCTTGGATTTTGTCCCCAGCACAACTTTCAGTTTGGGTGCAGGCAAATGCACGGCAGAGCTCTTTTGAAATTGCTCAGTTTTGTATATGCTGTTTTTGGTTTTATTTTGCCAACACCGTGGAAAAATGTAAATATTGCATGAGTTTTCTGCAGGTCTGCAGCTGAGCCCAGGTACTCTAGACATTTGTCTCAAGTGCCCTCCAAAGGTTTTTGACCCATGGCCAGCCTTTGGCTCTGCTGCTCTGAGCTTCGGGTTTGTGACAAAGGTTAAACAGTGACAAATTTGGTTCAGTACATGTCTAAAGAATTATTATAGCCACTGCCAGATTAAAAAAAAAAATTAAATCCTCTCTTTGAAGGATAAATATTCATTTACATCAAAGGAATTCAGCATCAATTAGAAAAATAATTGGAAATTCCTTGTAAGGTATGTCTGGAGATTAGAGGTGCATCTCCTGTCCCACTATATTTGCTATGCTTATAAAGGAGTTAGGACATTGGAGATCTGCTTCCAATTACCAAATTAAAATACAATCAACCAGTTCAAGTGAACAAACAATGATTTCTTTTAAATCTGATTTTTTAAGAAATGTAAAAATGTTTGTGGGAATCAGATATCCATGATTAGGATGTTTTCACGTAAGGAAATCCTGTGCATTATCACACAAACCAGTTTCTTTTCTTTTCTTTCTTTCTCTCTTTCTTTCTTTCTTTCTTTCTTTCTTTCTTTCTTTCTTTCTTTCTTTCTTTCTTTCTTTCTTTCTTTCTTTCTTTCTTTCTTTCTTTCTTTCTTTCTTTCTCTCTTTTTCTCTTTCTTTCTCTTTCTCTCTTTTTCTCTTTCTTTCTCTTTCTCTCTTTTTCTCTTTCTTTCTCTCTCTCTTTCTCTCCTTTCTTTCTCTTTTCCTTCCCTTTCCTTTCCCCTTCCCTGAACTTCCCTTTCCTTTTTCCTTTCATTTTTCCTTTCGTTTCCTTCCCTTCTTCCTTTACTTTCCTTCCTCATTTCCATCTCTGACACTCATACAATTGAGTCATTTGGGTTAAACAGAAGTAATCCTTGCTTTTGTTAAAGTGGTGCTGTGTGACAAATTCAGCTGACTGAAATTACCACAAACCCCATTCTTTGCGCACACACAAAATGGGAAGGACCACAGTGGAAACTGTTTGAAAAAACGCACACCTTATTTGTAAATTTTAGGTAGAAGCTGCATTTAACAGATGATAAACTTCCACAATGAAACATTTTATGTTTGAGAAGTCTGAAGGTGAAGGCAATGCACAGAATAAAGTTTTTCTCTAGTTATAAAGCAGTCTGCTTTTAAATAAGAGGAGTTTCTCAGCCTTACTGCATGCCTTCAGGTCCAGCTTTTATTTGTGCTGGACCAGATTTTCCACCACAAAGGCCATCAAAATTCACAGAATATGGGCAGGCACCCCTTTAGAGACCCCTGTGCCTTGCCAGGGAATATTCCAGCACTGGGGAGGGTCATTCCTGTGCCTGCCTGGGGTTCCAGATCCCAGTGGAGCTGGACTGGTGGGTGCAGCAGGATCCACTGCTGAGAGATGGAGCTTTGACGATGCCTCCTGAGACCCAGGCCTGTGGTGGTGTTTGATGGTCCTAGGATGAGGGAAGAGATGAGAATCTTGACTCCATGTTTCAGAAGGCTGATGTATTCTTTTATGATGTTATATTATATTAAAAGAAAATTATATACTGAAACTATACTAAAGAAAGAGAAAGGATTTCATCGGAAGACTAGAAAAGAACGATAATAACATCTTGTGACTGACCAGAGAGTGTGACACAGCTGGCTGTGATTGGCCATTAATTAAAAAAAATTCACATGCTGGGTAAACAAATCTCCAAATGCAGAGCAGCAAAACATGGAGAAGCTGAGGCTTCCCAGCTTCTCGGCAGAAAAGATCCTAGTGAAAGGATTTTTCAGAAAATATGTCTGAGACCCAAGCCTGCTTTGATGTCAGGGAAAGCTGTGGATTTTCCTTTATTCCAAACATTTAACCTCACTCTGGGTGACTCTCACATGCGCTCTGAGCCTGATCTTTCTCAGGTTTCTGTGCTTGAGGTGACCCCCAGGTGTCAGAAAGTCTCTTTTTCCCAGCCAGAGATGTATCAGTTCTGCCTTTAAGGTTGTTTATTGTTTTTTATTTAGAGCATTCTTTCTCTGACCCACTCAGGTCTGTCTGGTAGGTCAGGTTGTGGCACACTGACCACCTTCAGGGCAGTGTTATCTTTGTATAACTAAAAACTACATGTACTTTATTTGCCATAACTTCCCAATACCGATCACCTATGTTAGACAGTGAGTTTCTACCTTAAACCAATCCAGAAGTGCCACCATCCCAGCAGAAGATGGAGGCCAAGAAGAAACAGGAGGAAGGACAGGACAGGCCCAGATTCCTCCATCTTGCCTCCTGAACCTGCATTCTAAAAACCCCAAAATTCTCCATTTCCACCCTGTGACAAAGTCACTAACATTCTACTCAAACACTGGTGGCTTGTAACAAAGTTGGTAATTGCTGTTTCCATGGGTTACAATCGAAGGCCTGGGTGTCTCTGACTCCGTGCCAAGGCCTCTGAGGCCCTTGCCCAGAGGAATGTCCTGGGCCCTGACAATCACGGCCTCAACTCCTGACTGCTCTTCTGTGGCTGGTGTGACACCAAAGAGAGCTGAAACAGACAGAAAAAAAAAAAAAATAAAAAGAAGGATAGAGGTGTATGAAATGCCCATGTGCAACATGTGCAGCTGAACTGAGAGCCTCACAGGCTCCAGCTCCATCCCCACTGTTGGCCTCTGCTCCCAATGTCACAGGGGACTGGGGTCCCCCCTCTTGTGCTCCTTGTGAGCAGCTCAAGATGCTTAGGGTGCTCTCCTTCCCCTTTAGAAAGGCCTTGCCTGTGCTCTTCCAGCTTTAATTTCCAATTATTCTCCCCGTGTAGCATTCTCACCATGTGCTAATGAGCTGTTTCACTGCAGGCTTAAGCAGACATTTCCATCCTGTGTGTACCCCATGTGGCCATTTCTGTGCACATTACTTTGACAAATGGGCAATTAATAAAACCCCTACTATCCTAAAACCAGCACTGCTGCCTCTTCTTCCTTCCCTGCCTTCTCTTGAGTTTTTTTTTGTGTTTTTAGCCACTTTCAGGTCTCAGCACTGCATGAGAACCTTAAATTGATCCAAAGTACAGGATGGATTCACAGACCTGAGACCATATTAAGCAGTTCACAAGTGTCTGTACTCTGAAATGCTTGGCCATTTGAATACCACACAATCAGCACTGGAATATTATTAATATTGTTAACATATTCTATTCTATTCTATTCTATTCTATTCTATTCTATTCTATTCTATTCTATTCTATTCTATTCTATTCTATTCCATTAGTAGTACTAGTATATTATTACTATACTATATGTTATTATATTAATGTTATTAACCTCATATCCTAGTTATTACAGGCTATGATGACAAATTGGAAAGCAGACAAAAAGTTAGACTTTAAGTCCTTAAAAGTCAAATAAAAGTTAAATAAAAGGTAAATAACAATTTAAAGGTAGCTTTAAATTGAGTGGGACTGCTCAACCTCAGGCTGCTGTTTTAGATATTTTATTGTGCCAATTCACTGCAAAATGAGAGACTTTATCAAACTGCCCCCTCTTCCCACCACGGGGTGAAGGAGAGGGTTGGGGACATCATTGTGTCTCTGCTCATATTTTCTGTGGTCCTATGGAATCTATTCTCTCTCTTTCTCTCTCTCTCTCTCTCTCTCTAATGTTTACTATTTATGTTTAATATACAATATACAATATATACTATAATATATAATATATAATATATTAGATATTAGATATTAGACATATTAGATATTAGATATATTAGATATTAGATATATAAAATATATATGTATATATATATGTATATATATGTTTGTATATATATACACATTTAGAATAGATTCCATATATATGTGTGTGTGTGTGTATATATATATGGAATCTATATACACTATATATATATGTGTGTGTGTATATATATATATAAATTCTAGTGCTGCACCTAGGGTGAGTGGCACTTCCAGACACTAGAATTGGACCTGCATGAAGGAAATGGGCATCATCTCTTGGAATTTCTCCCGGCATTTATTGCTATCCTGACCCAGAGGACCAGGCCAGGGAGAAGCAGGATAGGGAGGTGTAGCAGGAATTCCCAAAAGCATCCCTGTGCAATCCTCAAACATCCCAGGGCACCCCAGAGCTGGCTGGGGATGGGAACCACCACCAGACGGGGTCGGTCAATTTTATTTGAAGAGACAAGGATGCTTTACAGACACCCAGGGGCACATTTGCAAGCACTTGGTGGGATTTTAGCTACATCAACATCAATGGGGAGATGCAGCCAAATCCACATGAGCTGCGGTGAAAATGCACCCCTGAGGGCTCAGAAACAACACACGCTGCTTTTTCCCCCAGGATTTTTGCTTCCATGATCCATGAAGAGAGCAAAGCACAATTTGAGGCTCGTTAAACCCTTTCACAGCACACCAGCGAGGAGAGCAGCTGGGTGATGGTTGATTCTCCCTGTCCAGAATGAGGATCCAGGACAGCATGCTGTGGTGAACCTTCCTCCTGCATTCAAATTTTGTTCTGAGGGGTTTTTTTTGTGGTTTTTAAAAATTATTTTCGGTTTTTTTTGTTTTGGTTTGGTTTTTTGTTTTGGAGTTTTTTGTTTTTTTTTTTTTTCTTCTCCTCCCATACACAAAAGATACACTAATTATCTAGAAACCCAGGGTGATTTTAAAGCACTTGCACCTTTCTCTGGAGAAATATGTTTAATGAGCCTTTTTAGCCTCGTGTCTGGCTGTTCCAGGGATTGGCAAATCTATCATTTCCTTGCCTTCTTTCCTCAATCTGAGCATCGTTTGGTGGGCCGTGTAAAAGTCTCAATCCTGATTTCTACTGACACAGAAAAACCTCAATTAAGCATGAAGTTTCCTCGTAAAACATGTGTCTCCTTCTCTTTTCTGGATATTTATTGCCTTGAACACATTTATTGTCCTGCAGGGAGTACGAATCCTAAACTAGCACATGAGGCCAACCCAAGAGGTAGACAAGGTCTCCAAAATAAAGAAGAAAAAATAAAAGATAAAATTATGACTTTTCCCCTGGTTCCCAGTTGCTGCTATTTCTGCTTACAACAGCTGGAAACAGAAGTTCACCATTCAAGCAAGGAGTTAACATTTATTCTTGCCTCATGTCAGACCTTTCGTATGGAGGAGCATCTGTCTGTTTGCTGTTCCACGCCAATTCCCACTGGGATAACTTGATACCAGGTAATTCTGGAGCGTAATAGCTGTGTTTAGCTTGTGTAACAAAGCAGGGAATTGGGTTTAAAAGTTCACCCACAAATGAACTACTACCCAGTGTAGTATTCTTGGTTATCTCAATGCCTATTGTGCATTGTCACTAGTGAAAAAACATATGTTGTTTGGGCTGTAATCCATAGATTTGGGGACTGCAGCGAGTGATCTGAGTTTTCTAAACAGCTGGGATTTATAAAACTATTGTAAGCCATTCTTTTTCTTTGGGAACCTGCTGGTAAGAGGGTATACACTGGGACCTAGAGCTCAGGTTTGGAACAAGTCCATGAGAAGGGAAAAAAAAAAAAAAAAAAAGGAAAAAAAAAGGCATTTCCATCTGCATCTGCCTGGTCATGTTCCAGATTTTAATGAATAGCCATCCATAATATGAAAAGCCCCATTGCCAGAGCTGGCAGGCAGGGTGGAATTGCCTGGTGGTGCCTCTGGCTCCAGTGCTGAGTCAGTCTGGGCGTGATGGGCAGGAGGCAGAGCACAGCTGTGCCCTGGGACAGGGCACCAGCAGCAGCACAGCTGGCTCCTGCCAACATCTGGATGGGGAAGGGCTTCCTATTTGGGAATGGAAAACCTTGAGGGTTTGAGACTTGAATTAATGGTTGTGAGAGGAATAGTGGATTTGTCTTTACAAAGACTGAAAACTGCTTGTGCTGCTGTAAAAATTGATAACAACAATGCTATATTTGTCTAGCAGAAGTCATTCTAATTTTTGTATTTGTAATTAATTGTATTTGTATTAATTGTATTTGTTTTTGTATTAATTGTAATTCATATTTGTAATTAATTTTGTTAAGATTATCGAGTGTGATTTTTCATACTTGGCCCCACTGACATCCCACCAACTGATTAAAACCAATTACACAAGTATCACAGACTATCACCTACCCCTATTGGAATGGACCTTACATCAGTAAAACAATTAATTAAGCACCAAGACCTACTAAGAATCTTGAAAAAAACCCCAAGAAAGCAGAAAGAAAATCCTAATTACTGTCCAACATGATACAAAAGAAGCAACCAGAATTTTGTAAAGAATAAAACAAAGAAGTTGTGGGTCTGCTGGTAGATAAAACCAGCACTGGGAGATAAAAGAAACAATGGGGAGGATTCCACTGATTGATGAATGGAAAAATAGATTTGCTTTTACAAATAAACATTAGCTTGGCTGAGAAATGAAATTAGACATTGAAAGGTGAAAGAAACAATGAGGAAGAAAAAGCCCCTAAATTCTATAAGAATTAAAAATGAAAAGGGAGGGTTGTACATTAGAGGGGAATCTTTGGGATCAGGTGCTCTGGAAAGGCTGAACCTCTCAAGTGCCTCAGAAATGGGGAAAGAGAGAAGGGAAATGTGGCTGGGAAATTGGGATAAAAAGGAGGCTGAGCCCTCCAAAAATGTGAGAGACCCCAGGGGAATGCCCCATGACCTCTGCCTTTATTGGAATAAAGCCAAAGGACTCCTGTGTCTCCTTTTTGGGCATAAACCTCTGCTGTTTGTGGGTTAATTTTCCTAAGAGTTGGGAGATTCACTCTTTATGTGTTCAATCAGATGGAAGGTTATTTTTTTTGGTGAAAAATAACCTCAAATGGCTTCTTTTATGGCTTGTCACCGCTGTCCTGGACAGAGGCCATGGGTAGGATGTGTGTCTGGCAGCACAGCCAGAACCAGAGGCAGCGAAGCCACCTTGCTCTCATCACTTCTCTCCTTGTTTTGTACCCACTGGCTGTGGCACAGTTAATGCTGCCCTTCCCAGCTTTTTGTTGCTTTGTTTTGGCTCCTTGTGTCAGGCTGCCAACGCCAAGAGATGCAGCTCAGGGCAGGGGCAGGGCTGGAGGGGAGCTGGGGCTGTGCCAGGCTGGTTGGTGGCAGCTGCAGGGCAGGGGGGCCCATGGGTGACTCTGGCTGTGTCACACATCCCTTGCCACCCGTGTGGGCTGGGGTGGGGGGCAGAGATCCAGCCCTGGAGCGCTCAGACAGCGGCTCAGAGTGATGCATCAGGTTTTAGCTTCTGTATTTTTCAGGTTCTGTGCTGCTTTAATGTGTGAGCTTCATATCAGGGGATGGTGCGCTCTGTGCACAGAGCAGGGAGACAAAACAATTCCTGCTCCAGCTGGGGAACAAATGATCCCAATCTCAGCCCAGGAGCACAAACAACGTGGGCTGGAGAGAGAAAAACAAGCAGGGTGGGACTGCCTGGGCTAAAGCTGGAATGGGACAATGAACTGCAAGGTGCAAATGAAGCAGAACTGATCCCAGTGACAGACCCCGTGCCCGCTTGTGCATTTTGGGGCCATTTTGACTTCATTTTGTAACCATTTGGGTTCATTTTGGGTTCATTCTGGGGCCATTTTGGTTCATCTTGGGTGCAGCCCTGGCTGGGCTCTGGTGCTGCCCAAGGTGCATCCATCGAGGAGATCCTTTGAATAAATCCCTGCTCTATTCTTTAGTTCTGTCCAGCCTCTGTTCTAGCTCAGCCTTCCCAAGGCATCAAGTGGACACAACTCAGCTCTGGGCTGCTCCTCAAAGCAGGTCTGCTCTGAAAGCTGCCTGGGAAAACCTGCCTCCTGCACAACAGCCAAAACCCCCAAGATTTTGCCCAAAATTGAGGGGATTGGCTGTGTCTCATCAGTTTATGCCCTGCAGGAACCATCCCCACATCTGCGTTTTATTCCTTGGGGGACACAGCTGCTGCCTGCACACCTGGGCTTCAGCAGGGCACAGAGGGGCTGTAGGTGTGTTTTGATGGCAGCCCTGATATGTAGTCTGTGCTATAAACCAGAGATTTGCCTGCAGTCAAAATACCCCAGGATCTCAAGAAACCACAGTAAATAAAAAGGGAGGAAAAACATCAGTGTTTAATTAAGAGATGCTATTGTTGTTTGGTTTTTGGTTTTTTTTTTTTCTCACTGGGAGAAAAAAAAAGAAGAAATCAACCCCCTATTCATTTATATTTATCTTGTTATGTATTTTGTTTGAGACCTAGCTTTCAAGACAAAACTTTGAATTAATTTTGAGCTTTTTCTCAGTAACCTCTCCACTCCATTTTACCAAGAAAGAGAGAATTGTCACTGTCTTTTGTGAAACAGGAACAATTTGCTTAAAAGTAAGCTTCTCTGCATGGTAATTTTTATATATTCACCACCTCCCGATCCTTTAGGTGCTCATTGTCAGCAGTTTGCATGAAGCTGGGGATGTCTCCATGTGTGCTGGAGGTTCCCTGCAGGCATTGAGATGAAGAAACACTCCAAAAGAGAGAAAAGCAAATTCCTGCGCGGAAGTAGGAAGCAGAAATTAAGGAAAATAAGCCTCAGAGCTAGAGAAGAATGTCTTTCTCTTTTTTCTCAGGGTCAGAAGAGCACATCTCTCAGGCAGCTGCATCCATTTGTGAGTGGAAATGTTGTGCGTTTTATTATCCTGTTTTTATAAAGCTGCAGGGGACACCTAAAACTAAGTGTTCATTCTCAGAGCAGCAAAGCTGCAATACCTTTACAGCATTGACACGCACTTGTTTTTGTTTCATTTCTTGCTGCCCTGTGCCCTGCAGGCAGGCTGGGGTGAGGTTTTAGCTGCTGCAAATTGAGTCACCCCAGTGCCCCATCTCAGTCACAGGACACCATGAGCTGTGACAACTCTGTGACATCCCCTCTGGTGTCACTGATACAATTCTGCTGTGATTTTGGGTTACAAAATGCATAATCACTCATCTTGGCTGGTCCACAATGTGTCTTGCTCTACCTACCCCCCCATGCAACTTGTAACTCTGCTGTGCAGCTTTTACCTTTGGCATGAGGGGTTGAAAGTATTTTGGCATTTTCCATATCCAGACATTATTTCCTCATTTTTAGGCACTGGAATCATGAGCCCTGTTATTGGTGTGCTTGGGGGATAAAGTTCCATATAAATAATCAGCTCGAGCAATTTGTCAGCGGCTGCGGGGCTGCTCTAATGGGTTCTGTGACTTTGAGTACGATACAAAAATATATGTTTAGCATCATATTTTCTCCACAGCATGCACAGCTCCTCCTTGGAGTCAGGTTTTTGTGTCTCCTCAGACAGCAGCAAGGTCTCTGTGCTCAGTCACAAAGGCTCTTTTCAGTGGATCACCTTCTCAGCCAGCTCCAACATCCACATGCTGATCTTGTCTTTCCTGGGGTTCTCCCTCTGCTGATAAGAAACTATTAAATGTGGCACTTCAAAGGGCTGAGAAATACTTTCTGAGTGTTTCTGGCAGTCTGCTTTGGTCTTACAAGTTCTTTGTTGACAAAAGAGCTACTCTTGCTCTTTTACAACTTGTAGTATCTATCATTTAAATTTTTCCCCACTCTGAATCAGCCCTTAGCAAATCTGCTGTCTCCTTTCCAGTTAGGAGCCTGCCCCCTTTCATAACTATCTAGCCTAGGGACTAGAATTTGGTTTATGTGGTTTATGTTATGCTCTCATTATTATATTGTTGTCTGAATTTGTATCTTGGGGTTGAATGACTTGAGCTTCTGGAAATTCATGTTTTCACAAGCAAAGTTATTTGCTACATGACAAGCTGTGGAATTACTGTCTGCTGTGCAGAGATGAGAGAGTGCAACATCAGGGGCTTTGTTTCGTCATCCCAACAGAGGATGAGGATGGGTTGATGTGGATGGATGGATGGATGGATGGATGGATAGATGGATGGATGGATGGATGGATGGATGGATGGATGGATGGATGGATAGATGGATGGATGGATGGATGATGGATGGATGGATGATGGATGGATGATGGATGGATGGATGGATGGATGGATGGATGGATGATGGATGGATGATGGATGATGGATGGATGGATGGATGATGGATGGATGGATGGATGGATGGATGGATGGATGGATGATGGATGGATGGATGGATGATGGATGGATGGATGGATGGATGATGGATGGATGGATGATGGATGGATGGATGGATGGATGGATGGATGGATGATGGATGGATGATGGATGATGGATGGATGATGGATGGATGGATGGATGGATGGATGGATGGATGATGGATGGATGGATGATGGATGGATGGATGGATGATGGATGGATGATGGATGGATGGATGATGGGTGGATGGATTGATGGATGGATGGATGGATGGATGATGGATGGATGATGGATGATGGATGATGGATGGATGGATGGATGGATGGATGGATGGATGGATGATGGATGGATGGATGGATGGATGGATGATGGATGGATGATGGATGGATGGATGGATGGATGGATGGATGGATGGATGATGGATGGATGGATGGATGGATGGATGATGGATGGATGGATGGATGGATGGATGGATGATGGATGAATGGATGGATGGATGGATGAACGATGGATGGATGGATGGATCAATGGAGAAACACTAGCTACTTTTTGAAGGTTAAACAAT
Source organism: Melozone crissalis (assembly GCF_028551555.1). Taxonomy (NCBI): domain Eukaryota; kingdom Metazoa; phylum Chordata; class Aves; order Passeriformes; family Passerellidae; genus Melozone; species Melozone crissalis. The sequence continues at coordinate 76,773 of NW_026535783.1, forward strand.
TTTATTGTCTAATTTCATATCGGTGCTGTGAGTGCCAATGTTAAGGGTGTCCATACTTCATCCTTTCTCACAACAGGAAAGACAGATTTCCAGTTCTGCAGGGAATTGCATTTTCTGTGGGCCAGCACTGGGTGAGAAGAGGGGTAATATATGTATTTACTGCCCTGCTGGCCCTCTGTGCGTGGTGTACAGGTGGGAACTCCTCTGAAAACACATGTAGGGGAGGCCTGGACTTGTCTGTAGGCTGTCAGCACATCCTAGTGCACATGCCACAGGGGAGACAGGAGCCTGGAATTTGTCTTGCTGTACTAATATAGCTCAGGAGTTCTCTCCTCTCCCAAAACTCAGAGTAGCAGTGAGAACAATTGCTGATCTGCTTCTGGGGGCATTGCAAGGTCTGGGGCAAACCCTTGTGAATGAAATGTTTGTATTATAAATGCATGAAAAGCTTTACTACTGTTTTTTCTCTCCTTTTGGAAGTACCTCTGCCTCCTTGGTTTCCTGAGATGGTACCCTCATTTTAATTTCTTTTTTAGTACTTTTAAATATTATTAAATTAGAAAGAATTGTTTTATTGTCCTGAATGTGATAAGAGCACACGCATCAGTGCCACACAATTGCAGCCCAGGACTACTGGAGTGAGGAACAAGAGAGGAAGCTACAGGGTGAGGTAATTTTCAATTTGAAACACTCAAATACAATATGTTTTGAATTCTTTCCCTGGCAGACATAAACTCTTCAAACGGGAAAACATCTAAAAGTTTTTCAGCTTAAGCTGATGTTCAGAAACCAGAGACAGCTGAAGGCTGTGGCCATTAGCATAGCAAAGAGATGACAGAAGGGAGAACTGGTAGGAGAAGGGATCGATCAGTGAGGGGCTGCGGGAGGAGATGGCTGCATTCCTGTTGCCATTGTTTTTCCTTGCTGCTTCAGCTACTGTACTTGTGTTGCGAGTATGAAGACACAGGAAACTCCTATTTATACTGTTTCATCGACAGATTTCTCTTTTTCACTTACTTGAGATGCAGTTTGAATCAGGTTAAATAAAGGGCAGGGGTGGGTGGTTAATAATTGCTTCTGTTAATTGGAATATACTTTGGATCAGCTGTAGGACTCTGTGTCCCTTCATGGTGTCGTGAGATGATCTGTGGCTTGAGATGGGTCTGCTTGGAGCATTCCCTTGTACTGAGTTCCCTTAAAAAAGACTTTTAAGAGCAAAACATTGGGATTTATTTGAATTTAAAAAGAAAATAAAGCAGTGCAATGTATCTTTTTAAGCACAGTTAGCTTGGAGCAGCTAGGGAGGAGACTGTAGGAATAAAAAGGTTTGCAAACAAGGCTGCCACCAGCCTCTCACCCTCCTTGTGAGCCTGGCTCTGGGCCAGCTCCGTGACTTTCTGCTCAGCAGTGAGCACTGTGGCTTTGCTCTGGTATCCCTGGGACATCTCTGGGAACATCCTTCACTCCTGGGACATCCCTGCCACCCACCCTGCCCTGACCCTGCCCTCTCTGAGCTCTGCCTCTCTCATTATGGAGCCGGGGGAAGCCTGGAGGAGCCCATGGAAGGAGCCACGGAACCTCCCCCTGATGTGGAGCACATCACAAACCGAGCACAGGTGCCAAGTCCATCGCGGGTGCCATTGCTGGAGAGGGACACAGGAGCCCTCGGAGAACACTTTTTCATGGGTCTAAGGTTTCAGGCCACCCCGCTCAGATTTGCCTCGTGTTTTTGAAGCTGTTTTTAGTTCTTTGTTGTCCTCCAGCTGTGCTTGTGAAAGGATCCCCAGCCCCATGCCTGACACTTGAGCTGTTGCTGTAGGATGGGAAGGAGAATGCTATTGCATTTTCAGGGAATGCCCCGATGAAGGCAGGAATGATGTATCTGACTCCATCTTATCAGAGGGCTAATTCATTATTTTATGATACTATATTAAATTAGAGAATGCTATTCTATACTAAAGAATACAGAAAATATACTTACAGAATGCTAAAAAGATAATAATGAAAACTCGGGACTCTTTCCAGAGTCCCGACACAGCTTGGCCCCGACTGGCCAAAGAGTGAAAACAACTCACACCAGAATCCAATGGAACAATCACCTGTGAGTAAACAATCTCCAAACACATTCCAAAGCAGCACAACACAGGAGAAGCAAATGAGAGAAGAATTGTTTTCCTTTTCTCTGAGGCTTCTCAGCTTCCCAGGAGAAAAATCCTGGGCAAAGGGATTTTTTCAGAGGATGTGAAAGCCACAGGACATGGCATCCACCCAAAAACCCTTCCCACGCCAGAGGCCATCCCATCCTGCCAGACGTGCCAGCCTTCCTGAAGCACCCAAAGGAGAGGTTTTCACTTGAAATCCCAGTAAAGAATGTGATAACCCAGGCACACCCCACCTTTGGTGGACCAAAGGCTGTGGTCAGACCCTGTGCTCAGCTCCAGGGGGCACAGGCTGTGTGCTGTGGCCTTTGTCAGGAATCGTTCAAATGCTCTTGCACACAAGAAGCTGAAAGGTCAAACATTCAGGATTTTGATTTTTTTCCTCTTCACTTCAGGCACAATAGACCCAGGGCAGTTTAATGCTGAGGCTCCTGTGCAAAGTCACACGAGTTATTTGATAACCATATGTGCTTAATGCCTCAAATTTATCCACCATGTGAAAGATGAAACTTTCAATAATATATGTCCCTTCCCACAAGTAGATTTTATCGCTCAAAGCAAATTCAGAGAAAAAAGAAAAAAAATGCACTTCTGTTGCCTCTCCTTACAGCACCAACATTTTCTTGGCTCCCTCTCCTGAATAATGTAAATCTCCAAACCCACTTACTTGGAGTACCTAAAAGCCACAAGGCAACATGAGCAAATGCCAAACGCAGAAACATAAAGGCTTAAAAATTAATCTTACCAAGAAGGATAATTCTTTCTCCTTACAAGTTCTCATCACTTCTGCCTTCCAATTCATAACAGAAAATCACACAGTCTGGCATCCAAAAAGTCTCTTAGTGGTGCGGACACTGAGGTATCAGAAGGAGCTTAAGTTGTTTTAAAGAACCCCACAGAGCTATTTTTCAATATCTGCTCTGCTTGCATAACTGGTTGGAAAATTTATCTGCTATTTTTGCAGTGATCCTGTCATTTTTATCTTAAGTTATATTCTATCCCCATGAGAAACTAAAGAAAACATTTAATAATTTAGATAATTCACCTTAATCAATGATAGAATTTATGCTTTTCACCTTGCACTAGCCTTAGTATGAAACAGCAGACCTGAATATATTAAATTATTTATTTGCAGGCAAGTACATTCAATGCTGGGAGTTCCAGATTTAATTTTGCTCTTAAACTTCTGTGCAAGGGACTCTCCTGGTGCTTCTTGGAAGTGATTTCCTTGTGCCTGCAGCACAGCATAAAAAGCTATTTAAGAAATGTGATTTTTTTTCCTGTCTTAGAAGGGATGTTCTGTGAGATCACAGGGGAAAAGGCAAATATCTGTAAAATTATAAGGTTGATATCAGGTAGATGTGAATCTGTCAGAAAAAACAAGCAGCATTCTCCTCACCCATGTATGCTATTAGAATACCTTTCACTATAGCCCATTTTTTTGGCATACCATCCTTGGACAATACTGCAATAAGTATACATTAACCTTAAAGTGAAATAAGGTTGACGTATGCTTATTATTGAAGTTGAGCCCTGTTCTGATGCTTGATAGACCTTCCAGGGTTATCAACAAAGACCCTTGATAAAAAGCACAAAAGACCCAAGACCTTGAAAAAAGCAAGAAAGAAGTGATTCAGCATAAACTCCTCCTAAAACAGGAGCTGCAAACCAGAGAGTCATCACCCAGGGAACCTCCTGTGAGCTGTCTGAGAGCCTGCACACCCTCCAGATGCTGATCTTGAAGGTTTAGTCCCAGCTCTTACTGAGCCCCGTACAACTGGTTAGCACGTGCCTCCTTACCCGTCCCTCCAATTCCTAAAAATCCCATTTCCTAAATGGAAATCCAGGAGATTTCCAAAAATTTCTGTAACAGAGATGGCTGCAGCACCCTGAATGGAACTCCCTTTTTAATTATGGAGGGACAAAACACTGAGTGACCCCAAGAAGTCAGCACTTTCCTCCCAGTCCCTCCTCCAGGGAGCTCCCTGTTCCCAGGCTCCCCAGGAGAGCAGTCGTGGCACCAAGGCTGTGGAAATTCAAGGAGCATCTGGATGGCACTCTGAGCCACGTGGTTTAGTTTTGGGTAGTCCTGAGAGGAGCAGGGAGATGGATCCTCAGGGGTCCCTTCCAAACTGAAGCCGTCTGTGGTTCTAATAAGAGGCAAGTGGGAAGAGATGGGCATTTAAATCAGCACGGGATGTTAAGAAGACACCATTTTGATTAAAATGACTGTGGTGGTTTGAGAGGAAGTAGGTTTTCTGGGATGCTGTGACCACACCAATGGGTTGCTCAGATTTTAATATTGGCGCCTGGTGTGGCCACTGGGGACATCGGATACGCCTCTGAGAGCACACACGGGTTAAAAAGCAGAACTCTCCCCTGGGAAGCTCTCTTGGGTTTCTGGCGGGAAAAGGGTTTGGATCTCTCGGGAGGGGAAAGCCACGCGGCCGTGAGGTAGGCCAGGGCTTTGGACAGAGATGGGAGGTAGGCCTGGCCTGAGGATGGAAGGGTGGAAGAGAGAGAAGCACCGGGAGGCATTGGGCAGACCCTCCCTGGGAGACAGAGAGACAGAGAGCCTGTGCCTGGAACTATTATCTTGAAATTTGATATCATGATGGAAGCACAGCCCGGCCTGCCCGGCCGCTTGTGGGAGCTTTTAACCCCTTTTCGGACAATGAAAACTTTACAGAACATTAACCTTTCCTAAAAGAGAGATAGAGTGGAAGATGAAGAAGGAAATGGGCAAGTGTGCTGAAGGTCTGAGCCAGTGAGAGATGTTGGAAGAATAGAGAAGAAACTTAGATGGGAAAAGATGATGGAGTGGGTTTTGCTGGACTCTTCTTGTATAGCCATGGACAGAACCATGTTCCTTGTGACACAGAGACTGCATCCAGGCAGAGGCAGTGCCTCAGAACCAGGAGGATTCAGTGTGGGTACCCCTCGGCCCCAGGGGGTGAAACTTGGGGGGACAGGTGTCCTGAAGGAGAGACTGTGCCCTTTGGATCAGGGCAAAGCATCCTTAAAAAACAACCCTAGAAGCAGCTCTGGTCCATGCACAGTGGTGAGAGCACTGGGCATGGAAGGAAGATGTCACGATGGCAAAGGACCTCCGGGCGGTGCTGAGTGACATGGAAGCACACGAGGTTGCAAGGGTGTCTCCAGGGGAAGGCTATGGTGCAAGAAGGACCCCTCTCCTCTTGATGAACTGAGAATTGATTGTCTGAAGGGTGGTGCTGGACCGAGAGTTGGAAATTTGAGGGATGGACGTATTGGAAATTTGGTGGGGAGAGGAGGAAAGTGTATTTGTAAGGTTTTCATTGTGTGTTTTTTTTATTTATAGTTGTAGTGTAGTTAATAGAGGGGTTTTTTTCTTTATTTCTAAGCGGGAGCCTGCTTTGCTTATTCCTGGTCACATCTCACAGCAGAAACCAGGGAGAGTGTATTTTCATGGGGGCACTGGCATTGCGCCAGCGTCAAACCATGACAATGACCATTTTTTAAATTGAAAGAAAACATTGACTCTTCAGTCTTTTGGGAGGTGGAATTGTGAATGTGAAAAAAAAAAACCCAAACTGGGAGTGTGTGATTGCCTTGACATAAGGGGAAAAGACACCTTCCGATAAGTCTTCAGAAAATCAGTAATTGGATTATTTTGGGGCCTGTAACTGTTCCTGTGGGCATTGGAACAGCAGCTAACAGCTTTTGAACCAGATGCTTTGTGGGTGCACAATCAGTTAACGATGTGAAATCATGTGAAGATATGACTTGTCATTCAAAAGGAGGATGTGCCATGCCAGCTGTGCTTCTGCATCTCTCTTTTGTCTATTCAAACAGCTGGAGCAGCCTGGAAGAGTAAGGGTGTCCCTCAGGAATTCCAGCACGCAGTGGGAAGATTCAGGGAGCTAGTTTGTACTTTTAAAACTTCCACTTTAAATTCTGCAGTGTTTCAGAACTGTGATCTCAAGAACAGTTACATAAAGCTGTGGCCTTACAGAATCCTTCATGCAGCTGACTCAGGACAAAAAAAATATGGCATTGTGTATGTGTTTTTAGGGTATTTTTTTCTATTTGGTCAGGACAATATACTTTTATGGTATTCCCTGAAGAGTAGCTTAACCTCTCTGTGTGTCTGGATATTGGGGATGGCAGATAAACATCCACACCCAGAGTGTTATCAACTGGCTCCAGGTGATGACTGATGGATAAAGAGATCCTGAAATCCCCACTCCTCAATGACATCTATTTTCTTAACTAAATTCTGCAGATTCTGGTGCCTTCAGTGTGGCTCATTAGCATGGCTGTTGTTGTGATTGCAGGATCACTGAAATCTAACAATATTTTGTTTCATTTAGTGATCAATTAATCTCTTGGGAACCTCACCCTTCTCTTTCCATAGCAGCTCTTTATGAGAGTTATGGTCAAGAGAATACCTGTATAGATTAACATGCCAATATAATTTCTTTGCCAGCCTCATACCTCATTTTACCAAAAATCACCACTTCTTTTCCTTCCCTATGTCTCTTCCTTCCTTGCTCTTAGCTTTTGCCTTTTCTGGTTTTTAATGGTCATGTGCTATTGGGTAAAGTAATTAAATTTTACCAGCAAAGTATATCTGTCAGTTGCTAAACTGCCCCAAAGTTAATAGTACCTGTGTCTATTAAAATGTGGAAAACATTAAAGGAGTGTAGAAATTAAAAACATTGAAGGACTTCCATGACAAGCAACTCCCTGAGGCTGCAATCTGGCACTAGCCGGGATTCACAAAATGCTCATTTAAATGTGGCATTTTTAAATATGAATCTGTTAATAACAACTCAAATTAAAGCAGAATTTCCCTGTTAATGACAGCTGTGAAATCAGTTCAAAAAATACTTATCACTACATTTAGCAGCTAATGATTTATTCCCAAAAGCCATTCTTGACTATGGAGCTTTTCAAGTGCCTTGTACAAAAGAAGTTTTAATAATGCAATAGTAAGTGAATTAAATTAAATTATTAGCAACACACTTGTGTTTTCTTCAATCAGGTTGCAAGCATCGTTTGGAACAATAAGGATTTGGTTTAGATTTGCTGTGGTTAACCCTGTAGGAGGGATTTTATCTCCACATGGTGGGATATTTTCTTGGTCTGATCTTTAAAATTTGCTGTGGCTCATTTCAAAAAGCCCAGCTTGGGGCTGCATGCAGTTCTTCGGGCTGAAATCACCCCTTGCTCTCACCAAGCATGTTTCTGATTAAAACACCGTTTTATTGTTGGTGTGTATTTCCTGTTTTCCACCTATCTCAATTCCCACGCGTCGCATAAGGACCCCCAGAATATGATGGATTTACAGAGACCTGTTAACGTAGCAATAACCACAGCTTCCCTCCCAGCTACTGCCTGTCAGCACACCCCAAACGGGTTCGGGATGATTCCAGGTCAGGGATGTCTCCTTCTCCTTATTTTTCATGCCCTCCAGGCTTTTCCACATGAATGGTTGTGATGCTGTTTTGGGTTTTGCCCTCTTTTTTTCTTTTATATATTCTCTTTATCCTTTACTCATACACTTGTAGCTTTGTAGCCTCATATTTTAGCTTAGCTTCAACACTTTCCTAGGCAGAAAAACAAAAGAAATTCCAAGATCCCTGTGCTGTCTTGGTTCTCCTTAGATACCAAGGCTGAAACCAGCTTTCCAAGATAGACTTTTGTAAACAGGGCCTGGATCTCATCCTGAAGGGGGAGATTCCAGAAGGTGCTAGAACTGGGGGAATTACTTCACTAGGAGGGTTTCTAACTGAGGGGTTCCTGTCAGATATGCTAATTTGCAGAATCCATAAAAATTGTACATGTTAGTTACGTGGAATGTGCATTTTGGGCCTTTTCTACTTGACAAATTTGTGCACTTGAGGATCCTCGTATAAAAATATCTTTTTTATCATCCTAACTGTGTCTGACTTGGATCTCTAGGGCCAGAGAAAAAGGCATCAGTGGAGATCCATCAATGTGCTGTGGATAAAGTGAGCTGGGAGCCCACCCCTGCTCTCTGCTCAATTTGGATGGAGATTTCCTTATGCCTCAAGGATTCCTGCTTAGGGAAATACAGCCTTGCAAAAATCTCATCCACTGAGCTGAAGTTTTCAACAGCACTGAGGATAATAAAAATTAGTCATTGATTCACAGAAGTCTGTCATTTCTGTGCTGGTTTAACACAAAGGAAGTTTCACGTATTTCATTATTTTGTAGTAGATTCTGTAATGTGAAATCAAGTTGATTTGATATTAGGAAACATTTTTTGACTGAAGGAGTGGTTAATCACTGAAACAGGCTTCCCAGGGCAATGCTTGAGTCACCACCCCTGGAAGTGTTCAGAGTGGACATGGCACTTTGTGGCACATTTAGTGACATGGTGTTGTTCAGTCTAGGGTTGGACCTGATAATCTTGAAGGTCTTTTCCAGCCTGTGATTCTGTGAGTCATGAGCACATCCTGAATGCCAGCTTTTCTGAGTTCAGAATCCACTTTGGAAAAGAGGGGGGAAAAAACAGAGGCAGGACCAAATGAATCCAATCAATGTGAATCACAGGTACAGGTGATGTGGAAAGAGGTAGAAAGGGACAAGAGGAAAATCAGCCAAGCTCTGTGGTGCAGGCCTATTGATTTAAACAAACCTGTGCCTGTTTCATTTTACAGGAATTTGTTTTATTTTACCATGTAATGAACACAGGACTGTGCCAGGTTTTGAGATACCTCTGTTTTGACACAAAATATAAATTCTGTTTATGTGTTAGGCTCCTTTGAGTACAATTCTTGGGTGGCAGCTGTGACAGGTCAGGGGATTCCCATACAGTGCTCTGACCTGCCATCACTCAGCTACAGATAGTCTGGGTGTGTTCTTCTGATGTCCTCCCACTACAGCAGGAGGAAACACTTCCAGAAAAAGGCAGGTCAGATCCTGAAAACATGTGTTCTGAGCTCCTGCAGCCCACCTCTTTTTGCACATTCAAACCAGCATCTTGAGAGCAAGCATCAGTCTCCTTTGAGGCCAGTGGGTGGGTCATTAATAACTCCTCTGTATCAGTATTGTTAAAAAGTCTATAATGCCCATGCCACATCACTTTTCCTCACATTGATTTTGACCTGGAAAAAGAGATGAGTGATGCATCTCAGTGGTGCCTGATGTTCCCTAGCACATAATAAGCAGCATTATTCACTTTGTGGAGAATGTGTGATCACCTCTCTGGAAGAGAGGTGCTACTTGAAAAGCTGTCTTCCTCATCACTGCATCCCCCCACCCTTACACTTGTGTTATCAATCATTAGATCATCACTGGAGGAAAGCTGCTGGAGGCACAGGTATGCCTGGCTAAAAGGATAAATGGGTCTTGCCAAGGATGGGAGTGGTGAGTTTTTTCATAATCCTTTCCTGCTCAGACTCCATCCAGATGTGGGTTTCAGAGATGGTGTTTGGGAAAGCCTTTTGTTTCTGATCTTCTGTGCTGCAGCAGCCTGGAGCAAATCAGACTAACCTGGGGTAGCTGGGTGAGGGGCAGTGCAATTTATCTCTGGATGGCTGAGAGGCAAAGACCAGATGAAGGATTTCATCACCACATTACTCCAGAGGTAGCCTGAGCTCATTCATCTGCAAAAGAAACAAAGTGAATGAACAACTCGATAATGCTTCACAGTTTGAAGATTGCTTATGGATGAATGACCTGCTTGTCTGCAAGTACGAGTACTGGGCTGCTGCTGCAACACACGATAAGAATAGAGAATTAATTTCTTCAAAAAGGATTTTTCATCTGATGGCATCTGATATATGCACACAGATTCAGAAAATATTCTCCCTTACATCTCTGTTTCACCATTAATTAGAATTAAATCAAATGGTACAATTTACATTCAGCAAATCTAGTTTAGCTTTCTGTCCTGTTTTACAATCAAACTTTATATTTCTATTTGAATGTGTTATTATTATATTCTGACTAATTCAGCAAATTATTAATGTGGGCATGTAATATCCAGTGGCCCCTCAGTGTATTTCCTAACTTGGTTCATTTGCAGTTCATAATTTGTTAATAGTTCTCCACAATTATCACAAATTTATCTGCTGCTCCTTTGTATCCTGTGACAATATTTTTCAAGACCAGATCAGGCCTGTGAAATCTGCACAAACATTTCTGTTCCATCCCCTTTTAGGTCAGTCTTGGACTGGTACTCTTATAGGTTCTTATGCAAATCATTTAAGGGAATTGCTCTGCCCATTAAGTGCTGCATCACAGCACTCCTGTATGAGAAATTTTATTTAGTGGAAAAAAAAAAGAGAGAGAAAGCTGCTGATTTTGTGTCTGAGAAAGGGCTTCAAACACACAAACACCTTGTCTTACCTGAGAGCAGTAAAGCTGTCAGATACAGGAGGAATCCCTTTTCCTGCTGCCAGAGAAGCAGTTTACACCACATAGGGTTAATATTACATTTTAATAAAATAGTTTATTGTCACCTTCTACCTTCTACTACCACCTTCTCCTGACTGGTTGAGGGGATATGCCCTTTAGCTGGTGGCTGCCAGCCTGGCTGAGTCTACTGGGATCATCCAAACCTTTGAGCTAAGATGTCCTGCAACGGAGGTAAGAGTGGCTCCTGACCTCTGAATGCTGTCTGCTGCCTCAGAAGTTGGATTTTCTGGGATGGAAACTTAGGGGAACAGTGGCTCACTGTTCAGAGAGAGATAAAAGAGGTGGACATCTGAGTGAGGTTCCCTGGTACCTCAGGAGGACGTTCACTTTTGCTCCTCACGATGCTTTTCTGTGTATATTTTTCCCATATTCTCTTCTATTTTGTGGGATACTTTTTAAAATAGGCACATTTGAAAGTGCCTTAAAATTATTGCATATGCCACGATCCAATTTTTATCATACTGGCACGAATATATAACACCTAACGAAGCTGGGGTTTAGGAAATATTAGGAATTAGAAATATTAGGCACCCTAACCAACCTGCCCTCCACCAGTAGCTCCACTTGCACGGCTGAACCTCTCTGTAAAGCCTACCAGCTAATTAGAATGCATTAAAAATGACAGTGGCTGTTGACTGTGGGGCTGGAAAGCAGAGATTATGGTGTCACACAGCACCAGGCAGTGTGTGAGTCAGTCGGCGCCCTTTGAACGCCCCTCACATCTGGCTGGTGCTGAATGGAGCCACTGTCCGAGGGGCTGCTGCTGCACTACCTGGCTCCCTGTGTACTAATTACAAGCTCTGAACGCAGGAGTTAGGGGAGTCTGGGGACTTGTGGCTGGAGTTCACACAGGCTGGAGGAACAAAGGATGCCCTGTTCCTCATTACGCTCCTACACTTAATTAGGAAGTGAGTTTGTTGATCACTGGCTGAGTTAAGAATCACTCATTTATGGCAGGGCACTTTGTGATTTTTTTTTCTTTTTCTTTTTCTTTTTTTTTTTTTTTTTTTTTTTTTGGTGAAAGTTTATTTAAATGACGTTTTACACTTTGGCCATAAGGGATGTGCCTTTATTTTATCTGGGTTTAAATATGTCTGTTGTAGTCTCCTGGTCTGAGGGAAAGAGACACAGGGGTGTTTTGTTTTGGGGGGTGAGTGGGAAGGAGAAGGGGTGGACGAGGGGAAGTGTTTCATTGCAGAGCTGGGTGATTGTTTGGGATTGGCAAAGCCATTTTCAGATCTGGGAATTTAGAGAGGATTGAGGGTGGTGGCAAAACCACTCTCCCGCTTTCTGCTGGAGATGGGGGTTAAGGTGATGCCTTGGGATTTTAGCTTTTATAATTGTCATGTATTTGCTATCCTGCAGTTCTTTAGTGTATAACTCCAAACTCCACATTCAGTGTCAGCTGCTGCCGTCCCATTTTGGGCAGGCACAACAATTCCCCTCCAGGCCTGGCAACCGAGGGCACCTCACTGCCTCAGGGCCCAGAAATGCAAACAAAAGTGAGTTGGGTGGGCAAACTTGGGGTACATTACTTCATTACCTGAGGCAGGAATTGTTAGATTAGCCCAAATATGCAAATGGGCCAAACTTATAAAAGTGTGAAGACTGTGACCCGTTCTCCATTTTTTTGTGCAGCCCCTCAGGGAGCTTTGTCTGCCCAAAATGTACCTGAAGGCCCTTCAATAAACATAACAGCTTTTTATTCCTTTAATTCTGTCTGGCCTCTGGTTTTAGGTAGCCCCAAAAAGGCATAAAAGGTAAAAATATTTTGTGGGTCTGACAGAGGCCTGTTAGGCCAGGCCTTGGAGCTGAGCCGGGCCTGTGTCCAGAGGCCGTGGGGACACAAATGGAGGCCACAGGGTGACATGTGAGGCCTTGGAGTGGCTGCCTAGAACAGAGACTGGACAAGATTAAGAGAATAAAGTGGGTATTCATTAAAGGCTTTCAATAGTTACACCTTGGGCAGTCAGAGGCCTCCCATGGGCTGCACCCAAGATGGACAATGATCATGAGTTTTTCACACAATTATATATATATCACACAATTATATATTCACACAACTATAATATATATATGTATTTATATCTATCTATCATCTATCTATCTATCTATCTATCTATCTATCTATCTATCTATCTATCTCAGGGGTTAATCCTCCAATTACAGCTTCAGGTAATGAAGTCATTCTCTCCAGGTGTGCCCCCCTCAATTCACTGCTGTTTGCATCTGAGACAATAAGGTATCCTCGAGTTTCAGGCCAAGAGAGGAATTGTTTTGTCTGAATAAAATGGGAAAACAGTAGGGAAAACAGGGTAGGGATTTTAGAATTTTACAGTAAAGCAAAAAATATCAAACCTAAATTGTAAGGCATCACATGGACACTCTGAGATGCCCCATCCTGTGGGATGCTGCAGCCCTCTCAAAGGGAGCTGGCTTCCCCTTCTCCTTTACAGGAATGGCATTAAATATCCAGTGCCACTGCAGGAGCTAGCAGTTCTTCACTGCTACAGCCACTCTGATGAATGATGGACTGTTCTCCTCATCTACAAACAATGTGCCGGGGCTCTGACAGGGGAACCACACGAAAGCAGAGTGCAGAAAAGCTTTAAGAGAGAAGAAAAGAGTGAGACATAATGGGCAAAACAGAGGCCTGTCTGATTTTTCTACAGTAGCTGTAACTGGGATTAACCAGCATTTTGTGGAGAGAAATTTACTGTCATTTTTGCTCAGGTACCTGATATCATTGTTGCTTAATTATAGACACTTACCTTGGTGCTGCCTGCTATGCACTCCGGTTCCTCAAGCATAAAATGCCTCTAATCTCACAGCTATTATGGAAATTTTCTTCCTAGCTGCATGTCTGAAGGAAAGCCATCAAGCAGCAGTGCAGGAGAGCTGCTGGGGGTTTCTTGGAGGTCTCTTTGCAAAATATCTTAGGTTCAGCGTGCATGGAGTTAGTTCACTAGGCTGAAAACAGAGCTCAGAGAATAGAGGAAGGAAAAAATCCCATATTGTTAAAATATTTTCTCTGAATTTAACTAAATTAAAAGAAGTTTCTGTGGTGGTTTGTAAATTGCTTGAGATTTTTACACTCACCTGGTTACAAAGACCATTTCAACCTCTATTTTTGAATTGTGTATGTTGCTTCCACGCCCATGTGAAAGAATAAAAAAATTAACTGATAACAGTTTCAGACTTGGCAGGTAACAGTTGACCTGAGCTTCTGCTCACATAATATTTTCTGAATGAGACACTGAAAGTTTTCCTGGCTTAAGGAAACCATTCATTCAATTCTCAAGAAGTGCTTGGACTCTACCCAGAAGCGTGAGCGGATTCCTTGTTGCTGCTGCTGTTGTTTCCAAACAGTATCTGACTGTCAGTGGAGGAAAAATATAAGATTAAAGCCCAAACCAATCCTGTTAAGTGTGAGAGGTTTGCATAAGTGTTATTTCCAGGAATAAATAACAGTAGTGCTCATGTGAATGAGGCAGGTAATGGGGTGTCTCAGCTGCTTTAGATCTATGACCCATTTATAGATTATCACAAGGAATTATACATAACTCACAATCCACCAGGAAAACATCATGGGGCATATAATTATGTTGCAAAAGTCTTGCTTCCAAAAAAAAATTTAGTTCAGCCTGGAGTCTATAAACATTTACATGTGCATTTAACTTCATTAAATAGCAAACAGCTGTAACTTCCTTTACAGTTATCTGCTGTTCTTCCTCTTGAAATTGCTCTTTTGATCTCTAGGACTCATGAAGTTTAGACCTTCCTTGGGTCTGGTGCTGACCAGCAGAAAAAAGGAAATTCTCCCTTGTGATTAAATCAGTGATACCCCAAACACAAACTTGTGAGCTTCACTTGATTACGTGCCCTATTGGTTCTGCAGGAGCCATCTCCAGTGGTAAGTGAACATAAAAAGCAGAAAGAAATTGAAGAAAGAGTAAAAAAAAAAACAATTATGGAGGGGTGGGAGTCCAAATCTTCTCCCTGTACAATCTTACATGGTGTTTAAATATGCAGATGTGTATTATTATTCTATGATGAATGTGGAGTCAAGCTTTTAAAGTGAGACTGTGACCAATCCCCACCTTGCCACTCCAGGCCAAAGCACTGAGTGCCACATCCAGTCCTTCCTTGGGCTGGTGGCAAATCAAGATCTTCTTGACTTCAGCCTTCAGATCCTCAGACTTCAGCAGGGATGGCATTGAGAAGACTAGCTTATATTGCTGCTGGTTTCTCCTTGCTCTCTGAACTGAAAAAAGATAATTAGTCTTTCTTGCTGCTTCTTGTTCCAAGCTGACCAGCTCAAGAATGGGCCATTTAAAGCAAGTCTCTGCATCAACAGTGTTAAAAATGCCCTTAAATTGGAACTGTTGTCAAGGAAACCATGTCCAGAAACAATTTTTTTATCACAAACCCATTGCATTTCTGCTTTTTGTTTTTTGGTTTTGTTTTATTTTGGTTTTTTGGATTTTTTTTTGTTTTGCTTTGGTTTTTTGCTCTGCTATATAAAACTATGTCTTTCAAATGCTTGTGGGAGTGCCCTAAAACCCAGTTGCTGTCCTGAAGTTTATCTATCTGACTCAGTAAAAAGTGCTCTCCTTGTTGCATTCTTCTACAAAGGAAAATCCAACATCTGAAGCACCAGCAACATCCATCAGACCCATGTTCCTCAGGCAGAGCCTAGCTACCAAAGACAGTGCAGTTCTGAAATGACAGTTCTCTACACAATGTGATCCATGATTCTCTATGATTCACATTTCTGGGGGAAAAAAACCTGCTGTGTATCATTTAGAGCAAACCAGGAGCATTATTCTAATTTCTCTCAGCTGCCCATTAGGTCTAAACTTCTCCTGGCCCCACATTTTTTTGTTGCTTTGCATTTCCAGTCCTGGATTTGGCTCTGAGGAAAGGCTGTGGGTAAAATCCTGTGCCACAGCAGCAGAGCTCCTGTTGTGCCAGGCCCTTGGCTGGTCTCTTGGAGATATTTCTGGGCAATGGCTTCATGTACTCATCTTGCACACGTGCTTCAGTCAGCCCTTCCTGATGTGTTTGCCATGCTGCCCATGGATCCTGCCATCACAGGGTCAGTCCTGACATCATCCAAGGAATACTCTGTCTTTTCCACAGGAGATGAATCTAATCCTGGGCTTCCTCACATATGGAACAGGAAGGAGCAGCATGTCCAAGCTGCTGCGGAGGATGAACTGAGGGTGACTTGGAATGGGTGGCTGCTCCACACAAAGCTGGGAGCTGAGCCTCCAATGAAAAGTAGCTTCACCAGAGAAGCTATGCCTTTCCATCTGTTCCTCGGATTTAGATTCCTCATGTTTTATTGTGTTCGTATTATCATACAGCTCTATGTCTGGCATAGGTATTAAAACGTCTGGGTGTGCAGGTTCCATAATCCTGCCGCTGGCTTCATCTTTCTGGGGCTGCAGCACTTGGTTTGCTGCATTTTTATTGTTACCACTGTAATTGTATTGTGAGGGCTCTTGCTCCAGCTCTGGCTTGTTAAATAAACAGAACATATCCTTGTGTCTCATGCCTCCGCGTCTGGAAGGGATTTAAACCTCTTCTTTTGTCTGCGTGTTTTGGCTGAACTAAGATTTTCTCTTGAAAGACCCTGAGAGTTTCAGGGTCTGTGTGTATTATACAGAGTTTGCTTTCATTAGGTTTTGAGTTATTACAGCTTTGTTTGTGCTCGGGGTGTTGAGAATCACGGAGGCCAGTTCCTTTTAAACACTGAGGAGTACAAATAAGCCAGCAATAAGGGTCTTGATTGATGTAGCTGCTGCTGTGGCTCACATGTGGAGTAACTCCACATTGTTGTGTTTCCTAAACAGTGGATTTCATAAACTGTATCCTTCCATGGTGGCACCTGGTAAAAGGTCAAGAAGCAGAAAAAAGAAAGAGAGTCATTCAAACATAGCAGAATAATAAAGAATATTTTTCTAAGACCTCACCCCCTGTCATTATTCAGCTGTGTTCTGACCTGCTTATTTTCCACCACTCACTCAGAAATCACCTCAAAAGGTATGTTATTTATGTGAATGTATTGGAAGGATTAATTCTTCCCATAAATGTTGATATTCAGCATACAGAAGGCAATTTTTTATTTTGTTTAAGGACCTGGTTTTGGAAGACACACCTACCAAAACGGCTCTAACTTGTCCCTCCAACCTCAGCCAGAGGAAGCAGAAATGTGTGAAATTTCTTCATACAGTCTGGATGGGAAATATTTAAACTATTTTCAGTAATATTAGTCTGAACTCATTTTAATATCCCTATGAATTGAAGGTTAAACAACATCCTTAATCAATTTATGTCAGGGCTTGGCCAAACTACTTCTATTTTTTTTCCCCACTGCCTTTGCCTACATTTTCCCAGAATGGATATAACTATTTTTCTTACGTGTAAGAGGAAATGGTAGAGGTTTACACCATTGAAGTAATTTATTTTCTGTCATCTTCTCTATGCATCTTTATGTCATATCATCTTTTCTGTCATCTTCTCTTCTCTGTCATCTCAATTTTTCATCTTCCGGGTTTATCTGTGGCCTAGGATGATCCCCAGCTCCCGAATTCAGTGGTCTCCAGCCAGTCACTCCCTACCTCCTATTCACAGAGTCATTTTGGGCTTTTATCTACACCTGGTACTTCTACCATATATTTACCATTTACTTCTACCATTGTTTTGTGTTATACTCATTTCAGACAATCACCCTAGTTGTAGAAATCTTGCAAGATGGAAGTACTTTCTTACAAAGTGGCCCAGTTGCATAATCTGTAAAAGTAACTGAGAGACCTTTTTCCACTGGTTAGCACACATCATAATGCCAAATTTTGCCAAATTCAACCCAGACTCATCTGTAGTTGATGGTGTTCAGGTTTGTTCATGAGCTGTAAAGCCTTTGTAGTACGTGGGATGAAAGACACATGTGGCAGATCATGATTTACTACTGGGTTTGCATAATATATCTAGGCCTAATTTATCAATATAACTTATTCAACAAACTGGTCCCTCTCCAAAACATCCACATATGTTTTTTCTTTCCTTTAATTGATTTCTCTTTCCCTGTTCCAGTGTGGAGCCGCATTTTCTTTCTTCCTCTGCATGTTTTGTAGCACAGCAAAGACAATAGATTTTTTTTTTCCTTTAGCTTTATGGACTGAGTGCATTATAGAGCAGGAGGAAAGTTTCCAGCCTCTTAAAATGAAGAAGAACTACACAGACTACAGACAGGTCATTCTTCAACGCAGGGAAAATTTTGTGTGCTGGAATAGATGACTGCCTATTGAGTTTCACTCCTTCCCAGACTCCCAGCTTGGGCTGCAAACCCAGCAGCTCCTCTTTCTCCCCCAGCCCCTCTTGCATGGGTGCAGCAGCACCCATCTTGTGGAGCACATGCCCAGCAGGACAGAGCCACTGGAAGTTTCTGGAGCACATCTGCAGGAGCAGCACCATCTGCACTCGGATCCACGCTGAGACAGTTCAAGGCTGCTCTGCGCCACAGGCAAAAAGGAAATTTCCTGACCTGAGGCTGGGGGGCTGGCAGAGGCTGGGGGGCACAGACTGTGCTGCAGCAGGGACAATCCTCTTGCTTTTGCAGCTGCAGAGCCTGGGCTGGCTGCATCTAGGTGGGCTGCCCTTCCCTCCAGCACAGCCCCGTGTCACCTCTCGCTTCGGTGACACTGGGCCACAAGTGTTTTGCATCCCCACAGCATCTGCTGAGCTGAGCTTGTTTTGCTCATACATCAAAGCTGGACCTGAACATACACAGGGGAACCGGGTGTGAGATGCACCATTCTTCAGATCCATGTTTAAGATTAAATCACTGGAGAGGTTTTGTTATTCTGCCCAGTTGCAGTTTAGAGGCTGGTTGGAATTACTAAGAGTGCTTCCTTATAACCTGGGTTTCACATTTCCCCATTTGTGTTGTTTTTCTGGCTATATCTCCTGTCAGAGTGATCTGTGCTGTTAAAAAAGTATTGACTTTGTCTGAGCTGGCCCATGGTTTTACTGGCTTAGCTGAAATCAGAGAACCATGAGATTATTTGAGTTGGAAGGGACCTTGAAGCCCATCCAGTCCCATCCCCTGCCAGGGCAGGGACACCTTCCACTATCCTAGGGTGCTCCCAGCCTTGTCCAACTCAGCCTTGGGCAACTCCAGGGATTCAGGGGCAGCCATAGCTTTAAGGTCACCTTGTGCCAGGGCCTGCCCATGCTTACATGAAACAATTTCTTCCTGATATCCAATAAGAATCTACTCTCCTTCACCTTATAGCCAAAGGAGCCTCTCTGCATTTGGCTGAAATCGCTTTCTCATATACATTTATTCATGTAATTAACCCTGAGCCAACTTCTTTGGGGCACACATGGACTATTGAAGGCTTTTTTTAGGGCATTCTCCCACAGAATCATTGCAAAAATTTAGTGAGAACCACTGTTTCTTCTTGAAAAACATCTGGTTTCATCTTGAAAAACATCTGAAAACCTGGTGTTTTTCAGGTAGGAAGAGCTGCAGTGATCTGTTGGGCTGTTACCTTTCTATTTGTTCCACAGGGTTTTAACAGGTACTTGAATTTCAATAAGAGCACCAAAAATTTCTGAGTATGATTTATTTCATTCCCATGACGTGAAAAGGACCAGGCTATAGTCATACTCATATTACATTAAAAATTACAGTAATTTTAGGCCTTCATGGTCTAAATGTGGTTTTGGAGTGTAGATGGTGATCATTACATTTCATTACATGGAGAGTCAGTCTGAGGAATAAAAGGCAGTCCGAAACATTTTATGAAAAAGCCTCTGCCTTACAAAAACCGATGCATCACATTAATATGGTGACTGGGCAAATACACAGCAATATGTGTGCTTTTTGGAGTCCTTATTTAATGACTCTGGTGATTTCCTTCTCAGACAGAATATGCCTTAATGATGAAGCTGAAATCTGTTCTCACTAACCAGAATATCTCCAGATTTAACATGTGTGAGAGAGACTAGCTTGGAATCAATCTTTTTCAGGCAATTTCCATCATTTCTCCTGTGGATTTGCAGCTTTATCATCAAACATGTAATTGAAAACACTCTAGAGATGGAATAAGTGAAGTGAATTTTAATATGGATCTGTAGTCATTTAGCCATCTTCTGAAGACTAGCAGACAGAAGTTTGGAAATGCCTGAATTTGTTTACTGAATTACATATTTGTCTAACTGCTTTCTGTTGTTTCCTCTGTTGTATGATGCCTTTTCCCCCCAAGTATCTCAAAACTTCCAGATGCTGAGTGGTAGGAAGGTCTCTCTTCATATCCCCTTCTTGCAGAATTTTAGCCTAGCAAAAATGACCTATGCAGACACTAAACAGACAAATGACACAAGAGTTCAAAAGCTCCAAACACTTTGACAAAGGTGTTTTTGCCCATCAGTGAAAAAAAAAAAAAAGGTTAAATATTTTAAAATATATTTAACTTCATGGGGAAAGAAAATGTTGCACTTTAACTTTTGCTCCCTGATTGGAGTCTCCTGGTGAAATGGGTCTGGAATGGTATAAAAACCTAAATCTTCTCAAGGAATAAGAAGATTGGAAAGAAAAAAAAAAAGGAGTAGATGACAACTTTTCACAAAGTCTCTCAAAGTCTGTGCTGGGATCCAGGCTTTTCAGTTTACCCATGAATTGTATGAAAAAGGAACAATAAATGACATAATTAAGTTTGCTTATATGCAATTGGTTCTGGACAGCTAAATCTATACCTGTTTGCAAAAATTTTTGGAAATATTTTTCAAGATTGGCTGCTAGGAAACCTTATGATATTAATCCTATAGGAAAATGCCTCACTATTCCTACACTGAAGACAAACTATAAATGTAGTTATTATTAATCAGGAGAAAAAAAACATTGGCAATCTTTTTGGATGGCTCCCCAAAAATTTGACACGTTGCTGCAGGATGTTCTTGAAGAGAGATCTCTAAGGGCTGAAATGTATTAATGGGAAATATATAATGTAAAGGCTGTTTAAGACTATTGCGCCTAGGCAACCATAATCTCAGTCCCTAAAATGCTGATTACAGGAGGCAAAAGAGGACTAGCCAGAAAAAAAGAGTTCAGTGAGTGGTAATTGTTTTTACTTATTAATTTTCATCTATTCTATATATTTTCCTTCATGTTTCTTATATGTGCATCCTCCTGAGATGTGTACAGCCCACCATTGTGAGAATATTTTCTCCAAAGGGGAACAGAGACATTTTCTGCCTTTGTGGGCACTATCTGGCATATTGTTTTGTCACATGTTCCCAGACTGCAATGTCCCTGCCAAGCAGTTGCAGCCACAGCTGGAACAGGTCTAGCAGGGTTGTGCAATCTGATAATTTCCATTTTGGGGCTGCCTCAGGAAATGTAACCCAAAGTGGAAGTCTGTCAAGTTTCAAACCCACTTGAATGGGAATCATCACTAAATGGGCAAATTCTGCAGTGACTTTGAAAGCTGTCTGAGATAATACACAAATATCTTGCTTTGTCTTCCTTTCCAGCTGAGTTATATAGGGGCAATCTGGGGAAACAGAAGTTGGTACAAATTCAAGCCCTTCTGACTTTGGCTGGATTCTTTTTTTCTGTTGCTGGTGATCAAGAAAATTCTGGATTGACTCACTTTGCAAACACTGCACCCTCTGAGATACTTTGAATGGCTTTGGTCTGCTGTATGTTTGAAACTGACCTGGATTGTCTGTGGTGTATAAATGTGAACAAAATGGGAGCCCTCCCCACCTGAAAATTAATGATAAATTTAACCAAAATGATGCTGAATTGCTTAGTGTGGAAACAGTATTTCTTCAGTTATGGGTAATGAAGCTTTTTTTTTTTGTGCCAAACATATTAGAATATATTAGAGGATGACTGTTACTTAGAAGTAACACGTTATTTTTCAAAAATTCAATCAGTGTCACAAAATCAGCTTTGGTTTTTTTCTCCTTCTACAATTTTCCCCCATGTTTTTATGCCACAGTTGCACTTGGAGAATGTGAGGGGAAAGGGAGGAAGGAAAGAGGAGAGAGGGAGGGAGAGGAGGGAAGGAAGGAAGGAAGGAAGTGGCGGAAGGAAGGAAGGAAGGAAGTGGCGGAAGGAAGGAAGGAAGGAAGGAAGGAAGGAAGGAAGGAAGGAAGGGGCGGAAGGAAGTGGCGGAAGGAAGTGGCGGAAGGAAGGAAGGAAGGAAGGAAGGAAGGAAGGAAGGAAGGAAGGAAGGAAGGAAGGAAGGAAGGAAGGAAGGAAGGAAGGAAGGAAGGAAGGAAGGAAGGAAGGAGGGAGGGGCGGAAGTGGCGGAAGGAAGGAAGGAAGGAAGGAAGGAAGGAAGGAAGGAAGGAAGGAAGGAAGGAAGGAAGGAAGGAAGGGAGTGGTGGAAGGGAGGAAGGGAGGAAGGGAGGAAGGGAGGAAGGGAGGAAGGAAGGGGCGGAAGGAAGGGGCGGAAGGAAGGGGCGGAAGGAAGGAAGGAAGGAAGGAAGGAAGGAAGGAAGGAAGGAAGGAAGGAAGGAAGGAAGGAAGGAAGTGGCAGAAGTGGCGGAAGTGGCGGAAGTGGCGGAAGGAAGGAAGGAAGTGGCGGAAGGAAGTGGCGGAAGTGGCGGAAGTAGCGGAAGTGGCGGAAGGAAGGAAGTGGCAGAAGGAAGGAAGGAAGGAAGTGGTGGAAGGAAGGAAGTGGCAGAAGGAAGGAAGGAAGTGGCAGAAGGAAGGAAGGAAGGAAGGAAGGAAGGAAGGAAGGAAGGAAGGAAGGAAGGAAGGAAGGAAGGAAGGAAGGAAGGAAGGAAGGAAGTGGCGGAAGGAAGGAAGGAAGTGGCGGAAGGAAGGAAGGAAGGAAGTGGCGGAAGGAAGGAAGGAAGTGGCGGAAGGAAGGAAGTGGCGGAAGGAAGGAAGTGGCGGAAGGAAGGAAGTGGCGGAAGGAAGTGGCGGAAGGAAGGAAGGAAGTGGCGGAAGGAAGGAAGTGGCGGAAGGAAGGAAGGAAGGAAGGAAGGAAGGAAGGAAGGAAGTGGCGGAAGGAAGGAAGTGGCGGAAGGAAGGAAGTGGCGGAAGGAAGGAAGTGGCGGAAGGAAGTGGCGGAAGGAAGGAAGGAAGTGGCGGAAGGAAGGAAGTGGCGGAAGGAAGGAAGGAAGGAAGGAAGGAAGGAAGGAAGGAAGTGGCGGAAGGAAGGAAGTGGCGGAAGGAAGGAAGTGGCGGAAGTGGCGGAAGGAAGTGGCGGAAGGAAGTGGCGGAAGGAAGGAAGGAAGGAAGGAAGGAAGGAAGGAAGGAAGGAAGGAAGGAAGGAAGGAAGGAAGGAAGGAAGGAAGGAAGGAAGGAAGTGGCGGAAGGAAGGAAGGAAGTGGCGGAAGGAAGGAAGGAAGGAAGGAAGGAAGGAAGGAAGGAAGGACAATGAGTCTGGGGAGAGCTTTGGGACTCTCGGGGAGATTATGACTCATCCTCACTGCTCTGCTTCTTGTTCTTCTTCTTCTTTTATATTTCTTGTTCTTCTTTTTCTTGATCTTCTTTTTCTTGTTTTTCTTGTTTTTCTTGTTGTTCTTATTCTTCATTTTCTTGTTCTTCTTGTTATCGGTTTTGTTCTTATTTTTCCTGCTCTTCTTATTCTTCTTGTTCTTCATACTGTTATACTTCTTGCTCTTCTTCCACTTTTTATACTTTTTGTTCTTTTTATACTTCTTCTTCTCCTTCATTTTTTGTTCTTATTTTTCTTGTTCTTCATTTTCTTGTTGTTCTTCTTGTTACACTTCCTCTTGTTATACTTCTTCTTCTTCATCCTGTTATACTTCCTGTTCCTCTTGCTCTTCTTTTTATACTTTTTGTTCTTGTTGTACTTCTTCTTCTTTCAATTCTTATTCCTAATCGAGTTCCTTTGTCTTATTCTTTTACATATTTCTACTCTTAGTCTGATTATTTTTGTATTCTTATTCTTATTCCTGTTCACATGTGGAGGGATAGAATGTAAGAAAATAGTGCAGAAGGTAGTCTCACCCCTGAGGAGTTGCAGCTGTACTAATCACCAAAGATTAGGAACAGGCCTGCCCTTAACAGGCCACAGCTGTGTGAAGAAGATGAGTACTACAAAAGGGTTAGCTGGTTGAGATGAGAGATGAGGAGTATGTTGCCTGTGCTGTGAGGAAGAAGGAGTCAGTGCTGTGAGGAGATGCCCATGAGAAAGCACCAACAAGGAAGAAGGCATGGAACTTTTGCAATAAGATGACAGCATTCACATCCCTATTCTTATCCTTATTCTTTTGTAGTACTACTACTTTTTCATCTGCTTCACCTTCTTCTTACTTTTTTTTTTCCCTTTTCTTATTCTTTTTATGGTTTTAGGGGAGTTTTGTGCTTTTTCTGGTGTGGGTTTTTTAATACTACTACTACTATTACTGCTACTATTTCTTAAACCCAACTTTCTTTGGTTTTGAAGGAATTGGGTATGTCACAGTCTGGCACTGTGAGGTCATATCCTGGGAGCAACACCTCCTGTGTGTGCCCCATCCTCATGGAGAAAAAGCCAAAGGACCAGCATAGAATTCTTTCTGGAAGAGAGGAAATGGCCTTGGATCCCAGCAGGGGAGGTGCACATTCAGTATCAGAAACAACTCTTCCCTGACAGGGTGGTCAGGCCTGGGAAGAAGTTCCCGCAGGTTGGAGCTGCAGTCAGCGCCCCTGGAAGGGGCAGGAGCCGTGTGGACGTGGCCCCTGGGGACAGGCTCAGGGCTGACGATGGCGGTGCCAGGCCGGCCGTGGGAGCGATGCCTTTGAAGGCGCCTCGGCAGCCGGACGAGGGGCTGGGACGCAGCGCTGAACCCCGGCACAAGCGTCCCCCGGGGCCGAGGCTCTGGGCCGGCCCCACGGGTGCCCTCTGGCCTCGGGGAGCCGCCCCGGGGGTGCCGGGCAGCAGCCGGGGCCAGCCGGGCCCCAGGGCCACGCGCAGGCCGGGGAGGCCCGTGCGGCTCCCTCAGGGCGAGGGCAGGCCGCGGGCCGGCCGCCATCTGCAGGCAGGGTGCTGCTGGCAGGGGCGCTAACGCCGGGGCCGTGCCGCCAGGCAGGGGCAGCGGAACAGCCCCCGCAGCGCCCGCCTGAAGAGCCAGCGGCATTTGTTGCGGGGCGCTCCCTGCCCAGGGCACGGCTCTGCTGCCTGGTGCTGCACCCGAGCCTCCTGTGGGACAGGGAGCCTGTCTCGGGCTAACGTTGCCACTCTTTGCTGCTTGGCCTCCTCATCTCCCTCATTCTGCTCCAGGATACCAATTTCATCCCAGTCATCATCCTCCCACAGCCAGGCCTTGAGCCAGGGCCTCAGGGCGCCGCGGGATTCCCAGCTGTGCAGGGACAGCTCTTGGCCGCTGTCATCTTCCCTGCTGGACTGCTCCGAGGATCTTCTCTTCCTTTGCCTTTCGAATATACCTGATATTCCTGATACCAAATACCTGCTGCATTTGCCAGGAGATGCCCAAAGGCAAAGGACGAGAAGACCCTTCCTAGTTCGAGTGCTCTTTGCAGCTGCCACCCTCTCTGGGGGACAGCTCTCGTGGGCTCTGTTCTTCCCAGCCCAACACTCTGGGGGAGCTCGGCGATTCTCCTCCAAATGTGATAAACAGAGGCAGGAGACCAGCTCCTTTAAAAGGCCTTTATTAAAGACAGCTCTGGGTGGGGAACCTGAGGGGTCACGCACGCCGCCACTGCTCCCACAGGACGACGCTGAGGAGGAGGAGTGCAGCTTTGTCTCTTGGCAGAGCTGGGGCTTCCGTCCTCACCAGAGTCCTTAGGAAGGGAATGTTGGTTCATAGCTTAGGGGGATCCTCCAAGCTGGGTACTATTAAAATTATGGTGACCGGACGGAATCTGGCTCTGGTCAAGGGTGGGTGTGTTAGTGTGGTGCTGGTGGGCTAAAGTCAAAGTTTATGTGCTGGTTTGTTGTTTTGAGAAGGTTCATTTAGTTCCCACAGCCTCTCATTTGAATTCAGTGCGGGTGCAAGTCCTCCTGGGAGCAGGGAAGCAGGGGAAGCGGTTCCCTACGGGAATGGGTACAAATCCGGGCTGAGGAAGGGGGTACAAATACAGAGTATGACGGCGAGAGATACAAATTCAGGGTAAATAGCAACACTTAACCCTGCCAACTGAAGGCAAGTCCTAGAACTCTAACATTCAATGTCTAACAACAGACCAACACTTCAAATTAAGACCCTATAACTTCATTAACATCAACTACCAATAACTACTCTGAAAAAGAGCTCTTATTTCCAGGATTTCATTCCTCATGCAAACAGCTCCTGCTCCGTGCCTTCTTCCCCTTCAGAAGCCTCTGGTTGGCTCTTGGATTCTTCCTGGGGCAGCTCTTTCTTGGCATAAGCATTCCACTCAGAGAGTCCCTGTAGGTTTGTGCCTTCTCCTGGGGACAGCTGGCACTCAGGACATCGTTCCCAGCATTCATGGCAGTGATAATGGTCTCCCTGGCACAGGCCCCCGCACTCCTCCCAGCCACAGTCTCCTGGGCAGGGCTCTTGCTCCCCGCCTTCTTCCCACTCTGAGAAGTCCCAGTAGCTCCCACATTCCTCCTGGCACAGCTCTGACTCAAAGCCGTCATCCCAAGGGAAGAGCTCCAGGAGGCGACAGGTATCTCCTGGGGACAGCTGTGGCTCAGCACTGCCTTTCCCTGGAGTCGCCTGCTGGCCTTTGTTCTCTTCCCCTGAGCCCTTCTCGGCCGCCTCCTGCCCCCCACTCGAAGCCTGGGCTTTCTCAGGGTCGGGCGCGGGGTTGGGGGTCTGGGAGTCGTCCTTGGGCTGTGCCTCGTCCTTGTCCATGGCTGCCGTGCTGTGGCACAGACAGGGCCGGGACACGGTGACGCAGCCGCTCTTCTGGCACCGGCCAGCTCCGGGCCCGCAGCATCACTTATATACCCCCAGCCGGGGGGGGGCTCTGCCGTGTCACAAAGGGCTTTGGGCACCGCAGTGTCACCCAGGGCAGTGACACAAGGTGCCCGTGTCACAAAGGGCTTTGGGCACCTTGTGTCACCCAGGGCAGTGACACAAGGTGCCCGTGTCACAAAGGGCTTTGGGCACCTTGTGTCACCCAGGGCAGTGACACAAGGTGCCCGTGTCACAAAGGGCTTTGGGCACCTTGTGTCACCCAGGGCTGTGACACAAGGTGTCCGTGTCACAAAGGCCACCCCAGCACCCCTTGAGCAGCCCAAGGCTCTGGGAGTGGCTGGAGCAGCCCCAGCCTTGGGGCTTGCAGCTGTTGTGGATGGATATTGGAATTAAATACCAATATTGCAGGATGGAATGTGCCTGGGCTCACCTGAACCTTGCTGCTTGACCAGAGGCGGCAGCTGTGGTAGTTTTACCTCAGAGACACCTTTGACTAGCTGGATGCTGCAACTGAGCACCTTGGGACAAGTCCAGACATGCAGGAGCTCAGGGTTACCTCTGGCAGAAAGGCTTTAGGGGAGGCAAAAGAAAAAGGAGTCGGCTTGTGCTGGAGGGTTTCGATCCACAGCTTTATTCCTGGCACACAGGCCTCTGAATGCAGCAACAACTCCAACACAAGAACCGTGTGGTTGCAGTGTCTTTTAAGCCCAGGGAGAGGGGGAGGGAAAGGGTAGGGATCCCACCAACCAAGTAAGTGTGGGGGATAGTCTCAGGGGACAAATGACACCTGGATGGCCCAGTGTGCCCAGGGCTGAGAGGCATCTTGTGAACTTCAACAATCACACGACCCTCTTGCTGGAATACCAAGACTGACGGACAGCTCTCAGCATGGAGGCAAGGGGAGGGGAAGGGAGAGGGTATTGGCACACCTGGGGAAAGAACCGGGATGACTGAAACAAGCTATTACACCACACTGCAACAGATGGATGATGAGGGAATTGGCTTACAGTTCAGGGATCAGTGCTGTGTGACCGTGCAGAGAAGCTCTGCTGATGGGCAGTTCCTCCATTGCAGGTCAGGTGCCCTCTGCTCTCTCCACAGTTCCCTGTTCCTCTCTGCTCTCCCCAGTGCAGTTCCCTGTTCCTCTCTGCTCTCCCCAGTGCAGTTCCCCGTTCCCCACTGCCCTGGGGCCATCTTGGGCTATCTAGAACATGGAGGAAGAGGAGGGGCACAGCAGCTTGGTGCTAAGGGGGTGGAGCATAACAACACCTGGCCTGCCAATCGAGTTGCAAGTAGCATTCTCCACCAATGAACAGCAGAGAAGAGTTGAGTGACAGACTGTGGGAGGGGCCAAGGTTGGCTGATATAAAAGGCGAAGCGTTTCTCTTGAGGAGAGGCGTGTGGTGGGCAGCCATGAGGGGAGGTGCCAGGCCTGTTCGTCCTTATTCAGTCCTTTTGTTGTGCTTTTGTTAAGGTTTTATAAACCTGTTAAAATTTTTAAAGTGAGCAGTGGTTTCTCACGCAGCCCCCTGATGTGAGCTGCTCAATGAAATGGTCAGGAAGGGCGGTGCCTGAGGGAAGGGGCAAAGGGGACCTTGTGTCAAAGGCAGTGGTGGGGGTTTGATTGAAATGGGCAGGGCAGAGACAAGGAGAGAGAGAGAGAGAGAGAGAGAAAGAGTGAGAAAGGGAGAAGGAGAGGGGGAGAGGAAGGAAGAGGAGGGAGGGATGGAGGGAGGGGGGAAAGGAAAGGGGAGAGGGAAGGAAAAAGAAAAGGAAAGGGGAAACGGGAGGAAAAAGGAAAGGACAGAAGTGACGGAAGGATTACAATTCTAGCAAGACAGCTGTTGTTATTAATGGCAGTTTTTTTGAAGCTATTGTTCACCTTTGAAACAGAAATAGTTAAACAAAATGCAGATGGTTCAGTCCCCACACCCTTATTCGGTTCCAACTGCCCCTCAGAGACTTGCAAATGAATCCTGTTTATACAGGATTTTTCCTCCTGCTAAGGAGCAGCACCAGCACCGTCCTGACAGCCTTTCCCAACCCTGCCTCCCACAGGGCTCCTCCAAGAGCAGTTTTGGGTGAGTTGGCGGCCTGTGACCGGAAAAGGACAGAGTTACAAGGTGATGGGGCTGCCTCTCATTTCACATTGCCACGTTGAGCCCTTTGTTAACAGAAATCCAGCTTTGTGTACATTCACCTGTGAGAGCCTCCTCCTTTGTTGGATAACCTGGCAGCATAGTTAAATCCTGTGGTGGGTCTCTTTTAGTAGGCTGATTCAGGAAGGGAAAATGTTATTGAATAAACTCTACAAATATTCCTCACCTTGCAGGGGACAAAAAAAAATGGTGCCTTGGGTTTTACTTAGGTCTTAGACGAGGAAATATTCCATGAACATTGTGGAGGAGAACCTCAGGAACAGGACATGGAGTCATCCCTGCAGCAGTGGCAGCAGCGCCCTGGAGGGTGGGTTAAATGTCAGCCAGCAGGGTGTGTGTGCAGGCACATGGATCCGGTTTTCCTGCCCTCGGTGGAATTGCAGGATTGTTCCCAGAGACAGCTGCTGGGGAGAGGCTGGAAAGCATTGGTTCCTCCCCTGTGGTACCTTTGTAGCCCACCAACACAATTTGTTCCACAAGCAATGTGTTTTCCATGGAGGAAAAGCCAGGAAAGCTCCCAGATGGACTTCTTCATTGAGTTAGAGTCTATCTTTACAGCAGTTCTACATAATGGACTCTTTTTTGGGGTAGTAATTTCTTAACAAACTCTAATAAAAGCTTTAGCTTGACTGTGTAGCTGTAGATCTTTCAGGTAAGATGAAATGCAGCTTTTTTTTTTTTTTATGGGTACTGTGCTCTGAAATTATTTCCCATTAGTGCATGTGAGAGCAACCTCCAGGTTTGGTTTGCATCCAACAGCTTGTGAAGATACAGCTGCTTTTGGTCACTTTTATGAGTGAAAATCTAAATAATGTTTTACATCTATTAGACTAAATAGAAAAGAAATTTGGAAGCAGTTCAGCGATGCCAAAAAATAGAAGGACATCTGCAGGAATGTAAATTATATGCAGAGATGCCGTGCTTGTAAGAGTAAGTGAGTGCAGCTGTGGAAGGACTGGGAAACTGGTGCTGGGCTTGATGTGAGGACTTGGTCCAGGTTTCCCTAGGTGTGACTGAGTGGTGGTGACACAGAGCTCTGTGGTCCCACTGGAGGGTCCTGGTGGCACCGTGAGGTGTGCAGGGCTTTGGGGCTCAGGGACAGCACTATGCAGAAATGGCCGTCCCCTTCTGGGGCTCCAGCTGCTGTCCTGAACTCATCTCAGAGCTATTTGTGTAGAAAACGCCTTCTCCTGATCCATGCTGGAGCCTTGAGCAGTTCTGGCTTCGGGATCTGGAGTGCCCAGCTGGCAGCATCACTCAGATATTCTGGTGGAGAAGAGAGGGCTTGTGCCCAGGGGTGCTTGTTCTGGCTGTGCCCACCAGCTGTTGATGCTGCACCAGCAGGTTGTGCTGTGCTTTGGCATCTCCTCCTCCTCCTCATCCCTTATCTCCTGCTGCTTATCCCTGGAGGTGAGGTGGTGCTGGATATGGCAGGAGCTCATGGCTGAGTCCTGCTTGCATCAGGTAGACCCTTGAGTTTCCATCCTGAAAGTGAAATTCATTACAATCATTACAGTACCTTCTCAGAAAGACAACAAATGTGAAATAAAGTAGTCTAAAACCATCCTCTCTCTAGCTCCTCTGTGACAACCAGAGCTTTTCCTGGGAGGTGCTATGTGATTTTAACTGACTTATCCAGCTTTTAGCCTCTTGTATAATTATTTAGCAAGGAGGAGAATATGTATGATCACTTATTAAATAGCAGTTCATGGGATGAAACCTTTTTTATTTTAATGGCCAAAAATCTCCTATTTGAAGACCGCAAGTCAAACACAAGTACTGCTTCAGCCAAAAGTCTGTCCTTACTGCCTTGCCTATGGCAAACTATGAAGTATAAAATACTTTACAAGGAACTGAGACTTCCCAGAGGATGGCATAAGAAGAGCCCTGTTTTTCAGTCTCGTTGTTGCATGTTTGATCTTCCTTACACTTTTGATGCAGCAGAATTGTCTTAACTCCCTTGTTAGCGGGGGACCTGGAGAACAGCGGCTGTGGCAGAAAGGGTCAGAATGTCCATCTCTGATTGAAATGATCACTCAGTTAATTTCGTTGTTTAGGACACTTTTATTGCTGGTGCTGATTAACCATCGATTCTTGGGCGGGAATGGGCAGAGAGCTCACTGCTCGTTTAATTGAACATCACCACATCAGTCGAACCAGCTCTAGCACTGCAGCAGCCCCATACCCCCTGCATGAAGGAATGCCAGATCTGAGGATCTATTTCCTCCTTTTTAGGCACATGTGCTATTCCCAGTAACCCAATTATACGGCTTTCTTCACACTTTATCCATAAAATACTACTAATACATCAAAAACAAGTGAATCCTTACATCCTGCCGTTTTATAGCTCATAAAGCCAACTTCACCCATTTTACCCAAAGGAGTGTGCAGCCAAAAACAGGACAAAGCCAGTGGAAAAAAAAGAAATGTGTGTGTGTGTGTGTGTGTGTATGTGTGTATGTGTGTCGCTGGCTCTGTATATGAATTATGACTATTCAAAGGGAAAAAAAAAAGAAAATTGAATGATGGCCAAAAAGCTAAGTGTGTAAAGGGACAGCTGGAGTTTTATGCTGGAGTTTACAATGCATTACTGTTCAATAAAAAAAAGAAGTTCTTTACGACAGCAGCTCATGCTTTGCATGAGACATAAGCTACCTCTGAATACAGAGCACCTTCCTCAAAGGAAATGCCACTCCATTCTGAATTCTCTTTTACAGGAACAGTAGGTGACCTAGCTGGAGATGTGTGGAAAATAGCTGATTCCAACGTTTATAATGGTTTGGATGCGGACCTACCCACTGCACCCATCCTTCCCCTTCCATCACACTGCTCATGTCTCAGCCTTTTTCTCCTTTCAAGGGTAGCAGGCTTTAAAACCCAGGCCAAAGTCCTCAGGTTTGGCAGGAGGGAAGAGCAGATTGGGTGCTCACAAAGAGGGAGGAGAGAGAAAGGAAGAAAAGATGAGAGGAAAGCTGAATCTTTGTCCACAAGGAAAGCTGGCACTGGTTGTGTCCAAACTGTCTGAGAGCTTTGAATTTTCAAAGATTCCTCCCTAAGCAGCTTTTCTCTGTAAAGGCCCATCAAGCTCTGAAGCTTATAAGTTATTCTCCCCTTGTGATATTAAAAGTATTCATTACTTTCTTGTATTATTCATGACACTTAATTTTCTTCCAACTGTTTCATGACTCCTTGAGCAATCTGATTATAAGCAAGGCTCAGCTTTGGTTCTTGCAAAAAGTACTAAATGCTAGTGAAACTCTGAACGCGTGGGCTCTGAGTTAAGGAATGGAAAATCCCCAGAATGATAAATGTCATCAAGACATGATGGACAAAGCAAGAAAAAAAATGCAGCAGCTTCTTGAAACTAGCCAGGCAGGGGAGAATCTCTGAGGTTGCAAAAGACCCCCAAGACCAAATTTAGTGTGTTTTGTTAAGTGTTATGTTTTTGACATTTGGAGTTTTGTTTGACTTTTGGAGTTTTGTTCGACTTTTAGTTTCGATTGTTTTGGTTTTTGGTTTGTTTTTTTTTTTTTCCAAGGAAGAACACAGGAGTGTTAACTAAAAAAAAAAAAAAAAGAATTAAAATGAGGAATAGAAGGGAAAAATGTAGCCAAAAGTGTAAATAAAGTACTTGCAGGTGATACTGAGACTTTTTTTTAGAGTGGCCCAGTGTGACACTAAAAAAAAATACAATTTTGGAAGGAAAAAAACACAACTCAATAGTGGTGTAAATGAGGCAGTTTGGTAAGGGAGTCTATCAGGAACAAAAGATATTGAGTAGCAGACAAATAAGGAAACCAGAAAGAATTATGGTAAGGGACACTTGCTTTAAATCTCTGTCAAAAAGAAAGAGAAAAGGAACCAGAACGGTCTTGAGGAAGAGCTTCTAAAGGCAAAAATATTAATAACTTCTTTTTATAAACACATATATCTTCCCAACTGTCTGCATGGCCAGTGGAAGATGAAAGGATAATGGAAGTGCTTGGGGAAGATAAGAACTGGCAGAAAGCTGAATTAATTGTTTGTATCAGTGCTCACAGAGGAAACACTCAGGGAGTTTCTTGCAGTGGATGAGTCACAGCAGCTTCCTTCAGTTGTGGTTCTGTCTGCCGTGAATGGTTCTAAATCCACTCTGCTTCCAGAGGTGACAGCCCTGTTCTCCTGCTCCTCCCTCACTGGCCCATCCCACTCCCTCCCTTGTGCCAGGATGCGATTCCTTGCAGCCAGATCAAGAAACTAATCCCATCAGTTATCAGACACAGAATTTAAAACAAAACAAATATTTCTGGTTTTTTTCTTTCCCTGTATTGCATAGTTAAGTACTCCTGTGGGGTATTGTAGGTCATGAAGGACAAGTTTACAAAGGCAGCTGGTAAATTTGTGTAAATTTGTATAAACCTCCATCCAGGGGGAACAGAATTTGCCATCAAGGAACAGCCAGGTCAGTGAGCCTCACCGTGGTGGGCTGGTACAAGAGAGATGTCCTGCTCTGATTTTATGCCCTTCCCAAACATTTCTTGTGGACCCTGTCTCAGCAGCAGGCTGAATTCACTTCTGGCCTGATGACATGCCATTGCGCTCTTTATGGCACCAGAAGGAAAGCAGCAGTGGCCAAAGGGCACCTCTCTTTAAATTTTAGGGATTCAGGCCAGTCTCAGGAGAGCTGGAGACGTAGCACTTTCTCTGGTTAACTCGTATCTGAGGGTGTCCTGCACACAGAGCAAACGTGGTGTTGATTACAGCTGATTTCTCCAACATAAATTGTTAACAATAGCGTGTTTTGATAGCATTTTCAGGGAGTAAGGAAGAAAGAAGCAAGTCTTTCTTTATTAATCCACTGTGCTCTTCCAGTGTAGAAAGAAATCAAAAAATGTGTCCTTTACTCTGTGCAAGGAGACAGAGGGTATCACTGCTCTCTCACAGGGGCCACGATTAGCAAAACCTGTCCCTTTCCCCCTGCAAAATAAATCTTTTGATCACACTGAGACTAAACAAAGATTTCTCTGTTTAGTTTTGGAAGCACTGAGCATCAAGA
This sequence comes from Melozone crissalis, assembly GCF_028551555.1. NCBI lineage: Eukaryota > Metazoa > Chordata > Aves > Passeriformes > Passerellidae > Melozone > Melozone crissalis. The sequence continues at coordinate 110,441 of NW_026535783.1, forward strand.
CACTAACACTAGGGGATAATCCATTGAAGAAGCTTTCTTTGTGTTAAAGTCCAGACTTTGTAGAAGACATTGTCAACAAACCGTATGAAAATATTGATATGTTACTGTGGTTTTCTCATGGCAAAAAAACCCATTTGCAAATGGTGACTGGTGCCTAATTTTCTTTAAAGCATGGAATAAGAAGTGAGCATCTTTGAGCATTTTGTTTTTTATCAGCAGCTCACTCACAGTTAAAGACTTCACATTTCTGAATTTCTTGTGCTTGGTTACTCAGTGTTGCAAACCATCACAGGCTACAAACACCCCAAGAGTGAGTAAGGCTTTTTTCATGACTCACAGCTTCCACAACCAATGAAGATTTAGTGTTAAACTAAAAAATTAAGCCTACCACACGCTTCCAGGCCTGAGGCTGCAGAAAGTATCAGCTGCAACCACCAGGCTAAATAGTGGCATAGAAAGGGGAACACAATTGATTTCTACTACTGGATCTCTGCAAGAGACCAAGACTTATTAGAGGGCAGAAGAATGAAAGCAGATGGGAGATTTAAACTGCGCCAAGTGGTTTAAAGATGCATGGATAGCCCTTTTATTACATGGGATGATTGATGATGGACCAGAAACTAATGCTGGCCACACTGGTAAGAATTAATTTGGAAGCCCAATTAGAGATGAACTGTTACTTAGTTCCAGGCTGTGGAAGAAAATCCAGCCATTTGTCCAGGGATGTCTGAAGGTTTGGGATTGTTATCCAGAGAAGGAAATATGGTTATGCCTGGCTTTATTGTGTTGTTTTCACTGTGCCTGCCTCTCATTTGGTCTCACATGTTTACTTTTCTTCCTTTTAAATGTAAACTGCCCCACCTGCCTTGGCTTGGGAGTCAGCGTGCAAGGCTCAGAAGGAGCCTGCTCAAACACTGACTACAACTTTAATACTCAACCACTTTATGAGTATTATCTGGCTGGGCTGTAACCCGCCTCTAGAGGGACAAGATAGCAGTGGGTTGGTGCTCTCTGCTCCTGCTATTGCCAGCAGCTGTGACAAATAGGCTTTATTTCCCTTTGAGCCTGCACCTACGAGCCAGGAGCTTCCAGCAGGGCCTGCACTGGGGTATCCACATCAAGACCTGGGTGTGAGGAATTTACTGCATGCAAATGTGTTGGCTTATTGTGATTAAACATGCTGTGGAAAGATCCAAAATCAACACCTATGCAGCCACAGGGAAATGGCATTTCCACCATGAGTAGTACAATTTGCTGAAGGCCTTCTTTAACCATATGTGTGCCTGTTGTGGGTGAAAATTGAGTGTGACGCTTGTGTGTAAAAATGTTGCCAGGGCTGGTTTTGGTTCACAGCCTGTGCTTGTGTCAAAGATCTAGTGATTTGCTAGAGGATGCTGGGCTTTTCCCTCCCTTTGCTATGTCAGAGTGTTGAGCTGGGGTTTCTGAGCTCCCATGAAACTGCGGTTAAATCTGTCATCCAGTGAATCTGACACTGATGTCTTCAGAGATTGCTCCAAGCGTTTTGGCCTGAGTTTTCCTTCTGCTTCGCCTCTGAAAACTCATAACTGTTTACCACAGCAAGTGGGTGATGCCTAGGGACACATTTTTGGGTACCAAGCCCTGATGAGCAGGTCCAGGAAAGTGCTCTCGAGTTTCTGTGACGCATCAGCTACGCAGAGATTGTCTCCCTCACCTCTTACAGTGAACACTTTGGGTTTGCACTTGTGATGCTGTTGTTCTCCCTCAGGATGCATGCAGCTCAGGCTCAGCCCATGATTCAGTCTCAAATTTGTTCCAAATGTGTGACAGCCAAGCAATGGTGATGTTTAATTTGTTATTGTGGTTGTTCTAAGGGCTGTGGCTGGAGCGGCCAACCTGCGCATACGCCCCTGCAATGTTTCCCAGACCAAGCCTCCCCATCATCCAAAAACCCATGGATTCCTGCCATCCCCAGAGGCTCACAGATCACCCTAGGAAGTGAGCTAAGGGTTTTGGAGATGCATGTGGTCCTTGACAGTCAGCAGAACAAACACATGGAGAGGCAGAGGATGGCAGCATGGGGGGTAAATCCTCCGAGCACTGATTTGGGCAAACCATAATTGCTGTTGCTCCACATATGTCAGTCAAGCAGCTTTGCATCCAAGCATTTGGGTCTCCCACTTCAATCCCTCACCTGAACTCTGCTCCAGGTTGGTGCCACTGGTAGAAGAAATGCCCAGGGTTTTTTCTGTCATTCTGAGCACTTCACATCTACATGGGATGGTACTAAGGAAAATGAAAGTTTAGGAGGGCAAAGGACAATACAGGTAAATATTTTGCTGTGCCAGGTCTCTGTTGGTGTCTTAAAGATGCCACACTGCTGACACAGGGTCCCAAATGCAAGTCTAGGGCACCACCTGGGCAGCCTGCTATGAGCAGCTTCTTGGTGCTTCCCTCACATGCCCTTCATCTCCCCTGAGCTCTTGGATGGCTGAAGCAGAGCCAACTGAGCCAAGACTGCTGCACCAGTCAGTTGAGACCAAAGTTCTCATGAAAGCTCACTGCTGCTTTCTGCCAGGCTGTTTAATGGCAGACTGACAAACTGGGATTTGCTTCCTTTTTTTTCCCTTACTTTTCTTCCTTTTTTAGACAGTCAGACCAACAAGGGCTTGGAATTGACTCAGTGGAGTGTTTAGCTGCAGGGGAGTTAATATACTTTATGGCCAGGATGAAGACATTTGAACTCATAAATAGTGACAGTGCCCTATAAATTCTAAAAACCCTAAAGATGTTTAGGGACTGTGTAAGCAGTGTTACATAAAGAGGTACATTTTTGGATGTCTCCTGGTGGATACATCTAATAGCAGTAGAGTTTCATTGTGAAGTGCCTACTCCTTCCACAAAGTTTGTTTTTAGAGCAATACAATGAGGTACACACACTGAAAAAAAACTTGGGACACCTTGTATAATACAAGTGCCCTTATCAGAAATCTTGTAAACTGTCTCTGTTTACCAAAAAACATTTCCTGGCATGAAGCAACTGTGTATTTTGTTTCCACAGAACCAGAACTGGAAAACACTCTTCTCTCCAAGCTCTTCAGAGTTATTTTCCTGTAAACTAAATCTCCATGCCCCTTCCCTGCTTAAGGACACCAGTGAGGGGTGAGGAACAGGAAGAAAAGAAGGAATCATATAAGTTTCTTATACGGAAACCAACATTTAAATATTGGCAAATATTTAAACCAACACTTAATGGCTTAAATATTTACCTACCATTGCCTATAAATTTGGTAGAATTGAGAACAGCTGCTGAGTGCCCCATCCCGGGTGAGTGTCCTGGCTGCTCCAGGCACTGCCTATGCTGAGGTTTCTCTTTTCCATTGTGCTTCTTGCTGCAAAGCTCAGGGGTTCCCTCTCATCCCCACTTTCTTCATCTCCTCTTGGTCATTGTTACCCCTTCCCTGAGCCTGGGCCATTTTCATCCTGGACAGTAACAATCTCTTAGCCCCCTTCCTGCCCAAATAGATGAAAGTAGTTTCATTTTCCACTTCAGCATTTGAGAATGCTGAGCCTGATGTGAGGGGGTCAGCTGACACATATGAAAAGTCTTTATCTCATTTCATTTTGTTGCTCTTGTGAATATTTTACACATATCTGCATTAGGGGGACAGAATCTATTGGCTCTACGGGTAACTTTCTAATTTAGACTTGCAGAAATTCACTAAACTTGTTTTTTCTATCAAGAGACCTAAGCCTATACAATGGCACTTGCCACATTTGCGCTCCACCTTCCCTTCCACGCTGAATTTCAAACTCAGACGGACAAGTTTGCTCCAGCATTATTGCAGTATTGTTTTTCAGTTCAGACAGGAGGCACTGAGGGCTGCTGTTGCTGTCTTTGGAGGAAGTTCAGGCCATTGCATTTGTCACGCTGCTCAGATGAACTCGCTGCCACACACAAACACAACAGAGCAGATGATGAAAAGCATTCACAGTTGCTGAAGAAGCTTGTTACATCCCAGGGCCAGCATGAACCTGAAAGTGGATATGGAGATTTATTTATTCTTCTTTCTTTTCTTGGATGGCAGGGGGGAAGACATTTCTTTCTTTTTCTCTCTCTTTTCCTTTTTTCTTTTTTCTTTTTTCTTTTTTTTTTAAAAAGCTGTAAACAAAACAAGATATTCCTGTTCACCTTAGCAAATGGACGGATATTTCGCTCGTTGTAAAAATAAGCAGCAGTCAGTGGCTGAATGTGTGGCCGTAATTAGATATATCTACATAACACATGTGTTTTGAGACAAAAGAAGAGAGAATAAAGGCCTGGTACAAATCACAGTTTCTCAGAACATCCTTCTGCTTTTTGCCACCAGCACCTCATGCTTACACGGTGCTCCCCTTGCCAGGAGACCACCATTTCTCCACTGTGACATGCCAAAATCTAAACAATGACTATGTTCTCGTGTGCTGTGCCTGATTTCTGTCATGGAAAAAACTTTGTCATTGTTTCCTTGCCTCTTCCCTTCTTGGCACCTCTTTTGGGGCAGATTGTGGGCAATCTGAGCCTGTGTTCCCTGATGCTGCTGCCACAGGACAGAAACCCTCTGTGTCGAGTCTCACATCAGATCAGAATCCAAGGGCTGTTCTGCCAGCTCTGGTAGGGAAACACATGGGCACGGAGAGGGGATGAACTGTTCTTTCTTGTGATTTTTCATCATGCAGGGAGGGTTTCATTACAGGCAGGCTCAAGGTAGGGCCGCCCTTTGATTGTTTTCATGGTGTTGATCTTAACGAGCTTCATTTGTCCCAAGTGTAAGTCTCAAATGCAAACTAATTGTATTTATTATTTATTGATAAATAAATTAAATGTATTTATCTCTGGTGTTGTTGGAGAATGTCAGGCTCTTAAGAGAGTGTTTCAACTTATGTATCTTAAAATGGAACAAATAACCCATTTTTCCCTCTGGTTACTTCAGAGTATTGAGTCTAGGTAAGTAGTTTAGACTAGAAACTGAACTTGAAAGTAGCAAAACTTTGGGCCAAAAAAACCTCAGTCCAAGTCCCTGGTAATTGTGTTGTTTGGATCTTTATCAGACTGGAGGATTTTGTTGTCCAGGACACAAAAGTTAAGTCTGAAATAAGATATTTGGGTTAATATTCGATGCAAATGCAATACATATTAAGAGTCTTAATATGAGTTAAATTACTATTCTATAACCAGGTAAAAAGAAACTGGAGTTAGGGTATTCTAGGCATCATTTTTAACATTCAGTAAAAATTCCTAACATTATTTGTTTTTCAACTGCGAGGGTTGATATTGCGGAAAAAAAAAAGCAGCAAATTGATCCCCAGTTTTTGTAAGTGGGCAAAAATTATGTATTATTTTATATCCAGGATAGAATTGCCCCACGTTCTTCTGGGAAAATCTGACAATTGCACTTCCTCATGTGAAATTTACAGAAGCATTGCCTCAGGGCTTGCAGGGCCAACAGCTCCGGTCCCAGTTGTGTGCTGTGCCCAGGGAGAGATGCAAACTCCTCCTGGTTTCACAGATGGGTTCCAGAGCACCTCTGGTGTCTCTCCTTGGACAGCTGAGGTGTTTGTCCCACCACACCAGCTGGCTCTGACCAGCAGAGCTGCCAGACCAGCCTTGCTCCGCAGCTGGAAAGTCAAAAACTCATGCCAGCCCAGCACATAATGCAATTTTTTTTATATTTCTTCATGTTTTAATTGTCTTATTTTATCTAAATGGAATGTCGTTAATTTCTGAGACTTCCTCAGGTTCTCTGGTCCAGCCACAAAAGAACAAAAATTATTCTTTGAATCCACATGTATATCCCCCATGCTGTCCTCATCTGTAGGTAATACTCTTTTCAATGAGAAATAACATTATGTGACATTTAATCAGCCTGGATGCCTAATTACATTTATTGATCTAATTAATTGTTATTGCCTTTAGAATATTGACTTCATCCAAGGCCACATTTAGAAAGTTTTCTGGTAGTTGTTCCTTATTCCTTTCTTACAGTGTGTGACAACTTCATATATTTCATAATTTTCAGTGTTCCTGAGGTACTTCATGTTCAGAAGACTCTATCAGCATATTTTATTTACCAGAGAAACAGATTATTAAGGAGGCTGAGCAGCTAATTTATAAATATAAATTATATTATAAATCGCTTGGGGGAAAGTCTTGACAAGAGAAACTGAGTCTGATGAAAGGGGAGATGGGTTATTAATCTCCCAGGTGTGCTTTGTGCAAGGAAAGCTTTGGCCAAAAACACTCCTCAGAGGGCTTCCAGCAGTGATAAACTGTATTTTCTAATTGAGAAGCTTTATGTTTAGTGCCATGTGGAGAAAGAACCTTCTTTTGGCAATGGTAATCATGTCTAGAACATTAATATTCCTCGTGGGTGTGGCCAGAAAAATAAAATATAGTAGTAGCAGCTATCAGAATATTCTCAGCCGTACTTTCAGATAGTTTGTTTGCCTTCTGGTACTTCTCTAAGAGAGGTTTGCTGAGACCAAAGTGAGGGGAAAAAATGCAATTTTGTTCTTGTTGCGCTCCAAATTACAATTTGCACAAATGTGGAAGAGTCACAGGCTTCCAGTTACCTCTTGTAACTGTGAAATTCTAGTGCCAGAGACAGCTTGGTGATGCAGAAAATATCTCAACTCCTCGGGAAAAGAGGCAAGGGGAAAAAACCCCCATCAACCGCTTGCAAAAAGATGTTTTGTTAATGAGACAAACAGGAGAGGAAAATCCTCTTTGTCTTATCAATCTGACACTGCTGTCTAACAATTTGAATATAAATAATATTAAGCATTTTCATATGTAAGTCAACAACATGATAATGGATGAGTTGTTTTCTTTGTGAGGCGTGAAGTGCAGACTTCCTCTATAAAACTGAACTGTGCAAAGTCTCCCTTTGTATTTTCCCCGGTTTTGGGGGATTTTCTAAAGAAGGGGAGGGAAGCTGTAAGCAACAGACCCCTCAACAAAATCCCAGAGATTTTTGGCCTCTGCTTTTCTTTTTCAGCTGATACTGAGGTCTTCAATTATACATTTTCAGGACTTCAGGCTGTTGAATATTCAACCTTAGGATTGTGGGTGTATTTTGGATTCTGTGGAGTTTGTCATGGTGTGATACTTATTCTTCCACAATTTCAGGTATTTTCTGTGTTGCCATCCTTATGACTATGGCTGAAAATACATTTCTGATGCTGTCTGCAGGTCCCTGAGCCAGCTGCTCTTCTTGATGCATTGAATAATGGGAAATCTTCCACTTCTTACTGTTTCAAAGCAAGAATAGGATTAAATATCATCATCAAAACAACAGAAATAGCATCTTTCCGTGTGTTTTGCACAATTTCTATGCTTTAATAATTAAAAATATTTTGTTTCTGATCAGTGCTGGCTGATTGAGGCATGTGACTTTTTCAATATATTGGACATTTCCCAGAGCCTACGTTTGGATCATCAAATAAGTAACTTATTTTGAAGTTGGATTAATTGTCCCTTTCCCTTCATGATCTCAGGAAAGACCAAATCCCATGAAATGCCATTTTGAGGTGAACATAGTAATGTGCAGAAAGATCTGGAGAAAAACTGAGTGGATGTGGGTCCTGCGTTTTGTGCAGAGCAGGAGAGAGGAAAGACTTTGATGAAAACGTTCAAAAGACTTGTAAGCAACATACAATTGTGTCAATGAGATATATAGCTGTGGTTCTGAGGACTTTGTTGAGTAGGTTGGTTTTTTTATGTGCTTTTTTACCCACCTTTCTGGGAGTGAGCCCCTCAAGGAAGGATTCTGTCAGTGCCTGGGCAGCTTTTTGTGTGGTTGGGAAGCCACTGTGGCCAGAGTTTCCCTGAACATGAAGGCAGAAACTGGGGCAGAATTAGGAAAATTGAATTTTGTACTCTAGCCCTGCATTGTGTCAGATGTGATAGCTGAGCACTCCCCAGCCTGAGTCCACCATAATGACTGCAACCCTCAAAAAGAGAAAAATTACATCTCATCAGGTTATTTTACCCCTTTGAAACAGTAAGATACCAAAAGACATCATTTTCTTTGTTTTGTGTTGTCGGGGAATAACCAGGTTGAAGGTATTATATGCTTCCTGTTCTTCCTGCTACCTCTGTGACCACATCCAAATGCCCAGGAAAATTTATCAAGCTGGAGGCATTTTGCTGTCAGTTTCACATCCTAAAAAACGAGTTGAGAGCAGACTTAATCCAGCTGTTTTCTGCGTACTTTGCTCTGTAGTCTGATGGTGGTAGAACAGTTGCAGATGCGCAGTGTAATTATATCTGTATGATCCTAATTATTTTACCAGCTGCCATTACTTTAGATTTTTTTTTCCAAGAATGAGTAGTTTGTGAGCAAGCTGTGGAATGAGCTATTTTGCCTTTGTGAGATGCTGAATTTATAACCAGACTGGGGACTGCTTTGGATTCTTATCAAATCTTTCAAGATTTATGGCATATTATTTCCTCTGCAAATGGATTTCTAACATACAATTTGTTTATGTTGTAATCCCACCAGTTTTTTTGAAAGGAACCTTTAAAATGAAAAACTGCCTTTGAAGTGGAAACTGAAAGCAGTCAGTTCAGCAGTTTAAGGGGGCAGAACTGATGAAAGTTTCTGTGAATTATTATTTGAGGAGAGTCGTGCTCGTATCTGTGGTCTCTTGGTGTCTGTGTTGGTCGGGTCACCTAATGGAACTCAGATGGGAGAAGGGACTTTATCCCCATGAAAGAAAGGACATTATCTCCAGATCCAGACAGAGAAGTTCCAAAACACTGAGGGTGCAGAAGCAGCCACAGATGCTGCTGGGAGATGAGCCTCGACAAGTGAGAATTGTTGGTTAATGAGTGTAAAATCAAGATTTTGGGTAATGCAGTGCCTGGTGCTCACTCTGTGTGCCAAGGCTGCTCCTCTGAGCATCTCTCTTTGTCCCTGCTCACACTGCTGGATGCTGTTCAGGGTGAGCAGGAGAGGCTAGAAATGTCAGAGAATTTTGGGGACAGATGATTGTGGGGTCCAGGTGAGCGTAGTCCAGTGAGATCTGCTGAGTTCAGGCATTTCCTTAAAGCATTATCTGTTTCAGGAAAGCCTGAAGGCTGGTGTTTAAATCCATCCCTGTTCATAGCAGTGACTACACTTAGACACTGTTGGTTTCAAAAAAAATGAGCTCACCTGAGAGCCTTCTATATTTGTAGGACTGTAACAGTGGAAAAAAAGCCAAAAAAAAAACCAAACAAAAAACCACATTATAGGAGTTCACCAGACACAAACACCCAAATAACATGTGTCAAAACCTAAATAATCATAAAACAGGAAAAAAACCTGGATGAGGATGAGTGCCAACACATGGACCAAGTTTTTTGGTTTGAGTTTGTTTTTTGTTTTTTCCCCCGGTGCAAGAATATCTCTTTTTTAGTCTACATGATTGTGATGCAATAGTAACAAGATATTACCAAAACTAATGTGAAATTGGGCATTCAAAGGCTGAGAGGATGGAAAAATTAAGATAAAATTAAATTAAATGTAGTGAAATACTGATAGTCTAATTCCTCTCTTATCTTCCTGTCTCATCTTCCTCACCTCACAGCCACCAATCCTAGGGGAAATACCTGAGCCTTCAGTTAAAGCATTTTCTGGGAGATGCCATTTTATGTCAATCACTCAATGTTTTGGGATGTTTATTGTTTGTACAACTAATATTCTTAACAGGGTTCAGCCTTCTGTTGAAAAAAAGAGTGTCACTGTAAAAATAAAGGAGAATATGGAGAAATTTCAAAAGGCCATCAAAAAAGGTGCTGGAATTTTGAAATATAACACAGTAGAATCAGATACTTCGAGGAACTGGTAAAAGGAGTGGTCTGGTATCACTGCTTTAGGTGGGGACCTAATGCTAGCAAGAAAATTCCAACTAGAAGAGACTACGAATACAACAAGGAAGAAATAAGAATTTTGTGCAAGAAAAATAAAATTTTAGAGAGATTAAGAAAGAAAACAACAAGGTTAGTTAATATTTACTGTTTCATGGGAGCTTCTTGTCATTTCCCTTCAAAATATTATGAGGCAATTATCCAAAGAGAGGAGCAGTGCTGGACTTTGTATGTGTTTGCGAATCACAGGCAGCTCTTCCTTCAGTTTTCTGAGGAAAAAACTAAACTCCATGAAACATTTTCAAGCATAGACCTGTCAAAAGTGCTTTCCTTGTGTGCAAGCCATGCCTCAAACCACCTTGGTACTTCAGAGCTGACATTTTGCTTTCCAGTGGTCAGCACCAGCACTGAAAAACTCAGCAACAAAATGTTGTCAGAACGACAAATCCCAGAAAATGAAGGCAGTGTGTTTGCCCTGCTTCCCTGGACAGTGAATGTGATGGAAACACACACACCTAGAGGTATACACAGGATCCACAACTGTGTGGTGCTTCACAACCTTTAGGTTCTCACACATATCACACCGAACCCACTTCTCAGAGCTCATTGCTGTTCCCAAAAATGCAGTTCACTGAGAACAAAACCCAGGTCCCAAATAAAGCCTGGGGAATAAAGCCTGGATTGTTTCTATCTGCTCCACCAGCCACTGCTCCTCATTTTCATTTCCCCTCTGCTCTCTCCTGCTCCCATTGCTCCTGTTGTTTCAGCTGCTGCTCCCTTCCCCTTTCATCTCCCTGCTCCCTGCCGGGGAGAGGGTCCAGGTTCACGTTCCCCCAGGGATGGGAGCAGCTTTCCCGTGCTTTCCTGGCACTGCTGAGAGGAAGAGGCCATTGCTCTGTTTCATCTCCCGTGATTCCTCTTCCTTTCCAGGCCCTATCTCCTCCTGGGAGCATCCGTCCCCCTGTGTCCTGCTGAGGAGCTCCTGCCCAGGGAGGCTCTCACCTGCCTGGGGCTGGGGCCAGGTGTGTCCAGAGGGAGAGGATGAGCAGGGATGAGGGTGATGGATATGCAGGATGCTTTTGCAGGGGAAGTCACCCACAGATGGACACATTTTTCACCCCGTTTTTCACACGTTTTTCGCCTGTGCCTCTTTGTCACGGACATATTTTATGAAAAATCCTTTCCTTAGGACTTTTTCTCCTGAGAAGCTGAGAGTCCTCAGGAACAAAATGTAAACAATGGTTATCTGCTGCTGTGGTATGCAACAGGTGCATCTGTGATTGGTCTCCTGTGGTTGTTTCTAATTAATGGCCAATCACAGCCCAGCTGTCTCGGATTGTCTGGTCAGCCACAAGATTTTATTATCATTCGTTTTCCTTGCTAGCGTTCTGATGAAATAATTTCTTCTATTCTTTTAGTATAGTTTTAACATATCATTTTCTTTTAATATAATATATATAATAAAATAATAAACCAGCTTTCTGAAACATGCAGTCAAGATTCTCATCTCCTCCCTGGTCTTGGGACCCCTGCAAACACCACCACACCTCTTCATCTCTGGCCAAGCTGTTCCCCACCATCCCTTTGACCAAATCTGTTGGGCTGTAACCATGAAAAAAAACCCAAAATAAAAAAAAAAAACACACATATAAAGCCCCACACTGAGTTCATGGGTCACACATGTCCTTCTGCACACAATTCCACAGGCTTTCCACCCAATTTTTCAGCCAACAGCAGCAACCAATATTGTCAGGTTGCTGAGCACTTTGCTGTGGCTCAGCAAAGCTCATTGTGGGACAGTAGAAGGTGGAAAGAGTTTTCTTTTCTTCTGAGAAGGACTAGGTGTAAACTGTCCAGAGCAGTGCTAAGGAATGCAAATCATGCAGGTGATTTTCACACACAAAGGAAGAACTAATGTATTGGTACACTTATATTATTGCTCACTATTTACAAGTGATGGAATGCATTGTCTCTGGTTCTCCTAATTTATTTTATTATTTTCAGTTTCTCCTCAATTATTTTATTATTGCCAATGTCATGAAGCTGACAAAATTATCTGTGGTATTTGGACAAAACTTTCCTTTGCTTCATTCCATTACTGTATATTTTTGTCTTTTCTCTTTTATTAAAAAAAAAACTACCAATATGCTTATTAGCACATTTTTATTATATTATCAAACAGGTGAGCAGAGAAATATCAGCTAATCAATTCAGAGGGTTTTTTTTCAATAAAACTGAGGGCTATGAGTTCTGAAGAAAGTTTTCAGTGGAAATCAAAGATGCACAGAGCCTGTGCTCTACTGTCATAGAAGATCTCTGTGGTTAGGAAAGATGGAGACTGATTTCATAGCAAAGAAACTGTGTATAAACTTGTAAAAAGAATTACACAAATAAATGGCAAGGTGTGCAGTGTTTTTTTTCCAGAGGGACTCAGACAAACATGAGTAAATCCAAGTGTTTTTCATAGGTATATTTGGTACAGGCTAAAAATATAAAACAGTACTAAAAAACATTGACAACATAGTGGGTGCATTAGTGGAAATTGTGACATTGGAAAACAAAGTTAAAATCAAACCCATAAATTCCCCCTTTGGTCAAGGTAGCTGACAAATATAGACACAACTGTGGGCCTTGCTTGGTGTTGTTTAAACACAAATGGAAAAAGAACACTTCTGGTTTAGGCTTTTTGGCACAAGTATGAGAGATGTCTGTGTGGGAAACCAAATAAAGAAATTGATCAAATTGAAGGTAAGGAGAAATAAATATTAGCAGAAAAATAAAATGACAGGCCAAGTAAAAGCTGGCTGTGAGCGCAAACCAGCACCTCGAATGAAGTTCCAGTTCTCATCTGTGATTTATTGATACAGTCTCTGGGCACTTGTGGTTTATTTAAACAGGAAAAGTAGTTGCTATGTACAACTGCCATTGCTACTCAGCAACCTGTGGCGTTTCTGGGCATTGTGATGACTTCTGAAAGCAGAGTTACCACTCTGCAATTAGTGGCTTCTGCTTGTGGCAATATCTACTGTTGACAATTCCTGCCTCTTATTCCCTTCCTGATACACTTCATTGCTATAAATCAAATTGTGCTGTTTGCTGAGGGACCTGGAGGGAGGATTGGTGGCAGGAGGGTGAAAGGTTTCTTTGCTGATCTCTCTTGGGGATCAGATGTGCAGGGCTTGAATGGCTGAGTAATCTGACCTGCAATTTTAGGGGACATTGTGGGAGAACTTGTGCACTCTTAAAATCAACAGCTATTATTCAGCCAAGATAATGAACCATGGGAATTAATTCAGTGGCTGTCAGCTGGGGAGACTGAGAACAGAGCAGCAGATATTTACAACCCATCCTACAAAGAATTAGAGGATGCTTGTGTGTCCTTGACAGTGTAGCACTGAGACTTGGGGTCCCAGCTTTGTGTGTACCTTTGTGAGGGCTTGCCAACCCTAAAACATTAAAGGAATTTAGCATTAAGATAGATTGGAGATGTTCAGTGAGTGTTTGGATGTCTGTGTAACCTAAAACTCCTCCAGAGAAAGGAAAACTCAGTGAACTGAGGCCCTTTGAATCCAGCATCCATAAGGAGCAGGGGAGGGAGAGCACTTAGGTGTCACCAAAAATGATGTGGATTGCTTCAAAGTCATCCTTATTGACAGCCCTTGGCTAATAATCACTTTAATGTCCTCCTCTGGATGTGACTTAGGTATGTGCGTGCCCTCTCTAAAATCATTAAACCATGGATAATTGTTGTTGACTTCAATCAAAAGGTTGTTTACAGCTGAGATATTTGTGGATGTACTTTGAACACCCTCAGATATTAGAGGCCTATTCCCATTCATTCCTTGATTATGAATTCTGAGAAAAGATTAATGTCCATGGATTAATAAATATGTTCCTTTTATTAAAATGCTTTGTAAAGTGAAATAATTATCTCTACAACAATTACAAAGAATGTAATTATATCAGAGTGGTAGGCATGTGATGACCTGAAAAACTCTGAAAAGCTACAGGTTTCAGCTAAAAGACATCCAGTGCATTAAAAAAAAGACATTTTCATTTGTGTAAAAGCATTCAGTGCATAAGTACAAGTGTTTTCCTTTGGATGCAACACCACGTGGAGATTGTCATCATGACCTTTCATTTCTTCAGTGAAGAGCTCAAAAGCAAATTCATGGTGTTTTGTCTCCAGACCTTCCTGAGCCTTGGCCTTTCCGAAGCTATTATGTCTAGGAAACATTTCAAAGAAATTATTCAGTCATTCTTTTCAAGTTCTGGGTTTTTTGTAGAACTTTGATTGCCCTTTTTTCTCTCCCTTATTGAAGTTCTGCACAAAATTCCAATGGAGATCATCCAGTAGAGTGGCAGGATTATTTCACTTGTTTTTCAGAACATTTTCAGATGTCTTATGAGTTATCTCTTTTTTTGTTACAAATTGTTAAACTTGTGAGCCACAATCCAACCCCAGACTCCTTTACCTCAACCACAAACCTATCTCTCTATTTGTGAAGATTCTTCTGTCCTGCCAAAGAGAAGTATATTTCTCATCCCTATAGTTCTTCTTTCAAAATGCAAAAATAACTTTCAGTTTGTTCTTTTTAACCAACAGCTATTTGAGGATTATTTTGTGCAGATTTAATATGCATACTTCATCCCTTAATTAACTGTCTTTGAGAAAATACTTGCAACCAAGTGAAAAATGATTGCGATCAAATTATTAAAATGTTGATAAACATATGTAAAACCTTACTTAGGAGAGTATTTCAGTTTAAGGGGGGACACAAATAAATAACCCGGTAGGATCCATATCTCTGGAAGCTGAGGAGAAATTTTTAGTAGTTTCTTCTAGAGTGTGTTTGGAATGTTACATGAAGTGGCATTAACTGCTATAATTAAGCCATATTTTCTAAGAGTAACAAGCTTCATGGAATCATAACAAAAGGTGGTTTATTTGATTTTTCTTGGTTTCCCCTAGATAAATCTGTTGCTTCTTTATCAATGTAGTTGTTTCGTAATTTTTTTTCTGGCATCTAATTGGTACCAGTAGTATGATTATTTAATGTGGTGCCTCCCTTTTCCTGTCCCACTCTTCCATTTTCATCAGTTATGTTTGCCCTTTTCACCTCTTCTGGTTCTTCACAGACTGTGGATTTTCTGAGAAGTAAATACTCAGGAGGTTCCTCATCCAATTCTCTCAGCTCCCTCAAGGAACAGTCATCAGACCCAAACTACTTGGAAAAATTAAATTATCTCTATGCTCTTAGGGTTATCTTAGGGTGATGTCTTGCCTCCTTTTCCTGTGTTCATTAGTCTGTATAAAGTTAATTGGTGCCAGTTTAGGTGCTTAAAGCACATTCAGGTGAGAGGTCTTCAACATTACCAACAAATCCACTTTGGGTTGGAGTGCAAATACTGTAGCACAGATAATTATGTTTAAATGAGAAAAAAACATCAATTAATTTGTAGAATTTCATTCTTGAAAAAAGATCATAAAAACAGATTAAAAGATGTTCACAGCAGGTTAATTAAACATTGCTTTAGTCAATGTAGTGCTGACTAAAGAGTGAACTCAAAAGGAGAAAGCTAAATCCAAAGATTTTGGCTCCTGCTGCCAGACCAACTATTGGAACAACAGTATTGACAGTAAACATAAAATAAAGATGACTTTGACAGACAAGACAAGACATGTAAAGTCTCATTTTGCCATGAAAAGCAGTTTTTACCTGCAGATGAAGAAACTGATGAAGTAAATTAGGAGTGGCGGACCCCTCACCAGTGCTGGTAGCAGGATGGGGCAGCAGAATCTGGAGGTGTGGAACAGGATCCTGCTAAAATCTCCTTTACAAGAGTCTCAGGACATGGAGAGATGGCATTTTAGGAGGAGATGAATTTGAACAGCTCCAAAAACTCTTGCAAAAGGAACAGAGCATCATATCTCACCAGCAGTAAATGACATAATTCCTACACTGAATGGTTCCATTGTGTTCCCAAAGCCTGATCTCATCAAAGGATATCACCAACTGCAACAAGCTCCTGCTTTCTATCTGCCAAGTGTTTCAGCACATACTGCTCTGAGATGGTATGAAAAGCTAACATCTGGAGTTTATTCAGCCACAGAATTTTTTAAAGATACGCTCTCATTATTTTAGTACACCTCCAGTATCTTCAATGGCTCTGATGAATTTACAGAACATGACATAAGCTATAAAGCCATGCTTCACTGTCCTGCACAAAAAATTCCCCTTGGAGTAAATAAAAAAGCTTATTGAACAAAGCCATCCTTTAATTTTTGTTCATATTTCTTCACCCAAATGATTGCTTTTTAACCTGAAGAAGGTAACAGCAACTGACACAGCAGGGGCTCCCAGAGGGGCAAGGCAAGGTCAGATTTTTCTCATGGCTGCTCTGCAGACACCAAGATATTTCCTCATAAATACCTCTTTTAAGACAACTTCATATTCATCCTCCACTGGGTATCTAAGGTTGAGAAACACCTCTGAGATCACTGAACCCAGCCATTAAACCAGCCCTGCCCATGGAGAGATGGCACAGTTTACTGGCAAACATCCACACTCCTTTTAACACCTGCAGGGCTGGGCACTCCAAACGCCCCTGGGCAGTGCCAAGGCAGCTCCTGAGCCCCCTTTCCATGGGGAAATTCCTGCTGCGCCCACCCTGAGCTGCCCTGGCCCAGCCTGAGGCCGTTCCCTCTGCTCCTGTCCCCGTTCCCCCCGGCTGTGCCCTCCTGGCAGGAGCTGTGCAGAGCCACAAGGGCCCCCTGAGCCTCCTCTGCTCCAGGCTGAGCCCCTTCCCGGCTCCCTCAGCCTCTCCTGGGGCTCCATTCCCTTCCCAGCTCCGTTCCCTGCCCCGGCCACGCCGCAGCCCCTCCATTGCCCGTGGGAGGGCCCGGAGGTGCCGCAGCCCTCGAGGTGCGGCCTCAGCAGGGCCGGCCCAGGGACGGGCCCTGCCCCGCTCCTGCTGCCGCCGCACGGCCGGCACAGCCCCGGGGCCATCGGCCTCTGGGCCCCGGGCACCCCTGGGCTGTGTCCGGCTGCTGGCACAGGGCTGGCACACAGGACATGGCTCTGGCTGCCCTCAGAGCCTGCCAGGGGGCAGAGACCTGGGCACGGAGTCAGACACCCGGGCCTTCGACTGCAACCCATGGAAACAACAATTACCAACTTTGGTACAAGCCACAAGGGTTTGAGTAGAATGTTAGTGACTTTGTCACAAGGTGGAAATGGAAAATTTTGGGGTTTTTAGAATGGAGGTTCAGGAGGCAAGATGGAGGAATCTGGGCCTGTCCTGTCCTTCCTCCTGTTTCTTCTTGGCCTCCATCTTCTGCTGGGATGGTGGCACTTCTGGATTGGTTTAGGGTAGAAACTCACTGTCTAACATAGGTGACATGTATTGGGAAGATATGGTAAATTGTCCTGGTTTGGAAAGGAAGTGAGTTTTTTGGGATGCTGTGGTCAAACGAATAGCATTGTGCCAGCATCAAACCATGACGTAAATAAAGTACACGTACTTTTTAGTATAAAAAGATAACACTACCCTGAGGGTGGGCACTGTGCCATGAAGAGACCTGCTGGACAGACCTTGGCAGGTCAGAGAAAGAATGTTGTAGGTAAAAAACAATAAACAACCTTGGAAAGCAGAACTGACGCATCTCAGCTTCTTCGGTCTCAGGGCAGGGAAAAAGAGACTTTCTGACACCTGGGGGTCGCCTCAACACCAGAGACCTCGTCACCACAGCACCCCCAGGGCTGTCCCAGCTTCCCAGCCCCTCTGCCCCAGCCTGGAGGGCTCCAGGGGGTTGGTGAGACCCGAGGCAGGACCTGGTACCTCACCCCACTGGTCACCCTCCATCTCTGTGCCTCCCCCAGCACTAAACACAGCAACAACTGCGCTGAGAGATGGGTGCTTCTGAGAAGAAAGAACAAAAATCACATTTTTGTAAGGCAGCATTTGCTGTTAAAGATTTACCTGCTTTTCACAAAAGGTGTACCCAAGCAAACTTTAATTAATTTGTCTGCTGCTTTGGGAGTGGCCGTGCAAGCACAGACTATCAACCAAAGAATTTGCCAGGGGCCTCAGGAGCACTTTGCAACCTATGTTAACTGAGAACTATCCTATTAAATTTGAAACTAAGGTTATGTTGTTATGTTGTCAGCTGCAGTCAAAGTAAAAGTTAAGTCATACAGTGTGAGCAGATAATAGCACTTTTTGATACAGATTTGTCCGTGAAACTGGCCACTGTCAAGGCAATTGAAGGAAGTAAATTCTTTACACAAGAAAGTTTGTCTCAGCAGAAGAGAAATGATACTCTGGAGTAGGTGAGATTCAGAATATGCACAAGATGGGTGGAATAAAATTATGGCATTTGAAGAAATGAGTATTTACTGAAAAAAGCAGTGACACTAAGGCCATAATAATCACAATGATTTGAGTTCTGGTAAAAAAAATCTTACTCTGAGAAACCTAAGGAATTCACCCATTTATCTCATTAGGGAGAAATTTAGAAGGCAGTTTGCCTTTGGCCTATAATTAATGTCTTTATTTTAACTTTTTTATATATGTAAGTTATATATATATATTTTTTGTATCTATCTATATATATAAGTTTTACATCTGTATATATATCTATATATCTATATCTATATATCTGTAAGTTATATATGTTATTTTCAACTGCATAATAAAATAACTATATAATATAGATACAATAAATATAATAATATAAGATAAATGTATTATCAATATTATTTACATTATGTATAATAACATATATATAATAATATATATAGATATAAAACTTATATCTATATATGCGCTATACCTATCTATATCTATAGATAGATGATATATAGATATAACACATATCTATATATAAGTTTTATATATCTATAAAACTTATATGTTTTATATCTATATCTATAGCTATATATCTATGTATCTATGTATCTATGCATATATATATATCTGTAAGTTATATTTGTTATTTTTAAGTGCATAATAACATCCCATAGTTAAAAAGGGAACACAGAGATGAATTAAACAAAAAGAGTGCTTAGCTAGTCTTTTTGCAGAGATTTTTCTGTGTCTGGTTTTCAGCACTGAAGTGTCTTGCCATGGCTGTTGGAAGATTCCCTGTCATTTGGGATGATCAGCTTTGGGTGGATGTTTTGCAAGAGGTATCTGTTTGGCCTGTATCACTCAGGTTGCTCTTCAGCCACAAGGGCTTTGTTTGTGTGCCTCGATGGCTGCAGGAGAGAGGAGTGTTGGAATAATGGCTAACCAGGAATTGGAAAAGTGCAGGGCCATGGCTAATCTAGTCCCTGCAGCTGCAAAAACATTGTGTCCTTGAAGCATAGCTGTATTGTGATAGCAAGATGCTGTAATTGAGAAAGAGACACGAGAAAAGAGACATATAACTTCTAAAGAATGAGGAAGAGCTGATATTGTAGTATAACCAATAGGTTGCTTAGCTTACAGAATATGTATGAGCTTATTAGTTGTTGTGCATAAATGTCTGATGCTCTCTTGAATAAACGAAGCTTGCTGATTCTCATATTGAGAGCCCCGAGTTTCCCTGCGCCGTAACAGAGGAGTAGCACTGGTGAAGTGCCTCCTGCTGAAGAGTTTTTCATCTGAGAGCAGAAAATATGCAGGGTGGCACTGTGACCTTGAGAACTCAGAAAAATCACTATCACCTGCCACTATCAGATAAATGGATGAAATGCAGAGAAAGCTGGTGTTTCAAGGGCTTCAGCTGAGCACACCTAGGATTGCCAGCAGCTATTATCTGGGTTACTTATCTTGTCACTTAATGTTCTTTTGATCATGTCACCCTACTGAAGCTGCAAATGTCTGTGTTTTGCACAGACATCAAGAGTCATTCAAGGACCTGACACCAAAGATGTGGAGTTGTCAGATTCAGCCACTTGCTAGAGACAGAAATGGTGATGGGGGATTTAATTAATGGGGTGGTTTACCAGAGATGATCCACTCTCAGCTGCAGTACCATACATGACTACAGGGGAATTTTCTCTCAGGCTATCTAACACTTCTCTGTATTAATGTGGCTGTCTGACTTTCACCCTGTTTGTTTCAGCTCAGAGGGTCTGACCATGACAACAATGTGCCAAATATTCAAATTTCCAAAGTGAGAATTAACTAGAGGACACCACAGTTAGAACTAGCTGAAAGGTCTGTGATGCTCAAGATGATCAGTGTTTGTCAGGCCACTACAGGATGAGCTCTGGCTGACAGCATGAGAAGGATAAAGAGTCAGTTCAGAAACATTACTTTTAGGCCTTTTCCTTCCTTCCTTCCTTCCTTCCTTCCTTCCTTCCTTCCTTCCTTCCTTCCTTCCTTCCTTCCTTCCTTCCTTCCTTCCTTCCTTCCTTCCTTCCTTCCTTCCTTCCGCCACTTCCTTCCTTCCTTCCTTCCTTCCTTCCTTCCTTCCTTCCTTCCGCCCCTTCCTTCCGCCACTTCCTTCCGCCACTTACTTCCTTCCTTCCTTCCTTCCTTCCTTCCTTCCTTCCTTCCTTCCTTCCTTCCTTCCTTCCTTCCTTCCTTCCTTCCTTCCTTCCTTCCTTCCTTCCGCCCCTTCCTTCCGCCCCTTCCTTCCTTCCTTCCTTCCTTCCTTCCTTCCTTCCTTCCTTCCTTCCTTCCTTCCTTCCTTCCTTCCTTCCTTCCTCCCTCCCTCCTCCTCCTCCTCCTCCTCCTCCTCCTCCTCCTCCTCCTCCTTCTCCTTCTCTTCCTCCTTCTCCTTCTCCTTCTCTTCTTATTTTTTACTGTTTCATTTGTGTGCATCTATCTATGTTTCACCACACCAGCAGTGTTCCAGGTCTTTTGGAAGTGACACACCACTAGGAATACCCTGCTGACTCCACTAATTGTCATTCTGTTTGATATATATGGAAGCAGTTGTGCTTGCATGATTTAAAATCTCATAGATTTTGGTCCCACAGATCAAAATCTCACAGATTTTGACTGAGTACAAGTTGGATGGGTTTTCAAGGTGTGGAGGCCACAGGAGGTCCCAGGTCTGCCTGCTCCCACCAGCTGAGCTAACAGGAAACTGGTGATCTGCAGAAACACTTGTGCTAATTTCCAGTTTTCGTTTACAGCCATGG
This sequence comes from Melozone crissalis, assembly GCF_028551555.1. NCBI lineage: Eukaryota > Metazoa > Chordata > Aves > Passeriformes > Passerellidae > Melozone > Melozone crissalis. The sequence continues at coordinate 131,450 of NW_026535783.1, forward strand.
TCTCCTTCCCTTTCTTCACGCTTTCCCCATCCAAACAGGAGCAAAGCTCAAAATTACTCAAGTGAGGCATTTTGGAGGAGCTTTATTTCCTGGGTGGAATTCCATCAGCCAGGGATGTGTCTCAGGTGTGTCCCTGCACATTTTAAGGGGCTGGTTTGGTACAGAGACACCGTGATTCCTAGGAAATCAGATGCAACAAGGCAGCTACCTGCGCAGATGCCACGTGTTTACATGGCATCATCAGCCCCATGGAGGTGTTGAATCTGGAGGGGTTTGTCCCCAGAACCTCTCTTCCACAAGTCCCAAACCTGAGGAATACATGTTTATTTTCAAACAGCCATGCATCTCTTTGTTTTATCCCTTTTCCACCTCTAGTAATTTTCAGTCGTCTTTGCCTTTTCCTCTACTTGTGCTAGTTCAAGCACTTAAAGCTCTTAGATGTTTTAACTTATTTATTGTTTTGTTTATGGATAAATAAGGCTTACTTGCAAAAGGCATTTCTTACTCAAAAGCAAAAAAGCACATAGAAAATCCTATTTTTCTGTAGAGACTGGCTGATGTTGAGTCACATTTGAGCTCTGTGCTGGTAGTTTGTGGCTGGCTATTTAGCAGCACGTGTCCATGACTTATTACATCTCAAAGAATCAGTCATGGCCATCTCCTTGCATAAAACTCAAGACCTGGAGGTCCAGAGGACTGAAGTGCCACTGGTAATCCTTGCTGGTGATTGCCATGGTGCTGCTGATGTTGTAGCACTGCCCTCTGCAATGCAGCTCTGGGCTTAAAATTAGGAAACAACTTCCTTCTGCAGCCTGGAGAAACTGAATTTCTTGCCCAGGGTTTTCAACAGGCACTGGCATTTTGCTGTAATCTTCAAGTTCATCATTACGTCTGTTTTTTAACTGTTTGTTTTTGTTTCCACTAGGGCTGAATTAGACAAAGGACAGGAACAAGGAGAAATGGTTTAAAAGGAGAAGAAGCAGTGGTTTAATGGGGCCTGTGGTGGCAGATGGTGCTGATTACAGGTACGTGGTGGGCAGAGCAGGATGTGAGTCATCCCTCTGTTTACACCAGTGAAACCAGAGTATCAAAAGCAACATTTGCAGAAATATCCAGCAGATCAATCAGCAAATTTAATTGATGCAAAATATACCTTTACAAACTACAATTAAAACCCCATCATTAAAAAAGCAGAGGGAAAGATAATTTAAGAATAAATGACAGTTATTGTGGGGGTGTTTGCAGGGGTCCCAGGATGAGGGAAGAGATGAGAATCTTGACTCTAGGTTTCAGAAGGATGATTTATTATTTTATTATACATATTATATTAAAAGAAAATTATATACTAAGACTATACTAAAAGAAAAGAGAAAGGAGACCTCAGAAAGCTAGCAAATGAAAAGAATAGAATGATAATAAAATCTTGTGACTGCTCACAGCCTTGACACAGGTGGCTGTCATTGGTCATCAAGTAAAAACAATTCACATGCTGGGTAAACAATTCTCCAAATCACATTCCAGAGCAGCAAAACATGGAGAAGGTGAAGCTTCTCAGGAGAAAAGATCCTGGCAAAAAGAATTTTTCATAAAATATGTCTGTGACAAGTTATTGTATCATATATGGCCACATTAGATGGGGGAAACCAACGGGAGAGGGCTGAAAACGACCGTGAACTTAATTTTGGGGTTGAGAATCAGTCCTGCAGCAAACCTGAGTGATTGGTTTGGTCAGGAGCAGAGGCTGGACGCAGAACAGACTCTCACCTCCCTGTGCTGAGCAGCCTCCCTGTCCCAGGGACACGAGGTGAAGCAGTGGCAGCAGTGGAAATGAAGCGTGAAATTAAGTCACAAGAGGTCAAACAGAATTCTCATTTCAATCATCGCAGACAAGTTTTATGGTCCAAGAAACAGGACCTTAAAGGCCTTTAGCTACATTTTTAAGAGGTAGACAACTGTCCAAGTGTGTTTCTCCCACCAAGTCCCAAACAGTGTAATGAGAACAGTCCTTGTTAAAATAAAGCACTTGAAGTATGTTGTCAGAATGTATATGAATCAAGGGGTAAGGCTTCGTGGAAGGACGTGGGACATAAATGTTAAATTCCCCTCAGCTGAAGTAGAGGAAGAATGTATACAAAGGAAAATTACAAACAGAGAAAATGTGTTTTTACATTGCTGGCCAAGGGGCAGCTGACTGGGGGTGATATACAATATGGGAAATGATGTATTTTCACAAATAATACCTTGGAGGTTGATGAATTAATGTGCTCTTTTGCCAAAGGGGGCTTTGTGTGTGGAGCATTACAAGTCACTTTTTTTTTTTTTTTTTTTTTTTTGGTTACTGTGCATTTGAAAGTCAGTAAAACTTACTTACAAGTGGATATAACATCTGCCTACACAGATCACTCCTCAGTGTAAAATCTCTCATTGTGTGGAAGAGGTGTGAGAAGATATCAGGGAATATTTTTACCTGAATAAAAGAGAAGAGTGGGTAGAAGTTTGGGAGGCCGTGATTTACATTGCTGCTTTGGGGAGACGATGGTGAATTTTGGAATCTGGATATTCCATTCTTCACCCCCTTTTGCAGCACCTGAGCTTGGCCAGGACCACTGTGCATCCTGCCTGGGACACCAGAGGTGTGTACCAAACATCTTTCTGACTTCTGGAGCAATTTTCTGCCTTTGCAATCTTCCCAGCTCCTGGAAACATCTGGTGGATGTTGACTCGTGTGAATAGAGCTTCTGCTTGCTTGCAAAGCAAAGACAGGAATTAGACCCATCCCAAATTTCTCCCTTGTCATCCCTTCAGCTTTCCATTCCTAAAAAATGGGGCTCTTACACCAAACCAGTGCCTCTCCATATGCTTCTTTCAATAGTAGCTCACCACAACCCTTTCAATAAAACCTCCTTTTCCAGTAGAATTAAGAGCAAGCACATGTGCAGGCTGCTCTCTGGCCGTAGTTAATTTTCTATTTCAAGCAGGTTTTGTTGCTTGTAGGCAGCTAAAATATTTACCCACCCTCATTTCAATTCCTCCCTGATTTCCAGTGTGACTGGAAAAATGAATTCCCTGAAAACAGAACAAATGGTTGCTTAGGCCAGTCTCCAGCATGACCATCTACATCATCCTTTTTTAATTGAAATATCCATGATATTGAAGGATTAGCACCATGTATCTGATATTAACGTTTTGGGGGTAACTAAGATATGGCAAAGCTTTTTACTGCAACCACTGCAGGTAGCTAATGGCTTAGCAACTTCGTGCTTTAATGGCTTAATTTTCCATACTACTGAAGAAATTACCAATTTACAGGAAACATTTCTCAGTCAAGTGTAAATAGTGAGTGAAAACAGACAGAGCAATCAAGAGACACAAGATCTGAGTAATAATTAAACACTGGTTATATGATAATTCAAAATTTAGGATTTAAGATAAAAACATGTTTTCAAGATTTTCATCTTTTAAGATTAAATAGCAAGAGAAAAGAGGTTAGCTATTATCTAGCATTTCAGCCTACTTCAGGAATAATGTTTCTCCTTTAATTAGCAGATTTTTTGAACAAAACTGTTCAGAACAGAAAGAGTATTTGCCTTATTGTGCAACATAAAAAAAAGCCTAAGCAATACTAACTTATACAAAATAACTTTAGTGATCAGTAAAATGCTGCATGGAAAAAGAGCTATTATTACTTATCCTGAATTAGGGGATGAAATAGAGTGGGTAAAAAAAGTTCCATGAGAATCTGACCGGATTCACTTCTAATTCCCACAGTCTGCTTCAAACTGAAATGTGGGCATTGACAACTAAAACAATGCCACAGCATAAAAAGAAGCTCTCACTGGAAGACATAGACTTGACCATGGATATTTTAATGAGGGGGCCACACTTGTATGGCAGAGATAATAATCCCCTTTCATGGGTGAGATATCTTTTATTTCATCATGAAAGCTACACTTGAGTATTACATTTGTCCACATTCAGCTCTGGGATCCAAGTGTGCGGCGATGCTTTGTCGCCCCCCGAGCTGTGCTGGGGCTCACAATGCAAATGTCACACTGGGGATGGCTGACTTGACATTGACAAGTGATTTCTTGGCTTTTAGGGGAAAAAAAAAAAAACCTTCTCCACATGACAGGTCCATCTCACTATAAGGCAATTGTGCTCTTTCACTCCCTGTCTTACACAGCGAGAACTGCACAGATAAAATACTGTGCTGGGCAAGAATTATGTTTTCCCTGATAATATTTTTTATTTTTCCACTGTGCATTCGTTTAACTAAATCCCTTATAAATGAATAGATTTATGAATCCCTTTAGGGCAGTTTGCTTGTTGTATGCCACCATACATATTGAGAATGCCACAAGAATATTAAATGCAATAATTCACAATGCTGCGCTGCATTACCCTTCTCAGGTAATTAAGTCTCTGATTTTAATCCCACTGAAATAAGCGGTATAAAATGGATTTAATGAGTTTTGGACCAGCAGTCTTGGTATTCCAGTCTTGAACTCGGCTTCTTGGGGAGAATAGGAGCTGTGTATGAAAAATGAGCAAGAAATTTCACCCAAGAGTTTATCCAGACTTGTGCACTGCTTTCATTAGTCCATAGAGAGAGTTTCTGGGACACAAAATTAATTAATCTTTATCCAGACAAAGCGTATCAGAATGTGCCATCAGCAGTCAGCTGGGCCATGATCTGGAGATCACAAGCAGTCAGGAATGTGTGCTGGTTGCAATACTTTGCACTGAAACAATGAAGTCACAGATTAAGGCAATTACCAGTTCTGGTTCTTTCCCTTTTTCAAAGTAACCTCACACAGTTTCTGCAATGCTTATGAGAGCCACGGTTTCATCGTCACTTCTTCTCACATTTGTTGGCCTCACTGAAACCAGGAAGTTTATTATTGAATTGAATTGGTGAATCATATCTAAATTATTACCTTTGTTTACTGTGTTACATCCACCTGAATAAAATGAGCAGAGGTATGAAGCAAGCTCTCTGGAAGTATTCTTGTTTGGAATAAATGTGGAAATGGGGGAACTTCCTCAATTAGTGTACTAGGATGAAGAGAAAATTTTCAGAGTTACTGACTTTAGACACACGATTGCAAAGACCTGGCAGTGGAAGGCAGGAAAGCAAGGAAAGAGAAATTCAAATGGAAAATAAAATACCCATTGTAGAACTTGCTAATAAAAAAAAAAAAATATCTCTTCAGTTTGTAATTTCAATGGTATTGTTTATTGCAGAATTGCATCACTGTAACAATAAACAAAAGTGATATAAAATAAATGCTACTTACAGGCCATTCATCCCCACTACCAGTTCTGGGCAGCTCTGCGGATTTTAAAATTGCACCACTTCCTTCTGATCAGGAGTATAATCACCAAGTTTTAGGGAACAAAAGGATTTGAATGAGTAGAAGCAAAGTGATTGGAACAGAAGTTAAAAGTCCAATTCCTCACAATATCCTTGCGAGTTGCATCTCTCACATTTCTTGTAAAGCTGATTATTCAGCAATGACCATTCCTGACCATTCCATCCCAAATTAAGATCTTGTTCTTACCTCCTAAACAGGCCAAAACAACTTCTCTGTCCTATTTTTATTCAAGGCTTACTTTTTCTGTTAGGCTGTAATTCTTCTCCAAAACCCACCTCAGCCTCAAAATTTAATTTTTTTTTTTAATTGCCTTGAAATCTTTGCAACATTCTGACAGTGAAACATGTTGTAGTTTTCTAGGCTGAATTTTGGGTAGTGCCTAAATGTCCCCCCTTACCTGGGTCAGAGTGAGGCTGTAGAAGTATAATGGGGCTCATATTCCATTTTTTTTTGTGCTGGGAATGAGTTATTTGGCTGCAGGCTGGATGTCAGGAGGGTACTCATATGTGTAAACCCCAGAACGGTTTAAAATCTCCCAAAGGGGCAGGGAGGCTGCTTTACAAAATTCTCTGTCCTTTCCCTCATACCCGTAACAGATTGTCAAAATAAAAACGCACAAGGCCAGGTCCTGTCACTGCATTTTGAAATTATTACCCTGGTGAAACAGAGCCCCTCGTACTTACCTCCCTGATTTCACAGGTTTGGCTTTAGATTAAGGTTTCCTTACAAACTCCTTGCAAGAAATCAAGTCCATTCTGAATTAATTTTTCCCAGAAGTGTGAAGTTTATCAGCTGTCAAAGTCCCACCCCCTACACCTGAATGCAGAATGAGCCACACACCTGTGAAGCAACCAGGACCCAAGGTGTTATCAAAGCCAGGAATATCTTTGTTATGTATGATGGTCTTGTTGCAGGAAGCGGGAAAACTCAGGAGAATTTTTCCCCTGTCAGCACCGAATGGATTCTTTCCAGAAGAAAACGTGTTGTGTTTGTGTGTCATCTCTTTAGTGCTGTCACACGTGACTTTTGGCACCTCCTGAACATGAGGAACCTTTTTATAATCCTGGAATTATGCTGAAGATGTGTAAGAGCGTAAACTATTGACTGTAGTTTTGGGTGAAAAAGGTGCTGAGTGGGATCTCTGTGCCGTGTAGGGGTGGCTTTCTGTGAGCCATGGAATGTGACTCTTCCCACCAGCACCAAGGGCACAACTACCTGACACAAACTCTGGGCACTGCCAAATCAATGCATTTTATTAGATTTATTACTAATGTCGGAGGGCCTTCAAGCTGAAATTACAAATTCTCGTTGTTCCAGTTGGGTGGGGTCCCGAGGGGGGGCACGCCCTGTTTAAAACCTGTATTTTTACCTGCCTATACACAGGGAGCATTCCTGCTAAATCCTGGATCTGAGACCAGGAAGGAGCAGCAGGTCAGGTCACAGTCTGACCTCACACAGGTTTTAAATTTCACCCATAATCTCCTAAGCGGAGTGCATTCACTTGGGCTGGTGATTCCCAGCCTGGCTGCTAAAGCCAAGCATGAAGTGGAGAGTGGCAGCCCACTGAGACACCCCCAAATCCCCAAAGCCCCCTCCAAAGGAAAATGAAATCATTAATTGAGTTATCCCACGTGGGATGTAAAAACCTGCAGATGTCTTTGGTGCTCTGGCTTCGAGCCCTCAAATATTATATATTTGATATATTTTATATATATATATATAAATAAAATATATATTTTTATATCTATATAATATATATTTTATATATATTATATATTTATATATATAATATATATTACAAATTTATGTATATAATATATAATACAAATATTTATTATATATATTACAAATATTTTATATATATTACAAATATTCATAATATATTATATATTATATATAATATATAATATATATAACATATATATTATATATATTGTATATATTACAAATATATATAATATGCATAATATATATAATATATATAATATATCAAATATATAATATTTGAGGGCTCAATCTATATAATATATAATTATATAATATATAATATTATATGTTATATATACAGTATTTCCTTTAACTTTGGGCATGCCAGCAAAGCAGGAATCACAGAATCATGGAAAAGGTAGGGAAAGACCTCCAGACACCCAAAGGATGGGTCACAGCATGCAGAAGCTCTTCCCTCTGCCAGGGACCATCCAAACCCATCAGCTGCCAGAGGAGGGAGGAGGAAAATGGAAAAGGTGCATGGAGAAATTTTTTCCTGGCTCCTGAGGACACTGGCGAGGGAATTTCAGTCAGAATTGTGGGGAGAAGGCAAAGCAGCTTTAAACATGGTCTGACCTGCTGGTCCATGAGAAACACATTCTCGGCCAGCTCTTTTCAAAATGTCAGGTGGGAAATGTAAAAATTTTACAAATTGCCCCGTAAAGTTGTCAAATGAAACTCTGAGTTGGAAAAATGGCATTTTCATTCATTCTTGGCTGCAAAATAAAGGTATCACAATGGCCCTAAAATAAAATATTTCATTTTATTAGGCTCTTCGTTTTGGCATAATAACAAGTTCCATTTACTCTGAATTGACTTTCCTTCCACCACCCCCCCCCCCCCCCGCCCCCCCTCCATTTATGATTCACGGTTTCATTTCTACGGAACAAAAGAAATATTTTTACCATCTCCTGTGCTCTAATTCTTACCCATTTTGTGCTTTGAGAGCTGCCATGAAAAGCCCTGGACAGCAGCTAGGTGGCATTGCTATTGTTTCTACTGCTTTTCTTGACATTCCTTTTGTTATGCAAAGATTGCATTACCTCTGTTTCCACAAATTGATGCTTCGAGGCAATTATTTATGATGTTTCATAAACTCTTCTCTGAATCACTGCTTTCTAAGAAAAGTTGGCTGTTTTCTAGGAGCAGCCTTTCTTCTTTGTACCCAAAGAAGAACATTTTATTACTGTGTTCGCAAATGTGATCATAAGCACTATTAATGAATGATTCCTAATAGGACTGTCCCAGCTTCCCTCTTTACTGTCATCACTAAACAAGATGTTTTAGACAGAAAGTGTTTTAGTTTAATGTTTTTTTTGCAGCAAGTGCTCACACATAAATCTCAATAAGAAATAATCACTAATAGTTTAAATGTGTAAAATAGATTATTTTACACATGAACCTTCTTTTGGAATGAATTCCACGTGACCTTTGAATTTGGGAATTATTGATATTCTCAGCTAAAGTGGAGTAATTACACACAGCCCAAAGACTTCACGTTGCTGTGCCAGTGATGCACAGAGCAATGCTGAAACTGAAATCAGTTCAAAATCAAAATACACCTGGTCTTGACTTCCTTGTAGTCAGATTTTCCTTTGCTAAGGGATTATTTGTCTGGAGAGGTGACTCTGATGGCAGTGGGACCCTCTTAGTAAGTGCTTATGTTCTCTCAAAAGAAATTGTACTGAAAATCAACAAGGCCCATTCTCTCCATCCCCTGAGAAGTCTTCTTTGAGCTGTGTGTGCCATCTGGCAGTTTCAGGTGTAAAAATACCACCAGATTTTCACAAAGCTCTGTTGAGGGGCACAAGCCAGGCTGTGGTCCTTGAGGTTGCTCTGGAGAAATCAGCAGGTGATGGAGAGGCACTTGTTGGGGCTTAGGGAAGCTTCTGCAGCAAGGTGGTTTTGGTCTAGGGGGAAACATCCACCAACAAACCTGAAAATGCAAGTGGCCCTCAATTAGGGTCAAAACCAGATGAGAAATGTGACCAGGAGAATTCAGTGCTCCTCTGTGTTGTACAAGAGCTGCTGTCCTCCAGCAGTAATGCACAATAAATGGATTGGGGTGGGGATATTTTGTAGACATCCCCAAAAAGGTGAAAACCCTGCTGATGCCCAGGGTGAGTGCTGCTCCTTTCCGGGGCGTGCAACAGCTGCAGTCATTCAGCCCAACTTCCACAGACACTGAGTCTGGAGAGGAAATGTGGTTTTTTTGTGGGGGATGAGGTCACAGCCAGATCCACCACCAAAAACCAGGCACATCTCACTGACATCCCCCACTCTTCCTCCTGCCTTGCACCAGATGCAAGAGAGGCCAAGAGGGAAACTCTGCCTGTCCCTTTGCAGCCTCGTCTGGATTTCTTTTACTGATGCTGGGCATCACTGCAGGGCTTTGCTCAAGCCTTCTGAGAAGGGATAATAACATTGTCCCTCCCAGATCCATTTTTAAAGCAATTCCCTACCTTTGGCACAAACAGCATGAATCCCTGCTGGTGGATTCGATTTAAAAAATACACGCCTTTTTTTTTTTCCTAGCACAGTCTGAGACCAAACCCCAATTGCACCAGTCATGAGTGAAGACAGACACTCAAATGTTCTCCTGACCTTTGGTGGTGAAGGAGCACCATCACGGGCCTATCAGCCAGGCACAACTATGCCAAGGAGCTCTATCAAATGTGACAAGGGCCTTGGGTGCCCAGAAGTTCCTCTCTTTTTTCCAGCTCTGTTCTTTTGTCCAAAAAAAGACATGAATGCTCTTTGCATCCCTCCTTAGTCCTGGACCAGGGAAGGGTTTGAGTGTGGCAGAGGTTAAAGCAGCCATAAAGCTCCTCTGCCTCACACCTAAGCCAAATTAACTCCATGATTCCCATGCCAAAAGGGAAGTTTTTTTAGTCACTCATAAACCTTCCTTATCTGCTTTGCCCATAAAATGACAAACCCAGCATTTTCACAAACCTGTGTGTCTTAGAATGCATCATCATATTTCTGTGTTGGTCTGAATATTGTTGTCATCTGTGAATCAGTAAAAATCAATTAATATTTCTTACTCTTTGTCACAAAACACAACATTTATGTGTGTAACAGATATAACATGCTCTCAAAGCAAACCTACTCTTGCTAAATATTCAGGACAAAATAGCCTTCTTAAAAAATTACTTTAGAGGAGGAATGAAGGGGAAAGAAATTGAATTTTAAGTCCTACAACACCCATGCCTTGAATTACCAGGAAAAAAAATTAAATCACTCTGCACTGCCAAAAAAAAAAAAAAAAAATTGGGTCAACTGAAATATTTTGATTTATCTAAGTAATAATAAATGAATAAGCAGTTTTGTAAGGATTTTTCACAGCTGGCTGGTTCCTGTGACAGGAGAGGCAGACTTGGGGTGCATCTAAGTTATATTTGTGCTCCAGTGCCTGGAGAGGTTTGGTTAACAAGCTCTGATGGCTCTTGGAGAGGAGGACACTGCTACAAAAGTTGTGGGGAAGAGTGTTCTTGGATGATTTGTGTCCTGGTAAGCAATCCTGAGGAACATGAAGGAAACCTTTGATGTCCTGAACACCTTTCTTTTCAAGGGATAGAGAAAGCTCCTTTGTGCCAAAACCAGAAGGTATTGGAGCACTCATCAGAGCCCAGGATAACCACAAAAACGGTGAGATTTAGCAGCTAGCTTTACAGAAGAGAACACACACAAAAAAAAGCAGCAAAATAACACCAAGCAGTTGAGCTAGTTTGGACCTGCTCCTGGAAGTAGATTTTGAGCCAAAGTGAATATAGTGTACTAACTCCAGCACGTACAATATAAACTCAAAAGCTCACATGTCTGTAAGACAATATATCCTCACCAACACACACACACACACATACACACACAAAGCACAAACAAATCTCACCAGACACCACCATTAAAAATCAGCTCTAAAACTGTCTTTACCTTTTAAAGCAAAAAACCTGTTGTATTCCTTGGATTTGTCTATGCACTTATTTATTTTTCCAAATCCCAAGCACATTAAGAAAGGTGGATAGTTCAGGTTCCAGATCATGTTCATTTGAAGCCCAGAGGCTCTCTTGGTAGATGGTGAGTTTTGGTTATGCCAACCCTGCCACAATAAATCTGATGTGACTCCAAAATGAAAATTAAAATTTGCCTAATTTTGCTATCACCTAAAAATATTTTAAGCAGTATTTTTACTTCCTCTGTGTTACAGCTTAAAATTTCACTTTTCTACTGGTAGAATTTTTTTGTCAGTCATTACAAGGCTTTTCATTACAAGTTTTGTACTTGTACTTTGGAAGAAAACTCTCTTTGAAGTGTAAGTCTTAGAAGTATTATTTTTATAATTTGTCATGCAAGTTCTGTTAAACTTGGTTAGTCTTCTACAGTACAAACAATACTCTTCTTAATCAAGGCTTTTCAGAATTTTGATTAAGTTATGGTTTTTACTTTTGCCTTTAAATTAAAATTTTTAAAGTTTGTGGCTTTTTTTTTGGTGTTGGCCTTTGCCAGGCTAAGAGTTGGACTCTATCTTTTTGGGTCCCTTCCACCCCCGTCCTGTGATTCTCTTTGCTCCATTTGTTTTACAAAAACTGTAGTGAAAATGTCATATTTTTATATCAGTTCTGAAGCCACTTCAATGCTCACAAATGCAATTATTAGGTTATAAAGATGTCCTGTTATGGACCCAGCCTTACCGAGCTGCAGCCTGCAGTTGTGATATCACTGAATTTTTTATAATGCCCCTCTCTTTCATAGAGAGGAGGGCTGTTCAAGGTCATGCCTTTCAGGAATAACTGAATAATTTAGGAAAGCCAGTCCCATAGCAGGGAGAGAGTGGTCCTAAAGCAAAGACTGTAAAAAAAAACCCATAACAGAGGATGCACAGAGGTTCAGCTTCATCTTGCCTGCCACTTGATTTTGAACTTGAAATCAAAGTGTTTTGAAATAAAGACAGATGAGGAACCCAAGGGAATATTTTATCCTGACAGAGCCTTTGGGAGTCTGTATTCTCACAAAATGCAGCCTTGGCTTGGCTGCTTCCCTGTGTTTGATGGCTGCACTGATAAGAAGAGGTCATAACCTCAGGGAATGCTCTGGCTTGATAAAATCAAAGTATCTTCCAAGAAAACAGCTATGAAGATGCAGCAGGAGGAAAGGTCTTCTTGGGGAAAGCAAAAAGTAGCATTAAAAGGGGCAGGAATTAAGGAAAAGAGGAGAGTAACAGGGGGAGCAGAAAATGGCAGGAAAAGGTGGGATGGAAAAGATGAGACATAAAAAATGAGACTTGCAGGAAAGAAGGGGTAACAGCAAAAGGTAAAGGAAGGAAATAAAAGAAATGGAATGAAACTTAAGGTAAAGAGAAAAAGGACAGAAGCAGAGATGATGCAAAAGCTTCATGGGGCAAAAGGTAATGGAAGAAGACAAGGGGATCCCAGAGTAGTTGTCCCATCCCTGGCAGTGCCCAAGGCCAGGTTGGACATTGGGACACCCTGGGACAGTGGGAGGTGTCCCTGCCAGGGCAGGAGATGGCACTGGATGGGATTTAAGGTCCCTTCCAACCCAAACCATCTTGTGATTTTCTGGGAAGAGAAGCTTCCCCTGTTGGAGACACTGATGAGCATTGCTGGGAAGCCCATGAGGGTGATGAAGAGGCAAAGCAGCAGTGGAGGACTTGCCTTGCCTGAGATCAGCTGAGGAGAAATTGCTACTTGCCTCCAAAAACTAAGTGTTAATTCCCCCTTGGGAATGGGAAATGAGATTTCCTCTGGCAGTCTGCCTTGCAGATGGTATTATCCTCCCAGAACTGCATCTCATGGTGTTTCAGCTGCAGATGAAGAACCATTGTCAGCAACCTGCTAGAAATGATGGAGTGCTCTCCGCTGAGTCTGGAGGTGACTCCAAGCCAGGGAAAAGAAAGGATACCCTCAGGAGCAAGGCTCTGACACCAAAAGAGGCTGATGCTTGTGAAGGCTTCCCTGGAACAGAGACCAGACAGAATTACAGAATAGAGCAGGGATTTATTCAAAGGATCTCCTCCATGGATGCACCTTGGGCAGCACCAGAGCCCAGCCAGGGCTGCACCCAAGATGAACCAAAATGGCCCCAAAATTAACCCAAAATGAGCCCAAATGGTCACAAAATGAACTGAAAATGGCCCCAAAATGTACGAGCGGGCACGGGGTCTGTCCCTGGGATCAGTTCTGCTCCATTTGCACCTTGCAGTTCATTGTCCCATTCCAGCTTTAGCCCAGGCAGTCCCACCCTGCTTGTTTTTCTCTCTCCAGCCCACGTTGTTTGTGCTCTTGGGCTGAGATTGGGATCATTTGTTCCCCAGCTGGAGCAGGAATTGTTTTGTCTCCCTGCTCTGTGCACAGAGCTCACCATCCCCTCACATGAAGCTCACACACTAAAGCAGCACAGAATGTGAAAAAATAGAAAAGCAAAAAATTGAGGCATCAAGTCCAGTTGGGGGGAATGGGACTGCAGGAATCACACCAAAAAAATGCAAAGCCCTGTCCTGTGCAAGGAGAACAAGGGGATGAATGCTCTCTTGTGGGATGTCCAGCTTGGGACAGACCTGGATGAACCAGAGTGAGGTTGGGGATGTCCCCACAGTGATTGGGAGTGTCTGCTCTTTGCGCCTTGAGTGCTGGGGGCTGCTCTGGGCCCCTCACAAGAGAGACATTGAGGGGCTGGAGTGTGGCCAGAGAAGGGTCTGGAGCCCCAGGAGAGGCTGAGGGAGCCGGGAAGGGGCTCAGCCTGGAGCAAAGGAGGCTCGGGGGGCCCTTGTGGCTCTGCACAGCTCCTGCCAGGACAATGCAGACAGGGTTGGGCTCTGCTCACAAACAATAATTGATAAGGCAAAGGGAAGTGGTGCTGGGAAGACTTAGGTGGGATATTACCAAAAAAAATCTTCATTAAAGGAGTGTTCAGGCATTGGAACAAGCTTCCCAGGAGAGTGGTGGGGTCCCTGTCCCTGGAGCTGGCCAGAGCACGGGTGGCTGTGGCATTTCAGGAGTGGCTCAGTGGTGAAGGTGACCGTGGTGCCGGGTCAGTGGTTCCAGGGTGATCTCAGTGCTGGTTTCCAACCTTAACTTAATTCTGTGATTCCACGGTTTTTGTGATGAGAGGCTGTGGGACTGGGGCTGATCCAAGCAGGATTGAGGGTGGTGTTAGCAGCCTCAGAGCCTGGGGAAAGCCACTGGGGAAATGGAGACGGGCCCTTGACAACATTGTGATTAACTGGAATTTTAAGAGTTCAATGAATGAGCAAGAGATCATTATCTCCACACCTCCCAGAATAAAAATTTTCGCATGGCTGTGTAATTTGTATTTAAGACTGAGCTACACAGATTGAAATCCTTATGAAAGAAGGTTGATGGAAGTCTGGTCTAAGCCCTCCTTGCATCAAATATATAGTTATAATGGCAGCTACAATTTGAGTGGAGTAAGATTGAGCTGTAATTTCATCAGACACTTAAAAATACATTATAGCCATTAATTCTGTACTTATCCCTGAATGTCCAGGACATTCAGAACATGATTTCCAGCTGTATGGTCAGCAAACAAAAAGATCTCACCTCCAAGGAACTGTCATGTACATTTCACAGTATAGTCTAGACAGCAATGAACAGCAGCATGTGGAAATCCAGCCTTTCATTATTTTCCAGGACACGCCATTAAAAAACCAAAGAGTTTGTCAGTCACTCTGGTGAGTAAAGCAACACTGTACATGATGTTTAGCATGAGAAACAGGCAGCACTTTATTTCGAATTGGGAACGCTATTATTTTCTATCAGTATTTAGGATTTCTGTGTTTGTGCTGATTCACTTCCACTGAAACCAACAGAAGGAGAAGGATGGAGGAGTGACTGCCCTCCTTTTAATGGTGGATTATGCGTTTTCACAAAGGGCCTGATACAAGGCCCTTTGTCTAAAGTGGATTGAAAGGCTTTTACTCACTTTGATGGCTGTTGTATCAGGTCCTGAGAAGAATAAAAGTCTTATGAAAAGCTGCTGCTACTGCTGTATTTGGAGAAGTAATTAATAGCAAGGTTAGAGAGAGATCAAAGGGCTATGGTGGGTAATTAGAAACGTGGGGGAAACTGCTTCTTATAAAACAAAACTGTACCAAAAAAAAAAAAAAAAGAGGAATAAAAAATAAAGCTGCGCATTGCTGTCCTCCCAAACGAAAAATATGTTTCTGATTTCTGTTTCAAAACAGGCTCAGAAAAATAGACTATAATTTGTTTCTCTCTGCTGCTTTAGCCAGTCATGGTAAAACTCAGTTATGCCAATAAGAGGCAATGAGAGCGACCTAGACAGATGACTGCTCACTCATTTTTTCATTAGGAGAGCAGCAGTGAGAGCCCATTTCACTGCAGGCAGAGAATTAGAGGATTAGGTTCATTTGCTGCACTTTTACTTTGGGCTCCATGTGGTCCCCATCTGGAGCTGTCGGAAGAGGAGAGCTTGACAGCACATGCTGGCCAGCTCTTCCCCACTTTGTTTGTGCTGACGTGACTCCTGGGCCCAGAGCAGTGACACAAACCCTCCCCGGGCTGCTCCAGCTGCCCCCGGCCCATCCTCATCTCAGGCATCTTCCCCCTCCTCACAACGGAAGGGAGGGCCAGGCCCGGAGGGAAGGGAAGGGTTCTTTCCTTTGCAAAATGGAGTTTTATTTGGGATTCTGCGCAGGAGGGAATTTCTGCCGCGGGCTTGTGGTGGGAACCAGGCTGCAAAATGTGATGCTCTCACAGCACCTTCAGGCTCCTGCTTGCTGTCCCCTCTGGCCAGGATATGCAGGAGTGGCATTTACGGCTCAGAAAAGCCATGTGGGGCTGTGTGACCAAAGCACCAGCTGCCATTTACCGTGGGCCCCAGTGCCAGAGCTGCTCTCCTGCAGCAGCAAGGGAGAAGAGCCCAGGGCAGTGTTTGAGGGTAATGTGAGGTCTGGGCAGGGGCCACGGGCTGGGGTGAGGCAGTCACTAACACAGGATCAGGCTCATGGTGGGCAGGAAGGACAACAGATGGCATGAAAATCCACTCTTCCCTAATTTTCCTTCAAGGAGATCATACTGACGGGAAACAGGCCAAAATTTTCCAGAGTCTCAGAGCCTGAGCAAAGAGTTATTAGGTTTCCATGATTCAGGAAGCAAGAATTTTCTGTCTGTTTTGACCACAGTGTCTTCTCCAGCTGTGGAAAGCTCCCACATTTGCTTCAGAGGATACCTTTGAACCATGGAGAGACAAAGCTTCCACAGCCAGGAGAGGCCTTTCCCCACCACCACAGCCAAGACAATGAAGGCCCTGGCTGCTGGCAATGCTACCACTTGCCCGTTTATTATTTCACATGCAAGGTAATGCATCCCCTAGAAACTGAAAGCATCATCAGACTTTCAATTTCTTACATCATGTTGGCATCACCCTTTTGAGTTCTGTGCCTCATGTTTTAAAATTCTGTGTGTTTCTCTCTGTGAAATACATGCCCTGTGGTTCCACCTGCTGTTCTGGAGGAGGTTCAGGGATTGGGACCCAGGCCAGGGCATCACCTAGCCCTGCAGATGCCTGTGCTGTAGGTGACACTCTGGTCTGGCTCACCAAGACCCTGCCCTGGCCTCTGTTTGCCATCACCCTGCAGCTGGAGGTGCAGCCCTTAGGCAGAGACATAAAACAGAGGTTCCAGCAAATTGCCATCATTAAAAACGTCACTTTCCCTGCAACAGTAGGAGTGTTACCTCCACAGCTCCAGCCAGCTTTTAATTCGAGTAATTTACATGTAGCTTACCTAGAATTCTCCTGACAGAATTTTCAGCCAGATAAGGCAATTTTAAGTTTTTTCCCTGGCTGCTGCCACATTCTGTGGTGCTGCTTTGTGTTGCTGCACAGCTGCTGGGCCTCACCTCGAGGTGGCTGCGCAGCAGCTGTTGACAAAGTGATTCTACATTTACAACATGTGTAATTGTGTTCGGTGGAGTTTGTAAAGCACGCCGAGCTCTCTCTGGATTAAACGCGCGGCAATTACCAATTATGCACATCCTCGCCCCCAAATTCCGCGTTTGCAGAATCGTTTGGCCCCTAATGGGAGCTGCAACCACGCACCCGAAAAGGACTCTTAATTCTCCCCGCGTCAGTAAAAGACGTGTTAATAGCAAATGGCTCTATTCATGTGAACTTATCAAAGGAAAGCTTCCACTGTTTTGCTCGGCACAGCGACTTCAAAGACGTCTCCATTCATTCATGTGCTGCAGCCCGGCCTGGCCGAGGATGAACGCTGAGTAAACACGGCGAGAGAGAAAATAAGATAAGGAGCAGGGGAGGTTGAACAAAGAGAGAACACATTTCACTCTTCCCACCGCCCTACATGGGTTTAAGTGCCTGACCGTGAGCCCCCAATTATGTTATTCTTGAAGTCCCTTTGAAGCAAGCTCTTATATTCCGAGGAGTCACAGGAAAGGATGTTTTTGTGCAGTTTTTGAGCAGTTCAGCAGCTCTTAATGGACTTCATATGGTCACTGATTTTTCCTTATCGTGGCCACAGAACAGCTCTTTTGTCTTATCCGCAAATTCTCTGTAACAAATTTATCACTCTTCGAAACCTTCCTGAAATAAATCTCCCTCCAATGCTGAAGATGCTCATGAGGTGACAAACTCGATTAAATATTAGTTCAAGCAAAAGTCAAAGTATAAATACCAACCTAAGATCAACTACATTGCTGTCTGTCCTAGTGCATCAGGTTGACTCAGAACAGAATTGAAACTTGATGCTGAGGGCCTCAAGAAGCAAAGTCTGGTCTCTTGGACTTCCAAGAGTCTCTTGGACTATTGGCTGAAGCATCTTGTGTTGTGAGTTTTTTGGTTGACTGTGCGTTCTTTTGGTTTTTTGGGTTTTGTTTCTTTTTGGGGTTTTTTGGGGGATTTCTTTTAGGGGGGAGGTTTGTGGGTTTTTTGGTGTTTTGGGTTTTGGTGTTTTGGTGTTTTGGTGTTTTGGGTTTGGGTTTTGAGTTTTGGTGTTTCATGGGTTTTTTGGTGTTTTGGTTCCTGTTTTGCTTTGTTTGTTGGTTGGTTTGTGTGTGTTTTGTGCTTTGTTGTTCTTTTTTCTTAATTGTGTGCATTAATTAAAAAGGACATGCGTTAACTATTAACTTTGACTTCAAGTGTGACTTTATTGAAAAGTAAACCAGCCATGAATAGTCCCTGACTATTTCAAAGTATGATGTTATTCATCTAACCATGTTGTGAAAGTAGCAAAGCTACAGCCTCCTTTTTTACAGCTGTGTGCGCAACACGAGCCAATGGAGCTCTTTGCTTCTTTCTGCTGGGCTCAGAGAGGGAAAAAAAAGGAAAGAAAAAAGAAAAATTTAAAAAAAAAAGAAGAATGGGTTTATTATCTACTTATCCGTCTATTCCTCTTGGAGTAGCTGCCCTCTTTGTATGATTGAGAGCAGCTTCTGCAATTCAAAGCCTGAAACCTTCATCTGAATCTGATGCTACAGATGGGCAGGATTCTCAGCTGTGCCCTGCACAGATAAGGCAATATTTCACCCAGACTGGTTGGGTGGGGAGATTTAGCATGTTCAGGAGAAAAAAAATGGATTTTTTAGGGATGTGGACCTTTATTGCTCAGCAGCTGGTGACTGTACTCCACACAGTATCTTTAAAATAGTTTACATGCTGTCTGAACTGTAAAACAATGTTATACCAAATGCACATATAGGTACTTACTGTCTTATTAAGGAGGACAATGCAGAAATTGTAAGGCAAAACCAAACTTGACTTTAAAAGTCAAAAGCCAAGTTATCCCTGCTTATATCAATTTCATATAAATATCTGCCGCCAGCTATCTTTGCTTTCGACTGGAATAATTAGAACCCATTAAGTTAAAAAAATGGGCTATGTGACCAAGTTGATCTCTTGTAGTCCAGACTTTTACACTGCCAAACCACCTTACTCCTGTATATTTTTTTCAAGCTGTTTAGATTTTTTCTCAGCCAGTACTCTTCCACTCGTAAGACCACTATGTCACTGAGCAATCTTGATATGTGCATCGTATCAGAAGTGTGTTATCTTCTCAGTGTCCTCCTTTGTTTCACTGCTCACTTTCTGAAAACTCTCTGCTGAAATCTGAAATGGTCCTTTCTGGAGCTGTCTGTACAGAGAAACGCTGATTTCTTGGTCTGCAGCCAGGTTGGCCGGCTGCCCCTTTCTAAGTAGGGAGACTAAAGTGGATCTTTCAAACTTAAATTTAAATTTAAATACTCTTAGTGGCGTAGGAATGAGATCACTTCCTCAGTTAATAACTGCCAGGGACACTGCTTTACATTGCTCAGTGGAAAAAAGAATAAAAATTGTAGACATTATTAGCCTGCAAAGATTTCTGAGAATTCCCCATTTCACTCTGATATGAATTAAAAAAAGGAAAAATGTCCCATGACTGGCAAGCACACTATTTTTTCAGGTGGCTGTAATGTACATCAGTAATTTACATCATAAGGAAAATTATGTATAAATGACATTTCATTTTTTGCAGTCACTGACTGATTTCTTCTCTTTGTAGTTTAGTACAAATAGTTTATCTGTTACAAATAGTTTAATCTGTTAAATTTGTGTGGCAGTCTTTTGGTTAGCAGAATTAAAAATCAAGGTGCCATGATCTAAAAAGAGCATCCAGGCAGAACATTGGGCTATTTTGATTCCAATCTTAAAAAGCGGTATAAATGACACCTCTAGGCAGATCACACTGGATTATTTAGGCATAATTTCCTTGCACTGGACTCCATTCCATAATTCAAAAACCAACCAAGAAAATTTTGACTTTTCAGCCATCATGGTTTTTTGTTAAAAAAACCAACAAGCAAAACCAAAACAAACCCCAGGAAAACATCGACAAAAACTACAAACAAACAAACAAACAAAGAAACAAAACCCCCACAAAGCCAAACAAAAACCCAAAAAAACCTACAAAAAGTATGAAAATTTAATCTTTTTGTAAGCAACACTTGGTAAATTCCCTGCTGCTTTCACTTGCAAAAATAATCTGCAAGTTGTATCTGTATCTAGGCATAGTTTTTCTGAGGAAAACAGATAAGAAGGTCTTTATTCAAGGTGTTAGATTCCTCTTCCCGAACTCTGCAGTCAGATGTGGCAGTAAGAAAGGCAAAATCAATAAAATAAATAAAATAATTAAAACAGCCTCCAATCCAACCTAGATGCTCTATGGTAGGGTTTCACTTTGGTACAATGGTCCTCCTTTGTTATTTATTAAGACATGTTTTTTATTTTCCCCTGTCTTATATTTATTTTCTCTTTTTTTTTTTTTTTTTTTTTTTTTTTTTTTTTTTTTTTTTTAGTTTTAGTATTTGCCTTCCTAACCCTACAGCTTGTTTTAGTGTAATTTAGAGGAAAGATGTAACAGCAGCCAAGAAAGGAAGCTGAGTCTCTTACCAGCTTATACCTGGTTAGCTGAGTCTGGGAAGCTTAGTTTGCCTTTGGAGGGGACTTTGAAGCTATTAACATCCTTGCAAATTGGATAAGTGTTGTGTTACAGTGGCTTGTATCCCCAGATAGAGCCCTTATCTGCTTTGAACTTCAAAAACAACCTCAGAAAAATCAAAATGCCCTTAGCAGGCAAGAACTCACTTTCCACACTCAGGTTCAGATTTCCAGAGTATTAAAAAAAAACTCTTCTTTTTTTTTCTTTTTTTTTTTTTTTCCAATCCACTGAATGCGGGGCTAACACGACTGTAGCAAAATAAGAGCTCCATCCTTCCTATTTAAGTTCCTTTGAAGAGGAAGCTCTTGTGGTCATGGATATATTCCTGATAGAGAAAAAAATTGGCTGTGTAAGTGTGTATTGCTCACTGGAGCAGCATTGTTACAGTCAGGCCCTGCAGCATCATTTTATTTGGGCTGAGACAGCTGAAACCTTTTGAAATTGTTTGGAGTGCCCATGCCAGGAACATAAATCAGAAAGTTTTCCTTTCACGCAGTCACAGGTTCTGGGTGGGTTGGTTTTTTTCTTCTCCTGGAGTAATAATTACAGACGTAGTTAATCGAGCTGAGACTGTGTCAGGAGATAGATGTAATTAATTCTGGCAATGAGACCTTGCCAGCCATTTATAAACATTGTGAGAAGGGATTTGGCTCTGCTCTCGTCCTCCCAGGGACACTGCTGAGACTGCAAACCAGCCCACCACTGGCCTGGCCCTGCTGCACTGTTTGCAGCTTAGAGGGCACAAAAGCCCCCAAAATTCTACCAAACCGCCACACAAATATCCTATTATTTCTTCCATCCCAGTGAAATGCTGCTTCTTAGCCTAACGCTGACTTGTTTGCAGTTATTCCCCATTCCAGTGTGATTTCCCACTGGAGCACAGGGCTCTTCAAAACTTGATGCACGTCCCTTGGAACAGGGTCTGGAAACCCATGGCACCACAGGGAATATTTCCCTAAAATATTCCCTCCCCAGGGCAGCACTGACTTTGACCCTCATCCACGGAGAAAGTTTCCCAGACTTCAAGATAGACTGGAATCCACGAAAGTGGGAAATAGATTATGGAGAGCAGTGTAATTGTGCCACTTGGTGAGAAATTTAGGGTTTGGGGTTTTTAGTAAGTTGTGGATGGAAGCAAGGTGGAGGGCACAGGGTGTCATCCTGGGTTTCTTCTTCATGTTTCTTCCTTCTTCTCCATGGGTTTGGGTGGCATTTTGTAATTGGGCAGAAAAGTCTGCATTGTGGGCTCTGTGGGATCAGTTATTGGGTTAAAAGGGAAAATAATCCAGGTGTCAGTTCTTAATTGGATGGTTCAGTCTTAAAAGATCTTGGAACAAGAGATTGTTGGCCATTTTGTACCTTCTAATGAAAAGCTGCCCAACTCACAGTAGTGAGACTATTTTATTGATAAGAAATAATAAGCACTTGAATCTGAACATGAAATGCCACCAAAAGTGCCTTCAATCCAGACCCAGAGAAATCCACAACTGGTACCTTTGCAACAGGGGAGTCTCTGCCCTCTCTTATCTTCCTGAAACCATGTGTTTTATTTACTTATCTTGGTTCACAATGACTTCTGAGTCTCTTACAGGCATCACTGATATAAAGGATCCCACAGAAGTCCACAAAGGCTCCCTGCAAAATTAATCTAGGAGGTTCAGCATTTGGATAAAATCACAACTGCGATGAAGACAGGCACAATTTTGCCACCGAATTCCTGAGGGAGGCAGGGGGAAAAAATACTGTATTGTTTAACATGGACTTTATCTGAAGACAGCATGTGTCAAAGCGAGTCCAAGTGTGTATTTTCACTGGCTGCATTTCCGGTAATTGTTTGTTTGGTTTTTGTTCAGAGATGCGGCGGCTGATCCTGGCTGCGGCCTGCACTAGGCCGCGGCCTCCATGTCGCTCCGACCCCCTCGCAGCCTTTCACCTCTGCTGCAGTGCAGACGTGTCACACGCCCACACCATCCAGAGGGCCCTTGAAAGTTCAGAAGTTCTATTTTTATGAGCTGTGAAAGCTCCAGCAAGTGAGAAATGTATCCGCTCCAAGATAACACAAATATAGGGCACCAGCGAGCGGGTCACAGGATTTTTACAATACTTGAGAAACGTCACGGCAAAAAGAAAAAAAACCTTTTCCAGTGGTTTCTGAACTCTCAAACAACTCTGCCCTCAGATAAATTGTGACTGATCCTGCAAACACTCCACTGAAGCCATGGAGTGTGCCCAGTGCCAGCCCAAGGAGTCTGCTGAGCACAGGAGAATCATTCCTAGGATTAAAAGTCACTCCACAGGCCTAAATGCTTTGCTTGAGAAGGGCTAGAGTAGCCACTGTGTTAGAGAATTAACCTCCTACGCTTAATAGTAAGAATTCAAAGGGAATTCTTACTATTCTTAATAAAACCCAAGCCATAGGCTTATAATTCCTACAGGTAAACTCAGTTCCGATCCCAAAGCAGTCTGAAGTCTAGCTGTCTTGTGTCTCTTAAAACCAAATTTCTTTAGAAACTACCAGAGAGAGTAACTGTGTAGGGTGAAACCAGCCACCATATTAATCCTGTTTTCATGGATTAATATTTAATTCACATCAATCACTGAAGCTGAAAAGTCTATTTGAGTGAGCAGGGATTTAATAAATTGACTGGAGGGCTCTTCTCTTTAGTGTCAGGTGAACACTGAACAGCTCAGGTCTGACAAGGACTCCTTGGACCAGCAGCATTACACATCTCTAGGCCTGTTTAGATGGGGACAGATCTTTTGAAGAGAAATTCCCAACCACCTCCCTATCCTTTGTTTTATTTTCATCCAGGAAGGATGCATTAAGATGAATGAAGTCACTTTGGATGAAAGTGAAGGGATGGAAGGGATCCAGAAGCATCTTTGCAGCACTTTGTGGCTGGTAACCAGTTCACAAGACCACACTGGATATTTTCTGAAAGAATGGAGATTAAAAAACCCAGAAATGTGTAGAGGGGAGATGTCATGGAAACCCTGAGCAGCCTCCACTCTTCTTCAAGACACTGTGATGGGAGCATGGCACAGACATCAGAATCCCATCATCTGGGTTATTTTGACACATCATCCCTTTCACAGGAGTTCTTGTATTGTAGCACTTAGGAATGTTATTAAATACCTGAGATCTCACAGTCTGCCTCATTCTTGGAGGTCTCATTGCAGCTTGACATATTTTTCTCAAATTCAGTTTGAGAAAGTTCAGTTATTTCTCAAATTCAGTTTTTTCAGGTTGCCTCAGAATCTTCTCCTGTTCTTGTCCCACTGTTAATTTTTAATAAAAATAGTTTACTTAAATATTACCTGAGGGGTGTTGCTGTTTCCTAAAGGTAATCCTTTTACTTAAAATTTTTACTGTGATGTGACAAAATAGTTTCCTCTTTTTAGTATATTTTCTTGCATGGAGTACTTATTAGTAGGAAATTTGAGAGTAGCTGACCCAGTTCCTTTGGGAAAAACAATATTGCAAGGGTTGCTTTACAGACAATATAAAAATATTTACAAAATAATAAACAAGGATTGTTGGCCCCTAATCCTACCGAATGGAATTAGGAAATGGAATGGAAATGTTTAGTGTGGATCCGTCTGGAGCTGTTGCTTGTGCCTTTCTGTCAATTACCAGGTGTGTCTGCCATCACCCATCTTCTTCCCCATTGCAGTGGGCCTTCACCTTCTTCCTGCAGCTTCTTTTCACCAAACTGCATGATAAAATGGGCTGAGAGCCATTGGGAATTGGAGGCAAAATAAGGCAAACCCAGCTCAGCCTTCAGAGCTTGCTTTTTTCTAGAAAGGATGGGCACCTACATCTGTGTGTTTCATAACATAAATGCATGATTGCCTCAGATAAAACTCAAGCTGTTTTGTCCCAGCCCCAAACACCAACTTGGGACTGCTCTTCATGAAAGCTGGGGCTTCGTCAAGAGGTAGCTTTGAGGAGGAGAAAACCCTCCCCTGTGTCTGCTGTTGGTGCTGGCCCCAGCTGGTGGTCCACCCTGTCAGGGTTCACCCCCTCCCAAATTCCTCTGGAGCTGGTGGAGGCTTTGCTGAGCCACTGGTCCTTCAGCTGTCCCTTGAGCCCACGTGTTCCTGCAGCCACTGGCTCATTCCGCATCTGCCTGGGAGGAGGAGGAGGAGGGATGGAACAATGACACAACCCTATTGCTGCCCTCGTCCTGTCCCTGCCAAGGCAAGCAGCAAACCAACCCATCTCCTCGCGCCCTGGGGGGAAGTAGGCTGCACAGCACCACACAAACAGTTAAACTGAGGGCTGCAAGTACAGCTCGTGGCAATTTATAATTGCCATTTCCACATGGCACTAAATGCTAATGCAAAAAGTACTGAGGACTCCTTTCTAATACGTTTCAAAGCGAAATTGGAAACATATTTCTGTGTAACAAGTCACTAGGCACAACTTCTTGGGGAATAATGGTCAATGTTTTATGGGATTGCTTGTTAAAGCTGTTTCTAAATGGGAAGGACCCCAGGGAAGCTGGCATGAACAGTAAACATTCAAAGGAATAATTTGTGGTGACAAGTGATTCCTTCAGTATTTATTTAACATTTAAAATTTGTCTAAATGGAGGAGGAGGCCAAGGGCTGTGATTTGCTCCTGACTGTCTGTCTCCTGTTCGCCACGGGTTTCTCCAGGTTAAGGAAGCCCCTGGGAGGGGAGATAGCCCAGCTGATTCCTGGAAGCCATAAAGCTGAGGAGGTTTGCTCATTGTCCTGTGTGGCTGGCTGTGCTCACACGGACCTCGTAACACACGCCACGCTTTGGGTCGTTTCCCTTCCCCTGGTGAAAAATAAAGGAGCACAGTTTGTTTCTTAAAGTGCTCCATGAACAGCATTTTCCAAAGCACCAAAAAGGACCCAGGACACCGTGCTGAACTCAGAGCCTGTTTTTCAAAAAATAAAAAGAGGATTAACAGGTCATGATTCAGCCTGCCCTTGGCCACAGCCGTGCTCACCCCAAAGTGCTGGACTGTACACTTACAGTGCAGGGACCTTTTTAGGCCAGGATAAGGAGACTGATGCAAAATAAGCTGTTATTCAAATATAAAAACTAGTTTAGCCCAGAGTTTTGTACTGATCCTAGCAATTAATTTTAACAGGAGGCACCTCAGCCTCTCTCCTTTATGAAATCTGTACAGAAAACTCCATCTCCCCTTGGGCCAGCCTTATATCTGCCACCTCACAGATGTGCAGAGAGTGAAGATTTTAGTGCAGAACGTATCAAATATATGATATTTCTTTCACCAGTGCCAAACAGTACTTGATGGAAAGAGAAAATATACATGACAAATATTATTTCTTTAGTGAATATACCCCCAGACTGATGAAGGGTGACAATCTTTGCAGAAACTCTGTGTTTTGAATGGCAGCATTTTAATCACATTAAAATAAATAAAAAACAGACTTGGAGTGGAAAGCAAATACAAAAAGGTTTCTGAAAGGCCAAACCAGGTTCATTTTGAATTTGTAATTAATAGTTGGAGAAGAGATTTATCAGTGTTTCCCCAGATATATTTTTCCCCTAGGAAAATAAACCTGACTGAAATTTCATATTTTAAAGCACTGACAGATGTAGGGGTTTAAGTAGGAATCTTTTTTTTTTTTTTCTTCACATGACCATTGTTTCCAAAGGTTTTCTGGTTCCAAATAACTTAAACAAAATTTTCTGAGTCTTGGTCTCCAAGTCTATTTGGCATGCTATCCATCCCTTTTCCAGATTATTTGCATATTTGAACACCTTTCTATCATTGTAAACATAATTAGTGTTTAGTGTTCTTTAGAATCTGGGTTTGGGGATGGATTAAGGGTGAGGATGTCGTGATAAGTCATTTTTGCAACTAATGACTTCTTCCTTCAGGACTAGAAGGACCAGTAGGGTTTACATTTTATTTATGTTCAAGTTTTTATGATTTCTGAACTAAACCTTGAAGGCAGTCATGTTGGCTTCTGCGTACATCACCGAATGCTATCCCTTGTTAAAAATAAGCAACAATCCAGATTTAAAGACGGCTTTTCCTGTAATAATGTTTTCCCCTCACTCCATTTGTCAATTATTCTTGGCTTCTGAAGGAGCTAAACCCAAGCCATGCTCTGAAGGTGTGTCCAAATAATCTACATTTTCCCTCAGAGTGGGGGCCAGCACAGCTGCTCCATATGTGCCTCGTTAGGGCACTCAGAGGGAAGGCCTGATGACACATTTTCATCAAACAAACACAAGTTTGCTGGAGGATGCCAAAATATGGCTGGTGTTGCACGGACAGCCCGACCCCCTGAGCACTGCCCAATTTGTAGAGGTGTAACACCTCCCAAAATGACTGTGGGTGACGGCGATATGTCCACTCACAACCTTTTCCTTGTCTCAAAATGAAGGGGGCTAAGTGCGAGTTTAAATTGGGCATCGTGGAAGTTGGAACTTATTTAAGATTCACATGGGAATAGGGAGATGACAAGAAGGATGGAGGGAGATGATTTGCAAGGGTACGAAGTGTCAGGACAAGGGGGAATGGCTTCTCACTGCCAGAGGGCAGGGCTGGATGGGATATTGGGAAGGAATTGTTCCCTGGCAGGGTGGGCAGGCCCTGGCACAGGGTGCCCAGAGCAGCTGGGGCTGCCCCTGCATCCCTGGCACTGCCTGAGGCCAGGCTGGGCACTGGGACAGTGGGAGGGGTCCCTGCCTGTGGCACTGGATGGGCTTTAAGGTCCCTTCCCACCCAAACCATTCCATGATCCTATGAAATCTCAAAGACAACACTATCCTTGATTTTCAAGAGACAAAATTCCCTTCAAAGGTAGCCTGGCCTTGTCCACAAGAGAAAAGCTGTGAATATGTCCCTCTAAATGTATCTGGATTGCATAAATGCTCTCCGTGTGTGCAGAGAAATGAATGAAGTTCTATTATTAAAGGATATTTATCACTTTTGTGTCTGTAACACCAAAGAAAGGGTCATTGAAAATCCCAGCCCTTGGGCAGAAGGAGAAAATGGATAAATTTAAAAATTCAGAGATGTGGCAATATCTGCTTCACTTTAGGCTGCCATATTGTGGGCACATTAGGATGTCACTAAGGATGTACCTGGAAATGGAGGAGGCAGACAGACAAAGAGAAAGACAAACCCTTGGTCTCTCAAATCTGGCACTTTTCAGGCAGTCAAAGGTCCAGATCCCTCACACCACCACTGCAAGCCACACAGGTATCCAGAATAACTGCACACACACACACACACACACACACACACACACACACACACACACACACACAGTGTCATATGTTTTTGCTTCCCCTCAGCCCAGGGTCTGTGGCAGCTCTCCAACATCCTCCTCATGTGTTATTGTACTGCTGCCATCCCCCGTAGCAGAGTGCGAGGTTCTTTCTGCTTTGAAATGATTTCCCATGCCATTCCCAGACCTTGGTCTTCTTCCAAGCCCTCCCTAATCAATCTAGCATTGTAGGATGTCAGCTCTCATTTTCTTTCCTATGAGCTTATGTGACTATACATTTTATATTTGTGGCATAACAAGTCTTCTTTCTGTTCCCGACTTTTGTTCATTAGCTGCTTTCTTCCCCAAGAGATTTTATTCTCTTACTCTTTGGCCTCTCCCTGAATCATCACCACCTCCTTCTTCCTCTGTGTAGCATAGCTGTGAGAATATTTTCAAGCAAAGGCAAATCAGCAAAATGTTTATTTCCTGATGTTATTGCACTTATTGGAGGTCCTGCGCTCTGCCTTGGGAAAAGGTACCTAACAAAAGGAGCAGTCTGTGCTTCTCCTTCAGGGCTGCACTGAGGGCAAAATAAAAAGACATAAATTGAGAATACAGAACTTGTCAGGCTTCCTCTGGGGAAAGGTTGACACGACTATGGGGCTAGACTGTGTTTTAAATGAGCAAGTTCCATGGGAGCTCAAGAAAAAGCCTTTGTTTTACCTTTGCTCATTGTTTTCCCTCTCAGTTTTATTCTGCCTGTTCTTTTGCAATGCTGGCTTGGGGTTTTGTCACTTTGAGTGCAGGGGAGAGGCAAAGTCACCCTGTAAGAGCCGAAATGAGGGATGTGGGACTGCAGGGGCTCTCCAAAATGCAGTTTATTCCATCCAAGGTGTCACAGCAGCCCAGGGCTGTGGGTGACAGAGCTGTGCCCACAGCTGTCAGCTCCAGCTGCAGGCAGCCTGGAGACCCTTTGGGTTTGGTTTCAATGCATTCTATACTTTTCTTTTGGTTACAGTGCATTATGTACTTTTGGTTACAAATGCATTATGTACTTTTCTTTTGGTTACAATGCATTATGTACTTTTCTTTGCTGAGCATCTTAGTACAGTATAACCAATCCATACCTTAACTATTATCTCTAGCCCATAATAACTACTGCAATTACCATATTCGTGTTGCTGTTCTCCAATCACTAAAGTCAGTACATTACAGTTTAAGCTAGAAGTTGTTTTTCAGTTTTCTTGCAGTGGGAAATTCTGAGACCTTTTTCCCACTTGCCACATTGGCTGCCTTGTTTGCCTGTGCTCTCTTTCTGCTTGGTGAAATCATCTTCTTGTTTGGGGTGGGTTTATCCTTTGCTCTGAGCCATAAAACCCCTTCTAACTAACACACCCTTTGCCTCCTTGGTTATCCAGTGAGCCTGGCTCAGCAATTCTTTTCTACTGTATCAAAACTTGATTTCATCTCTATTCTTCATCAGACTCTGCATTTAAAAATCTTTCTGCTAGGCACACGTATCTGTGAGACTTTCTTGTCAAACTTCCATCCTTCCCAACATCACCCCACCCCAGGGTCCTGCTGGCGGTGCCCTACGTGTCCCTCTGTGCCACATCCAAGCCCCCAAGGGACACAAGAGGACCAGGGTGAGGAGCTGCTGCCCCTTCTCTGCCACCCTCACCACAGAGAGCACCTGCCCTGCTGAGCACCCAGAGGCAGAAGGGGCAGGGCTAAAACTGAAGGAAAACAGTGAAATGTAAAGATTTTGCCTGAGCACGCAGGGAGGACTAAGGTTGAAGGAAAAGGGTGAAAGGGACACCAGGACTGAGAAGGGGGTTGTGGTTCTCTCATCCCGTGCTGTTTCTGCAGGGATCACACAGTGTAATGCACAGAGGGGTGATGTCTCTCTGCTGGGCATCTCTGGATGGAGATGAGTGATGGAGTTAATTGGCACCATTTCAGGAGATTCGCTTTGCAGGCTGATGCTGTAGGGCTGAGGGAGACCATGAGGTCAGATGGGTTAATTTTATAGCAGGCAATCACGAGCCAGCAAGAGCTGGGTACAGCATGTTCTGGCTGTGATCCTTTTCTTCTTCTTTCTTGGCCAAGTAGGACTGGCAAAACCAAGTATTTTTATTATTTTGTTTGTGTAACATGCCCTCTCCTTTAATGTGTGTAAATAGTCATTCTCAGGATGATGTCTCAGATGCAAAACTTGATTTCTCCAAGGGAAAAAAAGGCCAATTTGTCAGGATTCAAACAGCATAATGGATTAATGGTCTGCTTTTCTGGAACAGATTTTATTAACAAACGTTTTCAGTTATCACAGGAGAGAAATAATTGCACCATCAGCATCTATGGAATAATACATTCATCCCAGGGCATATGCTTTTTTTTAACTATTGCATTCCTTTTGATTCCGAGCCAATGTATACTTGCAGGGAATTAAGGAGAGGAAATGAGTACAAAGCAGGATGACTGGTCAATAAACACCATGGTGATAAGGTTTCACGTCCCTCTTCCTTGCTTGGCACGCTGCATCATTGAACCCTGTGTGATAAATTGTACCAGGGAGGACACAGTTTTCATTGTAGTGACAGGAGGACAAGCATCCTAAGCAAAACTGACATTTTGGCAGAGGCAGAGGTGACGGGAGACATGTGCCAATACGTGATGCTGTTTCCAATTAGACAGGAGTTTCCTGCTGTCATCCAAAAATAATAGCCACGAGTTTTGTCCAAAAGAAAGGTAAGTCTCAGGAAACAATGCAAGGCCCTTTTTTTTCCTTTTTTTTACCCCAGTTCAGATGACATGCATCTTTCATGAGCAAATGTTGTACTGGAATAGTGAAAGCCATGGCAACAGCCAGCTCTGGTGTTGCTGGGGTGAGCCACTGCCTCCTGCACACGGAGCAGAGAGCACCATTCCTGCCTGGAGATGTGGGACAGATCCCACCCAGGGGCAGCCCCAGCATCCCCCTGGGGGCTTCCAGGGCTGGGCACAGCCAGGACAGTGTCAGTGAGCTGGTGACATCCCTGTGGCACGAGGTGGCCCTGCTCCTGCAGCTCATGTGGCCCCTCTCTTTGGGCCAAGAGCATCCTGATGGGCTGCCACAACAAAAGGAAAATGCCCCTTTTGTTGTTTTGTTCTAATTTTCCAGTCAAAATAATAATTCTTTTTTTTTTTTTTTTTTCCTTCTTCTTTTATGTGTGTTTTGTTTGCTTGTTTATTTTGGTTTGGTTTTGGCTTTGTTTAGTTTGGTTTGATTGTTTGGTAGGTTTCTTTTGTTTTTTGGGAGGTTTTTTTTTGTTTGTTTTGTAATCTGTTCTTCTTCTAAACAATTCCCCTTGTTTGTCCCAAGCTGGCAGCAGCTTTACCTTTATTTTCCTAAAGCAGCCTATTTTATTTTCATCCTGGATTTTAATACCAGCAAGAAGCCAGGGAGGACAGCAGAGGCAGCTCTGTGATCTCAGTTTTTTTTTTTCCCCAAAACTTACACGATTCCTTGATTCTATTTCCATATATACCCATTAATATTACATATACATAATTTATACAGAAAAATGCACTGAGTGAGTCCTTCCTCCCTGCTTTTCCCTCTTTCACAGATGACTTTGGCCCCCAACACCACCTCTTCCTGCAGACTTGTGGGTGGATGTGTCTGCCTGGAGTGGAGCACTAAGGTCAGACTGTTTATAACCTGCTTTGAGTGAAACCTCGTCCCAGCACCTTTTCACAGGAGATTTGCACTTCATGTGGTGTTTCAGGAGTGGCAAAGGAATACCACTGGGCTCCATAGAAATATTTGGGTTCCTCCATCCTGGGGTTGCAGACCAACAGAGGCCATGATCCCTAAGAATAAAGAGGATAAAGTGTATATAAGACAAACAGGGGGGAGAAAAGAATCCCCAAACCTGCCCCTTTCCTGGCATATCCAGTTCATGCTGCTGTCGTTTTTGTTAAAACATCAACTCCTTCTTTGTAAATAGATGAGCATATGCATCACTGTCTGTAAATCCGTCTGAGAGCATTAAATGGTCTCTTCAAATTAACCTATTATTTTTTTTTCTTCTTTTTTTCTTCTTTTTTTCTTCTTTTTTTTTTTTTTTTTTTTTTTTTTTTTTTTTTGTGGTGACCTCCCATCTTCTTCTTTAAGTAAAACTGACAGAAGTCATATTTCTATTTGCAAGAGAGGATTTTTTTCCTTGCACACCCACCTGTCTGAGAGTGATTTTTGGGATTGTGCCCTCTTTACAAAGTGTGTCTTTTAGTCCAGGGAAACAGGACAGAAATTTTGCTTGAAAAAGTATGATAAATCCCAAAGTGGCACAAACTCTCATATAAAAAGTGAATTTATAAGCTAAAGGCACAATGGATTCTAATTTTTTTATCCTTCATCTTCGCGCAGTGGCATATGAACAGTTCTAGAGCTTTGCTCTTAATAATAAATTTTTAGACACTTCTTTTTTCTGAGCAGGTCTTGACTATGACCTCAGAGGAATTTAAATTTTTTAATTCAAATCAGGAATTTAAATTTTTTGTTGGTTTCATGTCTTTGGCAGCCTCCAGGATCCTTCTGCCTTTACACAGATGTGAGCTTGCTGTGGACCTGGGATCTTGTGTTCCCTTCTGGAGGTTCTTGATGAACTTTTGTCATGACCACATTAAATACATTTCACTGTTCAGTATTTTTACCTCACATGGTTAAATAACCTTCTGAAAAAGCCAGCTTCAAAAATAGAGGAAATATCAAAGTTGTGCAATACAAAGGGTGCAATCACGTATTACTCGCTTGTTTTATAATCCATGTGGAATAATGTGTTAATACTTGGTGTAGTGTGAGGATCTCTGGTTCAGCAGATTCTGACCACAAGACCTTGAATTTCAATTAGATGTTACGCCTCCACAAGCATCAGGCCTGAGAAATTCAGAATATTAATATCTGCTTCCCAAATATCCTATTGAAAACCCCCTGCCACATTCATCACAATAAAAATGAGAAATGCAATGAGAAAATAAAAAAAAAGTGCGCTCTGGTTTTGTGTGTAATTGATTCCTCTTCACGATGTTACCATTATTTAAGGACCGTATCTGCAGGCTTGACATTATTAATACAAATAGTCCCTTTTTAATAAAATCTTTCAGTTGACCCAAGTCTTACCCTCGTGGCTCATTTATAATGCTGATTGTGAGGAGCCAGGCTGGATGCTCAGCTCTATCTGTTGCATCCTGCACTCTGGGAGTCTCACAGGCACTATGGCTGTAGGAGTGATGGAGCTTTAATAGCATTTTTATTTGTGTTCAGGATGACCTGACTGGCAGGGGCAGATGTGTGTATTCTGCATTAAATGGAATATAACTCCCATGTGTCTTTGATGGGCTGTTTGTTTGCAAACAAAACCTCTTAGAAACAATGGTCTTTGTCCCCTTTCTTGCTGATTTTCTTCTTTTCTGGACCAGTAAGTGTTAACACATGTGAGGGAGGGAGGAGGCGTTTGGAGCAGCACAACATATCCCTGCACTGGACAGATGTCCCCAAAGGTAAATGCAGCTTAAAATATAAGCAACTCCTTCTTCTGTCGTGGGCAGTTGGGGAAATGAGAATAATCTCAAATACCATCACTTTTTTGTGACATTTTTACGCGACGTGGTTTATGTGGAAGTATCAGCAGTTTCTTTTTGTCTCATTATCAGACCAGAGATATTTGTACCCTTGGCTCCCATGTGGAGTAGTGGGTTTTAATTCCAGCAAGAAGGACAGCAGAGGCAGCTCCATAATCTCAGAGGTTTTTCCCCCAGGTTTACATGACTCTATGATTTTATTTCCACATATGCCCATTAATATTACATATTAATCTGTAAGCAGGGACCAGCACGGACCACCCCAAAATATCCTGGAGTGGGAACCTGACACTGCAGCTGAGTTTATATATATATGAATGGGATCCTAGAATATATATATAATTATATAAATCAAGCAAAACAGCAAAGCAGGGAAAAATTGAAATTACAATTGGGGCATTTCGTAAAATTGGTATATCCAAAGAAGGTGAAGCTCAGGATTTTTTAAATTTACCTTAAAGACTTACTTCAAGGGTCCAAATCAGGTGTGTTTACTGTGGAGATTTGGGGTTTAGGGGTTTTGGTGAGGAGGAGAAAATGTGGCTGCTGCTAAAGAGGAATTCCTAAAGCCTTGGCCTTGCTTATAGCAGACCACTTGGTGCTGAGGGACAGTGATCTAGAACTTAGAAATGAACAGGCTAGATGGCAGTGGAAAAGCACTTTACTCTTGTCTGGTGCATTTGTAGAAGGTAAAGAGGTTTTTCTAAAACTCTCTTTCTATAAGCTTTAGTTTTATTTTTTTTGCATGTGTGTGGTTTTTTTGGGGTTTTTTTTTTGTTTTGTTTTGTCTTTTGTTCAGTTTTTTATTGGGTTTTTGGGGATATTTTTGGGTTTTCTTGGTAGGTTTTTTGTTTGGGGGGTTTTTTGTTAGTTTGTTGGTTTGGCTTGGTTTGGTTTTATTATAGAAATTATTTAGGGGCTGGCAGATGATTATTTCAACACTGTTCTTCCTGAGGTCTGCAAACTCTCACTGACATCTCTACAAATCTAGATGGTATTAGAAGCAAAAAATAATTTTATTTAAAAAGGTCCATCAACGAATTTGTGGAAGTCATAGTGGAAAAAAAAGCACAGAATAATTAACTACTCAGCTGGGCACACTGTTGTTTGCCATTTGGGGGGCTTGGCACATTAGAAGCTGCAAGAAGGTGTGGAAGAAATCTTGAAAAATGTTTTGAAATTTCAATTTCCACACGATTTTGAGAACTGGGACTGGCAGTGAGGTCTGTCCACCTTCTCCTGGATTTGTAGCCCTGGTTTTAGTGCGGCGTCTCATTTGGATATATCAACATTCACATGAGGTGCAGTTCATGTTCTGAGCAGCAGAATTTTGCCCATGGCAGAAACTGAGGTAACTCTCATTTTCTGTGTCATCTGACAGTTTGGCCCAAATCTTTTGAAAGAGAAAAATAAGGTAGGTTTTTTTTGGTTTTTTTTTTTATTGCTGCTTTATCTCAGTTACAAAAATCAGGGGTTCAGACTGGGCACAGCATGGATTAAATTGGGTGGACATTGGTTTCTGTGCCAAAAAGTGAACATAGAGACAATGAGGGCTGAAAGAGGGGGTGATATGTCTTAGTGATTCTTTCCCTCTAGGCAACCACAGTCCCTTAACCAGAGCTAAACCAGCTACCTGGAATCCCTTCTCTGAAACATAGATCAGCTCACAGACAGTCTAATGAGCTGCTAAAGCATCCCAGCCTGGAAATCAGTATTTAATAAAACCTTGCTGTTCCTTAACCAGGAAAAAAAAAAAAATTATAAACATTAAAAACCATAAAGCTCGGAAATTCCTGGCCTAAAAAGAATTACTGCTCATAGTCAAAAATATTTTAAGTGCCATTTGACCTGATAGCCAGAAGAAATACCATGGTTTTGCTGTCACATATCTTCAGAGTCTGCCTATTAGTAATTAATTATTTGTTCTAGAATTTGTAACTTCATACCAGGAAGAAAAACCCAACCCAGCCTCTTACTGACTCATTTAAGGTATTTATTTTATTGATGCTTAAATATTCCCTTTCTGTTTCAATTGTATTACAGCAACATGGCAATAATACAAAGAAAAATGAAATTACCGGTTGGGCTGCAGCTAAGACAAAGTAAAGTAAAATAAAATAAAATAAAAATATCCGCTGTTTTGATGTGCACCCTCTTCTAATTTGGGGAGGCTTGATGGCACAAAAGTACAGTTGAGAAAGTGAAAAAGGAAACCAAAACAACACAACAATAGCATGTGAGATAAGGAACATTCGTGAGAAAGTGAACATTTGTAGGAGAAAATGATTTTTGGGAGTTACAGTCTACGTAGCAGTGATAGGGAAGAATAGGAATACATGGGAGGAATAGAATAATGTCTGGTGATGGGATTTGAGATGATTGCACAGACGGATGTTCAGCTAGGGTATGCACTGGTGGGATCAGATGTCCCTTGGAAATGAGAATATGTGTAGGAAATAAGAGAATATAGGTAGGAAAAAATTACTATTTTGTCATTCCCTCTTCAAGGTGGTGCTTGCATCTGTGAATCTAATTAAAGCTGAGGGCAAGAACATCACTTGTATGTGGATGCTGGGCTTCTCTTGCTGTCTGTCAGAGGAACCCTACCTCATTGTGCTCCCAATTAATTAATTAAAGGCTGAGAGAGCTGTGGTGCAGCTCCCTCTCCCCTCTGGCTTGAGTGACAGTCCTGGATCCAATGCCAATGCCATTTTATAGCAATCTTTGCAGCCATTTCTTTGTCTGGTGGATAGCTAGAAATACTTCTCTGTTCCTCACATGGTTTCTTCGGAGGATGAGAAGATCTGTGCTTATGGATTATTGACTCAATTCCAGTGTTTCCTCGAAATAAATAATTTCTGTCAGGCAGCAATCAGAATGAACTCATCCCAGGTTGGGTTCAGACAGGAATCTGCCCCAGCAGAGGCTGAAGAAGAGGTTTTGTCTGAACCAAATCAATCCATGCATAGAAAATAAGGGAATGGCTGTGAGTCCAGGGCCTTCCAGAACTGGTTTAAAGCCTTAATTTGGGTTAGGGAGTTGCATGATGTCTGGCACCCAGTTTGCAGCCAGCCGCTGATGGCCACAGGAATGGCAGTGTGAGGAAGATGAGGAATCCATGGCCTCAGGCACATGAACACTGAGCCCACACTGACGCTGAACCCACACATGAATGTGCTGTTGTGTGCTCAGGGGAAAAAATCCTGGTTATATTTGGGGGGGGTTATTCCCTTTCAAGCTTCAATTTTGTGTCCCTTGCTTCCTTTTCCCCATGACAGAGGTGAAGCTGAGAGGTGCGCATTCCCCAAATCCATGCAACAGTTCCAGGATAAGGATTACGACAGAAAATTCAATATTTTTGAGCTAAAATAAATAAATCTGCCAGAAGAGAAAGATAACAGGGCTGTTTTGTTTAAATATTATTTTTCCCAATCCCTTTTTTTTTTTACCCATTCACGAAATTCTCCTGGCCTGTTTGCAGCAATGGTAGAGAACTGCCTGCATTTTTACATAGAGCTGGCTCGATTACAAGCTCAGTGTGATGATTATAATTAGATTTTTAATATATATATATATAAATAATAGATATTATTTATATTATTATATATCATTATTTAATAATATATTATGAATTATTATTTATAAATATATATTATATAATTATATAATATATAAAGAATATATATTATAATAATATAATATTTAAATAGTTATATAGTTATATAGTTATATATTTATGTAGTTATATTATTATAATTTTATATAGTATTATATTTATATTTATATGTTTATTTATATGTTTATCTATATGGTCTTATATTTATATTTATATTTATACCTATATTTATATATCTATATCTACATTTATATTTATATTTATATTTATAATTATATTTATATTTATACGTTTATCTATATTTATGTTTAGATTTATATTTATGTGTTTACTTATATCTTTATTTATATCTTTATTTATATTTATATGTTTATTTATACAGTTTATAAATTTTCTTCCCTCTTTGATGAAAAATTCCAGACTATTGAAACATGTTATTGTGACTCCTGCAGACTTTTTCTCCTGAAACAGCAGTAACAAAGGAAAGAGCCCAAGTGAGGGGTTGGTGGGAAAGGAAGGGGTTTCAGCCTGGCATTGAATTTCAGGTGGTCACAGCACTGCCCTCCCTGGCCCAAATGACTTCTGTTTGAAATGCAATGCACACCCAGGAGCAGTGAATGAAAGGCTCTGTTAAACGGATTCATGAAAAGCAAATGACTTCAGGGGAAGGCCAGAAACCCCCTGGTAACTCAATAAATAAATCCAGAAAAAATCTCCTTTCTATGGTTGTTATGGTGTGCATCTATTTTTAATTGCTATTTCAATAAATAATGAATAATCAGCATATTAGGTCAAACAAATGAAAACGTGTGAGCCACAGACTGATGCACATTAGCAAGTGTTGGTATTTGCTTAGGGACTCGTTGCTCATTTTATCAGCCCTGATCAATTTTCTGATCCTAAAATCCAGTTTGGAAACAGAAATTCACATGGAGCTGCATCACACCTTTGTTACAGCTGACTGCGGTGGATGGGGTGGGGGATTTGCTGCTCTGATGAAGCAAGTTCCACTCAATAAAATGGAAATTTTGGAATTGGAGGGGTTTTTTGCCCACTTCAAATTAAGAATATGATTTTTTTTTAAATTATCACCTCATTTTTCAGTGTCTAAATACTCACTTGTTGCTCCTTTGAGGCCAGTTTGTGATCGGTTTGACTACTTTGGTATGAGCTGATAATTGCTGTATTCAATGCTTTCCTGTTCTCCCCATT
Source organism: Melozone crissalis (assembly GCF_028551555.1). Taxonomy (NCBI): domain Eukaryota; kingdom Metazoa; phylum Chordata; class Aves; order Passeriformes; family Passerellidae; genus Melozone; species Melozone crissalis. The sequence continues at coordinate 169,758 of NW_026535783.1, forward strand.
AGTGTTGAATATTGGTAAAAAATGCGTTAAATATTTCCATCCGTTTTATGTAATGTGGATGTATTAATGAACATAATGAACACAGTGAATACATCCAATAATGTGGATGTATTAACGAACATTAATAATGCAATATTTTACTTTATAAATAATTAACATGAATCTAAAGGAGAAGCAGGGAGGGAAATTTTTGGGTTCTCCATAAGAAACACCAGAAGGCTTTGAGAATGTTTTCCTGGGAAAATGCGCACAATCTGTAGGGGGTTTTTTTTATTCACATGCATTGTTGCTTTATATGCAATGATGTTTTATCCAAGTGTAATGTACCATTTTGAGAAATACTAGCATGGCAGCTTGAAAATGGTATTTTCATAGTAATTTTACAATTTTTTTTTTTTGTTTTGTGGATTAGCTGTTATAATAAATGCACACAAATATCAATGTCTGTGGTACCTGGCACATCAGATTGGTTCCTGAAACCCTCTTTCCAAGAGCACAGAGAAGCTGTGTCTTGGATGGGGAATTGTGCCTGTGAATTTTTAACTGAGAGCCTGGCTGCAGGCAGCCCTTGGAAGTTGAATTTTGCAGAATCAATAAAATCTGGCGTGTGCTGCAAGAGGCTTCATCCTCTAAAAGCAGCTTTTATTATCTATGCCTGGAGCTGGTGAGGAAAAGGAGTGGAGGAGAGGAAATAATCAATCGACTCATCCTCCAGAATTCCTTCTGCTCTTGAAAGTAGAAATGTGAACGTTGTTATTTTAAACCATTACTGCTGGTTACAATAAGCAGTGACAGCACAACCCCTCCACAAAGGAAGGAAAGGACAATCTAATGCATTTTTCTCAGTTATTATTATTATTACTATTATTATTATTATTACTATTACTATTATTACTATTACTATTATTACTATTGTTATTGTTATTGTTAATGTTATTATTTTCAAAATTATAATAAAATAATAAATAATATAATATAATATAATAAAAATATAATATAATATATACAATTATATAATAAATAATAATAAATAATATATTCTTAACTATTGATCAATATTGTTATTTTCAAAATATAAAAAATAAAACTAGTAATTATTTTTTAAATTAATAATATAATGTTATAACAGAATGTATAATAGAATATAGAATTCTGTATATATAGATTTCTAGATATATTCTATATTCTATATATATATAATTCTATCTATATAGACATATAATGATAAATAATATATTCTTATTTATTGATTAGTATTGCTATTGTTATTTGACATATATTATAATAAAAGTTAATAATTTTTTTTTAATTAATAACATGATGTTAAATTAACACTGGGTTTGTTTTAATGCTGCCATGTCTATTGGAATAGAGGAAATTCCAAAGGAGGCAAAAGTAGGATGTGGACACAGACTCAGAAATGGGTAAGGCACACCAGGAGATAAGATTTAGTCCACCAAGACCATCACAGTTTTGCAAATAAATCATAAGGCACTGTTTGGGTTTTTCAACATTTTGGTTGGCATAGGCTTGAAAAATTGAGGTTATTGCAGTATTTTGTCCACAGAATTGTGCACAGGGAATGGCAGCTCTAGAAAATGACAATAATTAGCTGAAAGTTGTTAAGGAGAGAGGTTTCCCCACCAGAGCAGGGAGCCTGAGCACGGCCACTGCTGCCCAGCAGTGCTGTGGGTTTCCTTTATTGACAATATTTGTGTTTATTTACAATATTTGGGTGTGATTTTTATGTTCTGTGGAAGGAATTAGTAGCATTTAAACTGCACTTCAGCATAGTAAGATAACACTGGTTCTTCCAGCTTGGTTTTTAGAGGAAGAAGCCCAAACATGCTCAGTAGTTCCTCAGTAAAAGTTTTATTTGTTTTCTGCGGGATACATCCCAGTTTCTTGGATAGTGCTTCCCACCCCTGCTGTAGAAATGCAATAAATTGGGGTCATTCACACTATTGCTGATGGACAGCAGACAAAACCCCCAGAGCTTCGCATCGGCTTGATATGATAAATCAAATAAATAAATAAAATAAATAATTTAATAAATAAATTATTTATAATTAATAAATAATTGTTTAATTAACAATTATTAATAAATAATTATAAATCTGAATTTTAAATAAATCTGATGAATCTGAATTTTCTGAGCTCCAGGAGGCTCCCCTTTGCCACCCCACTTTATTAAGAGTTTCTAGCAAGGAGCTCTCAAAGTCCTGTTTTGTTTTTGTACTTTTTGCCTCACTGGCCACAACTTGCTTTGCCTTTATGGCAGGTAAATTTGGGTTTCCATCACGGGGCACTGGTGCCAGGGGTCTCTGTTTCAGTCTCTGAAAATAAGGATGAAATTCTGGGTTTGCCCACCTAAACCACTTGTTTGGAACAGCAAAGCTCACTGCCATCAGTGTACCAGGAAAATGTTGGGCAATCCTCTGCCTTCAACTAAGTGGCAAAGATTTGAAGCACACAAGGAGATTACAGGTTATATTTAAATACTTTTCAAAATCACACATTGTTATTTTTCTCCATTGGAGGTGGCAACTTGTTCTATGACAGTTATTTTTTGGCTTACTTTTTTTCAAGTCCTTCATGCACACTTAATAATTTTTAACAAGTTGAATACCTTTTAACTTGAAATCTGGCAGCAAAGAATTTTGCCCTTTTATTATATTTTTATTATATTTATTTATATTTTATGAATATTTTTATTATATTTTTTTAAACTAGCTTCGCATGACTTAAAAAATGAAGGCTTTTCTTCTGATTTTATCTCCCTGATTTAAAAATCACTACACCTAAAGACCATCCTAATGACCTGGTTTCAGAGCCTACTTGAACTAAAAGAAGGTGAGATGCCAATAATTCCTTTGCCATGTTGCTCCAGAAGCTTTGGATTTTTCTGGAGGAAGCAAAATTTCCAGTTTTTTGTGCATTCAACAGATTCTGGGAAGAGATTTCTTGTGGATGTCAGAAATGTAACTCATGCCACCTCTTCATTTGGAAGGCATTACACACCATGCAGCTATTAATAATTACCAGTCAGATTCCTGACTGTGGTTTTTATCATTGGAATGTTGGACCTGGAAATAGCACAGAAACACAGGCAAACACCCCAGGCTCCCAAAAAAAACATTTCCCGCAGAAAGCAGCACCCAGAAAACTTGAGGTGTTAATTCATTGAGTTTAGATGACGAAGTGAATAATTAGCTTTTACTGAATAATCTGTTCTGTAGATTAACTAATCTGTTGCCAGTGTTAAAATTTTCCTGTCCCCACAGTGGAGGATTTAAAAGTGCAAACCAACTAAACCAACCAATATCTCCTCAAAATTTCCTATGGTTTTTCTACTTTCCCACTTGGCTGCACTTGTTTGCTAAATCCTTTAGCAGCAGAGACTTGTGGGAATTTGAAACATATATATATATATATATATATATATATATATATATATATATATATATATAATGCATATATATATACACATATATAATTATACATATATTAATATATATCATAATATAGAATAGATATAATTATATATATATGTATGTGTAAGTATATGTATATGCATATATATTTATATATTTCACCCAGGCTAAATAGCTCATAAATACTCCTCTCTAAAAACAAAAGAAAACAAAACAAGTAAAAAGAAACTCTTACTGTTTAAAACGACTCCAGAAAATACAACTCTTATCAAAGTCTTTCTGTTAGTCATGGATTAATAGCTGATTAATGGCCAAAAGAATTTATGTTTTCAGAAAAGGACAGGCAATATTTTCAGTAAACATTTTTCCCCTGCAGTGTGGTTTTCCTCTTCTTTTGTGAAAAATCTGATATTTATTGGTGCTTAATAAGGACTTGGTGATTTTTCCAGCATTGCCCTCCAAGAGAACAGGTTTTCAGATTGGAGGATAAAAGGAAAACAAAGAGAACATGAAGTCTCAGTTCCAGCAGAGCACAGTAACTTTGCAAACCACAAAAATTAAATTTAGATGTGCAGGTGACCTAAGAAACAGGTAGAGCTGAGTGATGCTTCTCCTGTTAACAATCCACTGACTTTCCTCTCACTGCAGAAATTCCGTGATTTAATCTTGTGGGTGAGGGTACTCACTGAAGGATGGGGCTTGGAGCGGTTGCAGCATGTTGGTGCTGAGTGTCTGGGTACAAAAAAGGTACAAAATGGCACAAAATGAGGTTCCCAGGTGCCTCCATCCACACCTGCAGGGCTCTTAGCTCCCACAGCACTGCAGCTAGCAGTGGCACTGCTGCAAACAAGGGACATCTTGGCAAAGATCACCTCATATTGCCCCAAAAAAACAGGAATCAAAAACCCCAGAGAAACACTACAATGCCCTCTGAGCCGTGCTCCTCACTACAGCCCTGTCCCAGGCCAATAATATTATTAATTATTTATAAATATTGATATTATGGTTATAAATATTATATATTATTTAGATTACATTATAAATATTATATATTATTTCTGAGGAGAAGTAGCTATTTAAGCATAAAATTAATTTGGTTTGTTACAGGATGACACCAGCTTCCTGGGGAGGCAATTTCTGGGTGCTCTCCTTTGGATCCTGTCTGTGGGAAAAGCCGGAGAAAGGGAGAGCAGGCCCTCATCCCTGTTTTTTTCTGCGATGAATTTAATTGGGAGGCACAGGCTGAGAACAGGAAATTGTAGCTGGACTGGCAGAGGCCACATTCTGGCACCTTGTCTGTACATATGTAGGAGCACATACCTTTGAAGATGAACTCCATGTGCTGCCTCAGAATGTTTATACACCAAAAAAAAAAAACAAAAAACCATGGTTTCAACGCTGGGCTTTGGTACCTCTCAAATAAATGAGACAAGAAAGTGAAACACTACTGTTTCACAAGCCCCACTAATCTGATCCTGATTCCGGGCTCTGCAATGTATTTATAATACTTCACAACATGTGGTGTCTAAGAGGAAACGCTACCTTCTTTCAGCAGCCTGGCAAATGTGTTGTGAGATAGTCTAATGACAGGAATGAATCAGGAGGTTTCTGTGGTTTGCTCTGGCACAGGGGTAATCTGGACACAAGTGCTTTTAAATGGGGTTTTCAAAACTTTCCATGAGATAATGGTGGTTCTTACGTGGGTTTTTGCTTCAAAGCAAAGCAGATATCTCTGTCCCCCTCTGACACATCTAAAGGCACCACGCCTTGGAGTCAGACATTATATCCTCCACTGTGCATCAGACTGAGGTGGAATAATTGATCTCCCCAATTAAAGGAACTACAGAAATTGCAAAGGTTTTGAACAAACCTTGATAGGTGTAATATTTCCATTTATTGTCCCTTCCTGTGCAGGCTCCTGTGGGAAGTGGCTGCATCAGCACAAAGGGGGAAAACCACCAGGCGCAGCTGGGTCAAAAATCTATTGTCATCTGACTGCAGAATTCACACAGAGACATTTTGGCTGGTGGCCTCCAGCAGCTGGCCCTGCTACAATCAGGCCTTGTTAGCTCTGCTGGAGGGGTGGAGGCTATTTTTGTGCCCCTGTTTCCCTGGCTGGGATGCCTGAAAGGTGTCAGCATGTTGTGCTGGCCCGTCACCGCCTCAGGAAGGTGAGGTGTTGATGGATCCTACCCTGGGTGCCACCGCCACCATGGGACTGACACAGCTTGGGACGGCCTGAGACTCCCTAAGAGGTGGGTGAGATGATCATGGAGCATTTGGGATGGGAAAAGTGAAGAAAAGACCCTCTGCAGGAAATGTTTCAAGGCTGGTTGATTGCTTGGTGATCTGCAGCAGAATTCCGTGTGATTGCACACTTGGGCTGCTCCAAGGCACCTTCTCTTTTGGTGTGTCTGTCTCTCCACTGATGACCTGACGGATAAAGCACTGTTTATCCTACATTTCCACCAAAACTGCACTGAAATGGGAGCAGGGAAGGTGGGATTTGGTCTCCTGTGGAGCTCAGCCCACCGAGGTACACACACAGCACCAACCAAGATGGGCAGAAACACACAAGGGGTGCCAGGGAGAGCAGACCTGGACTGGTCTCTGTGCTCTATTCTTTAAAAACAAAGCAACCTCGTGGGTTTTTCTTCCAGAGCCAAAACCAGTTTCACAAGCACAAGGGTCCAAGATAATCCTGTTTAATTAATTGAGTCACAAAAATTAGCTGTTGTGGCCATGGAACACAGTCATTAAAAATCCCTGAGCAGCAAATCTTCTTCAATCTGATGTCCTGATATCACAGGTGCTGTGCCCTGCCCTGCTTTGCATAAACTCAGGATTATATGGTGCCTTGGCCTTCAATATTCCCATCCAAAATTACTCCCAGAGCTACTCCTCTGAGGAAAGGTGTTTCCAGCTCACTATATATGTTAAACAAATTTCCATTTGGAAAAAATGGGGATGGAAAAAAATGGAATTCTTTGTTCAAATTAGCTAGAAAAGACTTGAAATTAATTCTGCAACTTAAAGACTACCAAAGTAAGAAGTACTTAGACTAGGGCATAGTAGTAGTTGGCATGTACTGGAAAAGGGACAAACAAAAATCCAGCAAAAATAAGGAAGTTTTATAAAACAAAGAGCTATCCTGAAGCTCAGATACTAAATATTTATCAGAAATCATTACTAAGGTCATAACAACCAAATATGGATTAAATTTTCTTTTTCCTAAATGAATTAGCCCTCCTCTTCATTAAATAATTATGGAGGATATTACTGCAGTATCAAGAAGGGTCTTTCTCTAAGTCAATGGATAATTCAATATGCGATCACCATCAGTTTCTATGTTTACACATTTCCTTGCCAAGATGTCAGTGGAAAAGTGCCTGCCATTGTTTCTGAATATCAGCTATTAATTAAGTTGCTTGGATTTTTCTTTGAAGATAAAGTTTGCTCATAACAAATGAAATATTCCTTTGAGACTGAGAAGAGCTAGCATGCAAAAAGAATCAACCCTGGTTGCTGAGACACAGGATGCACTGCATTTTCCCTTTCCTGTGTGTTCTCCCATGTATTAAAAAGGCAAAAAACAAATCCATCAAACCCCAAAGCTGAATAATCCACAGAGAACAAATTAATTGAAAGGCACCAACCATTTGTGCCTTTCCTCCCTGGCCAGTGATGTCGTATGTGGTAGATCCTTTAGCACCACAGTTAATTGTTTATACTACAAAGTCAGCCTTCCTTGCTGGCTGGGATAATCTTGCCAAGTGGAATTACAGGCCTGGTCCCCTGCCAGGCTTTGCTGCCAGATTTCATTATTTAACTGTTTCTTTGTGCAGGCCTGGCTTGTCACTGGGGCTGGCATCAGCCACTGGGGCCACTTTTGTGCACGGGGCTGTGGGAACAAAGTGAGGGACCCTGCAGTATAAAATATTACCAAAAAAAAGAGGCCTCACTCCCTCTTCCAGCACGTTAAAAGAGGAAAGAGGAGCTTGGAACTCACTGCTAAGAAAAACGTGGATTTTGCATTAGCATCCTTAATTCCTTGCAGGACTTCCTAGAAGGTGGCTCCTCGCTGGACATCTGGCTGTGGGACAGGTCCCCCTGCACGGTGTGGTGCTTGCAGACAGACAAAACAATTTATGGCATGAAAAACGCCCTTTGAAGAGCACAGAGGCCTGCAGCCCACAGTCAAAACATGATCCTGGTGCCCTGCAGAAATCCCAAAAAGCTGCTGTGTGGAACCAGAGGTTCTCCAAGAGCTGCAGGGTTCATCACAGATGTGGAGTGAGTGAAAGCTGCTGCCAGCTCAGAGGAATCCTCCATGGTTTTAAATTGACAGAAAGGGGGGGAATTCTGATAGAGGGGACTTATGGGTGGCCAGAAGGATTTGAACAAACATTTTGCTTGTTAAGAACACAAAAAACCCACTAATCAGATGCATTGTGGGATGGATAAACAGAATACAGCAGGAGCATTATTTCTGCTTCCATCCTCAAACTTCACTGGCATTTCAAAAAATTCAGGCCAAAAAAAAAATTCAGGGCAAAAGAAATTCAGGGCAAAAGTTCAGGGCATGAGGGTCCACATGAACAGCTGAAAGAGAAGAAAAATCTTTTTCCCACTTCCTGCATCCTTTTATCACTGTCTTCTCCTTTATTTTCTTAACACTTTCCTTTGAATAACACTCAGAAAATAAAATCTTCAGTGGTTCAGTGAAAGGTTTAGTGAACACCAGCATCCTGTGAGTTGCTGCTGGTGCTGAGTTTTTTTTCCCTGGGCTTCCAAGGCCTTGTTGTGGTCTTTATGTTTCTGAAGGAAAACAGCACCTTTAAATTTATTTCTGCCTTTCAAGGAAATAAGGTGGTGATTTTAAGCCCTTTCTTGCAGTGGAGTTTTTAAACATAAAGGGAAGGTTTTTAAATTTTTACAGAAACAACAAAGAGTGGCTGAGGAGGACAGACAGGGATGAATGCAGAGACAGGAGCCAGGAATTCCTGCATTCTCCATCTGATTCTGATCTCTGGGGTCTTTAGACGTGGTTCTCATTGCTTGGTGGCCCTCCCTTTAAAACAGCACTTTTAAATTTGAGCAAAAGCCGCGCAAGGCAAACCATTGTGTGCTGAGGAGGAATTTCACTGAGCAGATTACTGGAAGGTGGCCTTACAACCACCTTGTGGGGTGGCTGATTTAGCTCAGGAAAGGCAGCTAAACAGCCACAAAAAGGCTATTTCAGCTCACAAACTGTGCACTTTGCTTTTGCCAAGGCTGCTGGAGCCTTCTCTGGGTCTGAGAGGGTCTGAGGGCTGCTAAGGCCCGAACTTGTGCAGGCCGCAAGGCCTCATAAGCCTGGCGCAGGAATTAATAAATGTGTCACTGCTGCTGAGTCCCCCTTTGTGAATCACTAGAGCTGCTGAGGACAGGAGCATCTGGAGGCTGAAGATTTCCTCAGACATCCCTCATGAGGGGTCATGCACAGTGGGGTAAAGCTGACCCCTCATGAATGCTCTTGAAAACCAGTGGGTGCTCTGGGGCACTGCAAGCAAAGGTTCTGACCACAAAATAAACATTTTAAAAATGCACGATGACTTACTATCATAAGTTCTCCTACAACGGAGTGTGGCATTGCAGCTGGGGCTCTTGGGACCTTCAGCAACCCAACCCCAGATTGTATGGGAAGGGTGAGGGAGGTGGGAGATGGAAGATGATATTTCCAGAGCTTTTGTGTAGGCAGGGAGCTGAGCTGCAGCTTTTCCAGCTCCCTGAACCATTGCTTAACCTTGAGGCAATTGGTCCTGTCATGGTCTAGCTCCACAGCTGCATGCACCATCAGTGAGCTGTAAACCATAGAATAAATCTTAGAACAAACCTTAGAACATACCTTTCCTTACACAGCAAGCTCCCTCTGAGAGTTTGCTTTAAAAAGGTCCTTAAAATATCTCTTGCCTCATCTCATTGCACCTCTTTCACCTCCCATTCTCCATCTCTCCCTTCCTGAAGCTCAGAAAATGCTGATTTTCCCAATATCAGTTTTCCTTAACTTTTCTCATTTTCTCTTCATTCTTCCCATCACATTTCAAAAAATTTCTGCCCTCTTTTTGCTGATGCAAGTGCTCAGGAGCAAACCTGTGCTCCCCATTCTCCCATCTCCCCCCTGAAGGGTGCAGCCACAGCTTCCCTGCCATTCCCAGGAAGGATTGCCACGTCCCAAACCACCAAAACAATTTGGCAGACAACCTGACAAGGCAGACACTGTGCCTTTTCTTTGCAGGTCTCATCCAGGCTCCCCCATCCCCTCCTGCCTTGCCTGCAGATGGCAGCTGCTGTTGCTGCAGGAGGAGATATTTCCTCCTCCTCTCTGCCTTGCCATTAATCTCTTCTGGAAGTTGTGGCTGCTGCTGCTGCTGCTGCTATCTTTGGTGAACCCAGGAGCAATGACAGCTGTTCCTTCAATGAGCCTTCCCACCATCAAAGGAGTCTGGGAATCTGTTCCCAATTGTGGACTGGAAGAGGCTGTGCTCAACAACTTCACCACTCCCATTTTTTTTTTTTCTTTTTTTTTTTTTTTACTCCCTTTTAGAAGAAGGAGGTATCAAATAACTTTCCATTTTAAACCATCAGGAAAATTACATATCCTCTGCTTCAAGCATATGACCCTGGAAATCACAGGGCAGGAGGCCTCAGGGTTGTGGCTGTCTAAATGTAAATTATTCCCTGCCTGACTCCACAGTTCTGGAGCTGCTGGATGTGGCACAGGAGCGGCACAGCACCCCAACACTCCTGCAACCCAAGACCTTCCATGAGGAGCCCCAGGGCTCCAAAATTCCAGTTTGTGTGAGGCTGTCCTGGAGCAGAGCTGGGCAAGCAGAGGCATGCTCTAAATAAAGGAAATTTGAATTGGAAATACTTAAATGTTTCACATTTAAGCAAATCGGGAACTTCTTTTTTTTTTGATGCTGGTTCCTCAGAACACTCCTGCTAGCGTCAGCTCAGCTGCTTGCACGTGCACTCTGCAAGGTTGTGAGTATTGGAAAATCACAGAGTGGAATCACAGGATCCAGGAATGGAAAATCACAGAATGGAATCACAGGATCCTGGAATGGTTTGGATTGGAAGGGAAATTAAAGTTCTGCTCATTCCAATCCCCTTGCCCCACGAGCAGGGACACCTTCCACTGGCCCAGGCTGCTCAGGTCTGACCATGAGGTTAATCCCATCACTCATGGAAATAATTCATTGTTGCTTCCATCACCTTTCTCTTATTTATCCATGCTAAAGTATGGTTTCCAGTTGTGAGGTTTTTTGTCCGGTTGCTTGGGTTTTTTTTAGGTTGTCTCCCTGGGTGTATTGCCTGAGCCTGAAGCACACTAAAACATATTATCCCTTCACTGAAAACAAGAGAAGCAGCTCTGTTCCAGGAGTATGACAGATGTGGCTGAGGTGCTGCCACAATTCACTCCATTAACCTTTTGAGAAAGATTTTCAAGATTTATTTCGTTCCCCTACTTCTGTTCAGCTGAAATATCACATTCAGCAATGTCACAACACAATAACTACCAAAGGAAACCAAATGCCTCTGTGGGAATATCCAGGGCCTGATCCTTGAGCTCCTTCATGTGCAGTGACACATTCTGTCCTTACAGATGGCTCCAATACTCTTCAGAAACAACACACTGGGTTTTTTGGGTTTTTTTTTTTTTCTTCCCCCCTAAGAATAACGAGCTGAAATTTTTCTCCTGTGCTGAGGAAGTCGCAACTACAGCCCAAAACTTGTTTAGGCAAGCTGTAGAAAAATGAGGTTTGAACTACAGACAGAATAAATAGAACGAAAGTGAAATGACAGACAATCTGTTTCAGTGGATTTCCCATACTACTTGTTTACTTTTTTCCCCAAGTTATATACTCTTGCTGGTTTAAATATCCATGGAAGTGGAGCACTTTTGAATTAGCTGAGACCTAATTCAAATGTGCTGCATACTGCAGAAGAAGGCTGGAGATCTGGAGCTCTGGTTATGTTTGACAACAGGTCACTCAGGTAGTTAGCTTCAGGTCTGGGCTAAAAAACACTGAATTGTTCATTTTGCTTTTTCTATTGATATTTGCAGGATGCTTCTCCTTGGTTTCACTTTCCTAAAGGAGGTACAGAATGATGTCCCAAAGTCTCTTTCTTCTTCTCTGCCATCATTTCCTTCCTAATCCAAACATTGTATAAGGGTTAATTTGAATGAGCTGGTCTTTTTATAATTTTCTTATAATTTTTTATAATTTTCTTTATAATTTCCTGTATAATTTTCTTATATTTTTTATAATTTTCTCATAATTTTTATTAATTTCGTATGTGACCATGAGCATGGAGTTATCCTAATATTGCTGAAAGAGAAGCTCAAAGTCTGTTGAATACAACAACCCCATTTGGCACCAAAATGAGCTCAAGGAAATTTTGCTGTTTAGGAAGTTTGGGAGACTTGAATTTTTTTGGTATGCCTGGATTTTTACTAATGCTGACCTCAAATTCCACTTTTACTGAAGATGGATCTCATTCCAGCACATTTTCCTTGCCCTCTTTGGAAGTGCAGATGCATTTGTTAAATTAACACATGTTAATGTTGTGTGGGAGAAGGGGATCAAAACTACCTTAATACTGGAAAGGGAGACTGAGATAAGAAATGTGTTGGAATTTTTATTTTTTAATTCAGATTTTTTTAATCCCTTAGGGTGTTTAGTTTCCTTCTGTTAGATCTTATTGACACATTTCCCTTTAATCATAGCTCTACAGGCAGCATCCTGCTTCTAAAATTTACTTCAACCATTCACCCTTAAAAGCAGCTTAGCTGAAAGATCTTTTTAGAACATATCTTTTGAATCTTCTCACTCAACAGAAGCTATTTCTGAATTATTACTCTTTTCCCTCTGGGAAGATATTGTGGTCTGCAAAGAAAGCAGGATTCCAGGGCATGAAAAGAGTTGTCTTCTTTGTAGCTCTGCTATTTGTAGGGCGTAGTATGTGCATGTATTTAGGGTTCACCCTTTCATTCTGATATTTCCATACCATGACACAAAAAATACAAGTTTTCTTGCTCACTCTTCCTTCCTTCCTTCCTTCCTTCCTTCCTTCCTTCCTTCCTTCCTTCCTTCCTTCCTTCCCTTTTTCTTTTTCTTTTTCTTTTTTTTTCTTTTTTCTTTTTTTTCTTTTTCTTTTTTCCTTTTCCTTTTTTTTCTTTTTCTCTTTTCTTCCTTTTCCTTTTCCTTTTACTTTTCCTTTTCCTTTTATATTTTCCTTTTCCTTTTCCTTTTATATTTTTCTTTTTTCTTTTTCCTTTTCTCTTTTTCTCTTTTTTCCTTTTCCTTTTCCTTTTCCTTTTATCTTTTCCTTTCCCATCTTTTTTATTTCCATTTTTCCGCTTGTCTCTTTGCTTCCCTTCCCATTCATCTCTCAGGTCCATCCCTGCCTCTCCTTTTCTCTCTCCTCTTTCTCTTGTTCTTTCTCCCGTTTCTCTCTCTCTTTCATCCATCCATTAACAAGAATAAAAAGTCAGAGGAAAAAAAAAAAAAAGAAAAAAAGAAGAGAAACTCAAAGCACACTTACACCCCCCAAACCCTCCCAAATTACAGTACAACACAGCTGAAACTTGAACCTGGTTAGGGAGAATATATAAACTTTGCAGGTCTAATAAGAAACAGATTCTGAGGGCTTTGTACTTAACAACTACTAGGAAATTTAATGTAAGAAATATTTAAGAACAACATGAAGATTTCAAAAGCAATGTTAACCTGATCACATTTAAAAACTATTGTGTGATATACTATGATAAAAGTTCTGTATGTTAGTCAGGATTTAAGTTAAATATGCATTCTAAGGCTGAAAGCACAATCTCCTTACTGACTCTTCCTACATTATAGAACTTCATTACTTAATTTCAGTTGGCTACTAATCATAATTTTAAAAGCATTAGGAGATTGATTATCTATTTTCAATGTAATAAAGTCAGAGTTAAATGGCATAAGACCAAAGCAAACCAAGTGAATTACAGTGTGAGAACACTAACTTTTCAATTTCCTTTTCAATGCAGATCTTACATTGCCCTGTGAGCTTCACCACACATTTTTCCTTTCACAATCCTTGCACAATTCCTCAGGAATTACAGTTCTGGTACAGAGCATTTTTCAAGGGAAAGAACCAGGTGACCGGACAGGCTGTGAGTGTAGAGGTTTCAACACCCTCGTGGTTTTGGGGTGGATGGGGAAGAGCTTGAGCTCCCTTGCATCACTGCCACGTCAAGAAAGTGAAGCAGAAGGAGCTGCACACTCATTGCTCTGCAGGAAAAAAGCAGAATATTATTCTTGTCCTGTTCCTGGAGAGGAAAATGAGACCCTGAGAACAGAATCGAGCCCAGCCCCTCTCACTGTCACCCACACTGGAAATCCCCACCCTGAGCAATACGTCCCCAGTCACTCTTTCCAGGACTGAACAAGATGATGGCAGCTGCAAAACTGTCAAAGAACACAAAAATAAGGTGATTTTGCAAAAAGCAAGAGAAGCTTGTCTGATTTTCAGTGTGTGGTGGGAATGGTATTTTATCTTATTTACTCAGACTAAGAGCAAATCACAATGGTACATTTTACTTTATTATTTAATTTAATTTAATTTAATTTAATTTAATTTCATTTCATTTTTTATTTTATTTTATTTTATTTTATTTTATTTTATTTTCTCAGAAACTAATATTTTCTTTACAACCAACACCTTGCCTTTATCCCTGTATCATTTTTGACCCAATCCTCAAGGTGCTCAGCAGCCCTGCACAGAGTTCAACACTTGGTCTGTCCATTTCAGCCTGTGCTGATTTAGCAAGGTAAGCCTGTGCTGGAGGCAATTTTAAAGCTTTTTAATCTTAAAATGCTTGATTTCTTAGACACAGGAAGAACTGCTGTTTGAAGCTGATCCAAGGAGGGGGAGGAGAGACCTGGCAGATGTCAATTTGAGCCCTGGTAAAAAACAATCTCCTCCAAGCAATCTAACTCATCAGGCTAATAGTTACTCAGTCTGATCCTGCAGGGCCTTGTGTTTTATTTCTGTTTGGGTCTTCCTGAGATAAGGCTCTAAAAGGAAAAAAGAAAGAGAAAAAAACCCCCACAACAGTGGAAAGCAAAACACACAGAGGCAACCGTCTGCAAATTTCTGGCACAATCAAGGCTGCAGTGGAAATAAGTGATGCACTGACATTTACTGTGTCCCAAAATTGCTGTGAGAGGTGCTTGGTGTTAGGACAAGACTCCACACGCCCCAAAAAGCCCAGGTTTGAGCTCACTGGCTGCAGCTGGAGCAGGAACTCGAGGGACATTTTGGTCAACATTCCATATAAGTAAATTATTCTGAATAAAGAGAAACAATAAATGCGGGATGGTTGTGATCTGTGCTGCTGAGACCAGCACGTGGCTCCCTGAGAGACAACAGCGTAGCTGATTTTTGTTCTGTTGGGTGGGAAACAGTCTTTTCATGTTTGGTGACATTAGGGAGCCCGGTCTTGGAGAGCATGGGGAAAAAAACCAAATAAAAGCCCAAAAAACCAAATAAAACAAACAAACAAACAAAAAAAAGCCCCACAAAAATACCCACCAAAAAAACCCCCAAAACCAAAAGAAAAACAACAAAACAAACAAACAAACAAATCCAAAAAACAAACAAAAGAAACCCCAAAAACCCCTCAAACCTCCCCAAAAAAAGAAAAAAAAAAATCAACAACAAAAGCACCAAAAACACACACACACACAAAAAACCTAAACAAAAACCCCAAAACCCCATCTAAATTCAAAATCTTAACTCCACCAAACTACCTGGGAATTTTGCCCTAGAGCACCATGTCCAAAAATTTGGTATAATGTAGAGCACAGGGTGTTACCAGCTCCTTCTGCAGGAAGGGAACAAAGAATTACATTTTTTTAAAAACCCCAGTATTAAAACACTGCCTCTTTCTTCCAGATACAAGATGCCCAAGTTCATAGTTTCCCTTCTGATGAACTGTGGTTTTTCCTGACCACATCAAGCACAAAGCCTCTGGGAGTTCTCGCTGGGTGATGGCACAACCCAACCACACTTATTCCTTCGTGGAAAAGACGCCCTGAAGAATTTTCAGACAGTTTTTTATATTTTTAAGAGAGACATGTGGGTCTGTTGGTATGAAATAACATCCAAATACTTGTTAATAATGTTATTTCATGTAAGTACTTCCACTGGCCTTTAAATGATACCTCCCAGCATGAGGCAGGATGCAAAGACTAAAATCTGTAACCTGACTTGGCACAGGTAAGATTTGTGGTGAAATCAGATTCTGAATGTGTTTGCAGCTGCACACAAGGTTTTCCACTCGCAGATTTGACAAGTTCTGGAGGGAACAGACATCAGGAGTCTTCCAAAGACTCTTAAAAAATTAAGTCTGAGATTTTATATATTATTATATTATATTATATTATATTATATATGATATGATATTATATTATATTATATATATAATTATATATATAAATAAATATATATAAATTCTAAATATATTTTGTATGTATATAATTTTATGTATAATTATATATATTATACATAAAATATATAATATATTTCTATATATTTATATATAGAAATATATAAAATATATCATTATGTATAAAATAATATATAAATATAAAATTATATATTTTCTATATTTATATGTTTATAAAATATATATTATATATTTGTATATTTATAAAATATGAAATTTATAAATATTTATATACTTTTATATTATATCTTTTATATATGTATATAAAATGTATGTATATTATTTGTCTCGATCTAGTCCTTGGAAGCTAAATCCAGCAAAATCAATTAAAATCATTACACACTGAAAAAGGGCATGAAGAGCAAAGCCTGACTCAGTGGCAGGGCCAGGGAGAGGGGAACACAATGAGCTAATTCACAGTGCTCACGTGCATGGATCCAAATTCCTACCAAAAACATTTATGTTGTGGGTTTCGGAATAAAGCATTCTCTGTTATGTGAGAAATAATAAATTGGGTGGCACAGGAGCACTCGCCAAACCTGACAGATCAGTGACTGCTCCCTCACAGCAACATCCATCTCACGCAGAGTTTGAATTTTTGGACAAAGAAAATACCACTGAGGGAGAAAGGGAAAGTAAATCTGACCCCACCATGCTGCTTTTAAAGCTTGGAACCCCTCAGTTGCACCATCCACTGTCCCCCCTCTGGAGTGAGGGGGTGGAGGAGGGAAGGAAAACCCTGTGGGAAAAGCACTTTATGGAGTGTGTTTTTCTCATGTCTTCTGCACAAAGGCAGTGCTCCTTATAACCAAAAAATCTTTGTGATGGGTTGGCGTCCATACACTGCAAAAGTTGTAAAAAATAACAAATATCACAGGAATAACAACAATAACAACAACAACAACAACAAAAAAACCCAACAAAAACCTGTAGGAAAAACAAGGAAAATAAAGCCACAGATGTGTGGATAAAAGACCCACCACAGCACCTGAATTTTAATTCACCTCACCTAGAAATGCACAACAGTGCTGCAGTTCTTTTACAGGCTGGGAGCAAAGCTGCTGGAGATATTACTTCCACCCACTGGCAGGGAGTGCAATCTATTTGTGTTTTTTGATCTTGTACGTTAAAATAAAACAAAATTCTCCTGGCTTCTGGAGAGGCAGAGCTGGTGCTAAGGTTAAGCTAATGCTGTAGCTCTTACAGCCCAGGAATACATTCCTTATTTGTACTCGAGCCAAGTTCATTCACTTCTATTTTCACTGAAGCCACAGCCTTTTGAAGATGTTGCACTTGGACTTCCTCCCTGCCAAGTTTCTAAATTACAATGTGCTCTATCCATGAGAAAACTGAGGAAGATTTATTAGAACAAGGTGCCAGAATGTTTCTCCCTGCCCCACATCAGTCCGGGGTAGAAGCAGCACATGAAAAGATGCTGTCAATTCTTTTTGTTACTCAGATATATAAAAGATTTTTTTTCCCCCCTCTCCTTTCCCAAAATAGATTGTAAAAACATTGAAAACAACTTCAAAGAGAATGTTTGCTGGCCTCTCAGATCTCCTGGTGCACTTCCATTCCTAAAGAGCAGCTGCCTGCATCTCCTGCCACTCTCTTGTTACAGGCAGCAGGAAGATTCACCGGTGAAATGCAAATTATCATTGATGGCTTCATTGATGAGAGTTTGACTAACTGGGGATTGGCCAGATGGGGGAAACAAAACCAGAAAATCAAACCCAAGCTTTTTGGTTCTCAGTTGGATTGAAGAAGAAAAATAACCCAGGAGGTGAAATCTATCAGAATGGTCCACTGTGTTCCTGTTTTGGGGTAATATGAGGGAGAACTTGCCCATTTTCCTGCTTCCTTGTTGAAATGCCATGAAGGATCTCCCAGCCTTTAGGCATGCCTTAGGGTAGAAGATTTGGCTGGGTGTGTATATTCAATTTCCATCTGTCAGAGCTGGGGCGTTCTCTGCTGTTCCTTGGGCAGTTGTTCTTTATCTCTCCCACAGCCAATCCTCCCTCTAGGAGCTCTCTGCTGTCCATGGCCCATTCATTATTAATCACCTTCTGTCCATGGCCCATTCATCATTAATCACCTCCTGTCCATGGCCAGGGAGTGTCCCTGCAGGGCTGATCCAATCCCAGCATCCCATGGGGAGATGCCCCGCCCAGGGGAGGAGCCAAGCATTCCTACCTGGATCCAATCTGAGCTTTGGGACGCCCCAGCAGCCTCTGCCCCCTGCACTGCCAGAGGAGCGGCTTTCTGCTGCCCCGCATGGCCAGAGGGAGCCCAGGCCCATCTGCAGCAGCCCTGGAGCTGCAGAGGAAAACTCCCCCCTTGTGCAGGATCCCTGCTGCAGCAGAGCCACAGCTGGCACTGCAGGAGGGCTGAGCACCCCTGGGATGGGGCTGGGACACCGCCCTGGCACTCAGGGGGCAGGGACTGTTCTACCTCTCTCAGCGGTTTGTTTCCTTTTTGTACTATTGCATTTTTTTATTTTTAATTTTCCTAGAGCAGAAAATTTATTCCTACTCCCATATCTTTGTTATTCCTACTCCCATATCTTTGACTGAGAGCCCCTTAATTTCAAAAGTACAATAATTTGGAGGGAGGGGGATTGCATTTTCCATTTCGGGGGGTGGGGGGGTGGTGAGCTACTGCCTTTGTGCAGTGGTTTTGGCTCTCCAAAATAAGATTTACGCAATTTTGAGATTTCCCAACCCGAAAGGCAGGAGTACTTAGCAGACATCTGTATTTTCACACCCAGACAAGGCACAAACCAACGCTTGCTCTGCAGGTCACACCCTCACGGTGCTGCATCATATGGTGTTCCTTCAGAAATGGGGGCAAGGCAGTTTTTTCATTCCACCTCCTTTTTTCATTCCATTTCCATTCCTTTTTTCATTCCCCCTGGGTTGTTTTTGTTGATAACTAACCTTTCACAAAGTTGTTAAAACACCCATAAAACACCAACACGGTGCTGTTGTTCAATACACGCCATGACTGATATTAAGAGATTAAAAACCGACAATAATTTGGCTTGAGACAGCACATTGCCCCTCGTGTGGGGTGTAGGAGATAACCCCTGCACAGGCAGCATTTTTGAGTGGAAATGTTGGGTTCATCACAGACACCATGCTTCATTAGTGATCCCTCCTTCAGCAGAACATTCTGCCTTTACCCTGAGCTGATTTGAGCTCACAAATGTGACAAGCTCCACCTGGAAAGGAGAGAGTCTGAGTGTGGGACACAGAGAAGGAGAAAGAATTTAGATTTTCAAAGGGGACACAGGTCAGAACAGTGTGTATTGCATGTCACACACACAGCTTTCCCTGAGGGCACAGTGGCAGCACAAACTGAAACCCTCCTGGAGAGAATACAGAGGGGTCTTTGAAAAGCTGGAATTGTTAAACATTTGTTCCTAATAACCCAGATGACTTCACCCACTTTCCTAAACACAAATTGTGATTATCCTCTTCGAGCCAGAATGGGGCTCCATGATTTAATGCAAGCTGGTTGGTGTCCCACAGGCACAGTTGGGTTTGAGAGAATGAGGATTGAGTTGCCTCTCAAAATGTCAGCAGGTAAAATAAATCTGCGCAGGAAATTTATTAACAATTGCCACTTTCTCCCTCCCTCTGGTCGTGAAGGGCTGACTGGGGCTGTCACAGTGTGAGCATGCATGCTGGATGTGAATAGTTCCTTATTACCCTATCAGCATCATGCCAATAGCAGAGCTAGGAAAATCAATTTTCCTTTGAAATATTAGAACACAAGCGCAGGCAGTGTAGCAGAGGGAGATTTGTCACCAATTTCACAGAGGCCAGTATTTCAACCTGTTTGTTTGAATTTTGTTGGTTTTTTTTTTATTTCTCAAGGCTGAGCTCTGCTCCCAGGTTCTGAAATAGATTCCCCTCCTTTTCAGTGCTTTATTTTGGTACATTTTTATGTTCTGCTTTGAGTGCTTAGACAAAGTCCACAAGGTGATATCGAAACCCACTGGGAAGTGATCACCAAAGTCTTCCCTCAAAAGGGTGATTTTTTTTTTCTCAGCAGCTTTAGCACATCAAACACAGCAAATGACAGAATTTCTGCTTGCTGAAGTGCAAATTGTTGGTTCGCTAAAATGGGGAGGGGGAGGAGATCCAATTTCAGAATGCTGTTCCTGCAGACCCTAAATGGGGCAAAATATCAGTGAATGAATGCCTAACTGGCCATGAACAGCTCCTGAAATGGTCTCAAAGAGTTCCTTTAGGCCAGGCATCCATTGTTAGCCAAACTTGAGCAGATTTCCTGGATTTGGAGGTTTTTTTAGAGCCCTGGGAGAGCACAAGACTCAGGGCCAGGCTTGTAGGCGTGTGGGGAAGCCCATCAGTAAGGTGCCATCAGAGAATTGATGTAACCACAGCTTCCTGCCCCATCTCACCTCCTTCTGCCTGCCTGCAGCTCCTTCCGAAGGTGTTCCTGGAGGAAATACCCCGATGTCCATCACCAGCCCCAAACAAATCACCCACAGCTCTCCCCTTGCAGGAGCTCCAGGATCAGCAGGGGTTGGGTTTTGTGCACACACAAAATTTCCCTTCAGGCATCTCTCCAGGCCATCCAGCAGTGCACAGAGGTTATCTCGGTGAAGAAACACATGAAAAACGCCCAGAAAGGCACATGCCAAGCTTTGGTTCTGCCCTGTTTAAACTCTGGAACTGCCCTGGACAAGGGATGTGTTTAGTTGCAGCTCACCCCACATTCTCCAAAGAGAATCCTGACAAAGTTGCAAATAATAAATTATCACAAACATCACAAATAATAAACCATCTAACAAATTGTCAAATAAAGGAAGGTCCTTGAATGGTAAAAGATTATTTTCGGGCTGTGCTAAGGCAGCAGTGGCCAGGTTAGTTGTCCCCCATGTGTCAGGTAGGTTTTGGGAGGGAAATTCTGAGACATGAGGAAGGAAAAGCCAGTGTAAAACATTCACACACCCTCAATGGTACCCAGCACCACAGGTCTCAGTTAGAAGTGTATTGAATAAAACATCATTTTTGGAATCCAACAAAATGACATTTATTTAAAGGTAGCGCATATTAGACAAGTAATGTTATCTTTACCTTTACCATCTTTATTTTACCTTTACCTACTTCATCTTTCTCTTTCTCTTCCCCTTTCTCTTCCCCTTTCCCTTTCCCTTTCTCTTTCTCTTTCATTTTCTCTCTGTATCTAATTATATTTTTACTTAAATATCTACTGGGAGTCAGAAAGAATGCAAAGTATTTTTATAAAATATCACCATTTTAGTTGTCCCTGAGTCCCCAGTACTCCCAGGGCTGATTTGGATGATGAGCAGAGCATCTTTTCCACCACTTGGGTGAATTTGAAGGAGTCAATTCTGTGCTTGCTGTTCACGAACACAAATTTTAGGGCCAGACTTGCTGCAGAATTCAATTCTGGTTTTAAACCTCCTCCTTTCTCTCCTATTCTTTCTCTGGTAATAAACTGAATGCATAAATATGGGCACTGAAATTCAGAGAAATGGATCCAAGTGCTGTCTGTTGATCTGGACCAAGGGACAGAGAAGGAACCTGAGCCTTGATTTTCAAAGTCTTTGGAGGAAATTTCATTACCAGATCCTCCTTTGTCTCACTCCAATTTCAGTTCTGTCCCGACATTAAAGACATTAACTTTTCTCTGGTTGGCTGAAATATTTTCCTTTGTCCCATCTTTGCAACCACCTCTTGCTGATGGGCAGGAAAGAGTTTTCCATGGCATTTTACGCCCAAAATTCACAAAGGAATCCTTTCTGGGATTGGCGACCCCACTCTGACTGTGCTGCACCAGCCAAACCATGGGATACACAAGATTAAAGCTGATTTTAGCTACAGGCATGCATTTCCACTTTTCCCTTGCGCATCACATGGCAATTCACTTCTTGCTTGCCCGTGCAATGCAGCATGGCTGGAGCACCAGTCATGTATTGATGATAAATATAGATATTTATATATTTATCCAAATATAATTAATACATAATTCGGAGTATAATATTATAGTCATATGAGCTCATGTCTTCATACAGAGCACTGGGGGGAGGCCTGGATAAGTTCTTCAGGTTGGAAAGGAGATATATAGATGCAAATGAAAAGAAAATATCCTTGTAAATACATGGACACATTTGCATGCATTATTTACAGATTTATGGAAATCCATGGATCCAGGAACACCTCCCTCGCCTTGAGATACAGGTGGCACAAGGCACAGGCCTGAAGGGTGAATGGGAACATCTGTTTTCAATAGGCTGGGAAATTGGGATATAAAGGAGGCTGCGCCCTCCAAAAATGTGAGAGACCCCAGGGGAATGCCCCATGGCCTCTGCCTTTATTGGAATAAAGCCAAAGGACTCCTGTGTCTCCTTTCTGGACATAACCCTCTGCTGTTTGTGGGTTAATTTTCCTGACAGGTGTGTTTCCTCAGGGGTTCAGGCAGTGACCTGGCGACTGGAGGGCAGAGGGAGACACCCTGGCTCTGTGAATTTTGGGTCTTCCCTGACTTTCCCTGCCCTTCTCCCAGGCGTGCTGCCCACACCTTTGTCCCCAGGAAGATGTGCAGGGCACTTTTGGCCAGGCTGCCACCACTGCCAGAGTGGTTACAGAGTCACAGAATGGTTTGGGCTGGAAGGGACCTGAGGGACCAGCTTGTCCCTGCCATGTCACCCTGCAGGCCAGGCTGCTCAAAGTCCCACCCTGCCTGGCCCTGAGCTTCCCCTGGCGTCCTTTGACATTGTCCTGGCATCCTTTGCATGGCAAAACATGGGCTGTGCAGCCCTGGCAGGGTCTTCATTGCTTGGCTGCAAATATTTGGATGGTTCTGTTGTGGCAAGCTCCTTTTCCCTGCTGACACTGGGAGGGAAGGCTGACTGCAGGTGGTTTTTTTGGGGGTTTTTTGGGTTTTTTTGTTTTTTTTTTTTTTTTTAATTTTAATTAAATTTATTTAATTTTAATTTAATTAAATTTATTTTAATTTTAATTTAATTTTAATTTAATTTTAATTTTAATTTTAATTTTAATTTTAATTCTAATTTTAATTCTAATTTTTAATTTTAATTTTATTTCAATGTAATTTTAATTTTTATTTAATTTTGAATTTTAATTAAATCAATTTAATTAATTTTAATTATTTTTAAATTTTATTTTAATTAATAGCTGTAAGAACACAGATGCTGTCCACAAAATAGTAAATTGTGTTCCTTCAAATCTGTATCTTGCTGTTAATCTATTTCTTTTTTTTTTTTTTTTAAAGGCCTTAGCTTTGTTTCCTTTTTCTCTAATGAAGTTCAGGGTCAGCAGAAGTAAAACCTTAACTGTTAGAAAGTGCGGGTAGCAGCAAATTAAGTGGGTGGGGGAAAAATGCTTTTTCTGAATGCTCAAGTCAGGGATTTAAAGAGGAGATATCAGCATGTACTACATGAAAATCCTTGGGCCTGTCTGTTTCTCTGGCCCAAGGTGGTGCAGGTGTGCTGATCCCTGTTGGTGACTCAGATTTGTTCCACCCTCCCCTGAAATGCACTTTAAAAAGTGTAGGTGGTCTCCTATGGAAATGGTGCTAAGCTTAGATCTTAAAATAGTCACAATCTTCATTAAGGAATTATCAGGGACCATCTGCATCTGGAATTATTTTTCTTCCTGTGCCTTTTAATAGACTTGCGTGAATTGAAGAAAATGCAGGTTCCTGGATCAACATAACTCTGCAGAAAGGGACGAATTTAGACACAGGGCTGGGGAGAGGAAGTTGGGAAACAAATCTGACAAGGAGCTGAACGTCACCATGAGTCTGAACAACTTCAAATAAACAACAAACGTGGGAAAAAGTTCCTTCTTTGAATGCATCAGGGTCAGAGTGCTGGGGAGTTTGTGGGATGAAAAGTTTACGGGGCCGGTAGAGGTTCAAAAGTTGTGCCCAGATGCAAAAAAAAGAGAGAGGAGATTTTGGCACCGAACGCCACTTTATGGAAGATGAATTAAAAGACCTGCCTCAGCTATGAAATGCTGGTAGAACTGGTGCAGCATGAACAGGTAAAATGGTGCTCACAGGAGTTGTACTTGTTCTAGCAAACTCAGGGATTGCATTGTTGGTAGGGCCAGAGGAACAGAAAAGTGGCTGATCCTGCTCCAGCCCTTGAAAGAACTTCAGGGGATATCCAAAAGAGGAAGCCTGATGTCTTCATTTGCTCAGTAAAAACAAAATAATGTGACTAAAGCAGAATAATGAGGCAAAAACAGCATAATGAGACAAATCCTGGCATCGAGGGAGTTTTTACATGGTTTCTTTCCCTAACAGGGCAGAATGGAGCACAAATCCTCTGCAGTTAGCCAGCATTTCACCCAAAGAGGTCGAGTTAATACAATCCACTTGCATTCGTGCTGGGCACGGGCCAGGGACATTCGGTAATCTCACATCACAGGATTTTAGAGAGAAAACACTGAAAAATGCACAGTGTCCTGCTCCAGAACAGTCTTCCAGCCACGTGCACTTCAGGCAGTTCCTGAAGCAAGTGTGGTGCCAGTTTTCTGTATATTTGAATTTTTATTTTTTTTTTTTTAAATTCCAGGAACACATTGTTTTCCTGTGTCCACAAACACTTCCAGCTTACTTGTGGTTTCTTGTGGTTCCACAGCTTGTCTGCATGTTTGTTAAGAATTTATTGAGCCTGAGAGGCGGCTAGGTTCATTTGATGCCCTCTCATGTTCCCAAAAATACGATTATTCCACATCAGGTATGGTGAAATGCAGTCTGTCCTGTCAGCTTCCTGTTGCCTTATGCTGCTTTCCTCCAGTTTCAAAATTGCAGTGTTTGGTTACTTGCCTTGCCATCTGATTGATCTCATTGCTGCTCCCTGCAATTTTTCCTTTTCTGCTATTATTGAAGACAGAGGACTAAAAGTACTTGGAGCTTCAAGCTGGAAATTAACATGGATGTATGCAGTGTCAGAATAAGGGTTTGACTTCTCCAGCTTTGCTTCCCTCTAATTTTTACTCTGTGAAAAACCTTTCAGGTGCCTCTGTTACAGCATTTTTTTTTCCTACAAATTGGATATTGTTAAGTTTTAAAATTTGCTTTTCCAATGGTCACAGCTTACCCAGTCAGGGAAGGCATATCTCTGACATGCACTGAAGCAAATTATCCAGATTAAAATGAGTTTCACAGAGGCAAACCTGGAGTTTAATGTTGCATATCTAATTAAGGTTCTGTGATCATTTTGTCCAGAGGAAAAAAATTCAAAATCAGCCATAGCATCTGGTTATTCTTGGGTTGTTTTCATGGGATGTTCTTTTCATGCTATGATTAAGGCAGAGGAAGCATTTCCATAGTTTTAAAGCTAAGACGAAATCTGGCATCTGGGACCTTCATGTTTCAAAAGGGTTTAATCTCTTTTTAACCACTTAGACAGAAATTAAACACATCACTTCCAAACTGCCCTGTTTGCACACCCCTCCATCTGAGATTAATTGTGTGAATTTCAGGGTGATGGGAAAACCTGTGAGTATTCAAACATTCGGTGGGCTTAAATGCACGTGCCTAGAACATGCTTTTGGCTGTTGAAATAAAACCTGCACAAATTACTCTTCTTATCAGTAAATAGTGTAAATGCTTATCAAAGCCACCCCTCCATGGTCCCTGTGCCACCACGAGGAAGAAGAAATGCTTGTGGCGAAATTTTTTATCTGTTGGTCAAACCTTTTCCCCCAGGAGTGATGAAAATCTGCCAGGAGGAGCAAGTTCAGCCCTGTGTCCTTAAAATATCAATATTCACATTTTAGATACGGGATCCCTCGAGTGGATCTGAAAAACAGCTAACTGGAAATGACAGCATCAAAAACTCTAACTGGAAATTGTAGCATCAGATTGTTTCAATAGTGGCTCCTACTGCTGCTTTAAATTAAAATCAACGTGGCACTCTCCATTTGCCATCGTGAGGCACAGACAGAGGGCTGCACTTGTAGCTTTGGGCAACAGACTGATAACGCCCAGTTTTCCTGAATTCTCATTCCTTTGTGGGGGAAAAAAAATTCTCAGAAAATCTCAAATGACAGAAATTCTCATGTCTTCCATTTGAAAAATAAAACAAACCCAACTGAACTAAATGTCCAGTCTTCCAGCAGAGCCAAGCTTCCCTTTGGTCGCTTTAGGACAAGAGGAAATGGCGCCAGGGTGGGATCCAGTGGGAAATTAGGAGCAATTTATTTCTCCCCTGAAATGCTGGTGAGGCTTTGGAAGGGGCTGCCAGGGGAGGTGGAAGTGCTCAAAACACATCCCTGGAGGTGCTCAAAACCAAAATTAGGAAGGTGTGGCGCTCGTGATAAGGATTGTTGGGCAAGGGGGTGCATGGGAGAAGGTTGGACTTGAGGACCTTGGATGTCTTTTCCAACTTTTGTTATTTTATTTCCGACTTTTATTCTTTTATTTCCAACTTTGATTTGTTACAAATATTCTCAGAACATTTTATTGAGAGATTCTGTGACAATAAGGTCCGGCATTCCAAGATGTAGCTGGTCTCCAATATACACCAGTTAAAACTTCAAAATAAGTTTTGGCTTGATTCTGGAATTGCTGTTTTCTCTCATTTCCTAATTTTTTTAATTTTTGCTTTTCCTAATGTCATGCAACTTTTAATTGGACGGATTCTGATTTTTGTGGGTTTTTTCAGTTTTTTTGTGGTTTTTTCCAGTTTTTTGTGTTTTTTCAGTGTTTTTCTACCCACCGGCTGGAGAACCCACCTTGAGCTGCTGAGGGAAGCCAGGTACACCCTTCCTGCCTGGGGGAAAATCCTATCAGGAGCAGGACTTTTATTATCATTTATTATTACTTGGAAAAGGGGGTTCCCAAGGAAATGCTTTATCCTTGGCATGCCAGTGTCACAGCAAAGGAAATTGATGGGGTTTTGTTGGTCTACAATTGAGAATCAGACAGAGTTAAGGGATCAAATTTCAGATATTTCAGTATTTAATAAGGATTTTTGTGGTGCGATAATTTGTCAGGGTGGAATATGCCAAAATGCACACCCATGGTATATTGTGTGTATAAATTTATGGACTTTGCAAATTAGCATATCTGACAAGGATTCTCTAATGAGAGGTTTAAATGAATGGTGTGACATTCCTTTACTCTAAACTATTCTCTCCTAGATGGGTTTAATCTTGGTTTACAGAACATGTTCCAGAGAGGGCCTTGATTTCTTAAATTAGCTCAAGGATTTTTGGTTTTTAACTGTGAGGTTTTTGGGATGTTCGGTCCTCTGGGTTAGCAGGACATTAGGACTGGTTTAAGATGTCAGGTTTAAAGAATTACAAGTGTGTAGAGTAAGAATACTGAGGATACATAAAGGCGTAAAAAGATCAAAGGCAAAAAAATCATCCTGGCATCAGCCTCACATCAGCTGTGGAGGCACCACATTGTCATGGGCAGTCCCAAAGTGGCTTGGAACACCCCTCCCCTTCCAACACAGGGTTTTCTCCGAGGAAAATTCAGCATCTCAGGGGTTTTGGGGTTTTGTTTGGGTTTTTTTCCTGGTGCATTTGTGTTCAGGACGTTGGTGTGAGGACTGCTTCAGCCTTTGCAGCTCCTCCTCCTGTTCCACAGCCTCTTTCAGCAATTTAAACAAAAAAAAAAAAAAAAAACAAAACAAAAAACCCCAGCAAAACAAACAAACAAAGAAAAAAAGACAACAAAAAAACCCACCAAAACCAAACAAAAAAACACCCCTAAAAACCAAACAAAACATAACATAACAAAAACCCCCCAAAAACCCCCCAAAAAACCCCAAAAAAGCAAACAAAAAAACAAGAGTGAAAGAGATTCTCAGTTCACTGCTCTAACTGGAAGTTGCAGCACCAAATTGTTTCAACAGTGGCTTCTACTGTTGCTTTAACAATTAAAATCAAGCCACATTAAAGGACAAAATTTGTCCTTTCAAACTCCTGCGGACACAATTTTTCTGCCCTGCCTCAGCATTCAGCTGACCCAGGGTCACTGAATGGGAGTGCATCAGGCACAACAGTGAAAAATTCCAGTTTGTGGTCAGACCAATGCATCACAAAACATATTAGTGTGACACTATCAGTAAATAGAGAATTATTTCTCAAATTCCCTTTTCTTTCTTTGACTTCTGACGTGCCCAGTTCTCGGTTTCAGCACTACAAATGTGCTAGGTATGAATATGACCACTTTGAAAGGAACAAGGGGAGAACCTTCAGAAATTGTTTTGTAGACTTGGCAAAGGAAAGATCAACATTCGACCATTCACAAGAATTATTTTTTTTATAATTTAAAAATAAATGTCTAAAAAAAGGGCAGAAAAAAAAGTGCCTAGATTCTGATTCAGGTTTGCTTGTTTCCATAAAGCCCAGGTGGATTCTGGCCTCTCTGGATAGATGATATCATATATTTTATATTTTATATTTTATATTTTATATTTTATATTTTATATTTTATATTTTATATATATATATGCTCTGGTGAATCTCCAGCCCAAGTGGAGAAAATCAAATGGAAACCAGGAATTGAAAATTATCATGAGATTTCACCTCACCGTGGAATTGCTGTATTTTGTTCCCTCGGTTTTGTGCTTCTGCTGCTTCCCCTTGAATGACTGAAGAGTCAAAAAAAGTGGATTGGGAAGGAGAAGGGGATACCTGAGCTGCCAGGCCAGGTTTTTCTCGGCCAGGTGGGGTTCTGTCATTTCCACACCTTGCTGATGTTCCCTCGCTCTGTAGAGGAAAATTCAGGGCCAGCATTTCCCCCTGGTGCTCTGGATCCACAGCTTTGCATGGCTGACACGCTCCTGGAAACAAATTCTTGGTTCTATTTCATGTTCTCATGCTTTACTTCCAGCTAGGATATGACAAATTAGGAATTAAGTTAATATTTGTGTTAAAATGCATAGGAAACCTGGCTGTATTTCCCACCTGTGACTGTTTGGGGTGTTTTATTCCCTGTGGTATGCATGTGGTATTGCCAGGGGAAGGGATTTAGAGAAAATGGCAAAGGGTTCTGAAGGTTATTTTGGGCTTTGCTGAAAGATAATATGCAATATTGTGACAAATTCTGCAAACAATGTCTTTCATCAGAGTTCTGATTAATGTTCTCTTGGGTGCTCGTGCTCATGACTTGAATGGGAGTCACAGATTACATAAAGAGGAGTAGAATTTTCTCTGAGTCACTAAAAGAGAGTTTTAAAAAAAAAGGTTTAAAAGATAATATTTTTACAATTAGGCTTTTAAAACTTCTCTGTGAGTTTGTTTGGACTGTGGTTCATTCCACCCCTGAAACCCTGAAACTGAAATGCTAAATTCAATAGAGGCAAGGAGTCAGCTTGCAATCTGGAAAAATGTTTCAGAGTGAATCAGGGTGAAGAGTCAACTTAAAAGCTTTACCAGGATTCCTCCCCAAAGATGATTTCACATGAAGATTGCTTTTAAGTGATTTTTTTTTGTTGTTTTCAAAGGTAGGAGGAAGGATGGTTGTAGTTGATTGCACTAACCCAAGGAATTTGATGCTGAAATCGAGACAGGCTGAACCAGGGTGACCCAACAGGATGCTCTGCTGTGATGTGATTGCAGTTAATTTCTTAGAATACGTTTAAAATAAGTTTTTAATCTGGTTGTAATGGAATGAAACCCCGGCATTTAGCTGGTGGGAGGTGCCTCTTGCAGTTTTGAATTAGCTGCTCCTATTGAACCAGTGATTTTAAATGCCAAGAAGTTCTTTTTGCTACTTGATTCCACGTGCTTTGATCCCTCTCCAGGGCTGCAGTAATTTGGATAAATCTGTGTTTGGAGAGAGAGGTTTCTGAGCATCCAACACATGCCAGAGTCTCCCTCATGGAGGGACTCACAATGGTACAAACAGCAAAGGAAAAAGCTTCATTCTGGTAATTTCATTTCAGAATGCAAAGCAAATAGAGACAAATCTGTGTAGAAGAGTGCCAGCTTCACAAATTCCTCCAATTGTGCTCTGCAAAGCTGGAAATGAAAATGAAATTGTGGGTTTTGCTCTTTATCGTGTTTCAATGTTGTTTATAAATTTTATAGCTGAATTTTCAAGTGAATGGGGAGGGAAAAAAAAGGTGAAAAATTCCAATTTGGGTAACTTGGATACTCAGTTTGATTCCTGAGCATCAAGCTTTTTTGATCAACCTTCATTTATTATTTCTGAAGTGTAGGGGAAGTTCAATAAGCAAAACAATCCCGCAGTTAAACCTAAATTGAAAAGAATGTTTCTAATTTCAGTGGCTTTGTGCATTGGTAGTCAATAGAGACCAGATTTCAAATTGATATAGAAGAAGTGCTCATAATTTTAGTTGGCTGAGAAAAAAGGATCCTGACTTCTAAATTGTCTGCAATTGCCACATTGCCTGGAGGGAGACAGAGTTTTCCTTCCTGGAGATTTATGGTGTTCAAAAATTCAAGACGTTTAAGCCCACGGGAGTTTTGCATGTTCAATAATAATATTGCTTCCAATCAGAGTAAATTGAGATGCAGCAAAATAGTCCCCTGTGTTTTCCATGCTACAAAAAAAAAAAAAAAAAATCTGTTTCTGTTCAGAGAGCTGCTCTGAGGGGTTCTCACTGAGACTCCACAGAAAGACAGGATCTGAATCAGCAACACAGAAATAAGTTCTGTTTGGGGAACTGATGGAAGTAAGTTTTGTACGGGAAACTTCTTGAAATTATTGCAAATAATTGTATTTGTATTGCAAATAAACTTGTTTTTCCAGAGTACTCTGGACAGCCGTGGAATTTCACTGATCTAGAAGCTGTTTTGGGGTAGAGATGGTTTCTCTTTTATTCCTTATATGTACCTTTTACCTTGTCTAATTGTCTGGCCTTGATTTCTTGTGCTTGCTCTGATTTTCCACATCACCAAAAGAGAATGGAGTTGCCTGTGAACTCCTGTTTGGTCTTTTTTGGGCATCAGGCTGTTGTGTTATACGCAGTAAATTACTTCTAATCTCAGGGGGAAACTCTTATTTGGATTTTCATTTTGGCCCAAAACTGAGATTTCTGCTTTTACATGGATTTGGAACATTTGGAGTTAGCAGGAAAGTGATTTCCCTCTCTGGGACCAAAGCATGGTGCCAGACAGGGAAGTTTCTGATCTAAGTTTTTGATCTAACAGGGGAAGATTTTGATCTAAGAAGTTGTACATTCTTAGATCAAATCCTTATAAAATCAGGCAGCTGGATGCTGCAAAATTAAAAATAAAAAAAAAAAAGTGGGTTTTGGTTTTTTTGTTTGGTTTGGGTTTTTTTTTTTTTTTGTGGTTTGTTTTATTTTTTCTTTTTTGTTTGTTTGGTTTGGTTTGGTTTTGGTTTTGTTTTTTGTTTTTTATTTTGGTTTTTTTTGTTTGTGTTTTTATCCCTGTACTGTTTTTATAAAAAGATAAAAAGATGGTGCCCCCTTTGTTCGATTTTTGTACGAGCACCACGGGGCCTCAGTAAATTTAACCTAAAAACCACTTGGCCTTGAGAGCTCACAAAAAACTTGCACTCAGATGATCCAGGGAGGATGCAACATAGAAAACACAGAGTTCACCAGCCCTAGATGCTCTCTGGGTAAAAGGCTATTTTCAGACAAAAAGCAAATTGGAACCCAAGCTGCAGCACACTCAGGAGAGAGCAGATGATATTTCTGAGTTTTTACAACAGACACGGTTCTTGGTAATTCCTGTGTTCAATTTGCAACACCCAGAATCTTGACCTGAAAGCAAAAGGCAAAATTAAGATAATTAACATTGAAGGGGAGACTGGCTGGAGGACAGTTTAAGGTGTCTTTAAATTCTGCTCAGAATTAATCATTTGAACTTCATCTTTCCAGGTGAGATGTGTGTGCCTCGGGCTGACTGTAATTATGAGGAAAATACCTGCTTGGGTTTTCTTTTTCCAAAACCATGAATGAATAAAACCATATTATTTTGCTCTTGCTGGAAGGAATCCTGGCAGATATTTCTCTGAGAAGTTGCAGCAATCTGAGTGCTGGCAGCAAAAGCTCCTTTCATGATGCACTTTTTTTGAAAAGCTTTTATTAATTATAAGCACTTTAAAGAGATTGTTAGCATAACTCTGGAAATGATGGAGATATTTTTCCATGCTGGACATCACAAAGCCAAGAATTCAGCAGGACTTCTGTTGGAATTCACCTCTAATCCTCTATACAGCTGGATTTTGGTTAAACAGATATAAAATTATATTCTATTAATTATTATATATAATTATATTATTATATGTATTGATATTATATTATATTATATTATATTATATTATATTATATTATATCATATCATATCATATCATATCATATTTTGCTTGTTGTATATTATATATTACATATTACATATTACATATAATATTATATATTAATATATAATTAATATATTATATATTATTATATAATATATATTATATAATAATATAATATATATTATATATTATTATTATATGTATTATATATAATTATATTCTATACTGAATTAAAAAATGAAGGGGACACTCTCCCCTGTGATTCCTTGATGTGCTCCAGCACTTCCATGGACTGCTGGATGTGGATGGTGATGTAAAAGTGCAAAGAAAAATGCTGATAAGGAGCCCAGGAAGGAGGGGATGGAGTTGGGAAAGTGAAACAGTGAAAGGGAATTGGATCTGGAAGTCAGTGGGTAAGAAGGGATTAGGAAAGGAGTGGGAAAGGTGACTCAGGTCCAGACTGGGCAACAAAAAGGCTGAATCTGCCATGGTATGGAAGGGGAGAAATGTGGATGATGAGGCTCAAAGGCAGATGGAAAACAAAAAGGAAGTAAAAAATCAGAATATGTTACATTTTATATATATATAGGATATAATATTATGTTATTATTATAGGACATAATAATTGTATATATAATATTATTAATGTGTTTAATATTATTATATATAATATTACATTATATTGTAAGGTATATATTCTATCAAAATCTATGGAATAATAATAGTAATATAATAGTATTATTATTATTATTATTAATAATAATAATAATAATGATATGATATGATATTATATGATTGATGTGATGTGATGTGATGTGATATGATATAATATAATATAATATAATATAATATAATATAATATAAATAATATATAGGATTGGTAGTAAGTTTTTGATGGTGCCAAGTTGCTTTAAGGGCACTAGTGTTACTCCTAGCATCTTGTAGATCCTCCTAAACTCAGCCTAAGTTGGTGTTATGGTTAAGGAATATGTGAAACCATAATCTTGCTCTAGATAATCAGAGCTGTGAGATTTCTAAACAAGCCATTTATCTGATGGAAAACTGTAGCAAAGAGAGAGGCCCGGTTTTATAAGGGAAAAAACCCAACATTGTTCACATTAAAGCATTAGTGTGTTACTGTAAAGGCTTACATGTCATGGGGAGGTTGTTACCACTCCATGAATGAAATGCTGAAATAATTAATTTGCCTGACTGAAAAAAACCCAAAAAACCAAAAAAAACAAACCAAAGCATCCAACCCAGGGCAGGATCCACAGCCCCACAGCAAGAATAGCAAAGGGAAACAGCACTGCTGTCCAATCACTCAGCAAAACTCAGCCCAGGTTAATCCTTACTGCGATTTTCTATTTTTCTTCTGAAACAGGAAGAGGTTGACTCTGCAGGCTACTCAGATAAAAATTAAATAAATAATACTGATGAAATAAAAAAAATAAAAAAATAAAAAAAAGAAAAATAATAAAATATAAAATATAAAATATAAAATATAAAACATAAAATATAAAATATAAAATATAAAATTAAAAAAATGAAGTAAAATAAAAAATAACATAAAATATAAAATAAAATAAAATAAAAAATAAATTTAAAAAATTAAAAATAAAATAATGTAAAATAAAATACATTTAATTTTATATTTTATTTTATTTTATATTTTATTATTTTATTTTTATTTTTTTATTTATAAAATAAATAATAAAATAAAATAAAAATAAAATAATAAGATATAAAATAAAATAAAATATAAGAAGTAAAATAATGTGAAATAAAATAAATAATATAATAAAATAAAAATAAAAAATATAAAATAAAATAAAATAAAATAAAATAAAATAAAATAAAATATACTGATAAAACTGCATGTGCAAGCAGAAAATACCACTCCATTGCCATGGAGATGGGTCTCCTCTGGCCACTTCACCTACTCCTCCCCCTGCTTATTTCTGCTGGTGATAGATATCTGTTTCTCTGCGATTTTTTCGTCACCCATGCCACCAAAGCCACCCATATCTGAAAATCTGGCCTGAAAAATCTCTATCACCTGTGTCCTGCTGCTCAGCAGACTAAAATACATTAAAGGAAGCCCTACAGCCATTAGGGAAAGGAAGGGAGAGAGGGGGCAGAAAAGATTCCTGTCCCCAGGTATAAACCTCAGGGAAAAATGGGCAATATTTTGGGATATTTTGTCTGAAATATCCCAACTTGTTTGTGCTTCCTCCTACCTTGCTCCCAGTCCTCTCATTCCTCCCCAGCTGCTGCCAGTGCTCAGCACTCAAAACACAGGCAGGAATTTGGGATAGACTGTCAATGACAGGATTACTAGTCTAGACACCAGGGATTAAATCAAACTGTGAAATGTTCTTGATGGGCTAAGAGGAGTGTGACAAACTTCTCAAAATTAAAGGGAAAAACAACAACAAAAAAACACCTCTCCACACCCAACAAAAACCCTTTGATATCAAAACAAATTAATCTCGTGGTGGGCCACAAATGAAACGAGCAAATTTAATTTGTGGGGAAAAAACCCAAATGACACAATTTCACTTTCTTTTGCCTCCCATGGCCTCTGTGGAACCATTCCCTTTTTCCAGGGACCACCAGAAGAGACCACTGGTTTCCTCATCAAGCCTGTGCTGTGAATCTGACTCCCTGAGTGGCTCCTGAGAGTCACTAGCAGTTGTCTGCCTCAATAAATCTCAGGAAAAGGAAAACAAAGATGCATTGTTTGAACATGCACTGTCAGCGAGGAGTAAATAAGCACGATTAATGCTTTACTTTAGAAAACGTCTGGTTTCTGTACCCAGGGAGAAAAAAAAAACCCACCAAAACCTGGAGTGTATCTGTTGTTCAGCTGAAATGTAATAATACAAATTGGTTATAAAGAAAGCTGTTTATACAAGCCCCTCTCTGCCATTATTCCTTTCCTCTCTTCTCTGCTGTTATTTATTTTAAATTCCAGTTTAAGTGGATTACATTTCATCTGTAACCGGTATGTGACTACGTGCTGCCACAATGCCAGCTCCTGCTAGGACCTCACTGGAAACAGCAGCCCCCCACCCTCCTTCTGCATCTACAAGAGACTTTCCAGGGTTTTCCTTTCTAAAAATTATTAGGGAGGCATTCTGGTTTCAATACACTGAATTTCTAAAGGGGTATTTCACAACCAGTATCAAATCACCTGTGCATTGCCCAAACCTGCTGTAAAATAACATCAGCCAGGTTTTGTGCTCAAAGATGGGCAAAAGAAGGGTTCATTAAACAGTCTATTTTAATTCATAACAGCAGTCTATCCCCACTCTCCAAGAAGAACTTCTGATGAGGCTCAGAGCTGGGGAGGAAAATCAAGTTTGAAACATGACATCCCTCCTCTGTGTGAGTGAGTCACTGTGCTGGGGCCTTTTCAGCCCCTGAGCTGCCTGCCTTGCCCTGCAGCTCAGCCTCTCCCTTCCCACCCTCTTTGTCATCACAGCTTTCCACTCCCGGAATAAGACATAATATATATTATATATGTATTTTATTATTTTGTATATATTTATTTTATTTATTATTATCTCTTTATTATTATATATTTTATTATTTATTATAAATTATATTATATTATATATATACATTATATATAAAATATATTATATATTATATATATTATATAATTATCTATAACATAATTATAATTAAATAATATAATTATAAATTATATAAAATTTATAATTATATATTATAAAATATTCTATTATTATATAATATTTTTCATCATATATAAATATTATTTATGCACAATAATAAAACCAAACCATGCATTATAAAAGAAGCCTTTTTCTGGGTGTCGTTGCTGCTCTGCATTGGTCTTAATGTGCATTATCTGAAAAGCAAAAGGAGAAAAAATTTGGCCCTCAGGCAACTTTCTGTAGAAAAACACTGCTAGCAAAGTATGAATAAGCCAAATGCAATAATTAAATTACTTTAATTTTAAATTTTTTTCTTTAAAAAAATAAAGACAAATAAACCACTAATTTTTATGTGCTACAGTATTCCGTAAAACTGCTGTTGCCTATAGGGAGAATTTGAAATTAGCTCACTTTTCACACAGAACAGTGCTCAAAGCCTAGTGTTAACAATGAATTTTTTATGTTTTAAATTCTTCTGAGCTGAGGTGAAATGACTGACAGATCCTACTGGTATAACTGCAACCCTGGAAATATTTTGTTTTATTTTCCCCTGAATCACATGCAGAGAGGAGTTACTTTCACTCCCTCCCACGTTAGCCCCAATAAACTTTAAGAGCTTCCTGTTCTGATACTGTGAGCTGCTTGGGCTAAGTCCTGGGTAACATTTATCTCGTTTGGAGCTTTTTCTGAAGGCTCTTAAATGCTACATCTCGGGTCCTATTTCATGTATTTAATTTTAGGGTGTTCCCTGGGCCTCAGGAGTCTGACAGTGAAATTTTTAGTCACTCTGAGAGTAATCAGGAATTGTATAATCACTTTTTATTGCAATTTATATTGTATGTCACTTTATATTATGTTATATAAAGTGATATCAAATATCACTTTTATATAATATATATTTTATATTATTTTATATTATATTTAAAATTAACTGTATTTTTATATAATATTTTAAATAAAAATTATAATAACTTTATATTTATATTAAATATTTTATAGTAACTTTATATTTATATTATATATTTTTATAATAACTTTATATTACTTTATATTATATGGTCTCTATTTGGCCATGCCTCTTTTATCTCAGCTGAGCGGCACACAACAGCTCCCCAACTTTAATTTAATTTGGTAGGTTGGCACAAGGGAATTCAAACCAAAACTGAATTAATTTGGTCTGGTAGGTTGGCACAAGTGAATTCAAACCAAAACTGAATTAATTTGGCTTGGGAGCTTGGCTTTGGATTGTTAGGAGTAATAAAAGGAAGTAATAAAGCAAGTAAAGTAATACAGTCAGTAAAAAAGGAAGTAAAGTAATAAAAGGGAGTAACAAAAAGGAACGATTGTCTGTGGGGCTGGAAGATCCATGGAATCCATGGGATTGCCATGGAATCTGAGGGTCCAGTTTGGATCCAAAAGTTCTAAAAAAGCCATTTTGTACATCCAGCCATAAATAACTTCACAGGGTTGTAAGTGTTTACTATAAATTCACTCTATCTAACTGATTCTTCTGGAGATCTGTGGGATTTAATCCTCATTGTTTTGTAACCTGTGACAGCAATATTCGAAACCCAATTGTTCTGTTATTGTTATAACCAGGGTGCAGGGAGAGGTAAAACACTCCCAAATCCACATCCAATTCTTCCCCTTGATCTGTGTGTGAATATTTTCCTTAAGTCCTTAGGACTGAACCTGGTGCCTCTCATGACACCAGTTTTGCAAGAGGAATTTTCATTTGTGATTTTAGGGGCACACATTTAAGAGGAAGAATTTATTTTTCATACATTTATATGTTTTTTTAATATGTGTATTTTGGTTCTTGATACAGTCATGATTATTCCCTGCCTCAATCAACAATGAGTATACACAGTAAATTAGTAATTTATTTAATGGTTTTATAAACGCTTGGATTAGCTCAGCACTGCCTTGCAAATAAAGTTCATGCTTGTGGTGGATGGAATGGGATAAGGGATAAATTTCACAGTAAAACTGATATTTTTTTATCCTAAAGGTAGCATAACCATCAAAATTCTTGGTGCCAAACTGTTTCCTTTGCATGAAGAACTTCAGGATAGTTATTTGCAGAGGGACAAAAGCCAGTGATGGGTGAAGAGACCTATTTATTCCACAAATATCAGTAAAATTACCCAATGTCTTATGGGACTGCACCATTTTGGTCACTCTGACTGCAGAATTCCTGTAGGTTTAAACTTATTTTAGGTTTGCCAAGGGGAATACAACACAGATGAGGCTGGGGTGTGAAGGGCCCAGCAGTCTCCCTCCTGCAAAACATTTCCATTTTAAAACCTGTGAAAAGGACAGAATGCGTGCTCACATATTTCAAAAAACTATAGGAAAAATGGTGAGGGTTTTCTTGGTTTGTTTAGTTTGTTTTAGTTTGGCTTGGTTTTTTTTGAAGGTTGTTGTTTTGTTGTTGCAGTTCGGTTGGGGTTTTTTCCCCAAACTCTACACTAGAGTGTGGTTATTGCAGGAAATGGTACTAAAGCTCATCCAAAATTATTCTGGAGGGGTTTGGTGCAGGCAGGGCACGCTGGCTCACCTGGAGCCACCTCACAGAGCAGCAGAGCAGGAGCTTTTCCCAAGCAGGGAATTCTCACCTGGATATTGATGCTGGAAAGGCCAGGGGGGAAGTGGGTTAGGGCTCCATGCGCTGCCTCTGCTGTGTGTGGGTGTCTGCTGGGACACCAGAGACAGGGTCTGATATCTGTCAAAAATAAAAATAAAAAAGCTGAGTTTTAGGATGGGAATGTGCTGCTGTCACTTTATAGACACATCTTTGGGAACCTGCTGTGTCAGGTTGAAAAATTTAGCTGGGGGTGTGTATTTATTTTATTTTATTTGATTTTATTTTAGTTTAGTTTAGTTTAGTTTAGTTTATTTTTTTACTTTTTGTTATTTTATTTTGTATTTGTCATCCGCCAGAGGTGGGGCAGTTCTCTGCTGTCCATGGGGCAGTGTTCTTTATCTCTCCCACAGCCAATCCTCCCTCCAGGAGCTCTCTGCTGTCCATGGCCCATTCATTATTAATCACCTCCTGTCCCTGGCCAGGGAGTGTCCCTGCAGGGCTGATCCAATCCCAGCATCCCATAGGGAGATGCCCCGCCCAGGGGAGGAGCCAAGCATTCCTACCTGGATCCAATCTGAGCTTTGGGACACCCCAGCAGCCTCTGCCCCCTGCACTGCCAGAGGAGCGGCTTTCTGCTGCCCCGCATGGCCAGAGGGAGCCCAGGCCCATCTGCAGCAGCCCTGGAGCTGCAGAGGAAAACTCCCCCCTTGTGCAGGATCCCTGCTGCAGCAGAGCCACAGCTGGCACTGCAGGAGGGCTGAGCCCCCATGGGATGGGGCTGGGACACCGCCCTGGCACTCAGGGGGCAGGGACTGTGATCACTCTGGCTGTGGGTTGTTTTTGTTGTTTGTACTATTTCATTTTTATTTTATTTTTCCTAGAGCAGAACTGTTATTCTTACTCCCATGTCTTTGCCTGAGAGCCCCTTAATTTCAAAATTACAATAACTCAGAGGGAGGGGGTTTGCATTTTCTGTTTCAGGGGAGGCTCCTGCCTTCCTCAGCAGACACCTGGCTTTTCAAACCTGCTCAGCTGAGATCAGCTCAGGGCCCAGCCCTGGGTCCCTGCTCTGCTGGAGCTGCTGGGAGGTCACCCCATTCCCATTCCCATTCCCATTCCCATTCCCATTCCCATTCCCCTTCC
Source organism: Melozone crissalis (assembly GCF_028551555.1). NCBI lineage: Eukaryota > Metazoa > Chordata > Aves > Passeriformes > Passerellidae > Melozone > Melozone crissalis. The sequence goes on from NW_026535783.1 coordinate 209,424, forward strand.
CATTCCAACATCAGGGAATATCTTTGCAGACAAGGCAGAGATTTGCAGTGGAAATGTTATTTTGAGCAGATACCCTAATTACCACTGATGGGCTTAGCCCCAACCAATCCCTCTAATCCCTCCTAAAACTGCTCCTGCTCTTGGTCTCTGTGACATCCTGTGGCAGCCAGTACCACAAATATAACACCATGTGACAAAACCAGAACAGACAAAAATCTCGTCATTGTGTTTGGTTTTTTATGGGGTTTTTTTTAGCTCTTCTGAGAAGCTTTACATTTTTTTTTCCCTGAAAAATTTCCTAGGTGACCTATCTAACAACTTACATTTGTGACATGTCCCTCAGCAAACACTTCTTTCCCAGGGATTTTAAAGCTAAGAAATTACAGCAAATCTTTAGATGCTCATCCTTAAATGTCATAGTTTGCTGGTGAGCACAACAGTGCTGGGTTCACAGTGGTGGACTCAAAGACCTTAGAGGTATTTTTCCATCTCAACAGTTTTATTATTAAATAATATATTAAACAATAATATAATTAATATTATTTAATTAAATAATAATATAATTAATAACAATACAATCAAAGTTAAAATATTAATATTAATGGTATATTTAATACATTAATATTAATAGTATAATAAACTAAAATGATATATGTATAATAATGTTATGGAATTATCATTAATTGCTAGATTAGCAGCTCATATAGATGATTTCTAGGTTTTAATAAAGCTTTTTGCATGATAATTGTTTCTGCAAGGAGCCGTCCATGTAGTTGTCACTTTAAGTAACATTTTGAGGACTTAATAACACACTTTGAAAGAATCAGTTTTGAGCTATCCCAGAATTCATTCTGTAGCTTATAAACATTTAATCTTGCTTTCCAGCTTTTCCTTTGATTGGGAGTTTATTAAAAACAATGAGACATGCCAAGCTCTCCCATTACAAAGTCAGTAATAAAATGTTGCATGTCCATCGTTGTCACTCCCAAATAATTCAGTAAAATGGGAAAGGAAAGCACTTTATTTTTTGATGAATTTCACTTGTCAATGCTTTGGAGACACTGCTTTTCTAAAAAGAAATGAAACTGGACTAATGACTATAACTGAGATTGCATTTCTCATCAAACAAAAAAGAATCACAACATGAGGAGATACAAAGAAATCAAGGTTCCAGCCACGTTTTCCTGCCTGTGATGGTTTTTAGCTCCACAGATCCCTTCTTGTACAACAGCCTGTGCTTAGGTAAAGCAAATCATCACGATTTGGGCAGAGAAAAATGGAAATTTTCTGTTAAAAAAAAAAAGAAAATGGGAAATTTCTGTCTGTAATGACATCTTATGTTCAAACTTATGGGCATTTTTGCCTCAGAAGAGCTGCCTGAAAAACAACTGCAATGAAAAAAACCCTGCAATTCATATTTCACAAGAGATGGTACCTGGAAATATTCCAGTTCGTTGCTTGCTATCTACCCCACTACGGGAGGAGAGTAGATATTCCCTTTTTTCTTCATGTATTAGAAAAAGAATTTTTAAATATTCCATTATTTTCCCTGTGATCTTATAAACAAATAAATGTGTTACAAATAAATTTGCATGCAAATTTCAAGAAACCCATGGTTGCTTGTCTTTTTTTAAAAAGTGCTCAGATAAAACCATTTTGGAGTTTTGAGTGATAATCAGGGAATAGATATTTCTAGGTAAAGGTTGTCTTTTGCAATAATGCAAGGGGAAGTTGTCTTTAATGAGGAAAATGAGAAATGCTGTCATTTGGTGTTAAAACTTCCTGCATTTCCCTGGAGTCCAAAGATTATTTCTTTTCTGTCATTCCCTTTCACAATTTTTCCTTGGGCTGATGTTGCATAACTACATCATCAGGGGGAAAAACAGCATCACAGGCTTTTCAAAATTTGTTTGTATGTCTTTGTTGGGTTTTTTGTGTTTGTTTTTTTTTTTTTAGTAGCAGCAATATACTTTAGGTTTGAAAGTACACTCTCCTTTTTTAGAAAAAGAGGCAGGAAGTGTTTGAAAAGTAAAACAAACAGAAGAATCCATATGCTATTATCTGCATGGGGTTTTTAACACTTATTGTTGTGCTGTTTTGGAGATGAGCAATTTAAGTTTTCTGCCATGAGCAGTGAGCTGGGAGCTGGGGAAATTTGCCCTGATTTTGGTTCCAGTTTGGGTAAAGAGGCTCCCATTCCTGCTGTGCATAAAATAAAGAGCTCAGGACCTCTCCTGTGAAGATTTCAGAGCAGGCCCAGAGTGGCTGCATTTTCAATATCTGAGCCTTGCATTTCAGTGGGAGGTTCAAAGGACACTGATTTTTTTTTTTTTTTTTTAATATAGGTTTTAATGTAGGGTTTGGATTTTCCTTTTGGAGCATCTCTGGGCAGGACTTGGACTGCGAGGCCTGAATATGCAAAATTCCACCTGGGAAGGTGATGGGTGAATTAATGCCAAAGACATAAGCAAGGAGTGACAGGAAACATGAGCAAGGTTTCACGTGCGAACCTCCCCAGTACCCCCAAGAAATGAGCTCAAGCTGTGGGCTTGATATGGATTCATATTTCAGCCCTGCAACAGTCCAAAGGCCTTCAGCTCCAGGGATTCCATTTGTGCTGTATCAAAGGCAGAAGTCAATTGGGAAAAAAAAAAAAAAAAGTTAGATCTGGGCTAAAGTTTAAATCTAAACAGTCACAGAGTTGAATGGGGCTGGGATTGGGAGCTGTGGCTGGAGCCAGTGTTCACCTCTAAATACAAATTCACTTTCAGTACAACACACACACACACAAAAAGTGAGACACAGCTGAGAAAGAAGCTGCAGCTGAATGAGAAACAGATTTGCAGCTAGCACAAATGAAATTAAGGGGATGTGGGTGCAAGCCAGCCAGTGTATTCTGTTGTGAGACAAAATGTTTAATTTCCCATTTGTGATAACACCGAGGAGCTGAGCAGGGCTGTGCCATGAATGTTCCCTCACGCAGCACTGATTGCCAGGAGCTGGCAGTGCATGAAGCCTTCCCACTGCAGGCTGCTTTCCCCAAAAACCTCCTACCCCTCTGCCTTGACATTGCAGCAGCCCTCTTGAAAACTGCCAGATATGCCTTGAAAAATAGGGGTCTGAAAGAGAAAATACTGGGATTTTTGCATTTCTGTGTATTTAGGATGCCAGCCACAACATGTGGGCAATTTGCAGTAAGAGTTCTGCATCTCTTTTAGCAATGGGTGCCTTGAAGTTTCAGATTGTGAAGAGCAGAAGTAAAAATATTTGTTCTAAATGTAAACATTGTTGCACTTTCAAATTGGTAATTTTTAAGTGGTAGAGATTTACCTGCCCCTCATTAAGGAGATAATTAGCTTTCAAGCCATAACCAAGAACAAAGGGTGATATTTACTTCATTTTCTTACTCCTGTTTTCTACCCCTCCTTCCATGTTACCCCAACTATTTTTTTTTAATTACTTTTTTTAAACCAGTGATTAGACCAACTGGACTCGATACTTAAACCGCACAGGGTTAAAAGTATAGCTTCCCTTATATTTCTGAACTTTCTTCCATCAAAATCTTGAGGAAGATGATCTCTAATTTCACTTCCTCAGCATGAAAAGCAAAACATCTGCTTGTCTTAGTTTCCCACCCCTGGCAGCTGACTTTCAAGACAGCGAGTAAGCAATGACATGCCTAAGATTAAAACACAGAAATCTGCTGTGTTCATGCTGGCATGGGAGAGCAGCAGTGCAACGGGGGGAAAAGCACCGAGTTTCTATCACACTCATAATTACAGAGCACAGATAACAGCCTGCACTTAGCACTTTAACATATCCTGGCCCCTGCTCTGCTTTTTCTGGCCATTGCCAGTGGGAAGGGGATGGAAGCAGCTGGTTTGGGATTCCCCTGCAGCGAGCAGAGCCCAGCTGCTGCTCAGGGGTTTTTGTGTCCCCCCGCTTTTCACACACACAGACCCCAGACACCTGCCCAGAGCCATGGGGATGGTCGGGATGGAGCCACCAGGAGGGGATTTCAGCAGGAATTTGGCCAGAATTCTCTGGAAATGAACTTTTCAGTGTCCACAGAGCCCTAAAATACAGGGAGCTTGGGATGAAGCTCCATGTCTTCCATGCTTTCAACATCTTAGCCAATATCTGGGCCCAGCAGAGGATATTTTCATTGAAAAAACCTGTGAAAATGACAGGATGTGTACTCACATATTTCTATATGTGATATGTACTCACATATAGAAAAAACTATAGGAAGAAATGGTGAGGGTGTTCTTGGTTTTTTTAGTTTGTTTTAATCAATATCCCCCCTTCATTTTTGGTTGAAAGTTGGACCTGATGGTCTTGGAGGTCTCAATAATTCTATAATTCTTTTCTATTACCTGTTCCACTCACTCACTTGCACAGTGAAATTGAGCATTTTTCCCTTTTTTATTAATTTTCCATGTTCTCTTCAATGGCCAATATTATTGTGATGATAGACATAAGAGGATAATCTTTCTATTTCAAGTTATTTATTCGTAATGAAGTCCAGCCATACTTCACCTGTGTTCAAAACCTTTCAGGCAGAAATTAGGGATGGAATAGTGGTACAGCTGTTCCATTTCTTTTGTGCAATGGCTGTTAACTTTAAAAAAAGTTGAGCTGGGATCCTCTCAGTGATGTCTTCTGAGCTATTCCTTGCTGACTCAAAAAGTCCTTCTGGTCTCTTCTGGAGTGGAGAATATTCCTCCACTCCTGAGGGGCCTCTCTCAGTTTCCAAGAGCTCTCAAACATGACAGAGAGCAGCCTTAGGAGGGCATGGACTTGGATGAATGTGCTGTCACCCATCCCTTCTCCAGCTCCCCGCTTCACCAGGGAATTAATACAGGCAGGGGCTGGTCTCCATGCTCCACAATACAGCCAAAGAGCCTGCACTTATCCATCGTAAAACTCTGTATTTCAAGAGCGTTGAGTGGCACCAGGAATAAATTTGTCTGCCCTGCTCTGGTTTATTTCCTTATCTTGCTCATATGTGTGATAATCCAGTCACTCTGGAATTCTACAGGGTCGAGCAAGTAATTTATTAATTGTTTTGCTCTTCCTCCTTTCCCACGTGAATGGTTTCTTAGTTATAAAAATGAGACTTGAAGGCTTTTCTGGTTTTGCACTAATTTCTGCAGGTTCTTACCTCCACAGCTGATGGTATTAGCAATGATAATAAGATTATTACTAATGATTTTGGTAGTTTTAACATTATGCATCCTCCTGAATCTGCCAGTACACACCAGCATCCTTTGTACTGCATAACTAACCTAGAATGTAGGAAAAATATATTTTAAACTCAGAGATTTTCCTCTTTATTTGTGTTATCTCCTCTGTTTTGATCAAAACCAGAAGCCACCATCGGTCTGAAAGGGAAACTGCAATTACCTATGCTACTTTGTAGCTGAATTGGAAAGTTTGGGTTTTTTTCTTATCATTCCACAATTTTCAATGTGCAGGGGGGGTTTGGTGACATAAATATTGTTCCTCTTCAGTCACATAAAAATTCTTGATTTATGCAGCCATGCAGTGGGTTTAACATAATGATGGAATTGTAATAAATCCACAGAATAATTTCTTTGTCATTGCTGTCACATTACCTCTAGCCTTCTTATCCAGAGTAAAAATAGACTAATCATGTGAGAAAAGTTGATCTCTGAATTTTTTTTTTTTTTTTTGCAAACCCAGAAATTAAAAGCTATGGATTTACTATATCCTCACAGGCTAAAACCCTTTGAATTCATGAGTGTTTTGGCTCAGCTTGCCTAGGCAACAAAACTTTCAGTCCTGACCTAAGCCAGTCTTTCCCTCCCATTGTGATTTGCCATCCCTAATGATAATGTGAGTAGACAATCTAGGACAAAACAGGTTTAAATCCTCTTAAGCTGTAAAAAAGAAAGAGAACCCAGGGATGTCTGGGCTGGTTTCTTCATCAGAGACAAGGTACACACCCATCACACAGCAAAACATCTGGACAGCATCAAACTATCTGGGTGGAGGGGGCAAAAGTCTCTGCTGAAGTCTTTCATGAAAGATTAAATCTCTGCCTGTTTTTTTCAAATACAGTTGTTCAAAGGTGCCTTAATTTCATGTTTCCAATTAGTCTGAAAACTTAAGTTACCCATTTTTAGACACGGCTATAAAACACAGATTTGGTTTGGCAACAACATAAAGAAGAGGTTTCAATATTTCATTTTCGCTTTGAGGAGGAATGAATTCTAATCTTGAATATCGTGTTGTAGAAAAGCAGGTCTGCAAAAAACTCATGTCCCCATTGTGATGGCTTCACAAATGGCAAAAACAGAGGTAGGAACAAACGGAGCAATTTGATTTCTGTGAATGAAGAGGGTTTGACCATTATCCTGCTGTACTCAGAATTACACTTTCTTACATTTCTGCTCTGGTCTGTGATGTGGTTTCAGGTGTGGTTTCCCCTGGGGTGGTTTTATTTGGAGTGATTTGGGGTAGCAAAGAGAAAGGCAAGGCTCTGGGGTAGGGGTGACACCCAAGGCACACCCTGGGCTGCTCCCTTCTCTCCCAGGGACATTCCAAGGATTCATCCCAGCCGTCCTAAAACACTCTGGCTTTTCCACTGATGGTGAGCGGCACTGGCAATGTGAGCAATGAGGCAAAATAAACCATCTGCCCAGGTTTGGTGTGCTGAGACCTCATGATTTTGCCTTTTGACCCAAAGGTGATTCTGTGTGCTGTAGGGTGCCCTCCACGAGTGGCCCAATTTTTCTCAAATAATTTCAGTGCTCCTGCTTCCTGATGTGTGGGTGTAAGCCCTGCCTATCAAAGCGTTTTCCCAGCTGTGAAGAGGCTTTGCTGCTCCTCCAGGAGGACCTGGACGCAGCAGAAGAAAAGACCAGCCTGGCTGTGCTTCCAGTGTGACCTTGGCTTGGGATGTTTAATCTCAGAGAGTTTCCTCTCTCCCCCACAGCCCCAAAAAAAGGGGATAATAATAGCTGCCCATATCATCAGGGGGGTGTGAGGATTAATGAGTTAATGCCTTTAGGGCTCTCTGCTGACAAGAAGCTGCCTGAGTGGCGTGACAGAGCACAGGAGCTGGCAGGGCAGGAGTTGTTCATCCACAGTGTTGATTAGGGGGGCAAAAAAACATCCAGGGCAGAGCAGACAGCAGCCATAAAAGCTGAAGGAGCTGCAGAGGCCCAGCAAGGCTAGGAAATGGCTTGTGGCCCACTAGATGAAGAGGTTTGTGTTAAAAATTTCATCCCACACCCAAGGGGGAGGCCTTTGGCACACCCATGTGGCACCCTGCATGGGACAGGAGCAACTCAAGGCAGATCATCCAGGGAAAAGGGGGCAAAACGGTGAGAGGAAAGGGGATGGACTAGCAGAAGGAAAAAAGAGCCACATTCTCAAAGTCTGTAGCAACAGTAGTCCCCCAAGTGTTGTGCCTGTGTGTGCCCAGCCCTCATAAGGGATTTTGGATGCTGAGAAGGTACCAGGGTCATCTTAGGTCCTGGATTAGAGGCTGTGATTCCTACAGGCACAACCATGTATCTTTCTTTGGCCCACAGTGATTCCCTTTATTTCTTCTGACAATTAACCTGCTTTTATTGCTTGAAGTTTTTTTTTCCTTCTTACCTCCTCCCCAGTAACTGATCCTAAAGGGAAAACAAGAACTGAATCCATTAGCAATCAGCATATTCCAATCTAATCAGGATTGGAATGATAGTTTAAACTTCATGAGAAATTATTTATATGAAAAAATCTCATCTCTCAGAGCATTTGATGTGAATTTCAGCTTTCGCAGTAGGCTTCTGTTGCTCGATTCTCGCAGTTACTGACACATTATTGTATCTGTGTGAGCATGTTCAGGACTTGAGGTGAGGTTCTGAGTGATCTAAAGGAGAACATTTGAGAGGCTCTCCTAATGAGGGCACAGGCTTAGAGATAGACAGGAGGGTTGGCAAATCTTTATGCTGAAAAAACCCCTCGGAATAAGCTGGTAGTGTGTGCTGGGACCCCAAAGCTCCGTGCCGGGCCCAGAGCCCCGAGCCCAGAGCCCCGTGCCGGGCCCAGAGCCCCGAGCCCAGAGCCCAGAGCCCCGTGCCGGGCCCAGAGCCCCGTGCCGGGCCCAGAGCCCCGAGCCCAGAGCCCCGTGCCGGGCCCAGCCCAGCGGGGGCAGCAGGGCAGGGGCCATTCTGCCCCTCTGCCCCTCAGGCAGAGCCCACCTGCAGAGCTGCCCCAGCCCCGGCCCGGCCCAGCAAGGAGCTGCAGCTGCTGCAGCCGGGCCAGAGGAGGCTCCGGCACGGGCACAGGGATGGAGCGGCTCTGCCGGCACCAAAGGCTGCCGCGGCCGCCGTCGCTCACCTGGGCACCAGAAGCTTTGGCCTGAGCTCGGGGCGGCCTCGCGGGGCCCGGAGGGGCCGCGGCAAAGACGGACACGGACGATTGCCGAGGGCCGCGGGGACGGCGGCCGGGGAACGGCTCCCGGTGCCAGAGGGCAGGGCTGGCCGGGATCTTGGCAATGAGGAATTGTTCCCTGGCAGGGCGGGCAGGCCCTGGCACAGGGTGCCCGGAGCAGCTGGGGCTGCCCCTGCATCCCTGGCACTGCCCGAGGCCAGGCTGGACACTGGGACAGTGGGAGGTGTCCCTGCCATGGCAGGAGGGTTTGACAGAGCTGAGCTTTAAGGCCCCTTTCAACCCAAACCCTTCCATGGTTCTTCAATACGATTAGATTGTCATTATTAGCTCCTGCAGGTGTTCTTTTCCTGCTCCTTGACAATGTTTTCTGTAACTGCTCAGTAGGATGATGTCCTCCTGCTTTTACTATGCTTAGTAAAATCCAGCTTGACCCAGGTGGGACTCAAAGGCTTTTTGACAAAAAAAAACAAAACAAAACCCAAAAAATGTAAAAAAACCCCCAAAAACAAAACAAAACAAACAAACAAACAAAAAAAACAAAGAAAAACCAATCAAAAAACCCCCCAAACAACCCCAAAAATCCCCAGAAAACCAACCCCAACCAAACCAACGAACCAAATACAAAATCAACCAGAAACAACCAAACAATAAAAAACAGCCAAAAAACCCTCCAAAACCAATCCCCAATGAAAACCAAAAGAAAGAGAGACAAGTCTTAGCATTTAGCTTTAATGACAAATGACAATTAGGCAATTAGTACACTTACTCTCTTTCTAAAGCCTATAAAGATTTTATTTAGAAGGTAACACATTTTAAGGAAACTGTCCATGCTTTCCCTGTGTTCTTAGTTTTGAACATCACTGTAGAAATGCCTCTGCCTCAAGGCAGGGATTGGCTACATCCACCCTTTTGCAATAAAAAACCCTTCTGACTGCAAGTAGGGCAATACCTCTACTTCACTCAGAAATCCTGCTGCGCAAACAAGCTCATTTTATTCTGGAAACAAGGCAGAGCAAACCTTATTTCTTGTAGAACTGCTAAATCTCAGGTGAGTCCCCCACTTTTCATGCCTGAGACTTTATGTCACAACCAAGACCTTTCAAAATGAAAAGTATTTGTGCAAAGGATACACATCTTCATGGCACGTACCACCACCAAGTGTAATTGCCCATTTTTGTGACTTTCTTCATCTGCTTTACAGCTCTGCGATTCATATCTCCAGGGATATGTATAAATTGCTTCTATCTCTAAAAAAAAAGCCATATGCATTTCAGCATTGCTATCTTTTTGCTCTGGAGACGTAATAATGCAAATAACTCATCAACAGTTGGGTTCCTTCCCATGTAAAGTGTGATAAGAAATGATTAATTCTTATGCCAGAGTCTTCTTTTATTCACATCACAATTTTACAGAAGTTTTGAAAATCATTTGTTTAGCTGAAGCAGTACAGGAACTTAAATACAACGTATAGACTGAAGATTATCATTCTACCTTCACAGAATTAAGGTTGGAAAACACATTTAATATCACCAAACCAAACCACACACCCCAGTAATTGCAGGGGGAGATGTCACAAAGCTACAACTTATTTGGTGGCAATTACTGTCCTTATAGAGGAAAATAAGCTCAGGAGGGTCCATCCTAATTCACAATGCACCCCACAGGTGTTTGGGAAACAAAAGCAACAGAAGATATCTTATCTGCACCCTTCTTCAGGGGCTTGGCATGACCATCCCAATGCCCAAAGGTTTTGGGGTAAAAGCCTGTGGATTTGTGGATTTTTCCTTTTTTTGGAGGAAAAAATCCCCTCACTCCTATTTCTGTGTTGAGGGGGTGGGGGGGGGGGGTCACTTTTGGGGCAGCAGAGCCCCAAATGCAGAGTGGGTGCTGGAAGATGGGGTGATCAGCAAAGCTGGGAATAAAAGAAAGGAGAAGAGTTGTGACAGGGGAGGAGAGTGGCACCGTTGGTGCGACACAGGACACACTGAGCCAGCCAGGAGCAAGGTCTGGGGACCCTCTGGCCTGCAGCCAGCCTGGAGTTCTCCTGGGTGAGGCCTTTTTTGGGCTCATCTAAAAACAGAGGCCAGACGGAACTAAAAGAATAAAAATGGATATATTTAATGAAGGGCCTTCAGGTACACTAAGGGCAGACAAAGCCTTCACAGCGTTACGCTCAAAAATGGACAACAGTCACAAGTTTTTCACACAATTATGAGTTTCGTCCATTTACATATCAGGGGTTAATACTCCAATTCCAGCTTCAGGTAATGAAGTCATTTACCCCCAGTTTGCTCCCCCCAGTTCACTTTTGTTTATACTTTCAGGGCCTGAGGCTGTAGGGTATCCTTGGACCACAGGCCCAGAGGAATTGTTTTGTCTGTGAAGAGAGTAACTAACACTCTATATGGAGTTTGAGTTATACCCTAAAGCAGTACAGGATTTGAAAAATGTAAAAACTAAAACCCTAAGGCACCAAGGGGGCTGCTGGCAGCCTGGGGGCACCTGTTGGACACAGCAGGGAAAGGAGCCGTGGTGGCAACTGCCAGGGGCTGATCCCCAGCACAGAGCATCCCTTGTAACCCTCACACCCTCGGCCCCATGGAGCATCCAGCCCCTCCAAATCACCAGGGCTTGGCCACAGGCACGAGAGTCCCAAAACCTGATCTGTGTGAGAGTGGCCGGCCGCTGGCTGGAGGGGTGCCAGCCCTTCCTGGGATGCTGACCCTGGGTTTGCAGCCACCACCCCAGCCCTCCCATGAATCCCCCCCTGGGCCAGCAGAGCCTCCCTGGCAGGGTGACAGCCCTGAAATTCCCCTGCCCATCTCCTAACAGCCGTGATGAGGTGCTGAAACACGGGAGCCAAAATCCCGGCGTTATTGTTCTCCAGCCTCGCAAGGGAACACGCCTTGGGAACATCTGGTGCTGGGCTGGGAATTAGGAGCAGATATGGGTTTACAATGGCCAGATTATTGCACATGACACCGCTGCCTGCAACAGGGAAATCCTTGTTTTAGCTCCTCCAAAAACAAAACAAAAAGCACGTTAATTTATTTCTTTATTTTCCTAGCGAATGCGCGCCTTTGTCCGTATCCCATTCTGGATAAACTGGGGAAAGAATCAATTTTCCGTGATAAGCCTGGAATAAAAATAAATTAGGATTTCCTATATCCTGCAGAAATTACATGGCTATGAATGCCAGGGTAGCAGTTAACATTTGCAGTTCTCCCTCCTTCCAGGGCTGGGTCTCTTTACCGCCAACAGCAGGGAATGGGAAAGTTGAAACACACACAGCTTTCCCCTATTCTGCTTAATGAGTGAGTCTCTAATGAGAACAATTACTCTAACGAGTATCAATGGTCCCTGCAGGAGGGAAAGTACTGATTTCTCTTCTCTGTGCTACTACTTCTCAAATAAATAGGGTTAATAGAGAATCTACGTAATATTCTGTGCTCTTCCTAAATGGATTTGCACTTTTTTCTTTTAGGCTTCTTTTTTCTTTTAGGCTTCTTTTTTCTTTTCTTTTCTTTTCTTTTCTTTTCTTTTCTTTTCTCAGGGAGATTTCTGAGTACTGGAGAATTTTCTTTTGTGGGGGTGAATTTTTTTTTTTTAGTATTTTTGAGTTTTTTACAGGCATCATCAGCCTTGCTCTGCACAAAGGCTGAATCTCTAAACCGTTCAGAATTGATGTCCTTTAGGTGCTTGGAGCTTCCCCCTGCCAAGACCTTATATGAAGTTGGGAAAGACTGTCTGACTTCTGAGCAAGAAGTTTTCTTTGGAACCAAGGACCTGATATTTATCCTGGAATTATTTTCTGCCTCTGCCTGGTGATTAGCTCATCTACCTCAAACTTTCCCAGTTTTTCCACCTCCTTTCTTGACAGCCTCCCTTGCCCAGCCAGCCTTTCCCACTCCCAACTCTTCCCAGAACCCCAGGGCTCAGGGAGGGATGCTGTTGGGAAACAGGAGTGAGTTGCCAAGGCAAAGTTCTTGTCACATAACACGGGTTAGATGTTCCCAGAACTGGGAAATGCATTGGTGCTGAGGAGCTCAGGAGCTGCACTGAGACCTGAAATGAGGTGTCTCCCCTTTCAGTGACCATCTGGCCCTGTGAGAAATTAAGAATTCTCCCCGAATTGAGTTAGCTGGGATTTGTGGGAGACACCAGGGTATGGCTGATACCTGTGGAGGTAGTGCCTGTCAAGCCATGAAGGTTTAATGGAAGCAGTGAAATGCTCTGTGGCCAAGCTGAGCCTATTTATATGAATAAATATGAATAAAACAATACAGTATATACAATATGAAAACCTCAACCCTTTTAAGAGAAGGGTCAGATGAAAGCTGACTCATTTTTGCTCAGTTTTAATTGCTTTGTTCCAATCATGCTATTATCCCATTTATCCTTGTGTTGCCCGGTCCAAAATTCACCAACAGAGGATTAACAGTAAAATAAAATTCCCATTCTCACTGTCAGTAAAACCTGTGCCACAAAGAGTTTGCATGCTGACTGAATCAGAACAAAATTCCTCATGTGTGAACTCAGTGATCACAATTAACTCACAGCAGGCCCATCTTCCACCAAGGACAGTGAGCTGATTGGAAGGAATGTCATAAAAAATTCCAAGCAATGCATCCCTTCTGAAAAGGATCACATGCTTTGGGTGAAACCCTGTTTTTTTCCATGAAAATGCCTCTCCTTCTCCCACTCCAGGATTTTATACTTTAGGAATAAAGGTGAGTTAATTTTTGAATGTTCAGATCAATTTCTGCTCAGGATCAGGTGAAATGGCGAAGAAAAGGGGTGTTGTGGAGGATGACTGTGGATGGGAAAGAAATTTAATTTGTTTATCTTGACTCATGGTGACCACCTACCAATAAGGGCTTCACCCACCGGGAGTGGCATGGAGCAGAATTTGGATTTTGGATTGTGGCACTGGAAAGAATCTCCACAATCCATGAGTGCAACTCCAAAATCAAGGGGGTTTTACAGCAAGCAATTATTCTTCAGAAAAGCTGGGATCAAAGCTGCACATCATACCTCTTCATTTTTCTACTGCATTTTAGTGACAATAAATTGTACAGTACAATTTGATGAGGAGGCAGGGATTTTCCAAGCACACAATGTCTGTGTGAGTGACACTACTTCCCATAAAATTTCTGTGGGAGTCTTCCAATTCCATCACGATCCTTTATTTTTAACTTTCAGAAACCTGATTTGAAGACACTTTGTAGTGCACTGCTCTATTCCAGTACAATACAAAATGGAGATAAAGAAGTTAGAATGTCATTTTAGTTTTGTCTCCAGAGTTCTTGTCAAGCATTATTATGCTAAGGAAGAAGAAGAAGACAAAGAAAGAATTAAAAAACCCCCAAAAACTCAAGAAATAGCTTTTATATGTAATAATACAAAACTTTGATAAAAGATGAAATGCAGTTTCTGTTCAGGGAATAATTTTTAGAAATTACTACTTGGTTATTACATATTGCACAAAATATTAAGAAGCTCGCAGGTGGAATATTTCTCGCATGTTTTGGCCTACATGGAGGAACTTTCTTGAGCAAAGTTGGTTAAAATGAGCAAAATAATAATAATTTTTTGGGTTAGGACAAGTTTAAACTGCCAGAGGGCAGGGCTGGATGGGATCTTGGGAATTGGGAATTGTTCCCTGGCAGTGGGAGGTGTCCCTGCCATGGCAGGGGGTAGCACTGGAGGGGATTTATGGTCCCTTCCAGCCCAAACCAGCCTGGGATTCTGAGATTCTTTCATGGCCATAAGCTGCTTGAAGACCCAGAGTGGAATTCTGGGATTTGTTTTGGGGAAAGAAATTTCCTAAATGCAGGAGGCTTCACGCCTGCTGTAAAGTGTGGCTGATCTTGAAGAGAAGGTGGTAGTTTTAAGCTTATATTTCTTTAGGCTGCATTGAGATAAAATAGATGAAGATGCATTAAATTTTTTTTCACTGTCTTTTCTGAGAGGTACCTTTACATGAAACTTTGAAGACACAGCAGCTTTTGTAACCCTGAATTAAATGCACATAGTGTTTAGATGAAAAACAGGCATGCTGCAAGCTTCCCATTTAATTTGTGCAGAGCCTTCACTCCACCAGCTGGGTTTCTTTTCCTGAACATTATAATACTCACTAATGGGAGGGCTGGAGCCAAGAACAGGAAAAATAACTGGCCCAAACAAGCAAGTTATTTAGGCTGAGAAAGGGGAGATATAAATACCTTTTACTGCTGGGTGAGAATCAAGTGAGAGCTGCCTGGGATTGTCCAAGTGTACCACGAATTGACGGCCAAAATTTTATTTCTTTTACCACGTGCATGCCAAAGTTCACCTGTAGGGTTTGGAACCTTTCAGGGGCTCAGGAGCTGGGGAAGGACTGGTGATGTGGATGTAATTCCCGTGGCAAAGGAAGCTCTGGGAGGGCTCAGCCTCCTCTCTCTCTGAACTTCTTGGAGGGCAGCTCAGGTCACGCCTCCCAGCACACCTTTTACTGCCCGTGCACTTGGCCCGCCTGAACCCTTCTGCAGGCACACCAGTGGTTTTAACGGGGGTGAAACTGAGGCAACTCGGTGTGTTTTATCTCCTGCCTGGCTCTGGTGGCACCAGGGGAACTGACCCTGTCACTCTCTATCGCTGGCGCCTGCGGATGCTCGTGCGTCTCCGTCCCTGGCCCATGGCCCTGCTGTGCCCTTCCCCTCGTGCCCACGGGGGTCTTATCAGCAGCCTCTTATGAGGGGTCCTGTGAAAGAGCTTCTGACAGTCCAAACAAAAAAAAAAAAATTCCCAGCTAAAACTCCTTTAGGACTTTTTCTGTGCACGAGAAAATTAGTTTCGCCTTTAAAGACGGCGATTTTTCGCTTGCTGTTATGTTTGGAATATTGGCATATTTTAAGGGCTGTTTCAATTTGCTTGCAGCAATAAGGTAAATCCTGGCACAACTTTACTTAATTTCAGACATTTTTTTTAAAATCTAAGGCTGAGTCATGTTTTTTAAGTGAGGAAAGCCATGCAATTGCCTGTGCTAGTGTGACATCGTGGGTGTCGGAGTTAAGAGAACAAAACTTCATGAAATATCTTTTTTTCCCTTTAAGAGTTTGATTTAAGGGAATTTATTAGGTCTTGCCTAGAAAAAGGTTAGATCTGGACTTGAATTAGACTCTGACTTAGACTTGGCATGGTCTTTTCTCAAACCCTCTCATGAGAGCAGTCCAGTTGACACAGTGGCCACAACAATAATGCAAGTTGCTGAGACACCCTTCTCTGATCAGATGCTAAAAAAATCATGTATCTATTGCTTGGAAAATGCTCAGTGAGGAGTTTGGAGCTAATTGTTTCCACTAACACCTTGTCATTAATTAATAAATGCTCCATGCATGACTGAGAAAGCTGTGTCACGGCTGAGAAAGCCAAGAATTATCTCATGAGCCAAAGCCTTAACTCATGCCATAAACATTTGACTGTAGACCATAGTAATTTAGGGCAGAAAATTTAAATATTCTAGACATGAAATTCTCCAAAGTATTTTTTCCATCTCATACCAGCTAACAATATATTAAAAATCAGTTTATTCACTGACTCAGAGGATCACTGTGCACATGCTGAGAGGTTTCACTGAAAGCAGGCTGGAGAAATTGTGATTAAACTCCCTGTCCCTGCTCCCAAATTGTCTTTTAGATAGACGGCTTACCTGTTTTCTTCACCAGGAAATATGCTTCATAACAGACAGCACAAGAACATCACAAAGCAGGTTCAGGCTGCAGATACCTTTGTTTACATCTGATTCATTGCTTTGTACATTTCTGCCCCTCTATTTTTTGAGGCAAACGCTTTAACAAGGCAGATAGAGGCAGCAAGAAAGTAGAGATAGGTTGTAGTTTTAATGAGGACCTGGAAAAGAACAAATAAAAGAAGGAAAGCCATCTTTTGTGGTTTTAAGGGGGCTGATGAACTTGACAAGACTAACAAAGAGTAGGTACACATGGTTTTCTTGATAGTTAGGAACAGCTAAATAGTGAAGTTGAGTGTGTGAAAAAAGGTTCATCTGCACTGTAAATAAATGGACTTTCAGTGCTGGTATATGAGACTGACACCTTTACCATCTGACATTACCATTGGCATGAACTTACATTCTTTTGGGAAAGCTTTAAAAAAATTTTTTTTGGACACATAAACCTCTGGTAACGTGTCCTAGTGGTGGCTTCACACAATTTTTCACTTTAACTCATACAAAAACATCTCCTCAGACTTTTCCCCAACCAGCAGTTCTGTGGTGGGTTCACTGTAAAGCTCCATATCCTGAAGCTTGCTATAGTGATTTACACTCCAGAATGCTTTTCCTATTGTTTGGAATGGGATTTACTGTAGGAAAATAATTGAGAAAACAACCCACTGCTATAAAAATGGCCATGAAAATGCTGGCAATAGAACAGTCTTAAATTCTGCAGTTTGGGATTATCTGAAGGTCTGTTACACAAGGGGGTTTTTTCCAGTCTTGCTGTGTGGATGTCCATAAATCTTTACAACAGGCATCTTATCATGGGACTTCTGTCTTTAAAAAAATGAAATTTCAGGAAAGGAAATTTCAGGAAAGGAAAGGAAATTTCAGGAAAGGAAAGGAAAGGAAATTTCAGGAAAGGAAATTTCAGGAAAGGAAAGGAGAGGAAAGGAAAGGAAATTTCAGGAAAGGAAATTTCAGGAAATTTCAGGAAAGGAAAGGAAAGGAAAGGAAAGGAAAGGAAAGGAAAGGAAAGGAAAGGAAAGGAAAGGGGAAGGGAGGGGAAAGAGGAAAGGGGAAAGAGGAAAAGAAAAAAAGCACAAAGTATTCTGGAATTTTCTTTTTTCTTCAAGTGCAGTGTGATCCCAATCCTACCTTATTTCCCTGCACCAGAAATGCCTCTGCTCGACAAAACAGAATTGAAATGGGAATCAAAACTGTGGTTTCACACCACGATTATTGGTATGTTTAGATTTAATACGTCAGCAACTCAGGGCTGAACTTTGGCTCTCCTGTGGCAAAATCCCACCACGGTAAAACTGGAAAAAACCAAAACTGCAAGGTTTTATGATGCAGGTATGGCTCAGATGCTCAATTTCAGTGCTGCTGCCTTGCTCAGGCTGGTTCTGAATGGCAGCTTTCGTTCCTGGAGCTCAGCTCCCTGGATATCTGGAATTTCCTGCCAGCCCCGTGCTGCAGGGAGGAAAGGGGCTGTTAGGCACTCTTAGGTGGGGATTCTTTTATGTCAGCAGCATAAATCAGAGCAGCTTTGTTTGCGCTCCTGTATGGATTTGCTGTCCCAAGAAAAGCTGGAGTTTTACCTGTCACTTTCATTCCTGTTGTTTCCCTTCCCCAGGCACAGGTCTGCATTTTGCACCTGGGGCAAAAAGTCTGATTTTGATTTTCCTGCAGTCGCCCAGACTTTGGGCAATGGCATTTATGAAAAATTACTCTCAAATGTGTGAAAGGTGTCTGAGAGTTCCCCATAAATTTTCTGGAAGTTCTTTTAGGCTTCATCGTGCACCAAGACAAAGCACAGGTGTGACTTCCTGCTGTTCCTCCCCTTCTGCTGAGGACTTGGACCTTGTTCCTCACCACATTCCCCATCAAGACACTCTGCCTTGGGTAATCAAGCTCAAACTAAGTTTTAATTTCAGTGGGATTATTTTTCCTGACTGCTAACTCACCGAAACAGAAGTGGCTTTTCCACTAAAATTCTGTTTTCTCCTTGAAACATTGACTCTGGGAGACTTCCCTGTGATTATCCACTTTCCACTCAAAATTGCCAGGTCTCTGGCTTTGTCTGTCTCTTCAGCTGCTCAGATTTTTTTTCAGATTATTCCAATATACTAACAATTGTATTATAAAAAAGTATTTTTGAACTTTTATTATTACTATAATAAATAATTTTTTTTTTCCCAAACTGTTGTTCTACCTCAGAAGGAAATACACTTTAGAACACAACTTTTTCCACAGGAAAAGGAAGAAATGTAGTTCTTGTCACCTTAACCATAAAAAGTGTTTCATCAGCACCTGCCCTGGTTTGGGACACCTTGTGTGGCTTGTGTTACCCAAATTCCATGTCTTGCCCCAGGTTTATTAAGTGGCAGTGGGATTAATTGCTCCCCTTCCATGGAAACCTCTTCTGCTGAAGACTTTCTCTATATCTTTTGCAGTTTATATTGATCTATATTTTCTAGCTGGTCTAACTAGCATTTTCTAAAAATTTTTTACCCTTTCCACTATCCCAGGTTGTTCCAACCTGGCCTTGGGCACTTCCAGGGATGGGAATGTTTCTCTGTAGAATCCAGCATTAGCAATTCTACTGGAAACATTTCAGGTTTAAAATATTTCCTAGAAACAAAATTCATGGAGGGTTTATGCCAGTTTTGCAGGGTGAGAAACCCTAAAGGAGGGCAGAGTCCTGCATTAGCTGAGATCTGTGGGAGTTTGGTGAAAATTCTGGGTTTTGTGGTTCATAATCTGCTGAAACACTTAATCCAAAGTTTGGGTGTAATTGTACCTAGTGAAGAACGAGTGGTTTAAGAACTGTGTACTTTGGAAATCTGTATGAACTCTTATCTCTGAAATTATTTGTCCTAATGCCCAGACATCCAGAAAAATGCCTATTATAAGTAAACATGATATCAATCATAGAACCCCAGAATGGTTTGGGTTGGAAAGGACCCTGAAGATCACCCAGAGCCACCCCTGCCATGGGCAGGGACCCCTTCCACTACCCCAGGGTGCTCCAAGCCCCATCCTACCTGGCCTGGAAAATGTCAAGGAATGTTTTCACTTAAAAATGTGAGGATTGAGGCATCTCTAAAACGACAATTCGTGCTTTGCCCTGAGGGACAGCTGGGGACTTGCCTTCTGAGCTCTCCATGGGAAAAGCACCATTTGCACATCCTTCATTATTCCAGGGGCAGGTGATGAAAGCTTCTGGCAGCAAAAGGACAAGGTGGCTTTTGTATGGAGAGCAAATCTAAGATTTTTGTCCTGGTTGTGCGCAATGTGGCAGCCAGTTTGCTCTTTGAAAAGAGCCTGGGGCTGGAGAGCCAGGGCGAGCCACATTCCCTCTCTCTAAGCGGTGCAAAAGCACACAGAGCAGCAGAAATGAGATATTTTTCCTGGGGAAAAGTGTCCTGGCTGTGCCTCTTAACTTTTGCTGTCTTAACTGAAGAAAATGGATGTTTCTTGTCCTGTGCATGGGCAAGGAAGATGTGCAGAGGTGGCACTTGGGGACAGATTTAGTGCTGCCCTTGTTGGTGCTGTGCTCATCTTTGAGCTTGATGAGCCTGGGGGTCTTTTCCAGCCCGGATGACTCCATGGTTCGTCTGTGGATCACAGAAGCCCCAGTGAGGGAGGAGCTGCTCGCTCCAGCCAGAGGAGTGTGGCCCTGTCACACTCTGATTAGGGACAAACAGCCTGGTGCTTCTTCTCCTGCGCGACTGAATTTTGACAATCAGCCATAACATTTGTGCAGGTTGGCAGCAGCTTTTCCTGGTTTGATACATTCCCTACCACTTCCATAATCATAATCAACCTGGGTTTGGTTTTGTTTTGTTTTTTTTTTTTTTAGTGGAGAACTCCTCTTTCATCTCCATTTTCATGCTTGCCTAGAAAAACATACTCTTTTTAAACCAGATGTGGTAGAAAAGAGAAATATCCTCCTGTTTCTAGTTTCTTCACTTTTCTTACCATTACGAAACGGATCTACTTGACTTCTGCAGAACTGACTAGTGATAGATTTAATTAATCCTAGCGTTTAAATCACCCAAGCTTTAGAAATGTAAACAGCCTGAGGGAGGGAAGACACTCATTTACTGCTTTGTGTCACTTGCAATGATTCCATTTGATTTCCCTGGTGGCCCCAGAGCTTCCCTGGACTCTTTCTCCCAGGCTGCTTGTGGAAAGGAGCCACCAAGCAGGAGCCAGAAGAACAAGAAAAAAATGGTCAAGAAAAACTAACCCTTGAGAAAACAGACCTTTTCTCCAGTTTCTTTTCCCAGAGAACCAAAGAGGTTGAGTGTCTATCCACTTTATGCATTTCAACTGCTGACTGGGTTTGGTTTTTTTTCTGAGAAAGGGAGGAAAAATCACTGGGCAAATCACCTGGCAGGTGTGACAATTCCAGGTGAGGTGCTATTTCTGTTACACTTAGCAGAAATAGTGTCATGTGAGCTGTCCTGCAGGAGCAAATGGGTGACAATCCAGCGTCTGAGGAAAAGGGAATTGTAAGTGAAAAAGAAATTGTGAGGGAAGAGAGCCTTCCAAGCTTAAGCACAATGGGCAATTGCTATCACAAAATAGAGCACTGTTGGGACAAAATAGCATGAATGATGTTGGGGCAGTTTTGGATCAGTTGAAAACAGCCAAGTATGAGTTAAAACCATTTTTGCCCTGTTTGGGTCTTAATATTATTAACATTTTTTAGATTAGTTCTCAGTGTCAGTAAGTCTAATTTATGTAGTCCCCCACAATGGATATAAAGAACCACGGAGGAAACCCCAGAATGTTTTAATTCTGTTTGTGTGTTTTCCATTGGCAGGATCCTTCTCCCCTTCAGCAAACACATCCTCTCCCTCCAGTGTGGGATATTTCTCCCTCTCCCTGCTTGCCAGAAAATGTTGCTAAACTGCTTCCATTAGTGATGCTGTAAATCACAAGGACAGCTGAGATTAGTCTGCACTTTTGGAACAGGGATAATATCCAGTTGGACACACATCTATTGTCATTCCCTATGAGTATCATCTGGTAGCATCATACACATTAGTGAATTGTAAATTTTGTAGACATTCTGAGGCATTATTCTTTGCATTTACATAGAAATCTTTATTTTCCCTCCAAAACAAGAACATTTTATGTTGAAATGGGGGCTAATCATGTCTTGTCTGAGATAGAAAGTTTTGATAAGAGTCTTATTTCTAAGAATAAAGCTTTCAAGAGAATAAAACAGCAGTCCGTTGGAACAGGGGTTTTTGGAAGTAAAGATTATTTAGTCATCCCAAGTGACTTTGTTCCAGGTGGGCATGCAATAGAGAAATAATAGTTTGGAAGGTGGAGAGGGCCAAAATCTGTATCAGCAGCACAGCAGACTTGCACAGGCCTGAGAATTTCAGTTATAATTTGTGTTAAATTGATGAAACATCTTAGAGATGCTGGAGTTATAGTTATTTATATGACTGAGATCTGGATTGCAGTTTAGATCACTTGGCTGATTTAAAGTCTGAGTAGGTCCCACTCTTTCTGCGTCTACATACAATTTAGTGAACATCCTTCACTGTAATTAATAGTTCGTCAATAGTCTTGGTTCTCTCAGAACACAAACTGGATGAGGTTTTCCTTATCTGCCCTGAGCTTTTCTCACGTGCTGAATGCTGCTCCCCATAAAGCTGCTGGGTGTTCTGGCATGGTGGAAAGAGACAAGGTCTGTGTTCTCATCTGGGACATGTCCACAGCTCCATTAGTGAGCAGCTGAGCTGCCCAAGTACCAACAGCATGGTATGCTCTGACCAGGAGTGTTTTCATGCTGAATAATTCCGTCTTCAAAATGCTCTGTATTTCTGTATATCCATCAGTGAGTGCATAAACTCTTGGCACTGAGAACTAATCTAAAAATAGGGATGTGACAGACTTAGCAGAACTTATCATTATATCTTGCCTAAATGTATTTTTTCCTGGTATTTGCTCTTCATGTTTGAAAGAGATGGTTTGACTATGAATGAACAAAAAAAAAAAAAAAATGCATCCCTGGCAGTGCCCAAGGCCAGGCTGGACACTGGGACAGTGGGAGGTGTCCCTGCCATGGGGGCACTGGATGGGCTTTGGGGTCCCTTCCAGCCCAAACCAGTCTGTGATTATATGAAAGTGAAGGTGATCAAACCAACCAGCCAAGATATGACCTGAAAGCAGCTGGATTTCAAAGGATTTGCTCTTCCTGGTGAGAAGAAGAGGAGGAAACAGTTTTTATTACTTCCAGAAGCCAGGGTGAACTCAGAGATGAAAATCTTTTCCATGCCTCCGGTCTGTGCAGGAGGGGTATCATTAAGTGATCAGACTGATGCCAGAATGTGTCCCTGGGCAGGCAGAAGCGTGTTTTCTGCAGGGCAGAGGTTGGGGGCAGAACTCACTGAGTCTTTGAGAGTGCTCACAAACCCCTCTGGAGCAGGGAGCCCCAGCTCCAGGCAGGTCTCCAAGTGATGATGATAATTTCAAGTGCCATCTTTGGCATCAGGGTTTTATGTCCTTAGTAAATGACAAACAATTCAAATGTCAAGAATGCCTTATCACTGGGAAGTTTGGGGTTTTTTTTTTTCCCCTTGTCTGCTGGAGTTTTACCAATTCAATGATCCAAGTTGTCTGAATCAATCGTGAGAATTTGGAGGTAATTTGTTCCAAAGAGACAAGGATCAGTGCGTTCCCTTGGCTCCTTATTAGCTGGAAAGGGTGGGGGAAAGAAAATGAGCATGTAGCTTAGTAGGAAATCAAAAATGGTCTGTGAGTGTGTGTCTGGACTGTCTTATTCATGACTGTGATACACTTGTAAAATATGCTGGTGGTGCTGCACAGTTGAGAACACAGCTTGCCAATGCTGTCAAATTACTATTTATTTCCTCTTAATTCCACTGGGTGTGACATTTATACATCCAAATGTCCAAATACATCTATCATTTGGTCGGAGGTTTTGTTAGCCCTGCTACAGCTCTGAAAGGTTATTTAAGTTTTTGCATGTGGGAATGACCAGCTGTGGAGGTTTTGGAATTGAAAAGGGTATTTCTATTTTTTGACCTGACTTGACTTCTTCTCTTTAAAACAAGTCTTTTGTGTTTTAAAACAAGCCCCCACCTTTTCTTTTTCTCCTGGAATAAACAAAGCCATATATAATTTTACCCTTTTAAAACCTGCTGGTCTTCCTTTGGGGGAAAATACAGTATTTTAACCACTGAGTTTGTCAAAGGTAAGTGTGGTGTGAATGATGTGATAGGCTCCTCTATGTAAATGGGTGATGCAGAGGGCATCAGTGCAGTGTGTTTAGATTTTGTGTTTGTGTTATTTTGAAAAAGAGATGATGTGGGTTAATTGGGCCTGCACAAACTGGAGGGCTGTTCCTCAGCTGAAGCAGTCTGCACAAACACGGCCATTCACTGACATGTGGTGGCAGCTGAAATGGGATGGCCACTGCCTGCTGCCCACTCAGAGAGCTGGGTTTGGAAGGAAAACCTCTTTTCCCGTGGCACAGCTTCCAAAGAGCCCATTTCAAACAACATAAATGATGAGGAGATGCTCTCATAGGAAGTTCTGAATGTGACAGATCAGCAAGGAATTTCCCCAGTCCTTAATTAAGTAATTATCTCCCCTCCTGATGTCCCAGGAGCAGCAGCTGTTTCCCTGGAAATGTTTATAGCCAGGTCCTTGAGGAAATGCTGGCATTCCCTCCCACACCAGAGGGGATTACACCAGTTAGTAACACTCTTCTCAAGGTGTTTTTCATTCAGATTAAGGAAACCTTGGACAGCCTTCCTGCAGCTACTGGTGAAGCGGGAGGAGACAAGGCAGCTGCAGTGCCAAAGGTGGTTTTATGTCAGAGTCTCTGAAGCTTGGTTGGTGTTCCATCAGGAGAACCTGGGCTCCTTCTGTCACACAGCCAAAGGGAAGGGAAGGTACCCTGTGAGGAGGCAGGTCATGCTCGAGTCCCTGTGCTACATGAGACAGGGAACAGCTCCTGGAATTTAGGCAAAACCTCTGGACGTGGGTGATATCCTGACGGACTAAAAACCCACAGGTTTTTCAGTGCCTTTGGCCACACGAGCCCTTCAGGTTTGAAATGGAGTAAAAAAATTTACCAGAGTACAGGTTAGCTGTGGGACACTGGTCATGTTGCACCTGGGGAGGATTTTCCCCAATTTTTAGATCCTGCAGAATGAGTATTCCTCCACACCTTTTCCCTTGTGGCCTAGAGGTGTCATGAAAAGAGGTGCTATTTATAAAATAGCCAGGTAAACAATTGAGGCCTCATGCTCAAAACGCGTTTTTCAGTGTGGATCTCCCATGCCTGGCATGCTGATTTCACTGCAGTACAGAGCTGAGGGAAAACTGCTTCTCCAGGCAGCCAAGTGCCATCAAACACATGTGAAGCCTTGTGACAGATACTGGGAGAACTCCCCAAACGGGTCTGGAATGAGTAAAAAACAAGAGAAAAAGGGAGGGAAAAGAAACCTGGCTGGAAAACTTTTCTTTGCTGGGAATGTTTGGACTAAATAATGTAAAGTTGCTGCCTGAGTATGAGAAGCAGGTTTACATCACACTTTCCTGGCTTCTGGTGGGTTTCACCATGTTCAGCATTTTAAATCATGAGGAAGATGCTGGTTTTGTTTCCTTTTCTCTAGAAGATGATTATCAAAGGGAAAAGGGAGGAAGGAATCAATCATGATGAGGCTTCCTAGGCTTCAGAGAGTGGGCTCTGCCCCAGATGCCAGTGGGACAGAACTGGAGACAAACTGGAATAGTAACAGCCTCAGAGCGCTAACAGAGCATTTATTCCCTCCATCACAGAGCAGCCTCACCTCTTGGTGACACTGAATTTCCACTGCTCGCTGCTGTGGTCACGGAGGTGGAAAGGGCATTCACAGAACAGGGGCATTGTTCCAAGAGCAGGAAATCTTCCTGTCATCCTTGGACTCCACTTCGCCTTTCCTCCTCCACCAGCCACGTCTGCCCAGCTGCTTATCAGTCCCTCCAGAGCATCAGACCTTCACCGTGATCCCATCTCTTACTCATGCTTTACTCACTTCCCAACATGGCAATTACTGCTGTTCCATTCAGCCTCCCTAAATCCCTGCTTTGAATATGAGGCCATTTAAAGTGCAGATGTGGATGGAAATTAATACAGTATTAATCCATACCAAGTACATGCAAACGTATAAAATACTCTGTGTGTTCCAGGAGCAGCACGTTGTGTTTCAGATGTTTGGGCATCAACAACATCCATGATGCTGTTCAGGAAAAAGGACGAAGTCCCAGTGTGGAAATACTTTTCCACAGTAGCAGGCACAACTACAGCTTCAGTCACATTTAATCACTGTTCCTTTTGCACAAAGAAAGGTGTACAGACCTGCTCTGGGTGCAAACTCTTTAGCAGGACAAAAACAAAGCCAAGGAAGCAAAATGGTTTCAAGATTCTAACCTGGGAAACCAATATTTACTCTATAACTTAGTAAAAGACATGAGGTATCAATCCCTTCAAAGCTAAAAACCAAAGACCCTAGTCCTGAGGCAAACACCTGCCTGAAGCAGCAATTTCAGAACTGCCGTTTATCAGTTTAAAGATCTTGTTTCCAGACAGTTTCGTTGAGCAGCCATGCAGTTAGCACCTAATGAACAGCCTGAAAATGTCATTTATGGGGAAAATTTAAAAAAAAATTCCAACTAAGAAGTATCCATCACCCACATTTAGGCCAAGAGGATGAGATGCCATATAACAAATAAAGTCTGAACAACAAATAACAGCCAGGAAGAGGCCTGTCTGAGCTTCTTGGATGATAAAACCTTAACAGAGAAGGTTTTTGCAACACAGTTCCTCCATATTATTAATTTCAGGCACTCAGAACAAAAAATTTCATTGGGTTCTTTCACTGGTATTCCTACCTGCAGCTAAACCCCAGGGATTATTAAGAATTCACCTGGTAATTAGAACATCTTGGATGACTAGGAAATGTGTGAGTATCATAAAAATGCCATTATTTATTAAAAGCAGTAATAATTGGAATATAAGTGCTCAACATAAAAAGTTTCCAGATGATTCTCTGCATATTTTGAACAGTCAAAACCCAAGACTTTTTAGGAATCTCCCCTCCCCCTCTTGAGGAACAGCTCCTTTGAAATCCAAACCTGTGTTGCTTTGATGCCCTGTTTGGAGCAGCATCCACATTTCAAGTTACAGAGCAGCAGATTGTGCATTCCCCACATCCCCTGCCCAGTCCAGGCTTCTGTGTGTGCACAGCATGGTTACAGTCCTACAGCTCTGCACTGCCAGGGGGATTTACTGGCCCAAATTGGAGAAATCTATCTTTCCTGAGCCCACAATACAAAAGTTTGGATGGCTGCTTCTGATGGTGATTTAGATTCGCAGGTACACGTGAGACAACTCAAAGGTCGTAACTCAAAATCACTTTTTTGCCTAGTTGCAGGATAATTTGGATTGGTGAAAATAAGGTTTTCAAACAAGAATGACAACAGGTAACATACCTTTAAGTGTGTTTTACTTTTCAGCTTTGTTCCTTCTGATCACAAGCCTTTCCAGAACAACAAATACTGCAAACACACAACTCTCCCACATTCAACCAGTATGAAGTCACACAGGTGTCTGATACAACACACACCTGTCAAGCATTATTGAAGAAGTCACTAGATCACTGAAAGTGTGCAAAATTAAGAAATATGTGCTAATGGGAGGTATCATTAAAAGTAATCTAATCTTTACTACTGGTGAGCATAATTCAGTTGCTTCAACCTTTGTACTATGACATGCAACTTCCTTATCTGCAGCTAACTGTTCATTCTGATAACTGAGAAGTCTTTCCATGCATGCAACAGTAGCAGCAGAGCGTTTTCAATCCTTTTCTCAACATTTTGGAATCTCTAAAAATGAGTGCATGTGGTTTTTTACAGAGAACAATCCAGGTGTCTCAGATCCCCATCTCTGCCTTATCAGCAGCTAATCACACATCACTACAATTATGGTCCCTGCCTTTATTTCACATCTTAACAACAGAAATATTAAGAGTTTATTTGAGAAATTACAAGTTTAGAAACAAATAGCTGAGTGTAACTTAGGTCAGAGGTCATATTTTTAGGATGAGAGTGGAGACATCACTTACAAATCAAGAGGAATTATTTAGGCAGCAAGAACTAAAAATACTTTGATAAACATCCCCTAGAGTCAAAACACTCTTTATTCTTCAAAGGGTGGTCTTATTGCTGTGGCTGATTTACCATTTCAGTGTTTCATTCAACAGGTCTACTGGACAAGAAATTTTGAAGAATTAGAAACAGCAAGCCTTTTCAACTGCATGGTGTTTAAAAAGAAACAAACAAAAAGAGCTCCCCTGAAGCTCAGACACACACCAGACACCCTTCCACGAATTACTGCAGGAGTGTCAGTGCCGGCCTGGCTGAACAAGCACATCTCATCTGGCTTGTGATCACTGATGCTGGTCCATCTGCAGGGGTGCCCACCAGGACAGAGGTTATCCATCGTGTGAGAGGAGACTTGCTGAGGCTTCCCATCCTTTCTTGACACAGGATCTGCTGTTGGCTACCTGGGGACACTCTCCAGCTGCTACTGCACGAACAGGATGCTGAAGGCCATCACCACACAGCACACGGCCACGTAGGGGCTCTTCCTCTCACCTGCCAGAGGGGAGAGAACCCAGAGCAAACAGAAATTCAGGCGTGGTTAAACAGACACACCTGCTCCCAGTCCAGTGTAATTCTGCCACAGCACATGCAAACTGGTATTCAACATTTTCCAGCTGGAGGAAGGCAGGCAGAAGTACAGCTGTGTATTCACAAAGAAATGCAAGGGCAGTGGGGAAACTCGGATGCAGGACGCGTTGTTTTGGTACATAAAAACAGAGTTTTTGAGGCTCTTTGCTTTAAGAGAGGGACTTGTAAACAAGGCAGGGAGTGACAGGACTATGGGGAATGGGCTCAGGCTGAAGGAAGGCAGTGCTGGATGGGACACTGGCAATGAGGAATTGTTCCCTGGCAGGGCGGGCAGGCCCTGGCACAGGGTGCCCGGAGCAGCTGGGGCTGCCCCTGCATCCCTGGCACTGCCCGAGGCCAGGCTGGACACTGGGACAGTGGGAGGGGTCCCTGCCATGCCTGGGGTGGCACTGGGTGATTCTGGGTCTCTGTGCCAGGCCCATGTAAAGGCTTCCATCTCACTACAACCCACCTTTTCTGAGGTGCAGTTTTATGTTGCTGCTACCTCCTAGTGCCAAAGTCAGGGGGCAGGCAGTGGGAGGCTGCCCAGGACACCCCATTTTTGCTGGTTCTGCTGTTGTGCGTCAGCTGAGGTGCAGCTGGGGCTGCCTGTCCTGGTACCTGCCACCTGCAGCATGAACCTTCTGTGCAGGGTGTCAGGCAGCAGCCAGAGCTGTGAGCTCACAGCTGCCCAGACAGAGCCAGACGCCTTTTTTTACTTTTTTAAGAAGACATAACATTGTTAGCATGTGTTGAGGGTCTGGCCCACAGATTTCCATGATAAAAATTGCCACAGAAGCTGCACAGACACCTCTGTTTTCTGACTCTTTCAATTGGTGTCAGAGTTTCCCAGGGCAAACTGTGAAAGAAATTTAATTTTACTCCACTAATATACTTTTATCTGTGGATGGAAATATACATTAATATACTTTTATCTGGTGGCAAAAGCAATCATGAGAGATCTATTCCCACCCATCTGGTCCAGGACAGAACTTTACAGAGTTTATTTTTTTTGTTGTTCAAGAAAAAAAAATCTTCTCAGGTAGGGAACTGTAACACAACCAGGGGAACATCAGAAATGTTAATCACACTGGTAGCTACTTACACGAGCACTTTTTACATTAATTAGCAAGATGTTCTTACACTTAAACTTTATTCTTAAACTTTAAACTTTAAAACTTAAACTTTATTCAGTGGTTCCACTGAATTCTGCTTGGAAAATTCAGCCTACAGAACTGCCAGGGAGTGTTAACACTGAAATGTGTCTTTCAAGTGAGAAGATCCCTGTTTCTACACACCCAGGAGTATAAAGACAGAGCTGCGGCTGTTTGGTTTAAGCAAAGTTCAATTTCCCTTTGCTGTGTGAGGTCTTTTGTCTTTACAAACCACCTTATCAGAGACACAGTTTTCAGAGAAACATTAAAGAAAAAACCACCAAGGCTCCCAAGTCTAGCATGGTGCAATTTTTGTGAAAAAAAAGCCTTTTCTTTTACCAACAGGACCTGTAAACACACAGGGAACAAACTTTCCACAGTAAAAGAAAAATAAAATACTTGCAGTGACACCTCCCATACACAGGATTGACTGTCCAGTGACATTACAAGATTCTGTCATGATCTGGCATATATTTAATTAAACTTCAAATAACTGAACGAATTAATGTCTGCAGTTTCACATCTGTTTAAAATAAATTTTGAGGAAGTCCAACTCCTACGGTTCAGGGTATTACAATTTTCATATGAGTTATGCTTTTCTGCTCTTAATTTTCTTAAAAGAGAAATCACCATGTGGCAGGATTAAACATTATTTTGCACAACTTTGTAAATATGTAACCACTTGCCGGTGATTAAGATCTTATGTACATGTGAAAAGGTTGTTTAAACATACCAGGGATGTGAAATGTAAAGGAAGCCAGCAGACATTTTCATTTTTAAAACCTACACTTTCTACTTGCCTTTGTGACTAACACACATAAAAGGAATCATCTCCAAAGCCCTTTCTTAGTCTAAAAGAAAGTCAAAGTGGTCTAGATGCAAGTTACAAAAGAAACACAGCTAATTGAAAAAAATATCCTTCCACTTAACTACAAAGAAGATGGCAAAGTAAGGTGAGGTGCTCTCTTCAGCTTTGAACAAAACTTAATGCAGCTGAATTTTTTACATTTGTTTTCAGTGGTATAGCTCAAAATTCATTTCTGACAGCTGCCACCTTCCCAGTATCTTTCAATTACAGCACTAAAATTGGTTCTGCAATGTCTATTATCTAAATAGGACAATATCTGCAATCATTTTAACAACCACTCTTCACCAAAACCCTGTTTTTTGTGTCAATGCTTTTCTGACATCCTGTAAAATGTTCTGCCTGGGAATGCAGAAAGGGAATCATAAAGGCTTTCTTTAGGTTCAGTGACAAGTAAGAAGCTCTAGAATTACAAGTTCAAAGTTTCTGCTCTGAATTAACAATGCAATTTGAACACTGATGACGGGTTAGTAGTTTGGTTTTTTTTTTCCTAAATTGTGGATATACCTTAATGTTAAGACTAAACTTCTGTTGCATATTCCAATTTCCTTCTCAAAATAAATTCAGGATAAGGATTAAAATAAATATAAAACCAATGTTATGGGAAAATGTCAAGAATCAGATAGAGCTGATCAGCCTGTGTGCAGATGTCACTTGACACGAACAGCTTTGTGTAATTCAAAAGTGCACAGAAGCTGAGCAAAGAAGGGAAAGGAAGAAAACCACATTTATGCTTAAAGAGAACCTTAATACAGTAATAAAACAACATGGAGTTCATAATGCAAGGTAAATATCTGGGTTTTTTTTAAACAGTCCATTGCAATTTCAAACAGACTGCAGTGATTTATAAGAAATCACTGATTTCTTTGCATGTTATAAATGCACCCTTGGTTGTTTCACCTGGCAAAAAGTACAAAAGACTTTTGAAAATTTAACATTAGATATATGAACTGACATGAGAAGATGCAGGATTTCCATTATGCTAATCTAAGAAGGCAATATCCTGCCCTTTATTTCATGGAGGTAAAAACTTGCATTTTTGAAGACAATAGATGTGTATGGTTTTCATTGCTATATGGCAACATAATCCTAATAAACTGTGGTAGAAATAGGATTGATCTTAAGGATTTTGAAGGAAAAAAAGCCAAAAAACAATTACCAATCCTGGCGCATTTCCAGAATATCCCCAACAGTCTGTAAAGATAAAAATAAATTCATTAGGGTCTTGGTTTAATACATCCAAGTCAACTGATTCTCTTTATGTTAAAATAATCTGAATTGACAGTAATTTGTCAACGTGGTACCCTCCTGAACACCAGAAAACAGCAGATACCTGCACATAAGGGTACAGAGTTCTGAACTACAGAAGTGGCAAAGTTGTAAGTCTAGCAGAGGTCTTTTTGCATGAAAAAATCCATTTAACTTGTTCTGTGTTCCAGATCTAAAGACTTCACCAGAACCTCATATTTATCTACAATAAAGTATCCCAGATAGCAAGTTTTGTGAAGAAAAAAGTCTTCCCAATTCTTCTGGTTCTTTCTTACTCCTTTACCAATGTTTACCTTGCTCATATCTCTGTGGTGCTGCTTGCCTAGGACTTCACCTCTCACAAGTGAAACAACAGTGGAGAAAAGCACAATTCAACCCAGAGAACACCCAAAGGGATGTCACAAACTTGTAATTTCTCTGTGTAACTAAAATAATCTCCTACTGACAGCTCCAGAGGAGCAGGGACTGCTTCAGGGTCTGAGGAAGACAAGGGGAACAACACTGAGGTGTCCTGTGTGAGTAGACGCATTTCAGCCCTTCAGAGCTTGTCTGCAGGAAGGTTTCCTTCACACATGGCACACAACACTGGGAGCACGTGGAGAGCTGCCATCCCCCAGGTAGTAAATACAACCCCACAAATAATGTTCGGAACTCACACCCACAAAGGTTTGATTGTCTTTGCCCTTTGTTGGGCTCTGAGAGTTGCTTCCTTCTAACACATCTAAATGCAGACAGGTAGGCTTGGGCCACTTGCTCCTCCATGCTTGAGCAGTCAACATATCTTTCATTTCTCTTCTACTTCCATTTTATGTGCTCTTTTATGGTCTTGCTTTACTTCAGCATCTCTCTGTCCATTTAGCAGCCTCCTCTATTTCTGAGACAAAGATTCAGGGCTGGGCAGGTGAAGACCAAGGGTGGCAGCAAGTGACCGAGGTGTTCAAACTCAAAGTAAAGTGCTTTTTTACTTATGTACCCCTTGCTGACCAGTTCATCACGAACAGCATTCCATTTCCGTTTTTAGAAAGCAGGCATTTCCATCTGTGCTTCAGATTTTAGTTTTATCTCAAGCAAAATATATATACACACATACACATTTAGGTTTGACTATATTTCTGTACTGCCACAGCTCTTTTTTCCCTACTTTTATGCAGCTCCACAAGCAGAAGTAATGATCCCTGCATATAGAGCACCACACTTTTCCAGGCTAAGAGGTCATACAATAAAGTAACCTGAAGACATTTATGCACTTTTTGAAGATGTGTGCAGGTAGAAAGGCATTCATGTGTAATTCTTAAGTGCTCCACTGACAGCACCTCAGGTTCCCAGAACTGTTGTTCACTCTCTGTAAAATTACAATTTACAGATTGCATGCTGCAAAACCAACAGGAAAACTTCCACAGCCCTGCTTCTCATTTTGCCATCTCTCAAAAGCTTCCCCAGGAGCTCAAAGAAATAAAACACTAACATTCTGTCCATATGCTTTTGAAGAATCTTGCATGGGAAAAAGAATATTAACCCTTTCAGGCAGCCTAGAAGTCTGTTGAATTTGCCTCACCATCTCAGCAAGGGTATTTTTTCATCTTCTCAGGGATTTGAAGCCACTACTGCACATTTCCCTACAAAGCCCCCTTGGTGAAAACAGAAATTTTTGTGATGTGCCAGGTACAAAACAGAGGATCGGTTTCACCAGCTGTCCTTAACAATTGCAATTAACAATTTATGAGGACTGGCCAGCCTTCCCATGATGACGCCAGAACATCTTCAGAGGCTTTTGTGCTACTGGAACAGCTCATTACCTCTGTTTGTTCTTCTGCTGAGCAGAAGCAGACTGAATTCTGCACCTTCTGATGATGCACCCTCTGGAAGAACTGGGGAGCTCTCACTGCAGGAAAAGCCTGTGCAGAGCTCCTTCCTGCTCCTCTGGTTTTTCCATTAGTGCCCATCCCAGGTCCACAAGAAGGACCTCTTCAAATCAAAACCTGCTTATTACAGAAGTGATGCTGCCTTGAGTAACTCTGCTCCAAAACAATTCCTCCTGCAGCAGCTCCTTGGTGTAACTGCACCCTTTGTTCTCCACCCTTTGTGTTCTGCTCCATCCTTGCTTGGAAGCAGGTGAAGCTGTGGGTCTGGCTGGGATCCCTGCTCTTTCTGGCACCCAGAGCCCAAAAGTGCAGGACCTGCTGCAGATTCCTGGCTCTCAGTGCTAAATGCTAAAAGCACTCGTTGTGAAAAGTGGATGTGGTTACCTGGAGGACAAAAAAACCCAAATAAATGGAACCTCTTAAGCAAAGGAGGAGTTGGTGGAGCCTTAGACAACGACTGCTAAGGCTGTGTGTGCTGCAAAATGCCATGTGTTCACCAGGAGAAGCCCAGTGCCACTGCAGGACGGGGTGTGAGACATCCCCAGTGCAACGCTGATGGAAAATCAAAGGGGATCTCTGCTGCACATGGGCTAACACATCCTTCTGGTTAGCAGGGAGGAGAGAATCACATTGTGGTGCACATTCTCCTCTAGTCAGCATGAAACAGTAAATCTCCACTTGCTTTCCCAGCCTTTAACAGTGCTGCTCAGGACTAAGCACATGGAAGCATTCAGGGAAAATGAAGGTTTAAGGTTCTGTTTGGCTTGGTGGGAAAAGACACACTTTGGCAGAAATGAGGGGGAGGAAATACAGGGTTATGAGGATGGGTGACATCACTGTGCAACAGCATCTCTCAAACAACAGAAATACGTTTCTTCACTTATTATTAACAGATTTAAATCCCCGGCAAAGTTACCATTCACTCAGAAATACAGTGAATAACTATCAACATTCCTCCTCTCCGTCACTTTGGTATTTTATTGCTACTTTTTTATGCCTTTCATTTGGAGCAGGAATAATGAGGTAACAGCATCTCTGTGGCAAAATGAAACATCACTAGAATTTGTTTTATCCCACATGTCCAGACATTTGCACTGGAGCATGGAGTACATTAGAAGAGAGGGAAAGGGGTTTAGCACCATATGAGCTCCATGTAAACATCTACCATACAGGAAACAACTTTCATTGCTTCCAGGCCAAGGTTTTATCCTTCAGTACAAAGTAGTCTACAAATATATATATATATAACAAAATGGCATGTCCTACATCTACATAAATACAAACCTACACATCAAACGCCCAACTCCTCCACAGTGTCAGCACCCCTTGGAAACGTTTTATGAAGAGAGTTCTATTGTACTCCAGACAGATTTGCCTCAAGAATAAACAGAGTAGCTCCAGATTAAAGGAAACACTCCTTGCCAAGAACAGCACTAAAATTTTAATCAGTAAAATAAACATTCTTACTTCTTACTGTGTATACCTCATTGACTATTGTGTTATCTTCCACCAGCAGACACCCAAACTCCCCTGGTCCCCCCACTCCCTGTCCTTCATGAAGTCATCCTTTCTTCCATCTTTACTTCCATCCAAAGAAACATCTCATGTCAGTGACAATTTTGTGGCCTCATATAAAAGGACACAAGTGTTTTCATGTTAGTACTCCAAATTAGGAAAAAAAAGCTGGTGTAATTTGGGTATCTTACACTGCTAAAATTAAAAAAACATGAATAAAACAGCAACCCCAGAGGTTAATCACAACGAAGGTTTTCAGAAAACAAACACTCAGGTGTTTGGTGTTCTTGGTCACAACACTATTTAAAACTGGACACTTCTGAATTTAAATGCCAAAGTGATGGAAGACACTGAGGGAAGAAGAACATTTTATTTAACAGGAAATGACCTAATGGCAAAAGTGGAGAAGTCAAACACTCATTATCCAAAAGCCTGTCTGTTTTTCCACCTAGAATTACCTCCTGCTTCTACAAATATCATCTTCTTTGCACTAACCTGAGGTGACAGCATTACTGAAGTTCTGGGGACAGCCCCAGACATTTCTGTGTCACAAGTGCCCAATGGTTACTCAAAACCCACCACACTTAAATCACAGTTCTGCTGATCACAGCTAGTATCCATATGACTAAAACCCAAAAAGTTACGTTTGTAGAAGTTTTCAAAAACACTTCTAGACATTCCCTCACCTTAGAGAATACAAAACCACGATTTGAACAGACCACACAAGAGGACTGCGTTGCTTATTTTAAAAACTATTTTTAGTTTTCTTTTAGTTACAGATTATTGCTAAAGCTGTGTTTCAAACTTCTATCTGCAAGACACCTATCTTGAAAACAAGCAAAAAGCCAGTTTCTGCTGGCTCCTTACGCACCCTAGGAATCAAAAATAAATCATTGCAACAATAGCCACATGTAGGAGAATGTTTTATTTCTGTCTCTCATTTCTATATCTCTAATAAGCATCTAACAACAGAGCTACAAATCTAGAAGATTAATAACACAGTATTAGCAAGGTTAGCAAGCCAATAAATTCTTTCAATAAAATTTCAACTAAGTGCTTGCCAATACCTTATTGCACTCTGTTTTGAGGCACAAAATTAAGATTTTTATCTTTAAAGAGAGAAAATTTTCAAAGCAGGATCTGCATTATCACAGACCTCATCAGGAGATGCTGAAAAGCTGCAGTTGAATGCACACAGCTTGTGGATGTTAGAAATGAATGATCAGGCCACATACCCAGATTTATTTTTGTCCAGTAAGCTGGGAGCCAAGGATCTGATGTAGGCACAGGTACATATGAGCAGCAGGATCACAGTCAGCAGACTCTGGAAGTTGAAGATGGCAGACTGTGGAAGAGAATCAGGGAAAAAAAAAAAAAAACAATTACATCTCTGCAGTGCACGAACTCCTCTCGAAGAGGGAATTCTGGAAAAAACAGGTGGCCCCTTAGACAACACCAAAAATGAAACTTACAAAAAGCCAGAAAACCTTTCCATCAATGGAATAGGGTGGTGGTAGTGAAAGTAGAGGTGAGGACTGAGTGGCAAGGAAACCAGTGGTAGCCAAGACAAAAAAATAACACAAAATGTGCAGTAGGTTTCTTAATATACCACTTTTTAAAAGCTACAGGCCAAATTCAACAGATTTGTAGAAAGTTAAGCCTACCTGAACTATGATAACTGATTACTTTTGTTTTCAAACAATGTTCTGATTGTAAATTGAAAACATCTTTACTGTAAATACACTTTCAGAACTGCTAGTTATTTGGTAAATTCTGAAGAAATTTATGAAATTGCCTTAAGAAAGTTCTGTTGTTGACAGCAAACAGTGATCAGCCTAGTGGCAGTGAGAAAAGACAATTCTTGAGAAACTGCTGCAGTATCTGGAAATTTACTGAAGCGTGAAATAACACTAATAAGCAGAAACTGCAACCCATAAACTTTTTATTTTAACCTTTTATTCTTTTTTTTTTACAGTTTCTGGGTTTCTCTTAAGTGTCTCAACTGACATTCTGGTCAGTGCAACAGCACCAGGTAGTGTAAGAGGCAACTGCTTATTTCAAAAAGCTTTATTTTACCTTCACTCTGCTACGCTCATTTGCAAATCTGATTTAGTGTGAGCTCAAAAAAAAAAAGAAAAACCCCAAAAAATGTCAAGACAAATGCAAGAAATTCACTCTTTGTTGTTCTAGAATTCTGATGAACTTCTGTCTCCTGTGTTCGTACTGCTCAACCCAGCTGGCCGAGCAGTGGTATTTAATTAAAGGTAAATATTTAGCACTTAGGAAAGGATAATAAATTGGCATTTCCTTCTCCAAGCACATTTTAGGGCACATCAGAGCCTTCATTTCCATGCAGCCTGAGGCACATCTCTGTTGGTGTGCACGTGCTTTCTTCCTATGTCACAAAATTAGAATGTTTTGAATCTCTGATGATCAAATCTATCTAGCTAATGAGAATTATAAAAGAAAACCACACTATTCTAGTTCAGTATGGCACTAGCAGGAAATTAGGAGAGAAAAATGACAAGTTCTAGTAGAAGGAAAGCCACTGGAACACACACAAGTGCTCCAATACTGAGATCAAAAACCCGGTGACCAAAACCCACCAAAATCAACAGCAAAACAGAATAAAATAGTTTATCTTATTTAGAAGTCTCCATGGATCATATGGACTCCAGAACATGGACAGAGCTGCCAATCTGAACACATGCTTTAGGTAGGGTTAGCTACCTAAAGTAGTTTAACTTAATGGGGTGCAACAGCCCACTCTGTTGAGAAGAATCATTAGAGGTGCTCTTACTCTGTACCCTGTATAGGAGGGATTTCAGCATCCCTGAAACCCACCCTTTCTGTGATGAGGGAACAGCGATCCCACATCCAAAGCCAGCCTCCCTGTCCCAACCACGAGGCTGTGCTTGGTTTTTCTCTCGCACCACAGCCTTTTGTCAATCAGATTTAATTTAGCATTTCAGCCCAACCAGCCACCCCTTCTTGTGCCCCATCATGTCACAAATAACGGACAGACTCTTCACCAAGGACAACACGCTGCCATGCCCAGCCTCTGGATGCTTTGTGCTCAGCAGAAGTTTCTGCCAGCTCCAGCAACCAGGCAAGTCTCAATTCCCCCTGGCTCCTGTGGGTCTAGGAACGCGGCGGGGCCGGATCCAGGAGCGGCTGCTCTCAGCACGGCCAGATACTGCCTATCAACTGATTAACTCCATCAGTCCTGCGGGACAGACAGACAGCTGCTCTGACAGCTCACAGCCCCGCGTTCCCATGGATTCCTGCAGCTGCTTCCCGAGGCGGCACCGCGCGCTCCGCCACCGCAAAATGGCACAAGGGCACACTTGCTTCCTCCAGAGCAGGGGCTGTAAACGTATACTCATGAAATGTGCTATCAGCCAGCCAACTGGGGCAGTATATAATTGTATATAATTGTTCTTTGTTGGGGTCTTCACGTGTTTCCCCAGATATTTGTGGCTGTAATTGCATCTGCCCTTCCACGGAAACGCGCTCTGAATGACACGTTTATCTGCATGCCCGCTTTCAAAGGGCAGATGTGAGCGTTCCAAAATTTGCCTACAATTTCTGGAAATGAGAATTTATCCCTGAATTAGACGGCTTCGCTCTCCACATCTGAAGTAATTCTCATGGCCCAGCTGAATTCACAGAGAGCAGCAACCTACATCTGGCTGCTCCAACTGATGTAATTAAAAGCTGCTGCAAGAATTATACATCGCTCAGCATCCTTTTAAAAAACTGCATTCACATAGCAAGCTACTTGGACAATGTAGATGTGATGCTGTTCATTCGTTTAGACTGGGTTGCTCTGATGAAAATGTATTAATTTCAATTTTTGACTTGTGTTGACTGGCCTAGATCCTGTGAGCCTCACTCCCACTACAGAGAGATCTCAGCACATGGAGCAACTGGTGCTGTCTCTTAGGCTGTGTCCCCATGAGGGGGAAATGACAACTAACTTCATGGCACCTATGCTGCAATGCCAAAAAGAACCAGCACTGGCATTTTATTCTGGTTTTAGACAGTGCAAGCTTTAATTCCACAGGCTGAAATTTTCTACATCTGCTTTTCTGACACAGTGGGAACACCTCAGTTGCTCCATTCTGTCTCATTCCCCCAGTGTCCCCTCCTGTGTGGAGCATCACCACATCACCTGCAGCACCAATGAGGCATTGTATTCATCTGAACTTGAAAAAGACAAGTTTTTACCAATGTCTTTGGAAATTTAAGACTGTGGACTTCAGCTTTGAGAGCTACATGCCCAAAGGCTGTTTTAAATCCTTTCCAAAACCAAGCCTTTAAAAAAAGCCTCAATATTCTTTCCTGATCATAACGTATCTCAGTAAAAACTCTATATAATAAACCATAAAGAATTAGTACTCCTGAAATTTTTATTGTGTTGGGATTAACAGCAGTGGCTTGTACTAAAATAAATACTGATGGGAATACACAGTAGTTGGAAACCCAGTGGTACAGCTAGAGTTGTCTGAATGTACTCTCATCTGAGTATAAACTGAGGTTTAATGTACTTTAGTGAGTGTTGATTGAAAGTTAAAAGTTACCTGTGTGGCTGTGACAGGGAATCATGACAACTGCATAGCTCCTGCAAACCTCATCATAGACAATGCTGTCCCTCAGCATTAAATTTACTACACTTGGGCAGAAGAAGAGGAAAAAAAGCAGCAGCTCAGAGTTGTGGTTACCAACAGTTCTTGCACTTCAGAGGAGTATTTTACTCAATATGCAGAAATAACCATAAGAAATGCACTAATTCCAAGCACTTCGCTGCACTGACAGCACCCATAGACAAGACACTGTAATTTATCCATTTCTGCAGTTTTCACTCACTCCCTTACCCCAATATCCTCTGCTTCAGACACATTGTTGGTCTCTGTCCTTGCACTCACAAACCACCTGGGTAGCACAGCAATACATCACACCCTAGGTTTTGATGAAACTGTCAGTGTCATGAAGGACCTGCTGATTTTCCCCTTATCTCTCAGACTTTTGTTTAAAATAAACCACCCAGTATCGTGGTTCCAGGGAAAATGAAACGTGCAGGAGGAGAACACAAACCCTATGCTGCCATCCTACAAAGCCTAACACAAAAGCTCTCTGAGTTTATCTCAGCAGACTTAGCACTGAAACCAAAGCTTAACCTTCCCTAGACTTAAAAAGTATTTACAAAATGATTATTTTATCTCTGATTGCAGTGTGACCATGATGATTTCATCCATCTGTGCTATAAAAGCAGAGGCCATTGTAGTGCCAGCAAGCTGCAAAACTTTGCCCTGTGGTTACTATTATAACAACCAATTTATGTAGGCAAACACAGATAAATAACTGGAATATTTTAAAGAAAGTACAATCTCTGTGTAATATGCTTCAGAATATTCAGTCTTTCTAGAATGTTTTTATTTTTTTTTCTCCCCAGTATAATAAAATTGATGAATAATTATGTTTTCTGTAATCAAATATGGATACCCAATCATTCAGCTGCCTTCCTCATACTGGAATACGAGCAAGAGCATACATCCTGAAGTTAAATTTTAGTTAAGCAAGAGGTGATAAAAATTTGATCACAGAAAAGTTAAATCAAGCTATGAAATTTTAATGAAGAGGTCCTTACAAAACTGAAAAAGAAAATGCTTATTATCTAGGGTTTCCAATAGAGTCCGCAATTCTTATTTCGTCAGTAAAATCAAATTTTTCAGAATATAATATTGAGAAAAATAATAGGATATAAATCACCTAGTACTACTCCCAACCTGAAGGCCAAAGCAACTGCTAAAAAGTAATTAAAACATGCATCAAACTGTATTATTTTCCAATCTATTAAAAAAATAATTACTTTTCCCACTGCTGTCAAATGCAATCTGATCCAAACAAATGGAAAACAAGCATTTGTAAAAGAGGCATGCTAATTAGCATCATAAAAAAATTACAAAAAGTGCAAATTAGTAAAGTTTGAAGCAATTATTGCCAAAAGTACACAACAAAACTAAGCAAGGGCTGTTAGTAAGTATCCCAATACCAGCCAGATGCAGTTGTTCCAGCACAAATATGGCTTTTTACTTTGCGACTTACAGCATGTTCTCCTCAGTATTTCGTTTCCAAAGAATTTAAGTACTCTATTTAATGTTCATTCAGATTTCTGTCTGTTGTATTTTTGCACTCATGGAATGTAAGCTAAGGCTTGATTAGAGAAATTGGGAATTTTTTTCCCAGTCATTTTCGGGAGAAGCACATTGTCAAGTTTAAATGGCAAGTACAACTAACATGTATGCTTTGCAGTCAACTGAAGACTAATAATACATCTATTTAAACCAATCTCCTTGAGCAATTAAACACTTAATTAAACATATGGACACAGCTGCCCTCCCCTATAAAAAGCTCATTTGACTTTAGCACATTTAGGATTTTTACTGTAATTCAAATCCACAGACCAGCAGTGAGAAGACACCTCCAGGCAATGATGCTGAAATTTCACACTTGCTTGAATTCCTCCCTCTTTGCCCCAGTATCCAGTTTGAATACTGAACTTTTGCTGCGAGCAGCTAGCTGATGCAGCATTTCACCAAAATATCTTACTATAAAAAACAAAGTGACTACTGAAGTCTTTTACTGGGGTCACTGTAGCGCAAAGGTGGGTATGTCCACATATTTACTAAACAATCAAAGAATAATGGTGGATATGTCAGTAAAATCTTGAAATACCTTTACTGCCAGGCCTTCTCTGTACATTACACAGTTTAAAATTTTACAGAGATATTTTTCCTCTTCTGTCTTTCCCCATTAGATAAACACAGTATTTGAAATAGCCCCCTTTTTTTAAAGTAACTCTCCCGTCTGAAGTTGCACATCACACTGTTTAGTTCACCATAAATTTAGTACTGAGACTGTAAAAAACAGTAAAACCTCTGTGTGTGAATGGAAGAGGTAAGAGTCATACTAGAGCACACTTTGAA
The DNA here is from genome assembly GCF_028551555.1 of Melozone crissalis. NCBI lineage: Eukaryota > Metazoa > Chordata > Aves > Passeriformes > Passerellidae > Melozone > Melozone crissalis. Next base: position 250,976 of record NW_026535783.1, read on the forward strand.
TCAGGTGACATCCTTACTATAATAAAAGCAGCATGGAAAAATCAGGAGTTTGGAACAGAAGTGCTACAGGAATGTGAACATGGCCATACGAAGAAGTCTAACTTTTCAAAAAGGAAGATATACTCTACTTTACCTAAAAACTACAAAACAGGTCTGTAAATATTTTATGTATACTATTTAACAATTTTTTTTTTCATTCATAGTCAAACCATCTCTTTCAAACATGAAGAACAAATACCAGGAAAAAATATACTTAGTTAGAAAACAATGACAAGTTCTGCTAAGTCTGTCACGTCCCTTGGCCGGACCACAGCACCTGTGCAAGTCTCTTGCTTGGCAGAGGTTCAGGTGCATGGTTTGAGTATTTAGCATCTGGAAGACAGGTAATATTTTTCACAGCTGTTCCCACCTTGTTTCCACAGTCACCAGGTTGAAAATCAAAAACTTTGGTGGAGTTTGAACGCCTGGCTCTGTGCATTAGCAGAAAAACATATTCAGAGCTGCAGCTGTTACAGTGAATGTGTGTGGTGTCTAACCAAAAAATTAAATTGTGGCATTCACTTTCTTATGGCACTCAGCTAAGAAATGGTTTCTCATAACCAGAGTCATTCTGGGTAAATCTCTTAAAGCAGACTCACTGCATCCTACTGTTCCAAAAAGAGACCATCTTACCTTGTCAGAATAATTTCCTCAGTTCAATAATCACAGAAATAAAACACTTACAATGTATTTTCACTTCATCCTCCAAGATGACAGAAGTATCAATACTAAACACTTCAGGTGAAATAAATTCACAATACAAAGATACTTTAATACTGTAATACAACCTAGAAGATGTTTTTAAACCTATGGACCTTTAGGTCATGATAAATACAAAGCTGCTAGCAAATCTGAATGAGGATGGATTCATTCTTATAATTTTGAATAAGACAAACATAAAAATTTGTACTTGAAGACTCCTGAAAGCTCCTTTTTCAGAGCAGTGTCTTGGGTTCTGGTGTGTTTATATCCGACAGCTTGGCTGAAATAATATTTACTAATGAATGTTTTTACAATTGGCTCTATGAGCAACTCCCCTTCCTTCTATAAACACCACACTAAGAGAGCAACAAAGATTATGACAGAAATGTTTGTCCTTGTGGAAAGTTCCCAAACCAATTTTTGTGCAGTAATGTGGGGCCAGGATCAGCCCCAGCCAGAGGGTGACAGGGAAGAAGCCGTTTTTGTCAAGTTTTCTGCGCTTTTAAAAAATAATCTCCATCACCAAATTCTGAGTGTAAATTCACATTTCCGCTATGAAGGAAAGTGAAGACCACCCTTCAGGAGGGGAGAACCTCCTCACTCATTTTAATATTACCTTTGGCTTCTTCCCTCCTTCCTACCATGCACGTGGCAAACTTTTCAAGCCCACCAGGAAAACTTCTGTCGAGCTTTCCAAAAATCCCAAAAGCTGTCAGGACAAACTGACTTGTGGAAGCCAGCAAGCAACACACCCTCTCCTCCTAAATAAATGAGGAGATGTGCATCCCCTCCATTCCCAGCAAGTCTGGAATCCACTGAGAAGCTTCTGCTGGATTCCATAGATGATTAAAGTTAAAATAGTGAAGGTTTTGCTCCAAGTCAAAATGGTGAGGTTTTTCCCTATCCACTGGAAGTGAAGAGGAAAAAAAAATTCCCACAATTTCTGCTTTCACATAAAAAAAGCACAGGTAAAAGTCAGCTTACATATATATAAATATATAAATATATATAATTTTCTTTTTTTTCTGTTTGGCAGCAGCTGGCCATTCACCCAGCACAAGTTCTCATCAGCTTAGCCAGGAAGGACATGGTAAAGGATCCTGGAAAACAATTGGATGAAAAGTTTCCAAGGCATAAAGTCCTTTGGAGATCATATTCTATAGAATATAGAATATTCAGAGTGCTGCTAACTTTCCAGAACTGCAGCTCTTACTCTTTGGACAAGGAGAATAAAGTGGAGATGTAGCTCTAATCTTTCCATTTCATGACACACAGACAGCAGCTGTTGCCTCTCTCACAGACAAATGTGAGCTCAAAAATTATCCTTTTTTCCCCTAAAGTGCCTTGACACCAGAGGTGGCATCATGGAGGACCCAAAGTCCTGGAGGGCTGCTGCTCTCTTGAAGAAACTCAAACATCACAGTAAGGCTGAAAGAAACTTATTTTCAACATGAAATCATAAGCAAACCATCCTTACAAGAATTTCTTGCTTCACACAAAATAAGGAACAGGGACAAGTGGAGAAGATAATCCTAACAGAATCTCCTACACTTGCCACAATCTTCTTAAATTTAAACATTAGTTTTGTTTTTAAGTTACTGTTATGTATTTCTTACATATCTATAAAAAAATATATAAAATATAAATGACATAGTGATATAATATTAAATAATTAGTTTTATTTAATCATTACACTGAGCAATCCCAATGTCCCACCAAGTTCTCTTGCCTTTTTCTATCACCTCAAACCCTTTTATGTACAATAAAAAAGAGTGAGGTGCTGCTGTAATTCTCAATATTCACCTTTCCATGGCACTGATTAGAGAAATCTTGCTTTCTGCACATGTGTTTTAGATCTCCAGAGATAATTTATGCCTCTCATAATGAAAAAACCTCCTTTGTTTTGTGCTTGGAGCCCCAGACTGAAGCAGGTTCCTCTGAAAGATCTGGCAAGGAATGCTCAGGTGAGCAACTCCCAGCAATTTCCTGCTGGTGACAAGATCTGGAGCCTGGGAACCCTTTTTTGAATTGAGCCATAAGGAACTTCAAGTGATATTGATCTTTTCTGTAAATGCACAGCAAATACAGCAATATGCCATAAAACTGCTCAGCAACCCTGCTGTGATGGATGATTTCTCCATGCTCATGGGAAAGGGGAAACCAGGTGATCTTCAAAGGCCCTTTCAACCTAAACCACATTCTGATTATTAGAAAAATGCCAAAAATTCCCATCTTAAAAGAAGCTCTGTGCTGAACTTATGAACAAACATGTACTTTGTACAGGAAAAATTTATGTTAATTCAGTAATTCTTTTGGTTTTCCTTTTAAGTTCATGTATCTGCCCTGCTCATATAAATGTCATTGATATATAAATATTTAAGGTACAAACCTTGACTAAGAAAAAGCATTTCACTGCTCAGCTTTAATTATGACAGAAATGCAAAACCTTATTTTGTGTTACCTGCACAGACTGGAAAAATGGGAAGGAAACAAGAAAAGAAAAAAAAATAAAACCCCCAATTTCCTTCTTGATAAAGAATGTATATATTTATACACAGGTATTTTATATACATATATATATATATATATATATATATATATATATATAAAAAAATATATATATATATCTAACCACAGCTAACCACACTCTTTATGTGTGTGGTATATAGAAAAAAGTATATGTAGGAAAAAGTATGCTGTTAATATATGATACATAATTATTAAAAAATTCAATTAAATATTTGCATACACCCATAAATATATGAGTATCTTTATATCCACAGATGTTGGTAATACACATAATATATTCACATATAGGCACAGATATTCTGTTCCAGATGTACTTACCTGCCTTTTACGCATTTACAAAACTACAAATAAATTTTAAAATACGTATTTATATGGTAAGTTCTATTTTATATACTTCTATATTCTCAAAAATTAGAACATGTTGTGAATGTATGAACTTCTAAAAAGACAGGAAAACGGTAATATATATGTAGACATACATAACAATTTTTCTATACACATACATATCTATAATTTATATATACACATGCATATATGTAATTTCTTTATATGCACACATATATATATGCGTCTGTATAATATGTAGTTTTTGATATAATATAGTTTTCACGAGTAAATGGACCCGGGCCTCTGATGACACCCCTGAAAAGCAGCCAATGACGCGGCTCAGCGCACTGCTCTGAGCATGACGTCACCTAACACCACCGTGACGTCACGCAGCACAGAAATGACGTCAGGAAGCCGTGAGAGAACCACACAGCACCTGACCGACCTCGCACCAGCTGCTGATGCCCCGCACAGCCACAAAACGAGGTTTTTTTCCTGTCACCAAACCCCCGATGCAAACGCGCCCCGCACTACTCCCACCAAAGCCCTGAGGCGGCTCCGCTCCCGCGGCCCGCGGCTTATGGCGTGAGCGACCTCTGTGCGCACCGCCCGGGCCGACAGGCGCCGCTGGGGACCGTGCCGGGCGGCGGAAGGGCAGGGGAGCGGGGAGGGCCCGGTCCCGGCGCGGCAAGGCCGTGCAGGCCCCGCGCTTACCATCGTGCCGCGCTCCGCCACATCACCTTCCGGCCGCCGCCACGGGCGGAAGCGCGCACCGCGCGCCCTCAGAGCGCGGGGGCGCGGGCACTGCCGCCATTGGCTGGCGGCGCCGCAGCGCGTCGCGATTGGTTGGCGCTGCCGGCGCGGGGCGGGACGGAGGGGCGGACGCGGCGCCGATTGGCCGGCGCGGAGCAGGCGGAAGTGGCGGCGCGGGAGGTAGGTCGGGCGGCCCGCCCCGCGCGCGCCGGCACGTGCGGGACTGAGGGGAGCGCGGGGGGGAGGGGCCGTATCCCGGTGTGGGGATAACGGGATCACCGGGATCGGCCCTGCTCTGACCCCGCCCCGGCACTGAGGGGAGCGGCGGGGGGCTCGTGTCCCGGTGTGAGGGCAGCCGGGATTACCGGGGTTCACCCTTTCAGTGACGGCTCAGTGGGACTGAGGGGAACGAGAGAAGTCCCTACCGTGTCCCGGTGTGGGGATAACTAGGATAACCGGGATAGCCAGGATCAGCCGTTCAGTGACCCCCTCAGCGGCTCTGAGGGGAGCGAGGGGAACCCCCCCGGTCGTGTCCCAATGCGGGGACAGCCGGGATCACCGGGATAACCGGGATCAGCCCTTCAGTGACCCCCACTGGGACTGAGGGGAGCCCCGACCGTGTCCGGGTGTGGGGACAGCCGGGATAGCCGGGATCACCGGGATCAATCCTTGGCTGGTCCCGCACCAGCAGTGAGGGGACCTGGGGGACTCGTTCCTGGCCCGGTTTGAGGACAATCGGGACAACCAGGATCACCGGGATCACTCCTTCATTGACCCTGCACCGGGCCATCGGGGCAGCGTGTCTTATTGAGACCAAAAAAACAAAAAAAGCAAAAAAACAAGAAAAAAGAAAAAAAACCAAAAAGCGAGAAAAGTCCCCACAAACAAACAAAAACATACAGAAACCCCCACTACAATTAGTTCCTTTGGTGTGTTTTTTAGGTGTTTTCTTTCCGGTTCATTGTTATTCGGCTCCCAGCGCTGTTGCCTCACCCACCGGCTACCGAAGCTTTAATAACACAAAAAACGCGTTAATAACATAATGAATGCCTTAATGAGGCTATTTCTTAATGAGGGTCCTCTTATTTCTGTAGCTGTATAGGGAGAACCCAGGCTGTTTTCCCCTGGTCTATGGTATTGTGGATTTTGTGCTACATTGTTTCTCTTGGAGCTTGTTATCATCTTTTCTGTAGCTGCACCTGCCCCAGAATTTCCAACCTTTTTTTTTTCTTCCAGGAGCTTTTTTTTTGTTTATTTATTTTCTTTTGTTTGTGTGTTTTTTACGGAGTAATCTTTGATGCTGTGAGAGCTCAATAAAATGAAGAAGTCGTCACTGTAGAACTTCACAGTGATGACTTTGTGTTTAGGTACCTGTTAGTGTAATAACAAACACCTGAACCTGTTCCTCCTTATATAAAGCATCACCCCTTCACGGGGTGGTGGCTTGGTTTTTGGGGTCTGTGTCATTCTCTGTGTTTCAGCACCAAATTCGTGCCCTCTGCTGAGTGTGGGACAGTTTCTGCTTTTTTTTTCTTTGGTGAGGGTAAACAGATTTATTTTTTTTTCTCTAAAATGACATTTTGAGGTAACATTTGACATGCCTTGTGCAGCTGCTGTGGGAGGCTGAGGATTGATGTACGTGTATGAAATGCATTACGTGGAATGGAGTCCGTGATTTACTGAAGGAGTTTGGGCTGAATGGGACCTACACTGCCTGCTTAAAATGCTGTTTATGTCCTCTGCAGAGCAGCTTCCTTAGCAGTAGTAGATTTGGTGACTGTACATTGACAGATCTCTGTGAAATCGTGGTTTCAGATTCATAATCACCAGAATTTATCAGCATTTACTGGGATGTTACCAGCACGATCAGGTTTAGGGTTTGAGGTGGGTTCTCTTGTGTGACTGTTTTCCCTCCTGTGCACTCCAGGCACTGTGTTGATTCTGGATTTGCTCTGATTCTTCTCTAGATTGTTTAGTGCTGTAAAGGTTCTTTCAATTGCAGATTTGTCCATCTGTCTAACAGGTAGTGTGCTCATTTTCTCACATTCATACATCTTATTCCTGTCACTGAATTAAATTCTTTGGATTGGTTTCTTTCCATCACATGTCCAGGTTTTGGATTAAAAAAAAAATAAACCATTACGTTCATAAAGACAATTCTAAAAATAGCCTTTATTACCTAGGATAGCTTCACTTTGAAGTGTTTGAATGATGTTACATTGAAGTATGTTTGTAAAGAGAAGTAAATAGTTAGGATAATCACTGACTGGTTCAGCCTCTGATGGTCAACATGATTGAAGACTTTAAAGGCAGGAATACTTTTGAACTTTTCCTTTTTGGAATGCCAGAGATAGAAAGCAAAAACTGGGTTCTTTTGCCTGCTTGGACTCATTTCTGGATGCTCAATACGAATTAGAAACTCAAATTGAAAATATTCTCTAAGGTCCAGGCAGACTCTAGCTGTCAGTCCTTGTTCACACCATAGCCAAGCCTGGTTTCAGGTGGTCATCTAGCTTCCTCTAGTGTAGTTTTGTTTGCAAACGTGCCATTTTATGATAGATTTATTACAATTTTTCTACTTTGACAGTTTCTGGCACGCTCCCACCTGAAACCCATTGGAGATTTTTGCAAAAAATGCTCTTTGTTTACCCTAAACGTTTAATTTCACAGTGAGGTTTCCAGCAGTCTCAGCTATTCAAAAGGGAATTTTTACTGATCATGTGCTGTATTAAAATGATTTCAGGTGAACAATTTGCTGTGGTGGGAAAAATGCCATTTATAGATTTTGTGGGACCCTTGGTGGCATAACTGAAAATATTGGTGCACCTGGCCTGGAAGTGTTTTCTGGGATACTGTGTGATAGGCATGGGATATTGACTGGAATATCAGCTTTCAGATGGTGGTGCTCCAGTTTCCCTTGTACTTTTTTCCTCCTCCTAATTAATATCTTGTCATGGAGCTGGGCCAGGTTGGTTGGTGTTGTCTGCAGGAATGGGCTGGGTGAAAATCCAAAACTAAATCACAAGTTTAAACAGCTACATTGATCTACATAGCAATATTCAGATATTTAAATAAAAGCACAGGATGAAGACTGGATTTTTTGTTGTTGTTGTTAGGTCTCTTAAGAGCAGTTTTATGGTCATGGCTGTGTTTCCTGGTGTTGAGAAATATTTTAGTGGTGAAAGGTTTTCATACTGCTCTGTAGAGTAGAGTGCACCAAGGAATTTGTGTCTACAGTGAAAGGTAAAAAAGGTTTAACCTCTAGGCTGTTCCCACATGCAGGAAGAATTACCACAAAACAATGACAATTGCATGTGGAAGCCTGGTTTTTATCTTCTGTGTGTCTCACCTTTTATCAGGAGGAGGATTGGAGGGAATGGTTTTAAAAATATCACAGGCGGGTGACTGGCAGGTACATCCATATAAATAAGTTTTTCTGCTTAACACATCCATGTGTGTGTATGAGGTGGAGAAAGCATTTGAAAATAAGCTATAAATGCAGTCATTTGGGGTTTTTTTTGAGAAATGCTGGTTTGAGTGACTGGCAAAAAGCTGATACTGCTTTTCTTTTCTTTGGCTTCTATGTGGTGCCCACATCTGTTATTCCCAGGATCTTCAAACACGGGCATGAATACTTACAAACGTATTTGCATTTTTGCTGCTGCTACAGATTTGCTGGGCTCTCGGTCTGGAGTGAAGAGGCGGTGAACACGAGGGGTTTGCATTTTGCAGGCAAGCCTGCCGTGGGTAGGTGGTGTTCTCTGTGCTGACAGGGGCAATTAGAGCGTGGTGTTTTGTTTGCTAACACCATTTTGAAAGAAAAAAAAACCAAAAAACAAACCCAACAACAAGCAAAAGACAATCCCTCATCTACATGTAGGTTTGGCTTCATTTCTGTGCCTCTGCCTGTCACCTAGCAGAAGTGCATGTGATATTCACTGTGGTAGGATGGGTCGCAATAGCCGTGAAAGGCTTGGGGTTTGCAGCTGTTCTGAGCAGGAATGAACCTCATTCTTCATGTCAGGGGTGCTCTGGCCTGGTATTTCAACCATACATTTAACACAAAGTTATGCACAGGGTGATGCGTGGTGGGGAGTGTTCCTACTGCACCGGGAATTCCTGCACCTTAAAATTTCTGCTTTTTGTGGCAGATTTCATGTGTATATAACTGATGGGCTGATGCAAAGGGTACACCATCACCTAGGAAGATAATCCACATTAAAAAAGCACTCAAGGTGAGGTGGCCTTGATGCAGAAATAGTGATGCTGTGCCTGACATGGGTGGCCTCAGTGCCTCTCTGACAGAGACAATCCCTGCTGCTGGTGTACAGCCACACTGGGTGTCTTGCAGTGCTCTGTTTTGACCAAAACCCACCCATTTCTGTACAGATGAGATAATGTAGGTGGTTTCCTATGCTGCACATTGGCTTCATTGAAGCAGTATAGCAAATATTTGTGCTATGTGCTGTGGGTGTGCCGTGGGCCTTGCAGGGTCACTTGCTGTTTTGTCTCAATGCCTGTTTCTGATGTGCTCGTTATCTTGCAGTGCTGCCACTTGAGGATGAGAAATTTTAATCCCTAACTCTTGTCACCTAGGGCTTAGCAGGAGGTGGAGAATGTTTTTCAGGGGTTGTGTTGGAGCTCGGGAGCCCCAGATGCAAAAGCAGCACACGTCCTTGAGTGAGTGGAACCACCCATAGCTGAGGGTCAGATTTTCAAGGACTCAAAACCATTATCTGATTCTTCAAGGTTAGTGGGATGCAGCTGTGATTTCTTCACTGTTACATTTGGCAGAAATGTAACACAGTGCTTGCTGATGTGGGGAATGCATAAAATCCTGCATAAATTCTGAACAAACATCACTAAATTACCAAGATTCCAGTTTAGACAGCTGTTGTAAAATAGCATTAAATGGTTCTTAAAATCACTTCTTTTTCCACCAAAATGAATGTTTTCTCTAGTTGTATCCCTGACTTGAGCTGTGTCCCTTTCCCGGGCCAGGAAACAACAGCCTTCATCTCCTGCTCTTTGTAATCAATGTCTTGTGGATCTCTTCCCCATGTCCTTTCCCTCTGTGTATGAGATGGAAAAAAGGGAAAGGTGGCAGAAACCTCCTGTGAATTTGAATATTATTCATTGAACATAGTATCAGATAGTGCAAATGGTAAGGACTGCTGTGCAAGATATGTCAAGGTACAAAAGACTCACTGAATTATGTGTGGTGTCATGTTGACACAAGCTAAGGTGAAATTTAGGAGATAATTACTAAACAAATTGCTGCTGTTTGCTAATCTAACACAGTCAAATCTGATCAACACAAAAGAACGTGTCTTATAGTAAAAGTTCCAATTGGAAAAAAAAAAATTCATGCTCAAGTGTGTGCCTTGAGCAAAGGCCTCTGGTGCTACTGCTTTCTAAGGTGTACTGGTGCTTGCACAAAACATTTTTTTATTAAATTGTCCAAATTTACAGAGCTTGGAAAAGCCTTGGAATATTTCTGCATCTGCTCTGCAGACTGTTAGGTGGCTTTTCTGGGCAGGGATGTCCTCCAGCAGAGCAGACAGCTAGAGTACAGATTGTAAATAAACACAAAAAAAAGGAGACTGATCAGATGTGACTTTTAGGAGTGCAGAGACTGAGAACTTTTGTGCCCTTGATCTAGACATCAGCCAAATTGCTTGCTATCTTGGGACAGAAAAATTAATGGAACTAGAGGAAGAGTGAGGCTATATATCCTATCACAGGCTCCGCTTGTTTCTTTTTTGTGTGTGTGTTTTTTTGATTTTTTTTTTTTAATAAATGATTCAAATAATTATGAAAGGGATTGTTTGTTAACAGGTCTACAAAGGGGTTTTAGAGGCCACCCTTTTCAGTACAGAGGCTGGACAGGATAGAGGGAGCCTGGGGCTTTCCAAACGCTGTCAGCTGTGTCAGGCTTGGGGTGAAACCTCACAAAATCCCGGGGAGAGATTTGTGCTGGCTGAGCCAAGCAGGGGAGCATCAGACCCTGGTGTGGAGGCTTGTATTAAATTACTCCAGCTGAGAAAATTAACCTTAATTTTCAGAGTCCAGCACACAGCAGGCACGGATCGGGAGATGGGACAGAAATGGTAATTTCTCTGAAAGCTGACGTGGAGGATAATTGTTTTAGGAAGCAAGAGGCAGGGAACTAACATCTTGTGTGTCTTGGAAATACAGTACTTGAGTAATGTTTTGTGATCTCCTGAAGGCAGTATTAGAGGGAAGGGTTTTTTTTCCCTGTGCCTTGGTCAGACAAGTCTATAGATTAAAAATGTGCCTTATATGTTATAAATTTTTTACTCTTGTCTGTTGCAGGGATTTGTTTTATTCGCCCTGACTGTCCTCAAACTAGATGGGTTTTTTTCCTTTTCTTTAAGTAAAGAGGTAGAGGAGGAATTTTTTAGTATGTTGTCTTAATTTGAGGTTATTGTTTTGAGGGTGCAAAATAAAAATACTCAAAATCCAATAAAATAGTACTGCAAAATCAAAACACTTTTGATGGTGCAAAATAAATAAGGGCATTTGTAGCGCTGAAAGAGAGGAAGATGCAGTGGCAGGTTCTTTATCTAAAACTGCACTGGAACAGGTTGTTGGACCTGTGGAGAGGAGACCCCTGTGTTCAAAGGCTGTTTTTGTAATAATCATGTAACTGCATTATTTCAGGGCCATTGTGTTTGCTCACTGTTGTGTTTCAGGTACTGATGTGCAGCTGCAGTTGGGAGCCAGAAACACAAAGGTGAAGTGCCCCCCTACATAAACTGAGACCTGTTTATAAATATTTATCCCTTCTCTGCTGTTTCTGTGCCCCACTCCCTGTGTTTTATGTCGTCATTAACTTACCTGGGAAAGCAACAATTTACCCTGAGACCTCTGTGGTGTTTCACATCTCTGCTTTGTTGCAATCTGAGTGTTAAGATCTCCAGCTTGTGTCTGACTGGTTCAGTGCCAAAGCAGTTCTGTGCTGTATTTTCCTAATGAGTTCTTAATTGCCCTCTCAGCTCAAGTCCCAGTGGCATTTTTGCACTGGTCTGCCCCTGCTGTGCCCTCATCTCAGCCTGCAGGTTTCCTTTCACGCCTGTGCAAGCATTCTTTGGGAGTTGTAAGGGAACACTAATAGTGAAAAGCTGCTTTCCTAGTGCAGACCCCCTGCCTGGCATCAAGTGTCTTGGGTAAGGGGTAAATTTTCCAGTAGGGTTTTGTTCTGGTTTTTATTTTTTTCCAGTCCATAGTAAGAACCAAAACTAAACAAAAAACCCAAAAAACCCCAAAAAACAAAACAAAAAAAAACCCCCAGAAAACCCCACATGAAAAGAGTCAAGTAAATTGTTTGGAAAAACAGTGAGCTGATGAGTCTTGAGAGGCTTTTTTTTTTTTTTTTAATGTACAAAACTTGTGATGCTGAACATAAAAGTGACTCCTTTGAAGGTCTTTGTGCCCTTTTCCCTTTCCAAATGCTGTTTGTAGCACAAACCAGTAGATTTGTAAGTGCTGGCTGAGGGTGTAGAGTGAGTGGCTTCAGAATTTTGGGTGGAACTGTGTCCTCATTGATTTTATCTATTTTTTTTTCTTTTTTTTTTTTTTAAGCAAATCTACTTGTTTGCTCAGAGCTTGGTGAGGTTGTGGGATTTGTCCCCTCCTTGTTAAAATCTTGTCACATGCCATGATAGGAACTGGTGCTTCTGCCCTGCTTTGATTTGTCAGATGTGGATTATCACAAAGCCTGAGCTAAACCCAAGATGAACCTGTGCCCATGTGTGGAAACAGCTGAAATTGGTGCTCAATATTGGTCTCTTTGCCTTATCTTCAAACTCAGCCTAATCCATCAGCAGAGTAATTAATGTTCAATGCCAAGTAATAAACATAGCTGGATAAAGAGCTGCAAAATTGAAATCTGGCTGCGTTGAAAGTGAATGTCTCAGTTCCTTGTGAATTGTTCTTGTTTTATGAATTATTTTTATGTGAGGGTCAGGTGAAGCAAAATTAATTACAATTCTTAAATTAATAAATTCAAGCCATATGAGCTCTTTGTTTTCAGGGAGTTTAGTGTTGCATTTTCTAATAGATAAATAGCAGATGGAAAGAAAAAACATAATAAAACTTGGGTTAAGTGAAGACTGGGTAATGCAGGAATTTTCTTCAAAGAAAATGCCTGAGGAAACTGTTTAGTAAGATAAAGCAATTTGGAGCCTAGGCCTATTTTTTATTATTAATTTGACAGGAACGGGAAATTAAAATAATCCATCTCTTTGAAAAGTCTTGGGTGTAGAGGTGGGAGGACAGAAAGATATGTAAGCCTTCATATTTATACCTGCCCTTGTCCCACTGAAGTGGCAACATTTGGTGAAACTTGTTTTTCCAGGTTACTGGGCTCAATTTTTCAAAACTCCTCAGAAAATCCTACACACAGAATTACATCCATCCGTATCTACCTGACACTGATTTCTTTGTTTCTCTTATCTTTGTGTCAGACTGGGCACTCTTGCCTGTGGATCTCTTGTGGATTTGACAGTACTAAATTTATTTCACTTTAAAAAGAAGAAAAGAGGGGAAAAGGAGCAAAACAAACAAACAAACAAACAAACTTAGTGGAATCCGTTGCTCAGTGATGTCAAGTCAGACATTTAGAGAAACACATCAGACTGAGTGGAATTGCATAGGTCTGTGTGGGGACTGAAAAATAGAAAACAAAGGAAATCTGTGCGACAGATTTGTATTGAATATCTTGATAATATTTAATCCTAAAGAAGGCAGTGTTTTGGAAAACAGATGATACCTCAGCCAGACTACGTTGTTATCCAAATATACATCAAAAACACATATGTATTGGGGTATTTTTGGATGGATGAAGGGTAATTAAAACATGCTGGTTTTTTTTTTTTGTTTTTTGTTTGTCCTCCCCCCAAAAATGTCCTCAACTTTACTGTCCTCCAAGGGATGATACTAAGGTACTGAAAACTGCAGAGATGCTTTTAAAAATATGACTAAGAGACTTGGAATTCCCAAATCTTTGTTCTCACTGACTGTATACATTGGGCTCAAAGGTTGTGGCTGGCACAACTTCCTTTTTCTGTTTTATATCTGCAAAACATACAGCAATTTTAGTGCTGTCTTTTCAGAGGAATTACGTGGAAAATTATATATATTTGGAATGTGTGTCTTTTTTTTTTTTTTTTTTTCATTTTTTTGAGGAGGAAGTGAATTATTTTTCTTAATAAGTACCCCTGTGGTTTTCAAGTGAAGGCACTGTGCCACCACTGGCTTTGGTAGGACCTTGTAAAGCCAGGGTGTCCCGGTGCCAAGTTGGAATTATAAAGTATTTGTTGGGACTTGCATCTTCCAGGAGCAGCAGAGAAAGGGAGTCTGGGTCTCTGAGACACGCCTTGCTGACTTTTCATCCCAGATCTATCCTCTGCGGACTGGGCTGGTTGTTGCCTTTGATCTTTGCTGCCTTCCACATGCACTTTTTGGGAAAACCTCACTACTAAAATTCACTTTTTCACCAGGAAACATGACAGTTGCATGACTCATTTTTATTTTTATTTTATTCTTTTGCATGTTTGTAACATTCAGTTAGTGTAAGCTGTCTTATCCGTGCATCTTGGAAAGTGAGGATTTGCTGTCAGTTTTGGGAAGAATTGTTACAAAAAGGGTGAGAAAAAAAGGGTCTGCCCCTTTTATAAATCTGTCTGCTTACTTGCTAGTATATACTAGTATAATTGCCCACTTTGGTGTTTATTTTAATACACTGAAGGCTTTTTTTTTTTAACCTTATTACAGCTTAATGTAGATGGCTGTAAGTGAGCTTGGCAAGGCTGGATGCCTGCAGTGGGTAGTGGGTTAGGCCTGAGACTTCAATGGGATGAAAGACACCAGGGTGGGCTTTGCCTCCAGGCTACAATTAAGATCAAGGCTTGTTAGTAAGATTCCTACTATAAAGGTTGTTGACTGTCTGCTTCCTTCTGTTTCTCCTCATTTTTCAGCTGGTGACTGTAGTAAATAAGCCTGACAAGGGTTGTTCCTTATCGTGGATTCCAGATCTCCTGTGGCAAATCTTCCATATACTGTTGTCCCCATGGAGCCTGACAAGCTCAGAACTAATTTGTTTTTGGTTTTTTGGTTTGGGGTTTCTGTTTTTTCGGGGGGACACACACAATTGCACAAAAAGCATGTGCGTGTTTCCAATCGTGCTGTGGCTGCCATGAAGCAGTGGGAAGGCAGCAGTGCAAATGGGAGCCATGTGAGCCTCGTCTCTGCGCTTGGGCCCATGATCTCCTCATCAAATGTTGCCACGGAGCACTGAATTTCTTAAATGGCCCACTGACCCCTCTGCGCAAAGTTAGAAAATCATTCAGTCTCTTCCTCATATCCAAGTGCTAGTTTTTGTTTCATTTCTTTTATCTCCAAGACAAAATTGCATTATTGGCGAAATTGTAACCCACGTGCTTTTAATACAGAGTAAAGTTAAACAAAAGAGCAAGTAAATATTACTCAGGGTGCATGTAATACAAAAATGTCTTAGCCCCCTAAATTGCATTAGGGAACAAAGCTCTTTCTAATTTTTTTTTCTTCTTTGGCTTCCAGATTTATCTGTAAGTTCCACATGAAGGTTATTATTGAACCGTGCTTCATTGTCAAACAAGTATTGTGGCCAGAAGAGTGGGAGGATTATTGTGAGATGGGACAGGAAAGATGCTGTGTTATTTGTCTTCATGTTTGTTGGCCCAGTCATGTTCCTCCAAAAAGAAATGAGAAAAGAGGAACTCCCTATTGGATCAGTAGTAGTTCTAAGATTAATGGAGTGAGAGTTGAGGTTTTTGTCAGGTATTTTAATGTTCTTACTCCTGAAGTATAGGAGTTAATGGAATTTTAAATTAACACGAGAGAATATCAATTTGTATGAAATATATCATTGGAAATATGCATAAATATAGGCATTATCTTATTTCCTTGTGTTAGAAAATGTGGTAATAGCTAGTTTTAATCTTTAAAAGCAATCTTGAGCTTTTCTTGGCTGGTTTAAATCTCCAATTATCTACTTATGAGAACATGTAGCATCTCCTGAATAGTACCTCTTCCTTGATTATGAATTTACTATTAACTTTCTTCTGATTATTAGGTTATGATCTGTAGTTTGGGCAGTGTCAGAAGGAAGCAAACTGCAGACTATAATAGCAGTGTGTGGTCTTCTGTTCTGAACTCCCTGTGGATAGCTCCCATTTTTCCTCAGCAAGAAAGCACTTAGGTTAATTGCTTCATTTCAAAGACATAGTGGCTCTTTCTGGTCTGTAAGTAGCCTTCCAAGCATAGCTGCTGAGGTTTGGAGCACCTGCAGTCCGACCAATTTGGGGAAAAAAAAATAAAAGCCATTAGTCTGCAGGGGGAAAAAAAAGAAAAAAATGAAGTGGTGAAGTTCAGAATATTATCAATGATGCTGTGTTGGAGCAGCCTGAAAGATTTGGCTTTTGGTGTATGCCTGGTGCTATCCAAAACAACATACAAAATTCTTTGTGGGCCCATTTTAAGAGTGTCTTGTTCATTCAGAAGGGCCTGTGTGCGCCGTTTGTTCCGAGGGCAGAGGCACCAGCCAGCAGCCGATTCCTCCTCAGAGGGAAACACTGCCTAATGGCGCTCCCGGGAGCCAAAGAGCACGGGGACAAAGTGCTAAAGATAAACAGCTCAATCCCCGACTGTTCGGAGGCCTCAATAAAGCCTCAGATTTACACATTAGGGGTGGGACCCTGCTGTCCCCACCTGCAGGCTGGCCCCGGGGCCCTGGCGTGGAGAGGGACGGAACACTGCCTTTCTGTGGCCCCAACCCCTAAACTTTTCTGCGGCCTTGCTTTGTCACAGCCTGGGCAGGGAGAAGGAGCCGACTGCTCTCATTTTGTGGAGGTGGTGAATGGGGAGAGCCCACAGGGGCTGGGTGCTGAATGGCACTTGAGGGTGCTCCTCTGCTCTGGTGGACTCTGAGGGGCTTTTTAGGCTGCCATAATGAGAGGCTGCTTCCAGTAGTTTGGGTAGCAATAAAAATGCAGTCTACTTTTGTGCAATGATTGTATTTTACTTTGTTTTAACAAGCTTCACCAACAGCTGGACTGCTGAATAGTGACACTTCAAAAATTCAGGGGGCTGTTTTAACGTTTCTGAGCAGAAACACAGTTCCTACCTTTATACCCCAAAGATGTGAAAGAGAAAATAAGGTTTCACCTCTTTTATAGTTTTGTCTTTCTTTTATAATGAAATTTTTATCTGGCAGAAGTATTGTGAATGGTACATAAGCTTGACACACTGGAAGCTGATGGGGTGATGAATTTAATGAGTAGGTGGGTGCACTGAGACAGGTTAGTTTGAGGAGATTGTTTTATTTCATGTCTTGAAATACAGAGCAATGCATCTTTTTTTGGAAATACAGTGCTGTACATCTTTATTAAGATTTGCCTTTAGAATGAATGAAGTGCATGCAGTCACCTTATAGTGAATGAATAAGGAATACGCCCTCGTTTATTGTCTGTATTTTCAATTTCTTTAGTGGTAACTGGTAGTTGTTAAATAAGTAGGGAACTCCTTTGCTCTGTTTTGCTGTGTTTATGCTTGAACTGTGTGTGGTTTATCCATTTACTGAACACTGCAGTCAAGTATCTGTTCTCAGGACATAAAAGGGATAAGGGGAAAAGGGATTTGGATTTTTAGTTAGTTGTTGTTGCAGTTGTTTTGCTTTCAAAAAAGCAGTAAGGTACAACATTACTGTTTGCAGTGATGTCTTCTTGTGCTGTGTAGGTCAGACTAATTTTCATGGAGGTGGTTTTCCCCTCCTCTTGAAGAGAAGCATATAATAGGCATTGTACACAGCCAGGAGTCCTTGAGCTTTTGCTGATGGGTTGGAGGAGTTGAGTGCTTTGGAGATGGAGTCTGGCTGAGCTCTTCCAGAGACACATCCTAAACGTGGACTAATAAGTAATACACTCCTTTTAAAAGGACAGTGAGCACGGTGGAGGAGATGAAAGCTGCGAGAAAAAGCGTCTTCATTTTATGCTTCCTTTGAAAATGCTGTTTTTCAGAGCTGCACAATAAAATGTGTAAAAGCAGGAAAACTGTGTTTTCCATTTGTTTTGAAGTTCAGGGTATTATTCTTGGTTGTGTCTCCTCGTTCTGTTGAGGTTGTGTTTTACCACAGGGGTACCAATAGTGCTGTCTAAACAGAACTTTCGTTTTTAGCTGTGCTACATCACTGTAATGAAATACTGATGTGAGCATGGGAAACTAGCATCACTATATCAAATGAATTTAGTCTCAAGCCTCAGAGACCTTGTTAGTGCATCTTTAAATAAATAAACAGGCTTCTTTCCTCTGCTACTCTTGACCTCGCTTTTTTCTGACTCACACTTCATTCGCTTCATCGTTACATAAATAAAAACTGTAATTCTCTTGATTTGTTTTTTGTTATAAAAAGTCTGGGTTGATAAGAAAGCCTCTAGTGCAGGTATTTTTCACTGAATGCTGCTCCACTTTGTGATAAAAATCACATAAAACAAGCAAAACCTTCCTGGTGAACTACACATATATGCATCAGTACCCTATGTGCTGTCCGTTCGGGTTGTCGGGTACTGCTTTACAGTCTTTAATTGAAATATTTTTAAAAACGTTGTCTTTCAGAGGAGCAATTCTTTGAAAATATTTCACGAGAGACTGTGTTTTATCATAATTAACAAGCAGCAAAAGGGAATCTGGCAGGCAGAGGAGAGTGCATGCCTGTGTGCTTGAGCATGCATTGCTTGTGTTTCCTGCTCTGTGCTCATTACTGACCCATGGCCAGGCAGTTAGTGCCCCACAAATATTTAAAATGCCTTAATTTCTGGAGTCACTAATTGCAAAGGTGTTGTTCTAGCTGTCCACACCCAAATATTTAATTTTTTTGTTCTTGCTTACAGGTGCACAGACACACTGTAGATTTTCAGAAATGGCCAGCTGGTTGGTGATAGAACTAGAAAACTTTTCTTTCTTTTTTTTTTTTTTTAACTGAGATGAATTTTTCAATGTGTGTTTTGGTAACGTTTTCATTTCTGTTGCATTTTCAGGGAATAGAAAGGTGGAGTATGACATCTGTAATAGTAAACGCCATGGTGGTTTAGAGATGTAAATACTAAAGCTTTATGCTTGAAAACCAACGCCTAAATTCATATATTTTGCTGCTTTTGAATGCTATCCACTTGTCTGGGCAAGGGAGAGGCATTTTGAAATGGTACTGAGTGCAGAGTTGAGCAAGGCTTAGGAATAGTTCAGTCAACTGCAGTTAAAGCTGCTTCTCCTAACCTTAACATGCCAATTTTTGGGGAAGCCAAGGTAGTTAAATCTGTACCTAGATTTATTTCTCCATGTCCAGGAGTAAATAAAAAGCTTCCTTCTGCTCCTGCTTGGAGAGCAGAGTCCCCTCAGGGCCTGAACTGATCCTGGTCATGATTATTTACTGCTGCACTTCAGATGGAAACCTCCACAGAGCATTTAATCCCTGCCCAAGCACCATTGTACTCAGTGCATGTAGTTTAAATTTAAATGCCTCATCTGGGTTTTTCTTCCTTCTATATGCTATTTTTAGTCTGTGAGTGACCATGTAGCCTTTTCTAGGTCACTTCACTTAGGTTATGTATAAATACATGGGATTCTTGAGAAGATCTTAAGTCAAGCACAACTTGCCAAGTTGCTTTCCCATAGAGCAAAAATATTCCCTGTAACATCATGAATTTTGTTCTCTGCAGAATCCAGTGCTTAAGATACTTACGTTGGGTTGCTGGCATTTGCTGCACCCTCTGCTTTGCTGTGAAGCTTAGTAGCAGCTTTCCTGTGGCAGTCTTCCAGATGAATATTGATTATTTTGAATTATGTTAAATATTCTGTACTTTGGGTGATAGCAGGCATTGAGTTAAAAACATGGGGAAGAGCTTGTGTGTAGTAATTTCCTGTCCCCCAGCTTCCTGACAGCTTCTTAATTTGAGACCATTCAAATATTTTTAATTGTTGGCACTGAAACCTTACGTATTATAGTCCAGTTTCCTGTTTGCAAGTATCACCAGTTCTCTGACAAAGTGAATTTGGGGAGGAAAGTAGAATAGAATTACAAGCATGCTTGTATTTGTATATTCCCCACACACACAACCCCCAAGCTAGGTATGCAAAGCTGTTAATCACCCCAGTGGTTATAACAAGATTATCTTGCTTTTTAAACAGGTGTTGGGAAGATGGAGAAGACTTTGAACAGAATTCATCCAGTTTCTGATCCAGAAGCAACCTATTTTCTACAGGTGTCATGGGAAAAGGATTTAGGCACTGGCTTTGGTTTACTTCTCAGTGACTGTCAGTGTGCCTGGACTGGGACAGGTAATGGAAATGAAAATGCATTAATTTAAATTATTGCTGCTCTTAATTGCTCCTTTTAAAACACTTTCTAAGCTGTGTCCTACAGCTTGTGTGGAAATTCCAGGGGCGTTTTGTCCCCAGTGATGGAGGAGGTGGGGTTCATGATCTTCTGGGATGTGGCCAGAGAACTTTGAAATCTGGAGAGATTGTGTGTCAAAGCTAAAACTAATCCATTCAGCACATGGATATGCAATGTTTTGTTCTTTCTCAAGAATGTATAATTTCTTGGAGTGATGCTGAAGTAACGCTTTTGTGTGTTCTCCAGATTCTCGAACAAATGTGTACACAAGTTCCATTTGCAAATTGGAGTCGATAAAGCCTTTAATTGCAGATGTTTTTAAAATATTTTCATGGAATTCAAATAGACAAAGGTAGCTGAATTTTGTGGTGAAGTGAATTTTTGGGAAGGAAAAGGGACAATAAATTATCAGTAGGAAAAACTCAGCCTGTGGGATTTTTACCCCCCTCTGAAACCTCCATAAGAGGATGGGTCTTTGCATATGTGCACGATTCTCTCATTCACGCCCAGTTAGATTTGTGTGTTCCTTGAGAAGTGTCAAATACTTGATCAAAATCCCTTCTCTCAGTACCAAAAATATTTCAGAGGGAGAAGAGAATTATATATTTTAAGCAAATTGTAGGCAAAGCTATTTTCTGGACTCCTTGTCTGAATGATAAGAAGTATCTATGTAGCTCCTTTCCTCCTTCCTTCTCCTTACCCAGTGGGTGTTGTTCTTCCTCAGTTCCTGCACAAGCCAAGCTTTCATACAGGTCTGAGATTAGATAAATGTAAATTAAAATCAGCACATAAATTAAATCTGCTCTTCCATATTCCTGTTAGCATTTCAAATGCTCCATTAATCAGGGCTTCCTGCACGAAGCACATACATGTATTACAATACTGATTCCTGGAAATGAAAGATTTTTCTTTCTTGCCTTGACAGGACTAAAGTCAAGTTATTTTGAAAACCAAAAAAAAAGGTTGTTAACACCAACAAATATTGTTTTTTTCTGTTTGAAGGATCTTCTCATTCTTAGGTGACTTCAAAAATCCCCAGTTTAGAATTCACAAAAAGATGATTCTTATTTCTGCAAGTGAAGGCTTTGCCACTGTAGCTGGTAGAGTATAGAAAAAATAGGTGGACACAGTTCTCATTTTGTTGAGTTCCTGCATCTGGTAGAATGGAGGATAATGATTTCTCAAAACAGAGGGGCAGTGAAAGCAGGATGACCTCACTCCATTAACAAGGAAAGAAAGAAGCCCACAGTAGTTCTGCTGTGAGCATTGGGTGCTCATCCAAAGGAAAGTTTTTTTCTCTTCTGGAAGAATCTGATCCCTTTCTAATAAATTATTACTGAATTTCTATTTCTATTCTTACTGAATTTCTGAATTCTTACTGAATTTCTTCTATTCAGTCCCTTGAATAATATCATTGCGGTTGAGGTTGTTGTGCATGAGGCTTTCCTACTGTACTGATCTGTGCTTTCGTTCAACAAAACATTTTGGTCACTTTCTGAAGTTATCACATCATTTCCGAGACTGCTTCCATTTTAAATGCAAAACCTGGAGGGAGGGAAAGCACTGGTCAGAATATTCCTGCTGTGGGAAATCCCTTTTGGGTTTCTCATGCTGTGGATTATTTTCCTTGGCAAGACCTACCAGGGAGAGAGTGAGAGCTGCTGATGGAGTTGTCTTTTATGGGTTTTGTATGTTTAATGTGATGATGAAATGTGTTAGGAGTCATGTTTAGGGAGAGAGGGAAAACAGTGAATGTTGGAGGGGAGGAGAAGCACACAAATACACAATGTAATCTAGTGTGTTACCTTGGTATTGGGTTAAAGAAATACATCTGTGAGGATTTATGCATATCATATTTCCCTAATGATTGATCAGTTCTACTGGTTTTAAATCATAAAGGAACATGCAGCATATACAGGGAAAAAACCCCAAAACCCAACAAACCCACAGTGCTCTGTTGCAGTATTTTAGTATCTTTTTATTACTTTCTTACTGTTATTAGAAGTTTATCTTCTCAGTTTTGAAATTACTGTTCCAGACAAGTGCTTCCTTTATAAATACTTTAGACTTTCCTTTTTCTACTCCTTTTTGTCTTTTTGCTGCAAGGGATTCCACATTTCACTGTGTACTGTTTTGGGTGATTTTAGGCAACTAGATTTGTGGATCAGTAGCAATAAGGAAATAATCAATTTTCAGATGAGGAAAAAAGGAGACAGAACTTCTGAAAACCCCAGTATTCCTGCTACATTTCAACTAGTGGAAACGACACACCAATGCGTGTTCAAGGGAAAAATAATCTTCTAATATTCCATGGAATCACAGAATTATAGAATGCCTTGGGTTGGAATGGAACTTTAAGGTCATCTAGTCAGTGTGTGTCTGTATATACATATATATATGTAAATATTTTTTAAAATTATATATATCAATATATATATATATATATATACACACTTTAGGATATATATGTCTTGCACTATGTGTATATATATATGTATAGTAAATATATAAATACAGTTTTTTTATATATATATATATATATATGTAAATGTATATTAATCAGTGCTTTGTATATAATGCATAATGCACATGTTCCCACACATATGGATATTTGTTCCTCACATGTTTTTTTCTGGTAGTGTCTGAATCAGATATTTCTAGGGAGGCTGCTGACATAGAAATGGACAAAGAAAAATATGTGGAAGAGCTGAGGAAAGCACTGATAGCTGGAGAAGAGTCAGCTGGCAAATACAACTTTGTGATTTCGAGGGATGAGCAGAATAAGGCCTGTCACTTCTCCTATGAAAGGAACCTGAAAGACGGCTCTGTAAGTAGATAAATGTTTAAATTTAACTGTTAAACCATGAGAATGAAATACATTTTTGTATTTTATTATGGTCTTTAAAATCAGATTGTGTGATACTCACTCCACATTGAATGAGTGTTGTGAGCTCTTGCATGGGCCAAACTAGAAAGAAAGTGAGTGGTTTAGGGTGGATGCTGCCCTTTTCAAATTGTATCCTCCTGTGCACTCTTGTTTTCCTTGTTTCTTTATCCTCTCTGTGTACTACTCACCTAAATTAGAAAAAAAAATAAAATTCAGGCAAGATTATTTTCAAATGCTAAAACATAGTTTTAAAATTAACTTTTCAACTACTTCAGATATTTTGGAAGTTAAGGCTGAAATTGTTGCATTAAATTGCAAATGGGAAAGTGGTTCCATGCTGCTTGCTTGGCTGCAAAGGAAAGGACCCTCTTAAAACAGGAAAGAAACCAGTATTATCTGTATCTGTAGGCACTTCTGGATGTTTCAGGTTGTGCTTTGCTGTGTTAAAACTTTTCTGAAGAAGAAGATAACTTTAAGGTGAATATCCCAGTACTTATTTTTTTAAAATTCTTTTACATGCCCTTTTTCTTGTGCAGTATAGGAAATGTCATGTGAGTTTCGCACTTGAGGAGCCAAAAGTTAGGGCATGTAAGTCTACCAGTCTGCATTGTAGGTATTTCTGTGAATTTACCCAAGGCCATACTGACCCTACACCTTGTGAGCTGTTTGATTGTCCACAAAGATGTTGAAAGTTGAGGACCAAACTGTACTCAGAAATTGAGAGCTGTAAGATTAAGAATACCTTTTTTTTTGTTTTGTTTTGTTTTGTTTTTTGTTTCTGCTCTGTGTCACACATGTTCTAAATGCAAGCCGGATTAAATACATTCTGTATTTTTATTAAGTAAAAACATCCTTGTGTTTGTGGGGTCACCTCATAAATGTTTGCATCAATTAAGGCTTATGAGAAATTTAACTTGTATGAAAACAACTTTATGTCAATTTGGGAAAATAATAATCTGGGCAAAGAAATTGAAAATATAAAGAACCTTGATTCCTATATATGCTTTAAACTTTGGGTGTTGAAAGAATGTTTTTAGATAAGATAGGATTTCTTAGATGAAAATGCACTTTTTTTTTCTCCTGTGCGAAACTAATGCCTACAAATAAAATTGCCAAAGCAGTTGTAGAGAATTAAATAATAGAATTAAATATTAGAAATAGCTTTCAGGTGTGTAATAGAATATGTTCCAAACATTTTGCAAACTCTCTGTGGAAGTATTTGTGATCTCTCTCTTTCAGCACCACATTAGGAAATTAATCTTCCTGGGCTCTGTACATCCAGAGGGCTGATATTCAGCTAAATGTAAATTTAGTGCAGAGGAAGCCTAGAGAAACTCCTCTGCGGCTTAAACACAACTTAAACTCAGTGCTTATCTATTATCAGTTTAATAATTAACAGTTTTTAGTTTAAAAAAAATGGAAAAACTTCTGAAATGCATTGTTACACTTAGCAGTATAAAATGCTTATTAATCCATGTAAGTAAAAGTTACTGCAAAATCTTTTCATGAAATTGGTATATGGGTGCCTGAGAGTTAATTTTGTAGTCTTAGAAAATCAATAACATGCCTTGCCTTATTTTTTAGAAACATATGCATGCTTATATACACAAATTTGATTATTTTAATTATTTTTAGTGGGACCTGCCTAGAACATGATGCTGGTCACCAGCAGTCACCTGTGCCCAGTGATTTCCAGAGCTGAGCTCTGTCATAGTTCTCCATCCCACGTGGGACTAATGACTGGCAAATCTCTGATCTAGATCCTGATTTGTTGTTTTCATGGTTGTACCAAACCGTGGTATTTGAAATAAGTTTTACCTTCTTTGTAGCATCTTGCTAAAGCTCTGCTTCCATGAAGTCTAATGATGTGCCAAAACTGTGTTGGGTGGTCTGTAGGAGTGCAGATGAAAATAGTGGGGTGATGTTAAGCAAAGGAAAACATAGGCATATTACTGGGAAATGCTTTCTGATATGGAAATTTGTTTTACTGCCCAGGTGTTTTCTGGCGGAATTGGTGGCAGCCCCATTGTGCCCCTTGCTTTGAAAGGGACTGGAATGAAAAATGCACTGTAATTATCTGTATTGCCAGTGTAGTACATTTGATGCCTTAACAAGGTGTTTGATTCACCCGTTGTTCAGGTAATGAGCAAAGAGGTTCCTTCCATGAACTGTAAAAGGATCTTACACCTACTCCTGCACTGCTTTGATGGAATGAAACCAAACCTGTATCTTCATATAATTTAAAATGTGTTTATAATAGTCAGTATATCATAATGATGTGTATGTAAGCTTTATGTAAGGGATGTAAGGTTTATGTAAGGGATGAGTGCTGGTGGTTTGGGTTTTGAATGGATGGAAAACTTCCCCAAGCCATGAAGAATTCCTGTCTGATTTAGAGGGAGCACTGTGTAACACGTTTGTTTTGTAGTGCCCTGTCTGCCTGTAATTCTTAGAAGTAGGAGAATAAGAAAAATAATTTATCTTAAGGAATGTTCATAAGGGTTTTACTACTTATTTATCTTGAAGTGTTGGTCGGGAGAGATAGTGATGCCTGAGCTTTAGAAACACTGAGGCTGTGCCTCAGGATGTGCAGATGAGCCTGAGAAGCTGTGCCTTTAAAAATCCCCATGCCTTTGGTGAAAATCCCGATGGGTTCAGTGAAAATCCCGATGTGTTTTTGTGAGAATCCCGGCGCACTGGGTGAGAATCCCGGCGTGTTTGCGATTTACCTCCCTCAGGACAGGTGGGAGCCGTGCCTGGCGTGTCGGGAAGGGCCCTGGAATAACAATGTCTGTGGAGCACAGTGGGAATTGTGTGCGGATCCAGCTGCAGCCCCGGCCGGGCCACACACACACACGGAGACCCCGGCGAGGGGCCGGCGAGGCTGGTCCAGCTCAGCTGCTGCCACCTAAACAAACACCAGCCGCAGAGGCAGTGATTTAGTGCTTGATCTAAGTAGGTGACCACTGGGAAGTAAATCTTTCCAAGTGCTTCAGCGAGTCACTCCACATATAATAAATAATGGAAATCCAGCAAGCTCTTTCTTTTTTTTTTCTTTTTCTTCAGGACTGGCAATTAAATAGACTAAATAGCCTTTGATAAACAATTATTTGAGTGCTAGCAGTCTCTTTTTTTACAGTAATGTGACAGGCTGTGGGTTTTTTTTTTCCCTTGCCTTTTGCTTAAGTTTGTAAACAGGGAGGGTAAGAGCTTAACAAATTCCACCTTAGATGCAGCACTGTTGCTAATTAGGATGGTGGAAGAGATGCTGTTATTTGTCTCCCCCATTTCCTGTGGCTGCATTTCCCTGGTCAGGCCTGTGAGTTCATTATAAGTTTAGTAAAAGTTGAAAAAAAAAAGCTGGAGAAGCTTGTGCTAACCAAAACTTTTCACGGCATGCTAACTGAGAGAAATGCAGTTGGTAGAGCTCTTTGTGCTGTCCAAGCTATCTTGGTTCAAGGTCTGAGTAGCTACTTTGCTCCAAACCACTGAGGATGTGTTGTTTGGTTAGCAAAGGTCACTGAGAGTTCAGGTTGTTTCCCAGGCAATTCCACCAGCTGAGGAGAGAGGAAGATGAAATGATTAATCCCTGGGTCAGTGTGAAAGTAATGACTCTCATATCCCTTCTATCACTTAATGTCTATGTACTTCAGGACCCGAGAGTGGGCACTTGAATGGATTTCTTGGAAGCCCATTTTAGAAATAGCTGGCTTCTGATGTGCCTTATGTAATAGAAACATTAAGAGTTATCTTGTAAGTAATCTCAGAATTCTGAGTGCCACATGATTTTTCCCCATCTCAGCTCGGGTGTTCCTTCAGGTATTTCAAGTACACTGGAAATGCAATGCATCATTTCTGTAGCCTTAATGTAAGAAAAACAATTTCTGAAAGTGATTCCCTACCATATTAGTAGGTGTGCAATTCACCTACAAGGTGTATCTGTACAAGGTGTGACAGAAGTCCTGGTGAGCTATTTTCCTTGCTTAGCTATCAGATTATGTATTTGATTCCTGCTTCTTATAAGTAGTAGTTTGGAGAAATTAATTTAAAATACTGGCAATTTATGCCTTTAAAACTGGTATTGTTGAAAAAGGAGGAATCAAACACTGTGATGTATAAATTCTCTTCAGTTTTTTCTCAACCTGTTAGGATCTGTGTATTTCACTAGATCTATCCAATTGGAGAAAAATCGTAGTTTAAGTGCATTAAGGTGTACTGTAAATTACACTATAAAGGACATCTTTGTATTTCTTGAGTACAATGAGAATCTAAACATATTTCAAGTATACTTAACGTGTTCATAAAATAACAGATTTGGATTTGTGCAAGAAAAATTGTCAGTTATTCTTTCTCCCTCTTGGTATTATTGTGTCATCTCCCCTCCCTTCCTCTCCTCTCAATTTTTTCATATTTTCCCTTCTTGGAATACCTGCTGAGCATTTCAAATCCCTGTGTGGACATCAAGGCTTGCTTTCATTTGCAAATGCTTTCCTTTTAGGAGGAAGAAATCTTTAAATCACGGAATATTGGCAAGCTTTAGTTTCCCAAACACAAATTACAGAGGACAGTAGGTGCTCTGGAAAAGAGATTACTGTGTGTGGGCTCTAAACCTTCACTGCAAGACCCCAGTCCTGTATTTTCTGTGAGGATGAGCAGCAGCCAGGGCCTGGAAACCAATGGGATTCTCACCAGTGGTTTCTCTTCAGAAACTCTCTCACCTCTCACAGCTCCAGAGGAAGCATTCATCTTTCTACCTGCAAAGGCACAGGAGAGCTCTCAATCTCATGTTAACTCTTAGGTTCACTAAAATAACACCTTTTCCACTATATAATATTGAATGGATACGTTTAAACTCAGAGTAACTTCAACACCTCTATTACTTCTGCTGCAGTTGCAGAAAATGTCTTGAAATGTAAAAAAAGGGCAAATTCAGGATGTCCTGCATTTTTTAAAAAGTGACAAATGTGGAAGTATTGTGAGGTGATGGGATGAAGAAATAAGGGAGCTGCAGAATTTGCAGTGAGGAAAGTGTTACACTTCCTGTTGATTTCTTTCCTTTTGCTGCAGTGATTTGAAATACACATATCTTTGGTTTTCCACTGTGAAGTCAGTCTGTATTAGTAGACACAGATAAAAATGAAATGTTCTTTTAGCAGTGAAGACAAGATCCTAATTTCTGTGTCCAGTGAGGAGAGCAAGATCAGCTCTTTTTCTGGTGGAACTACCAGCACTACCATAAGTTTATTATGGTAAACTTACCATACGAACTTTGGTAAGTTTAAAAAACCTAAAAACCCTGTGAGGTGTTGTGCCTGCCCATAGGATCTGACAAAATGCTAGTTACTGCCTGTTACAAATCAGTATATGGAATGAGTGTTCTTTATCATGAGGACAAAGTCTAAGCATCTTTGTGTTTTAAACTTTAAACGCCAGATTGCACATGGATTTGGAGCTGGTGAGCAGAAGATTCAGTTAGAATTGTTCTGAAATATTTTAGTCTCACTGGAAAATGTGGTTCTCTTGCAAAAAATATGTTTCCTAGAAAGGCAGGTGCATCACACAATTTTGAGGGTATGTTTCTGGGTAGTATCATTCCAGGAAAAAGCTCTTCCATAGAAGATTATTTGTTTCATTCTCTTTTCTTGTTCCTCTCAGGTACCTCTGCAAATAATGCCTGACATTTCATTAAAAATTAGATGTCAACCGCTTTGTTGAGTACAAAGTGTAACTGTTTTTTTCTTATTTTTGGAACCCAAATCCTAGTCCTTCTGCATGTGTTTTTCTCAGATAAGTCCCAAGCTTTGGGGTTTTTTAAGAGTTTGAGGTACTGCTTTTTGTTCCATTCATAAAAGCACATTGTCTTTTCAGTGCGTGAATAATACCTGTAGGTTATTAGCTGAACACAGATTTTTAACAGAACATTGTCAATACTCTTAGGGGCTGCAGAGGTGCCAAACACTGGGATTTGGAAGCAGTCAAGTTTTTTTTTATACCAGTTCTTTGCTCATTTAATTGATGGCTGTACATCTTGCAAAACAATGGGAGATTTATTTCCATTAATTTACACTGAACTTGTTGCCTTGCAGTTGTGTTTTGTACGTGTTCAATTCCAGCTGGAATGAGGATTTGTTGTTCTATATAGATAATCCATCCCAGGAACATCAGGGATGAATTTTGCTATTTAGTTGGAATAAACCTGACTGTGCTCTTTCAGTGTATCCTGAATCCATATTCTTCTCCTCTCAGTTGAATCAGTCTCAGGAAAGAAAATAAAAAAACCAACAAGTAAAGGATTTATCTAATGTAGCTTTTAGACACCAACTTGAGCTGCTGATTAGCAAGTTCTGATTTAGGTAAGTGGTCTAAGCCTGAGGTGATGTGGGGAAGATACACAGTTATGAAAAGATGTGAACTTGTGTAGCCTTCACAAGCACTGTTTTATTTCCAGTTTTGGTGAGGTTTTCTTTGGTGAGGTTTTCTTTGCTAATAATTGAAAACAGAAGAATTCACTGTCATATTTTACTTCCGTGGGCTCACAAAGGACTTAAAATTGTCGTCTTGTGACCTGCTGGGATTTTCTAAATCAGCCATTCACCACTGCAGTTTTGGTTGTGCCAGTGTTACTGACTTGGTGAGTGGAATACATTGAGCAATGCAGGTTTCATCTAATGAAGAGCTAGTGAGATATTGCCTTGGGTCAAAACTGAGGAATTAAAATAAGGACTGCATTAATACATACAGTATTTATTTTGGTTTTATATGCACTGATTTGTATGCAAGAAAACTGTTATGTTTCTGAGACCACCTGAAGGTTTTGCTAGCTGTGATGAGGGGCAAACCCCCATGTTTTTCCTTGATGTAAATAACTAAATATGAGTGGTCTCTTCAAGAGATCAGAGAAATAATCAGCCTGCTCTTATGTGGGTGTGCTAGCTTGAAAAGCCAGTAAACTACTTTAACTAAGATGTTTTGTTCCAAAAAATCCTTGCAGGCCATGGGTAAATCACTAAAGATGTTTGGGAAAGGGATTTTAATAGGGCCCTTATGTGGACATGTGGTAGCAGAAGTGCTCTGCCAACCAGTGGAAGGGGGGCTGTTTTCTCTGTTGGTTACCTGACATAATTACAGTTTAGCAGTTCTTTTTTCAGGGATGTAATCTGAGGATAAAACCAACATGACTGCAAAAAGGACATTCTTTCTGTGGAAAAGAACATGCAGATACCAGTCCTTTAATTTTTCCTTTTGGAATGTGGTCCTCCAGAACTTTTTAAAATCAATTTTTCTAAAACAACTATTTTCTTTGTTGAATGCCAAGATGTAAACTTACAGAGGATAAGACTCACCTTATACACTATCACTAAGGGTCTTCATTAGTAGGGAAATAATCAGGACAGATAAAATGTGGCGAGAATAAGATAATGAAATAGTATTTTTTTGGATCAGGGTCTAGTAAAAACTGAGCACACCCCCACTGAAAAACCCAAACGCGAGATGAAAGACAGATAACCAGATACTTAATTTTGGGTTTCATTTCTGTGAGACAGGCTAATACCTAAGACTGAGGAGTGTGACATCTATTCACACACCTTTATTGCCTACTGTTTTCAGGCCTGGCAGTGGGGAGCTGCTGCCTTTGCCCCTCGTGGCTGAGCTGTGTGTTTCATCTCAAGTTTGTCAGGCCAGGCTTGCAGAATGCAAGCTGGGGCTCTGCCAGGGCTGCATGTGCTCATCAGACATTGTTTAGTCACTGCAGCATGTTTATGCCATCTGCAAATGCATGTGCTCCCCTTCCTGAACAATGCTCTTTAATCAAGACCACTATTGTGGAGAGGCTAGCAGGAGCAGTATACATAATCAGCAGGATGCCAAAATTAGAGTTACACGTGCATTCTGCCTAACCCCTCCACGTCAGCTCTGGGTAACAAGCTTCCAGAGGGTGCCACTTCTCTGGAATTAGTACCTTTATCCATAATCTCTCGTACTTTTGTGTATATTATTCAGAGTCCAAGTTGTTTAAAGAGCTTTGCGGTAATAATAACAAATCAAGAGTCGTTGTGGAGAATTGTTAAGCCTGTAGGAATTGCCTGCTATCTTTTATTTGTTAGGAGACTCCATTTTCCAGGTCTGTCTAAACAGAAACATCCACTAAACCATTTCACATCTGTTTTGCTCCTTTCTTCATATTACAAAAGCATGAGCTTTTTGTTCCACGTATTTTTCTGAACAATTTCTTCATTGTGTTAAAGCTTCTGTAACTTCTTGCTGGTTCTTTTTGCTGGGTACTAAAAGAGCTCTTAGAGAAGGCAAATGTGTTTAAGATGGTGTTAATTCCCCCTGGTCAGAGCCAGGTGAAGTGTGCCAGGCAATGTTCTGAGAATGTGTGTGTTCAGAGATGATGGTCATGATATTTGAATGATTTACATATAAATCATGTGTGTATAATGATATATATTCATAAATAACACTCAGTTTTATCTTTTTCACTTCTTGCAAAATAATAGAATAATTAGGGCTGGTATGGACCTTAAAGACAACTTCTGTTAAATTCTTGTAAATTTTTAATGGCAATTATTAAAGGTGTTTTGCTTTTACAATAACTTGTCTTCTCTTGACAGCTTAATGTTTTGTTGTGGGTTTGCTTGTGGTTTCTTTTTCCTATGAAAGTCAGTAGTGTGGCAGGAGGAAATATCTCTTCTGACAGTGCTGAAGTGCTTGACAAAGCTGAGCTAGTTGATCCCAGTATCCCTAGAGCTGGTGAGACAACCACCCTGGACTTTTCCTCCTTCTCAAACCAATTTTTTTCTTATAAAAGATTTTTAGATTTTAAATTTAATCTTTAAATTTTTCTTAATTGCAATTTTAAGGGTTTAAATTAGATTTGGACAAAATATATCTATCTAAACTCAGAGCTTCTCTGCTCCTTCAGGAGTGTTAGAGTTTCCTTATGGAAAAAGAGAAGCTTAAAATGGAGTCAGTGACGTGTCTGTCTGTCTTTCGTAGGTTAAAATTTCATGACACCATCCTTTTGTAGTGGAAGCTCTCTCTGTGATTGTGCAGCTAATGCAGAGGTCAACAAAATTCTGTACCTGCTTTTTCTTTCATTTACCACATCTGACATACTCGGTTTTGATTCATCAAAACTGGGTGCAGTGAAACATTTCTCAATTATCCACCAGTCTTGGATTTTAGTCAATTAATTTTCAGTTCTCTGCTGCTTTTACCTGAAGAAACTCTTGTATTTCATGGTGTGTGAGTGACTCTGCAGGTTTTGCTCAGTGGCAGTTACAAAACTGGGTATTTTATGTACTTGAACATGGAAAATGATGTCATTCAACAAATGGCAGCTACTTTAATTAAAAAAGAAATTTAAGTCCCTACATGTCAGGTCACATGGTTTAGGAAAATAACATCAATTCCATGACACAGGAGTGTTTTCCTTTCAGCTGCAACTTTAAACCTGATCCAGACCGTGACATTGGAAAGAAATATATTTCCATATGGTAAAAGAAATGTGGTAACTTTTGTTGAAAAATTCATGCAGGTTTCTCCATAATGCTGTTAATGCTTCAGTAGTCTGGTGGGTGACAAAAACCCTTTGTGCCTTATTGTTTTAATGCTTTGGAAGAGAAAATGGCAATCAGGGGAGAGTGGTCTTTATCATAGGCACTCTTTTTAAAATTAGATATGAAATATTACAACTTATTGGTATATGATGGCAACCTCAGGTTCTCCAGGCTATACTGAGCTCTCTGTAGCCTTAGATTAGGGGTGTGTGTGTTGATTTGAAAAGGAAATTTGTATTTTGCTCTAAGGCTAAAACAGCAGCTAAGGAAAAAATATTCTGAAATTGGTTTTTGAAAGTTGGGATATGCTGTGGGAAATGCAGGGGAAAATGTGGGAAAGCATTTTTTTTTGTGTTTCTTAGAAATCAGCAAAGTAAATTTATAGTGCAGAGGTAACATATAAGTGGTGTCAGTCTGTGATATTTGCTTGAATCCATCATGAGTGTTGTGAAATTACTGTTTTCTGAGTACTGTGTCACAAGATGGAGACTGTATTTGTTCTAAAACTTTTGGGTAGTACTCAAAAACAGCTTATTGCTGACAAATGGCATAGATTGGCTGCTGCTAACACCCAAGCTACAGAATTTTGGTAGTTTAGGAAATAACCCTGTCTCTTACATTAACACAACTTGGATTGCACAATGACCTTATTAGCTGAAATGTTCTGGTGTTTCTACAGAAACCCCACTGGAAACTCACAGCAAGTTTCGAAAAAGTACATTTAACCTGTTAATTGACTTATGTGGCCTTTGTTGAAGGAACATGCCTTTTGAGAAGTGATCATGCATTTTTGCTTTAGAAAAAGAAGGTGCCAATAACACCTGAAGTTGTAGGTAAGACACAGTTGACATAGGGCTTTTTTTTGTTTTGTTTTTTTCAGTAATTAAGGATTTCCCAAATGATGTCTGAATGGACTCTTGGTTTTTGCCCTGAAGTTGGGCATTTAACTGGGAGCTCGTCCTGTTACAGGTCCCAGCTGCTCTCCTCGGTGAAGAAGAGTGAGTATTCATAGCCATGGGCTAAGGAGGGTTGTTTGAGAGATAGGATCTGGTTTCCTTCAGTGTTTGTTTTCCAAGGATTATCTTCTGGTTGCAGTAGATGCCCAGCTGTTAAGCAGGTCCTAAATTTTCCATTCATTATCAACTTGACACCTATGGAAGATAGGCAAGATCTTGAGTTTCCATCAGGTCTTTCCCATGGGCATGGAAGCTAATTTTAAAACATTCTGTAGATAAAGCCTTCAAATTACTGTTTCAGAGCATTTTAGGGCATAGAATTCTTTTATTTTACTGTGTGCACCATTGTAATTGGTGGGGATGGTAGCAGTTATAATGGCAATGGCATGGACACTAGACAGTTTTATAGTAGTGCTGTTGTAGATATTTCAGTTTGGACACTTCTGTCCAAATAAAATATCATATTTTTTCTGGAAGTTCCACGGGGATTAACACTATGAAAATGCTGGTTTTTTTCCTGAAATCAGTTTTTCATAGTCCTCTCTCTGTGGTGACTTTAAAAGCTGATCTGTCTGCCTGTTGGCCTTCTCGGAGATTTGGTGTACGTATTCTCTGAAGAATTTCAGCCTGTCTTTTCTGTTGTTTTACCTTTTCCAAGTGTTACACGAGGAAGTCCTCACTGCTGAGAGAGAGTGATGTGCAGCACTTAAGTCAGCAGTACAACGGATAGCCAAGAAAAAGAACCTGGAACTTTTAATTTATTTGTCAAACACAGTTACGAGTGAGTTTGGGTTTCAGAAATACTATTTATTGTTCAGTCCATTAGCTGGATCCTGTTGGAGCAAACAATCAAACACAGCTGAAGCAGCAGCTTTTCAGTTTGAAGCTTCTAAATTTTGATCATTTCAGCTATGTGGCGTCCTCGTAAGTTGAAAATTATTTCTCAGTGCAACTCAGAAATTTCATTTGTTGAAAGGGGAAGTGTGAGATGTCAAGGGAGGGCTCAGTTCTCATATTTGTGCTAAGCCTTAAAAACTGGCTACTAGGTCAGCCAATTTATGTCTCAATAGCTTTGGACTTGTACAGCAGTCATTCCTTACTGTGCCTTCACAGTGACTCAGCCCAGGCAGATTTCCATCCCCCTTTTCCACCCCACTCCCCTGGATGAGTCATATGCAATTTAGTAGTATTCGAGAAGCTGTTTCTGGGCTCTCTCTGCAGACAGTTCTTGATTATCAAATGACAAAAGGACTTAATTCACAGATAGCTTGTAACTTTGAGACTTCATTCTGAACAGAAGTGAAAGCCCGTTCCTTTCCTTAAAAAAAAAAAAGTTGCTGTGATAAAATCAGTGTCTGGATTTGTAAAGGAAAACATTATTACATTTTTGCACTGAATTCTGTTAGCACAAAAAATCAGCTAAAAAAATTTCAAAATTGATTCTGTCTCTCATGGTCTGTTTCTAACTTTCATCTTTTTTGCAGTGTTTTCAATTTAATTTTCTGTCACTTTGCTTTTTTGATTCCCTTCCCTGAAGCTTATTGCTGAGTACAGCTATAAAATTATCAAGATGAAGATTAAAACTGCTGAAACGCCGAGTTTGGTGCGTGTTACACCTTGGAACTGCACGAGTACATTACAAGCAAAGAATTTCCATGGCTCCCCTTCAGCACCACGGTCTCAGCTGCTCATATGGCATCCATCTGTGGTCTTTTGGCAGCAGCCTGGGCTGCTGCATGGGAGTTTTTGGAGTTCAGAGCTAACCTCATATCTGTCTTCCCATCACTCTGGAAGTTATGAAAATCCTTCATGGCTGCCCTGAAGTGAGGTATTAAAATATTACGGAAACATGAGATGGAATTAATAATGCTGCGAGTTAATAATGGGAATGTAGGCTTGGGGTTTGGTTGGTCTTTTGCTTTTTTTTTTTTAAATAACAAAGCCAATATCTTTGATTTAGTTTCTTTAGCTGTGTGTTCTCTATGTGCAGATTATGGTGGATTTCCTCTACACAGATGTAAAGGGTGATTGATTCTTTGTTTGATTAATTTGCTTTATGCTGCCTTGCCTTAGAAAAGGTAATAAAGACCATACAGATGGTTGAATCAAGTACATAGATCTATATCAACAAGATTTAAAACATTTAAAGGATCAAAAGTCTCACTGTTTCTTTCTTAAGAAAGCACATTTAAATGAGACTTTTCCTGCTTAAGTGGGAGTGTCAAAGTACAAAAGACTAGATATAAAAAAGTGAGTTTACAAAAGATAATCAGAATAATATAATGAAAAAAACCTGCAACTGATAAAATTAAGAGAATAAATGCTTTCTTTTTGAAAAACATTCTGCAAATTGTGCTAGGCTTATATTCTTGTTAGGCTTATTGGGTTTCTGAATAATGCTGAAAAAAGTTGCCATCGCTTCAGAGCAGACCAAGATGTTCCATTAGTATTTCTCCTCTGAATCTGAGAAGCAAAAATATTTGTGTGTCACAAAGACAATCCATTAGTTACTAGGGAAGATATTACATAGATGAAAACATTTAAAATTACCATTCTCCTCAAATAAATGGTGTCCAAGAGAGCAAAAAGAATTGGCTGAACTGATTTCTGGCTTGCTCAAGTCTGGTTTTAATGCTAAATCCATGGGAAGTTATGGAAGACTTGAAAATGTGCTACTGTTCTGTCAGCATGCAGTGGGTATCCTATCCCACTTGTTGGTGTTGAAATCTGAAGCTGCCTGTGCTGCAGTCAGTCTGGAATTAAAGCAATAGGCAAGTCTGCTAAAATACTAAAGGGATTACAGAATGAAAATGTAATTCTGGCTGGTAAATTTCCTTTACAAAAAAAAATCCCTCTGCAGGACAGGATCAAGGCTTGCATCCCTATAGTTACTCATGCCCAAAGAAGAGAATGTCAGGATCACTTAGACTGACCTAAAAGGGAAAAAAAAATAAAAGATTGCATCTGTGCATGAAGAATATCACAGTAGATTTTTTTGAGGTAGTGTTGTAGAGGTTTCCATATTCTACATGAAAGCTGGATTTAATTATTTCTATTGAAATGTCTGAGGATTTGAGACTCAGTGAAATAAGTAATGGCTGTGGTTCTTACATCTGTACTTGTTGTTCAAGCCTAGAATATATGTGGTACATGTTTCATGTCTACTGTAGATAGAAAGTCTCCATGAAATCTGAGGATTTAATCCCTGCACGTTGTGTCCTTGAGGTATCCACTACTGTGTTTTCATGAGTTCAGAGAATAAAATGTCAGTGAATTCCCACAGTAATTTTTTATATCTTGTATTACTCTTTGTGTTGATTCTTGCGTTGCTCTGAAATGAGAATCTGCCATGCAAGTTCTGCATTTCATTCCCCTGTTTTGGTGAGTGAGGTAAGGCAGAATAAAATCCAGGAATGGAAGTTGTATCAGAAACCAAAGATTTTCAGAAGTGCCAGGGCAGTGGTGTGGCTCTTGATTCATGTATCTGTGTTTGGGTTTATCATCTGCAGAGTGAAGAAATGAGGTGTCACTTTGAGATGGAGAGAACAAAAAAAGTGGCTGAGTGCATTTTCCAAGTGGTGGAAATGGTTATCATGAGGAAACCAGGCAGCTTCTTGATTTTTATAATAAAAGTGAGTTGAAAGATGTGATCTCTTCAAACCAAAACATGAGAACAACCTTAGAACCTTAGAATTTAGCAGGAAGAGTTGCTGGAAATTGGAGAAATATTTTAAAATGTCTTCAGAGGAACCCTCTTGAAAGGGTTTGAGGGGAGTTTGGGCTTGCAGCTTTTGCCAGCAATTTTCCATATTGGAGAGACTTGAGCAAAGATCAAAACGTAGACACTGGAAGTGAAATGGGTATGTTTAATGTCTTGAATTTAGTTCTTTTTGAGACTGGGAAACCCAAGTTACTGTTTTCTCCCTGTAAACTTTTGGTGGTGGCAGTTCTGTGAACGAATAAGAATAGTTGTGAGGTTGTAAAATCACGTGAAACATTTTTTTTTGATGAAGTGGTTTGTGCCTGTGTGGAGGCTGGAGATGGAAGTGAGAAAAGAAGGACACAAAGCAGGAGACCTCTGGGTGAGATTAATACATTTGGTGAGATAAACTGACACAGGGTCATCAGCCTCTCTCAGGGGGAGATGGGGAGAAGGAGTGGGTTAAGCTGGGCAGTTTATTAAGGCAGAACAGCTGTAACTTGACATTTTGGTGCTCTAAAACTGGGATTGGCCTGAGTTCATTTTGGATCCTTTCGGGTTTTGTGCATTCGGAGTCCTGCGTCTCCTTTGGCCCAGGACCATCAGTGCACATACAGTATAAAGCTGAGAAAATAGTGCCTTGAACAAATGTGCTCTCCATGTCATGTTCAAAACAAACAGGCAGTGTATTGCTGTGGAAACCAGACAATAAACAAGTGAAAAAAGAGACAATCTCCCTTAAATTCACAGTGTGCGAGCAGTTAGTTCATTTAACAGGATTATCTTCTGCAGCGTGTGATCACCACGTTGTAGCAACACTGAGTATCTGTATAAGTTGTCTGATGTTTCTCAGCCTGCTTTTTATCCCTACAAGTTTATATTTTAATAAAGCTTAAGAAATACTGTGTGAATATTTAGGATGATTGCATAATTAAAGAAAAACTCAGCACGAGGTTGGCTCTGATGGTCTTAGAAACCGAACAGAGAATGGTGTCTTGTTTCATTTTTGTTCATTTTTTTTTCCCCCTCCAGACATCATTCTAGGTTCACAAACAAGCAAACAAAGGGAGTTCAGCTCAGTCTTTAGTCCCTGCCTATGTACCTTAGCAGTGGATTTTGGAGCTGCTGTGGAGCCTGAGCTGGCAGGCGGGGAGGCAGCGCCGGTCCAGGACAGGGTGGTTCCTGCTGGTTACTCACCCACTGGACAATATGCTGGAAAAGCTTGCAGCACTGCTCTTTTCACCAAGTCCCTGAGTTATGAAGGGCTTCTGTTCAGCCCTGCTTGCAGCCCATCACTTTTATTGTGTCTCATTTGTTTCTGGAAGCGTCTTTCAGAACTCACATTGGTGGGTTGCAGTTACTGTAGTGGTCTAATGCAGACTGCTTTGGAAATACTCTGTGGCAATCTTTAAAATAATTTCCTGGGTATTTTTAAGTCTTCTAGCAAATCTTTAGACATCTAAGACTGATCCGTTTCCTCTTCTGAGTCTGAAAAGCAAAAATATTTGTATCATGAAGACAGTCCATTAGTTACTAAGGAAGATATTACATAGATGAGCGCACTTAAGTTTGTAACATGTTGAATTTTATCATGGAATCCAGACTATTAGATCAATATAATTTCATCATAATTTTGTTGGCACCTTGTTTTATAAAGTAAAAATTGTGTTCGCTTCTCAAAAAGAGAAGTGAATGGGTGTATTCACTTCACTTCTCTTTTGTTCCTTCAAAAAAGGCCACATAAGTTGATTAAAACGTTACATATAACTTTTTAAAATTGGTTACAAATTGGTAATATCCTTGCAATGTTCATTAACCTTCCTGGGTCTGTTCCTGCTGATCTGGGTAATGAAGAGAGAAACTTTGAGTGCTCCTTGGGTCGTATTTGCACCAGCTTTATTTATTTGTGAATAAAAGCACAGCGAGGCCTGTGACAGCCCTGTGCTGTAGATGTGGTGTTTCCTCAGCACTCCCAGGCACAGGGTGGGATTGTGGGGGCTGTCCTATGAGGGCCAGAACCTGGACTTGGAAGGGACCCATCAGGATCATCAATCTCAGGATATTCCACGATCCTAATAAAGTCCCAGATGTGGTAGCCCTCCTGGGCCCCTTGCTGTAGGCATGCAGTTCATTTAGGAGTATTGGGTCACTGAATTAATTAGGAAGTAGTCTCAGCTCCATATCCAGACTGTTTTCTCCCTCCTGAGTTGTATGACAAGTGCACAATCTTATGACCCGTGGGAAGGCAACTGTTTTAAATATTAAAAATCGTTATGTAGTTGGTCCACACTGGAATTGCTTTAAGGCCTTGCCCCCCAGCTGTTTCAGTTTCAGGTTGGCAGTCTGAGTGAATAAAACTTCCAGTCTTCCCTTGAAAGGAGTTTCTTTTGACTCTGGTACTAAGGCTCATATAAACTTACATTTTATTTCTTTCTTGGCTCGACTGGAGAACCACAGAGACAGGACTGTGCTCTGAGCCTCGGTGGGGCTGAAATGGGGTGTAACTCCTGAAACCTGACTGCTGTAAATAACAGCTCCAATGTAAAGACATTGCTAGTTGTGAGTGAACAATGGAAGCATTGTATATTTACATCAGTTTTGAAACAGCAACCAGAAAAACCCCACACGCAGGAGGGCCATTTTGGTAAGCACAAACATCAAAGTGATGGCTGTATATGGCTTGTTAACAGAAGTGCACATCCCCTGAGCTCACTTCATCAGGAAAGTTGATCGTTTTTTTACAGGTACCTGGAATTTTAGGCTAACAATTGTTTTCCAGCTCAGCCCTGCAAGGAGAGCAGTCTCAGTATCTGTGGGCAAATGGAAAGGTGATGTAAAAATAACAGATGCCTTCTGAATAATGACAAGCCTGGACTTGCTGAGGCTTCTTCCACAACCCTGCTGGGCAGGAGGTGATTTCTCAGAAGAGTGATTCTGCCTGTCAGGGAGGAGCTGACCCACTGGGAGGGGCAGAGAAAGCTGAGGGGAAGGTCTCAGCTGCATCACCAAAGTTCCACTTTTACAAACCCAGTGATTCACTGGCGCTGCCTGCTGACTCAGAGCTGGAGCGGGTGGTGACAGCAGCCAGCCCCATAAAAGGCCATTAATTAGCTAATTGCTACTAAAAAGAAAGCTGTTAATAGCTCTCACTTTTCATTCAGCCCTACTAAGTGCAGAGAATAATGCAGGCTGAGCAGGAATATTGAGGAAAAATTAATTAATTTTTTGGTGTTTCCGATGTTATTTACAAATTGGATTAAAGCTGCTCAGTGCCACCATATTGTGATGGAAAGGCAATTAATGGACTTAGGAGGAGCTTTCTGTTGTTGGTAACTGGATTATTATACATGAAAAACAGGTTTCAGGCTGTTCTAAGGGGTGAGGGGATGAATTTAGCTTTACTGAGCTGGCATGTGATTGTTGGCAGTGAAACTTGTTCTGCTAAATGCTACTGAGACGGAAAAAACTATGAAAAATAATGCTAATTGTAGGGTTTCACTTCCTATAGTTTATAGACTACGTCCTGTATTTGTTCATCAAATATAACTTTAATTACATTTCACATTTTTTGCATGGAGATTCTGTATATATCAGTAGCATCTAGACCCCTTTAAACAGGGGTTTAGGTCATGTCTTAAAGAAAAAGAAGTGCTGGTATGGGAAACATCCGAACTAAGCAGTAATATACAAGATTTGAAGGCTAAGTGGATGCATTTTACTGATTTTTTTAAAATTATTCTTTATTTGATATCTACCACAGTTGTCTAGCTGAGTCAGAATTTTAGCTTTCACTCAAGTTTTGGCAGTCCCCATTGTGAACATTAGAGGAAAAGCTTAAAAATGCATGGTTTAAAAGCTTAAAAATATCAAAAAACCCTATGGAACCGAAGATAAGAGTTAATGTATTTTAACCCTATATTATGATTTTGGGACAATGAAAAATCTTAAGATTTTTTTTTTTGGATGAGTCATTAGAGTTAGAGTTTAACTTGACAAAAGCAAACAAATATTTGTTCTCCTAGTGCCATTACTGACCCCTTCCTTTACATTTCTTTCTGAATGACAACAGTTTGAAATGTTTAAATTAGAAAGGACAAACCTTAATGACAAATCCTTAAGAGACTGAGGATTTCTGAGTCCAGCGTGTGGAGAATGTGAGTAAAAAGCTGGATAAGTGCTTATTAGCCAAAGGCTAGGAGAAGTGGATGCTGTGCTTTGTTAATATCCCTTTTCAGCAGTAGCTGAGATTGTCTAATCCAATTTTGTGTTATTGGAGGAAAATCTGAAGGCATGTGAATCGTGGGCCATCTGCACTCAGGAGACTTAGCTTTTAAGTTAAATAATCGTGATTTCTATGTCTCTGGAAAGGAAATGGTGTAAACAACTGATTTGTCACTCAACTGTATACTGCAAAAAAAGTGTCTAGCTTCAGGTTGAAATAGATTTGTTCTTGTGTATTGCCACTTTTGCAGGTGTTAGAAAAGAGCAAACAGAAGTTGAGAACTACACTTGTTTTTTTATTAAATTCTGTTTCTCTGTTCACTTTTCTTTAAAAAAAATGAAGTGGGTTCAATTTGAACAATGCTTCAGACAAGTAATCTGAGTTAAAAGAACTACTCTCAACATTGGACATTCATCTGTACTGATACAAAAAAATTGATGAAAAATGGATGGAAGGGAAACAGTCTGTGGCAAAAGGGGTTGAGTTTTGAAGGAAAGGAGAAAAACAGTGGAATGGTGGAAAGAAAAACAGAAGGCAAACTCCTCATTTTTGTGTCTCAGTTCACAGTGAAGTGATTTGCAGCAAAAAGGCACAATGAAGCTCACACTTGGAGAAGAGTATTTGAGTTTTCTGAAGGTATGTGAGGCCTAAGAAATAGCTGAAGGATGAGAGTCTTATCCATTACAAGATATTTAAACCCACTGAAATTGTGCTGAAATTTGTCATTTGCTGTTTTCTGTTTTCTTTTTGCTGAAGACAGAGTTGGCAACTCAGAATACAAGAGGAAAATGTTTTGGTATAGGTGTGATGATGCTGAAAATGAAGTATTTCAACAGGCAGACAAAATGCATTTATAATGCTCTGACATTAATTTCTGCTCAGTCTGACATTAATTTCTGTTCTGCCATCTTACCAGTTAACACCTTAATAGCTGAAACAGTGTAAGAAAGCACAATAATACCTGTCAGTGTGTGACCACACCATTGTCTGGTCACAAATTCAGGAAAACAAAGACAAAACTGTGAAAAACTAAAATTTCCTCATACTAGATGTGAACCTGTAGGCAGTGGTTCTGCTTTTCAAAGCATTGGCCAATACAGACATTGGGCTATTCAAAGAAAAGAAAAGGTGAAATGAAGAATAGGTTTTAAATTTGCATTTTATTCCCATATTCAGAGGATACACTGTAATCCAATCTCCAGTGTTCATCTTTATCAAAATTCTCCTCATACTACTAATTTCCCCAACCTTTCAATTAACATAGGCAGATGCATAGTTTTTCATCTGTTTCTTCATAGTCCTTTTGGTTGGACAATATGCAAGTGAAAAGGGAAAACACATTTTTTGTTTGTTTAAAAGAAATTGTCATGTTACAGTCGAACAAGAATAGAAACCCTGAGCTGGAGTGGAAAACCACCTTGACATAATTAGAGATCAGTACTATTTAGTCTTTTGAGTGTTATGTAATTGCTTTTTTTTTTTTTTTTAAATTCACAAGTTTATTTTTTATTTTCCATTAACAGGAAATATGAAAAAACAGCTCTGTTAATGGGAAAGAAAAATAAA
This sequence comes from Melozone crissalis, assembly GCF_028551555.1. Lineage (NCBI taxonomy): Eukaryota > Metazoa > Chordata > Aves > Passeriformes > Passerellidae > Melozone > Melozone crissalis. The sequence goes on from NW_026535783.1 coordinate 293,671, forward strand.
GGTAAAATGCTGGGTTTGCACAGGTAGTTATACTGTATTTAAAAGGTGCTGTAAGCTTACATGAAAGATTAAAAAGAGAGCTCACAGAACTTGAGTATTTGCTGATACTTTAAGTTGTCTATGAATTGGAGTAGTGCTTGAATTGGAGTAGTGCTTGAATAGTATTCCTTTATTTTCTGTCCATGGTAACCATGACAAATTAACCCAAAACATTCACTGTCACTAGAGAACATAAATCTTTCTTTTCTAACATTTTTGCTGTATGCAATTAAAATAAACAGCTTTATTTCCTGTAAGCCCTTGTGAAATAGCCATTATGAATCAAACATTGAGAGTTTCACTCTCAAGCATGAAAGTCTCTGAACAATGTATATTTTGGTACATATTGAACATTTTCTGTAAGCTCCCATAAATAAATCCAGGAAATGTCGGTCCCTTGAGTACTACCTTCATTAAATCTGGAGCAGCTGTTGTTGAACTTCCACCCAAACATATAATGGAGTCCTTGACATCAAAAACTCTTCCATGGCTGGCATATTATTGTAAGTCTTTGTAAACACGCATTTGTTCTGAAAGAGGGCCGATTCTATCGAAACTACCAACTGGTTCATGCTGTGGAAAATGGAACTCTAAACCCGTAAAGCCATTATGCTCTGGAAGATGATTAATGGTCAACAAACTTGCATTAATTGTTTATTTGGGTTTTTTTGTTTGTTTGCTGGGCTGGTTTTTAAATGTTTGTTTGTAGGGATTTTTTTGTTTCTTTTTTTGTTTTTGTCTTTTGTTGTTGTTTGTTTAGTTTGGGGTTTTTTTTTTTGTGTGCGGGGTTTTTTGGGGTTTGGGGGTTTTTTTGGGTTTTTTTTTCTGGTTGTATGGTTTCCTTGGTGATTTTTTGTTTTTTTTGGTTTTTTTTTGTTTGTTTGTTTATTTGGTGGGGTTTTTTTTCTTGTTTTGTTTTGTTTTGAGTTAAATTTTGTTGGTTTTGAGGTGGAAGGGTTTGTTGCCTCAGCATTCTCCAAGATGAGAGAGTGGCAGAGAACCTTGGTGTGATAATGGAATAATTATCACACAGTGTTAGAAGAGCTTTAAGATACTCAGTTTAGAATTGCAGAGGTAGAAAGTCTTCCCCTGAACTCAGAAGTGTTTTATTTTTCACTAGGCAGAAGCTCTCATGCTAGGAGGGATTGTTTCATCTGCTCCAACACTGCAACTTCCCAACTTTTCTGCCTGGAAGCGGCTGCTTTCTGGACAAGTCCGCCATCGCGGTTGATTTGTGTTACTGTTTGTTTTACTTACAGCTTATTTAAATACAATGTTATATTTAAATGTTGCTCCCTATTTATCAAGGAGAAAAGTGAGAGGAGTCACCCTGTTTGGATTTTGCTTTTCAGTTGCTATTTTTTAACTTGAGGACCAGTGGAAAGGAAAAGGAAGCTTGTGTACAAGACTTATGTTACTGGTTTAGAGAAGAGAGGCAATAATCATGGCATGACAGACAACTTATATTTACAAATAAATCCATCCTTAGCTACAATTAATGAACTGAAGTAGAGGAGCACTAAGTACCCTGACCTCTTGCACAATGGGCTCCTCCCAGTGGGTTTTGAAATACAGTATTTGTTTTCATAGTAGTTAGGATTCCTCCTCATTTTGATGTGAATTATCTTGCAGCTCTGCAGAGAGCTGTCTTTCCTCTTGGGAGGGGTATGACAAAAGTGTTTTGTTCTCCATTGGTGACATCTGCCTCACTATGTGTGGGGGGAAGAGAATGATGTCCCTAAAAACAGTTTTGCAGTTGCACAGTTTTAGCTGCAGTCCTATTATTTGTGTAGAAGGCTACCTTAAATTACTAATCTGTGCAATTTATATAAAAGAAGACATCAGTTAATTGTTGTAGAATACTGCCCTAAATTATCAATCTATGAAATTTGGTAAGATATTACTTAATTCATGAGACTTTGTTAAGATGATAACAGAAGCCTGATTTCCTGGACATGTTTTTTTATATTCTGTAATCTCTAGAGCCACAGTTAGTTTATTCAGTTGCTGGTGCATCTTCTTTTCTGGAAGGAGCTCTCTGAATCTCATTCAGACATAACACAGGTGGTCATGACTGTGATATTTTGTGGTAAACTACCTTTTACTTCAGGTTTAAGAAAGAGAAATCATGATTGCTGCAAGATGTAGCTGCTTAATTCTGCACACAATAGGTGATTCTATGCACACCAGTGTTGGTTCTTGAGATATCTGATAAGATACCTATCTCATAAGATTCTGCTCAAATTTATTTAGAGACAGGTGAAGTAGATTGATTTGCTGCTCTTTGTTTTGTTTTCCCTCACAGTCTTCCAAATATAAGTACTCAGATGTGTGAGATACAACCTTTCTGCTAAGAGTGTAAAAACTTGGAGAGGCAACGTCCATTTTCTAGTAACTTTTTAACACACTTCTCCATTCCACGCGTTTTGGAAGTAGCTGATCTGTAGTTCTTGGTGCAGGAATTGTGCATTTTGGGTTAGTCCACTCACTATCTCTGAGCAACCCCAACTTGCTGGAAGTTGGGTTGGGCAGATGGTGGAAGAATCACACTTATTTTTAAAGTTGAACTTCTGGATTTCGAAGACCCAAGTATTTCCAATGTATTTTTAAAGGCTTAACAGTGGAGGTTCCTGCATCTGCTGTGGAAGGCTGTGTTTCTGGTAGATTTCAACACATAAAGGTGATGAAATTATTATCAGATCTCTTTTGCTTCTTGGAAATTTCATCCCCACATTCAGTTAGTATGGCCTCATTTTTGTTTTAATTTCCAGCATATTTGAATTGCTATGCTCCAGCAGATAAAAGCAAAATGTAGAGACAATAAACATGCTGCTTTTGCAAGTTTCAGTGTGCTCTGACATAATTAATGTGAACAGAAATTTGCACGGTACTTACCTGTTTGCTTTTGTTCCTTGGTACTATTTTCAAGCAACATTTGCTGTGATTACCATCACCACTTTCCAATGGCTCAAAGTAAAGTGAAAGAAATTATTTAGTAATGTTGAGCATCCTTACTTAACTTTTATTCATTTTAATGATTGCTTAAATGTTAACAAGCCAGAAAAAATCCGGTGAGCTCTGACGTTGGTCTGAGTGGTGTTGGCTACTGGCTGCAGGACTCTGGTCTTGCAAAACATGGAATAATATTCTTAATTCTGCAAGTCAGGCGCAGCATAGGGATATCTCCTGTTGTTTTTTTTCTTAATCAGTTCCTATAGTTTAGGGTTTTGACAGCAAAGAGCCCATTGCAGCGTGCTGTGCTGCTGCTCTGGTTCATCTCTGGCTCCTGTTTGTGTGGTTAGGTGCAGGCGCTAACACAGCTCTGCCTGCCAGCCTGGGCTGGCTCACACTGCCAGTGCCATGGCAGCTCAGCTGGGATTATACATCCCAGGACGAATAATCACATCTCGTGTGTTTAAACCAGCTGTCCTGGAGCGTGGGGTGGTTTCTTTTCAAAGTCTCCTCATGTGTTTCCTTAGGCTTTGCGTGCACAAGGTGGGATTTGCACACAGGAGCATTTTCCTTGTACGTCCCTAAGGAAACCCTTGTGTCACTCTGGTGGGAAGCAACTCTAGTGATCACTTTTGTAGCTTCAGAAATGCTGGTGGGTCTCTCCTGTTTGCTCAGGCAGGGATGGTTTTAGATGTTATTTGGGGCCAGGTTTTTGCAGGTCTGTGGCTGAGCATGCAGTGCAGGAGGCTGCTGAGAACCCCAGTGAAGTTATATTTAGCAAAGTGCAGATAACAGAGGACAGCTCAGACCATGCAAGTACTTGTTTTATCCTCATCAAAAAAGGAACCTACATGAACATGTCAGGCCTGTTTAGCTCTGGACATGCCATGGTCTCACCAAGCACTGTCTGTTTGACAGTGAAATATTGATATAAAGTCAGAAAAATGGTAAAATTGTACTTCTCACCACTCTGTCTGTGCACAGGGCTCTCTGTAGGGGGGTCTTGCAGTCAGGTGTTGCATCAGAGCTTCCCCAAATCACCAGAACCAGAATTTGCCCTTCAGAATGGGTTCCTGATAGACACATCCCTTTAGATCTTATTTTGCCCATCATTTTAGAATAGTGGGTTTTTTTTTGGTTTTTTTTTTTTTTTTTTTTTTTTTATGCTGATAACTGGTGGTTGACGTTTGGCACTGAGACATTTTGTGCTTTAAAGGAAAAGTTACCTCTCTATCTTTACGTTATATTTGCTGTTGTGTATCTTCTTTCCCAGCTTGTTGCTGACAGGAATATGTGTTTATTGATTTTTGCCTTTTTTATCAGCTCACTTTATGCATTGTTCTCTGGTTGTTGGTTTTTTCATGGGCTTGTTTGTTTGTTTGTTGGGTTGTTTGTTTGCTTTTTGAGTTTTTTTTTGGTTGGTTGGTGGGATTTTTTCTTCTTATCAGTTGTGTTAAACAGCACTAGCTCAACCAGATGTTCTTTGAGGTGATCACACTGCTAGTATTTTATTATTCTGTAGTAAATAAGATAGTAATATTAGTATCTTAATATTATATTATTATCCTAATAAGATAATATGAATGTTTAAAAATTGAATGAGCACAAAGCACAAACCAAAGCCAAAAAAACCCACAAAATCCCAGCATTTTCTGGTTCATAAGAAACCTTTAGTTCTACTGCTATAGATTTCAGAAAATCCACAGATTCTCCCTTTTGGGCTGGTTTGCTGGCAAGTAAAAATTAAGAACATAAAACACAACAGACCTGAACAATGATGTTCTCCCTCCACTGAAATGACTGCAAAGATGGAATTAAATTCTGAGGTTCTTTGCCGTTTCTGTGATAAGTGTTCTGCTCTTGGCCTCCGACAAACTCCTGGGGCCATCCAGAGGAAGCCTGTCCCTGCCTCTGTGCAGGGAGACTGCAAAATTAAGGACACTTCACTCATTTCACTTGATTCCTTGGAAATTTTTGCCGCTGTTTTCTTCTCCAAATAGAATGCCCTGATGTGGCTTTTTGGTGCCTCGTCTGAGCACCTCGTGTTCCAACACATGATCCCATCAAGTCTCCAGTTGTGCTTCTATAGGATCCTAATGGTGAGAGGAAAAAATGCTTTCCTTCATCCAGGGTTGTCTTGGCTTAAGAAAACATTAATTCTCTAAATACTTGGTCACGGAAACTTTTGAAAATGGTATTGTGCAGAAAAGAAAGTAAATGTTTTGTTTGTGTTGCTAGCAACCAGTTTAGTCTAACTTTTTTATCTATGAACTATATTTTTTTGCAGATGAGAATTTATAAGATTTCAGGGAAAAATATTTTCTAATTGAATCCATTCCAGCTTTTCAGCTGAGTAGAAACTTCCGTTGTAAGAAGACGTATTAGAATTGTGTTCATTTAAAGCATTAAGTAAGAGATTTAAGAGATTTAAGATAGGAAAGTTTTTTTGTCTTCAGATAGATTCAGGTGATTTGAATTTTCAGAAAATCTATTTTATTAGAACTATTATTAGAACTTAATATGGGTTTCTTGAATGCAAAGATTTTGATGCCTTTTATCATTATAATAATCCATATAGAAAAATTTATGGCTGGAGCTGAATTTGTAGTGCCCATGAATGAGTCTGGCATAGAGCTTAATAATCACATTATTCAAGATGAAGTGGCATTTGATCACTCAGGAATGACCTATGATCAGTTAGTGCTCTGAAATGGCCTTTACCTATGGAATAAAAATGTCATATTTTAATTATTCTTACATGATAGAATGTGTAGCTCTGACTGGGGTCCGATAATGGCCCCGTGGACAATCAGTTTAGAGCTCAAGATGTTCTCCTGCTCCTGCTGAACCTGGGAATGGCTCAAGTTGGAGCTGCCCCCCTGTGTCATTAATTCCATGTTGGGACCACTGCGGTCACAAACACTTCACTGTTCTTCAAGGGGTTATTCTTGTGACACAAGAAGGGGCAGAATGCATCCCTCAACCCACCTCCCACCAAATAAGAATCTCTGTTAGCTGTAAAAATATCCGTCCTGCTGTTACCAGAGTGTGTAGGCTAGCACAAATGTTTCTTGTCAAATTTCTGCCTCTCTGACAGTGAAACAAAGTGAAGTACTCCTTGATTTTTAAAAATACTCCTTTCATTCTTATTTATCTTAAAGCTTACTTAAAGAGTTCCCTAAGGGGTGGGGGTGATCTTTTTCTGCTGGTGAAATTGAACAATAAGAATTGGGATGTAACTGTAGGGAGAGTGAAATCAGTAAAGTTTTTTTCACGTGCATTGCATTCCTGAACCTGAAGTTGCACTGATTTCTTTCTATGCAAATAACAAAATAATGAAAATAAGATTTGGGTTTTCTATGAAAATAAGATTTTGGCCTTTTTTTTTTTTCTTTGTAGGTTTCTTTAGGTTCTTGAATGGAAAGAAATGTTCTATTCATGTCTTGACAATTTATAGAAGTGTTTATGTCCTTCTATGAACTCAGCGCTGCTTGGAATTTTGGCTTTGCTGGAATTTTTTCATACTCAGTACATATACCTCATGATGCATTGAGTTATTTCCACGTTTGTGGGTGGGGCACAGCACACACAGATGTTCAGATTGCTCAGGTTAGGTGAACAGTCTTCAATATGTTCTTTTTTTTTTTTTTTAATGGGATAGAATAACTTCATTCAATGAAGTTTTCATTAAGTAGTTAGGTGTTTGGATATTGAAGGTTTCAGCAAGTGGCTGTCAACATTCTGAAGGGATTTTTTTTTTTTTTTACAAACAAAGGGTAAAATACCATCCTGAAAATCGTCAATGGTTGTTCTAAATGAGTGCAGTGTTATTACTCACACTGGAAAATTATTTGCAGCGCTTAGCTGAGAACACGTTTATATTTTGCCTCGGTCTAGGCATTATCTCATGCTTATTCACGTGGTTATACATTTACTTTCCAAAGAGGGGGGGAGGAAGAAAAAAAAGTCATGTGCAATCCTGGAGCTGTTCACTGCCAGCATATTCAGGGGGAATCAGACCCAGATTACTGCAGAACGCTGGCACGTCAGCTCCAAGGGTGTATTCACCCAGCACTTTATAGTTTCCATTACTTCCCAAAGCCTAAAGGTCAAGTGTTTGAAGGGAAGCAGCTCCCAAGACAAGTTGTCTTCATATCTGACAGTTATTACTCCAGACATTTCAGTTGTGCTTTATTATATTTTTTTAAAGGAAAGCTGCAGTCTGGGCTTCACATGTAGGAATAGGATCAGTTGACAGGTAGAATTAAAATACTCCTATTATGCAGCGCGTAATGTGGTGGTGTTTTTTTTTTAATCTTGGAAGTATTAATCATTTATATTTTGTTACCTTGGAACCTTTACTGACAGTAATATCACCAGCACTCCTGCAAGTCTTGCTTTTATTTTGTAGATTTTTGGCTGAAAGCACATTTATATGGGTCTACCTTTCATAATGTTTGTAGAAACTTCTCTGGAGGTTTTTAAAGGCTTGCATGGTGCTTTTTTCAGTGTTTCAGGTTCATGCCACATATGCTTTGTCACTGTTCAGAAAAAGAGCTTCACATTGCTCCTTTAAGCATTTTGGTTAAGTAAGATTTTTTAAAAAGCACTTAAATAAGTGGGTTTTTTCCTGGATTAATTTTTGATTTGGAAACCTGAATATAAGTGAAGAAAACAAACAAAACAAACAAACAAGCCATCAGATCAAATTTAAAATCCTTGTCAGGTATCCTTTCATACTTTCAGGGAGGCTGAAGCCTCCAACTGAAGGAAGGTGCTGTGTGATAAGTTTGTGTGGCAGTTGTTTTATGGTAATGGGCCTGTGTTCTGTTCTTTGCCTTCAGGAAATAAATCCTGATATAAGCTATCTCATAGGGCTTTCCCTCTGAAATCTAAATTAACACAATTGGGAACTGCTCATGCATTTAAGCCCTGAGACCTGAATCCAGATGTTATGTCTAGAGTCTATTATATTATTGCCACACTATAAATAACATGAAAAACAAGGAAGAAAACAAGTTTAGATCTCTAAGTAAAGCTGATTTCCTAATTCATTTAGGGCAGGTTTTAAAAATAATAAAACGTGCAAGTGTTTTACCCTGCTTCCTAAGGAAACAAAGCTTACGTGGTCATGCGGTGTGCCTCTGCTGACTGCCAGCCTCTTGCCTCCTCCCTTTCCCCCCAATAACTTCTGAAACTCCTGGACAATTTCAAACAGATTTGACAGGAGTAAAGGTCTCAGAGATATCAGGTTCCTACTAGTTTCATGGAAATAGGTGCCTGGATGGAGAAAAAGAGACCCTATTCATGTGCCTGCTTTGGAAAAAGCTGTGGAATGAGATCAGCTGTATTATTAGACACTAGCAAATCCTCGTGGGGGAGGAGAGAAGTTATGAATGCATTAAATAAGGGAAAAGCTTTGACTGGATTTCTCACCTTTTTAGACATTAGGGGATCCAGCACAAGAGTCATAGCCATAGGAAACCAGCCTTCAGTAGTTCCATTGCTCACAGACATTGCTCCTGCTCTGCGAGGTGGGAACACATCTGATCCTGCCTGGAGCCATGGAATTAATGAGGGAAAAGGTGAAAAAAATAAAATAAAGGTCCTTTAAGGGTGTGCTGCTTCACTCCTCTTTGTTAGCTCCCTTCAGAGGCAGAGGGGTAGCAGGGAGGTGAATGATGTACAATATTGCCTGAAGTGCAGAAGGGAATGATAAAAAGTGGGGAAGCATACAAGAGGAATAAAAGCATTTGGGGTGCATGCATAAAGTGCAAACCTGATGTTTTTTGCATGGTGAAATAGTAATATCAGACCAAATCTAACAAAGTGCTTGAATTGTTGGTTCTTCACAGTATCATGTTATCAGTGTTTGTGGAATTATAAAGTAGACTTGCCCGTTCCATATTTATTGTTCTAAAAAGTAACTTCTGTACCTGATTTTTATAGATTTTTGCCTCTGGCTTTTTTACTCCTATTGCTTTGATTTTTTTTTTCCTTGGTGAAGGGAAACAATTTATGTGATTACCATTGGGAAAAAAAAAGGAAAAAAGCGGAAGAAATACCTGATGTTACAAGTGCTGAGCATTACCACTGCAGTTCATTTTAGTATTCAGTGTATTTCTATTAAGGGATTCAGTTGCACTGTGGTCAAAAAATGGGTGAGTGGGGTGGGGGTAAATTAGGGACAACTTTCTGTGGCTTAGCACCTTCAGAGCTGAGCATTTCTGTGGTGCAAATGCTCTGCAGCTTTATTCAGTTCATGCCTTTTTTGGAAATGCATCTCACTTTTTACAAAGATACAATTTGGGTCTTGCAGATATATATACATATATATTTATCTGTGTGTGTGTGTGTGTGTGTGTGTATAGGTTTAAGGTCAGTTAAGAGGAAGTGCTCTCGAGCAGTATTTTTTAGAGTAAGACTGAAAGAAATGGTTCCAGAGCACTTTGAGGCAGTGGAATCCCAGCCTGGGTAGATCCTGACCAGACCATGCCACAGCTGTCAAAATTCAGTAGCTAAAGACCCTTTCAGCCTGGGTGGGATTAAGCTTCACAGAAGTAGCTGATGGTACAGATATGTGAAATATGGTGTTTCTGAGGAGTGTAGAGATTAAACAAGGAAGTTTTCCAAAGGCTTTAAGGAAAGACATACAGATACAATGTTTTTTATGGAAGACATCCAGTAGTTACTTGCTCAGTATGTGTTTTTGGTACTCTAACCTATGTACATGGCTTTCTTTTTTTCTTGGAGGGGGGTATTTAAGAATTATCTGATGTTCTCACTATTTTAATTTGCCCTTTTTAATTCCAAGGCTATCTGGAGAACCAGATATCCTAAAATGTAGATAATTCCTATATCCTGATGATTCTTACACAGGGTACATGTGGCAGAGTTAAAGGAAAGAAATGAAACATGCAAATTGATTTATGTGACATTTGAACACTATCAGTATTAAAGTCTGTGCCTGTTTTCTGTGGATTTTCACTGTCTACTTCAACACAGTTTATATTTGAAATCAAATGTACAGTTCTGGTCATTCACAGTCAAGAAATGCAACCTGAACTTGAGGGGAAGGTTGTGTGGTATGAGGGATAGAGAAAGTAACATGTTTGTAGCCAAAGCTTCATGGAACTTTAGTCCAACAGAAAAAAATACTGGCTGAGAAATTTATTTATCTATAAATTATGGAGTCTGAACATGACAGAGGGAAAAGAACACTCTAAGCCAGGGAGTATGTCCTGGAACAAATGGATACAAATTGGGCATGTGTGTACGTTTAGGAGACAAATTAGGAAAAAATAACCAAGCTACACTGAAGAGATGAAGAAAACCTTGTGAAAAGTTATATTCCTGTATGAGGGGGTTTATGTGACACTGTTTGTTGTGATTGCACAGAGCTGCAGGTCCCACGAAAATGATGTTCACGCCTCCAGTGCTCCTTCCCAGTCAGTAACTCCATCAGGAGCTTTCAGGATCAGAGCCTGCTGCCCCGGCTGAGCGCGGGCTGGATGAGGGGTGGAAGGAGGAACAGAGCTTTCCTTGTCCTTGTGGGGATGGCTATCAGTGTGTTTGAGCACCTGAGGATGTTCCCAATTTCTCTGTGGTCTCCCTCCTTGCACCCCAATCCGTACAGGGCCCGCAGCACCATGGATGTGTGAGGAACAGTGCAGCACTCTCCAGAAAGTACTCGGGAGCTGCTCCCGTGCAAAACCGTGAATCCAGAAAGAATTTAATTTCCAGTGGACATGGAGCTAATAGGATGGCAATTCTGAAGGTTTCTGCAGCGTGTGGTAAAAACCTGAGAGAAATCTCAATCACGTCAGCTGTTTTGCTCTAAGAGTAGATGCAATGCCTTCGTCAGGGGGGGAGGTTTGTTGCAGGCAGAGTTTTTGAGTTAAACTTGTTTTTTTGGAGTTGGTGATCATATTTTTACACTGTCTGATGTAACCTGACAGATTTCCTGGCTTCCATGGTGCTGTGTAATTTTTTCTAGCTTCCTAGAGTCTGCTGTTACAAAAGCAACTTCTGCTTTCACGTTGTCATCACTGTATTGTGCAAGTCTAGTGTACTCGTTTTATTACCACACCCAGGGATGTCATAGTTACTGCTGAATGATTTCCCTTGAGATAATAGTGGCACAGCTTTAAAAAATCAAGACCACTCACTGATTGACTTAAGAAATAAAAATGGTATAATGCTTTCCAGATTCAAGCTTGTAACAATACTTTCTTTGTGTAAGTGTCAGCATCATTCATTTGTAGGTCATATTCTTTAACCCTGTACATGAATTTTCATTAACATTTTTCTCTTTTAAATTCTTAGGTATTTTCATAGTGAAAGCTTATTTTTATCCAAGTGTTGATTCTACCTTATTTCAGAGTCTGTGGAGTAGGAGAGGTAGCTGATATTTAACAGGGAATCACAGCCTGTCTGTCTTGCAAGAGCTCCAGTTCTCAACAGAGAAAAAGAAAGTTGCTGTATCTCACAGGCAAGGCACAACTTTCTTTTGTAACAATTCCTCTGGAATTCAATTAATTCCAGTTTAATTATCAGACTCTGTAGTAAAGAATTTGCTTTCAGCACCAGCAGTAGATAAAGGTATTGTAGGGGGTTTCAGGGTAGCTCACCTGTACAGCTTTTAACAGCTTCTCTAGCAGCATTTTCCTAGGTGGCCACAGAGCTGGTGAGCAGGACTGGGGCACCTCTGCTGTGAAAACAGGCTGAGAAAATTGAGTTTGTTCACCCTGTGAAGGAGCAGGTTGTGTGGAGACCTGAGAGCACCTTCCAGGACGTGAAGGGGCTGCGGGGAAAGGACTCTGTGTCAGGAGCTGGAGGGACAGGACGAGGGGCAATGGGTAGAAATTTAAACAGGGGAAATCTAGCTGAGATATTAGGCAGAAATTGTTCCCTGGGATGCCCTGGCACAGGTTCCCAGAGAAGCTGGATCCAAAGCCAGGTTGGACATTGGGTCTTGAAGCGGCCTGGGACAGTGGACGATACCTCTGCCATGGCAGGGGTGGCATTTAGGGTCCCCTCCAACCCCTCACATTCTCTGATTCCGTGACTCTGTGCTCGGAACAGGGCAGTGACAAAATGAATTGTTGTTGTGTGGATCTGCAGGGCTTTCCTGCTGCAGCACAGGGCCCACAGCTGCTTCCACAGGCTCCAAGCAGCCGGACAGGGACTGCACAGCTGCGCCACAAACTCCTCTTTGATATTTCCCCGGGGAAAGGACATTGCTTGGGCAATACCTTGCAGGAGGCAGCGTCTGTGTGTGAGGATGTGCTAGCTCAGTCTGAAATGCTGTTTTAGGGGCAGAGCACAGGGATCTCTGGAAGAGGAATGGGAGAAGTTCTCTCTGTCTCACTCGGGGCTTGAGAAGTGGAAGCTGAGTGAGCTGAGTTAGGGCCTGTAACAGCCTGTGCAAGGTTGGCTTGTGTGATTAAACCTCTGTCATTCAGCTCGCACGCTGGGAATATTTTCATTTCAAAATCAGACCGAAGCGTCCGTGAAGTGTGCTCTCTCCAAAAATTACTTGTTAAATAGTTTTTGAAACAGAGAAGGAAAAACTGAAATACTGTGGGTTAAGATTTAATAGGAGAGAGATATCTCACAAATATAACATATATATCTATCCATACATCTATATCTATATATCTATATATCTGCTATAACCTGCCAGGACAACAAGGATAAAATCTATCTAATTTCGTGGTAGTAAAGAATTCCTTAAATATACTGTGGGTAAAAAAATATTGTTCGAAAAGGTTGTTAGAATATTTTACTAATACAGAGAGAAATCGCAACCAGCAAAGCAGATGTAATGAGAGTTTCCAGCATGATTTCTTTTTTCGTATAGACACAGTGAAAAGTTGTTATTTGAAGTAAACTCACTGTTAGTGTTTAGTTTCAGATTCTGACTTAGAAGAGAGGCATTGCTGTGTCTCCTTTCAGTGCATAACTTCTGATAATTATTGCCTTAGATATGATAACTCTCATATTTAGTGAAGTAATGCAAAGATTAAATAGCAGATTATGTGTTACTTAGTGCAAAATTAAAATTCAGTGTCTCCGTACAATAATGAAACTTTCAGTTTTGGAATCTTGTATGCAAAATGTGTTGTATCATTTTTTAATACCTGTTATTTCCTTATGTGAAGCACATCTTCCCATAAGCACTAGCACCTAGAAGAAAAACTGAGAAACTTTTCAGTTATTTCTGAAATATTTTGTCTTATCATTATGATCATTTCTTTCTCCATCCCTAGAAGGGAAATAGTGGGCAGGGTGAGTGATCAGGGGAAAATGAGATTTTTTTCATAAGCTTCTAATTCTTTTTTTTATTTCTTAAGCTCAAAATACAAGGTCTGGTGGATACATGATGACTGATTTTTGATTAAGAGAACACAGTTTTCTAAATGCTTGTGTCTTCATCTTCTTACACCTTTAAAAAAAAAAGATTGAAAAAATAAAATCCCAACAGTAGAACAGATATTGAAGGGCAGCAGTGTATCAGTCACAGTCAGTCTGTTGTCCCCTGGGACCTCTTCCAGGTCTGCTCCCTCTCTGTATAAATGAAGTGTTCAGTGCTTCAGTGTTTTACATAATGTTTTCTTGAATGATCTGAAAGGGGAAGTAGAAAGCACATTAGTTACATCTGCAGATGATGCAGAGCCAGAGAGCTACAGCAGCTGTAAGGATGGTGAGAAATTTAAATTCATCGGGGGAGCGGCAAAGTGCAGGAATGTACAAAGCTAATAAAAAAAAAAAAAAAAAAAAAAAGTTTAAAATTCACCGTTACAAATTTACCAAATCACCTCGGAAACGCGATCCAAACCAAAGACACGTTGCTTGTCAAATTAGCTTAGTGAGGTGTTAATGATGCTTTCTTTCACTCCTGCAGTAAGCAAGAGCTGTTTATCTCGATGTGCCACCCGGTTTGTTGTGGAGTCCTGATCTTTAACCACCTCCACCGCCTCTCCCTGGAGCTGTTCGCAGCGCCCCTGCCGTGGCTTTGGCGGTGAAGGACAAATAACTGCGCTGTTTCTTGCTAGAGCCGCAAGGAAAGTCTTAGCAGTGTGTGGGGAAAACGAACATCTCCTTTTTAATGATGCACTTTTCCCCCCACAACACTTAATTTTTATAGGATTATGTCTGCGATTCACACGCCCGTCCCAAATTCAGAATCCTTGGATGTAAAATTGTGTTGCTTTGTCATTTTCTCCTCTTCCAGTCCACTTTGCAGTTCAGGATGCCAGCAGGACTCTAGAGCAGAACTGCCTTGAGATTTCTTTTTTTCCTGACGTTGTTTTAGCCCTGCTTTGGGAATTCCGGGGGCCTTTTTGGCTTATCAGCCTCTCAGCACCTGGTGGGGCAAACACCACTCAGCTGCAATTTGCCGAGATAGCAGCGTTGCTATTGTTAGTGCTGACGTCCCTGCCTGTTGAAGAGCTGGTGTGAAACAATTCCCTGCTGGAAGAACTTCAGGGCTCAGGGAAGGGGATTTTGGTGCACTTTGTGTGAGGGAGGCAGAGCACGACCACACAGTCCGGGATCGCAAGCCCATCTCATTCCACTCCTTTCCACGAGCAGGGACACCTTCCACTATTCCAGGCTGTCACATTAGTTTTGTTTTAATCAGGGCTGTATCCAAACATTCTGTGTTTTCCTGTGGAGGTAGCTGGATAATGTGCTCCCCACAGCTACCCTAAATTAAGATTAGATGGCTACTGGAGGAGGAGAGATAGAGAAGAACGCTTGTTTTGCAGAAAACCTTACTATTTTTTTTCCTTTTTTAGGAAAAGGTTTTGTCAGCACCTGCATGATAAATGTAGGCCTCCTGGTGATGGGCTTGCTCTGCTCACCTTTGTGGTCCTCATGGAAATGGCCCACAGGTTTCAGTGTCCAAGACAGGAGGACAGTAAATTTTATAGTGAGAGAGGAGGTTATAGTCAGTTGCTTCACATGAAGCCTGACCAAAAGGCTAAATTTAAGATTTAAAACTCAGTTCAAGTCAGTTTAAAAGTCAGTTAAAGTCAAATTAAAGTCAGTGTTGGACTTCAACCCCTACAAAGATGGACACATATTCTGTGTCCCTGTAGCAGTGTTGGGCTTTTTTTTTAATCCTTGCAATTGCATTTGGAGTGTCTGCTGTGATTTTGGTTGTGCAGGTTTTCAGAATAATTCAACTGCTACTCTAACTTATTTCAGGATTATGCATTTTTTATTCTTTCTGTGCAGTGAAAACTGTAATTTGTTTATCCTGATCAAATAGATTTGCCTATACCTGATCTCAGCTGAATGTATTAAGGCAGAAGACAAGGATGATGTGCTCTCCTTGCTATTTCCTTCACGGTAAAAGGTTGTGATGCTATTTATCTGTGCTACCGTGCCTCCCTATCTCTGTGAATTCTTTATCCAAATAGCATGGTGGTGGCTTGCAAGTGATGAAAAACAGTTTCCTTTACACAAACGTGCATCTTTGTTACTGCTGTCAGACAGCAAGTGTGATATTCAGGGGGTGCACGCCAATCTGTGGGCTACTGATAGCGTAATCTAATTTCCAAAAATAAATTAAAAGCATCTTTTCATCTGTAGCCATCAGATGCATGCCTCCTAAAGACAACAACCCTTTAGAGACAGCACATGTGAATTTGGTGGCTAATTGGAAATTAAACCTTCGAGTTTTCCACGTTTTCTGATAGGCTGACCTTGCTGAAGGAGGTCGGGGTGGTATCGTGTGTTGGGGCAGAGACTTTCACAGATGAAAGGTCCACGTGGAAGGGCTGTTGCTTGTTTCAAACAATGTCTTTGATAGCTTTGTGAGCAGCTCTTACCGAGCCTTTTTCAGCCAAAACTTATGCATGGCCTTAGTGAAACTTGCACTTTGAAAAGGTATCAAGCAATAGGCATTTTTTAATAGGTGTCCTTTATGTAATTTTCCATGCTCTCCCAAGTAAAATAGGGGGAAAACCAAATCAAACTGCATTTCTGTTTTTAATAGGTGAGGTGCCACAACACAGAGTGAACACTTCCCTAGTGTGTACCACTTATATTTCTGCCTTTTTTAAGATGTTATAGCTATGTATTCAAGTTGGAAAGAAGGGTAATACTTCCCTCCATAGGGAAATGCCATAAAATATATGTCAGTCTTTTTGAAGGTGAGAGACAACCCCTTCTCCTTCTTCCACTCCCTCAAACTGTTGTGTTGGATATTAATGTGTCTTCACCCAGGCTTGCATGGTTACAGCTCAGCTGGCACTGGTTTCTATGCATGGCTGAGCTATTCCTCCTTTAATATGACTAAAACAACAGTTTTCTATTGTTTATCCCAGGCAAAACAAATGTGTTCAGACCTCCTGTATATCCTGTACAGCATCCCCACTGCTGTCACAGTGGTTCATTACAGATCCTTTCACCTCACTGGCTCGATGAGGCTGCCTGTTTCATTGGGGGAGTCCTTTTAAGACTAAGAGCTTGCTGTCTGAACCCTGGAGGTGACAACTTACTGGCTAGATTTTTCATATTAGCTGCATAAATTACAGACTAACAGAATCCCAGGATGTTTGGGGCTGGGGGAGATGTCTGGGGATGATCTGGTGCATCCCACAGGATGGATGTCTCCACACAGGGACACTCCAGGCCCTCCCTGGGCAGCTGTTCCAGGGCTCTGCTGTCCCTCCATGCACACAAGTTCTCCCTCCTGCTGCCCTGCCCCTCGCTGCCCTTTCTTTGATGGCCGCTGCTGCTGCTGCTGGCACCGGCAGCGCCGAGCAGAGCCCGGCCCGTGCTCTGGCAGCCCCTGCAGATGTTGGGGGGCATTGATGGCATCCCTGGCAGCGTTCCCTTCTGCAGCCTGCCCAGCCCAGAGATGCTGCAGAGTCCTTCTCGACATTGTGGCCCTCTGGAAATAATTACCATGTAGATTATTCCACATATTCCTCCATTCTCTGCGTGACAAAATTATCATCTCCCTTTAAACTGGAGGACTGTAAGGTATTTCTTATGCTTATTAAAGATGTATTCAAGTTTACTGGGGGGAAGCCTCAGTGAAGTTTCTTGTTCAGCTGAAATAATTCATTCTTTCTTTGTGTCTCAGTTCAGACTTGGATCTCTGAAGCTGCAGGAAGTCCCAAACCCAGCAGAGGTGATCAAGGAACTCATTGGTTACTGCCTGGACAGCCTGGGGAAGCTGCAGGCCAAAACTGAGCATCTGCAGAGGGAAAATGAAAGGCTTTTCAGCAACTGGAGCGAGGTGGAGAAGAGGTGAGTTCCCAGGTGGATTCACAGGTGACACCTGAGAAGCTCAGCAGCAGTGGTCAGAAATTTTTATTCATTTGAGACATGTTTTGAGCTCAGGTAACCACAGCCCATGTGGTTGTAGATCCCATTCCTTTGATAAAGATGCAACTGATACTAAAAATTTGCAATTAAAGGTGGTTTTAGCTTCTGAGTTAGAAAAAATCCCCAAACACCTCAAAATCTGTGGAATTAGCTTCACTTTCCTTAGGAAGCCTTTTCACTACTATTACTTCCTATGAATCTTAGGACTGGCAGTGTAAATTATTTACATTTTTGAGTGGGGAATAAATTACTGTTTCTTTCATCTCTTTTCTTTGTTGAGGAAGCCGGAATTGAAAGATGAGTGCAGTATTATAGGAAAAAGTACCATTATTTTTCAAGAGATTTTTGTAATTGCTGCAGCATTTACAATCTGAGTTGTCTATCATTCTGTAGCGAAATAATCTGTGCTTGTTTCAGTAAGCATATAACTCTTTCAGGGAGATTTGTCTTGCTTTTCTGTAGCTTTACCTGAAAAAACACACAATCTGGGAAGATTGATGAAAGAATGCAGCTAATTTAATTTACCTTGAAAAAGAGAGCCAACTTTTTGGGAGGAGCTAGTTTTGTTTCCCTCTCATTAAAATGAGTAACAGTTTCTCCTGACAGTCTCCCTGACAAGCAAAGGGCCTCCCTAAGTAGTGTTTTACTGCTTAACAGTGTAATTGAACAATAGTGTATTGTATAACCCGTGTTCTGTGCTGCATTACACGCTGATGTGTAAGAGGCATTAGTGCTTGTATCAATTTCCATGGTGGGGTGGCACTTTTACAGAGTAACCCCAAAGAAAAGGAGGAATAAGGGAAAAAAAAAAAAGTCAGAGTTGTGTGATTTTGTTCTCAGTGCAAGATGGTGGATTTCTTTAGCATGTTTATAGTTTTGAGTAGATGAAAAATGATTTTTCGGAATATACACTGAAGGTTTTATGGTCACCAGTCTTTGGTCATGTCTGTTTTATGCAGAATAAAAATAATTCAGAAATCATTTTCATTCAAGAAGTATTGGGCTTTTTCATTTGGTTCTTTGGGGGTGGTTTTTTGTTTTGTTTAGGAGATTTTTGGTTTTATTTTTTGGGTTCATTTTTTGGTTTTTTTTTTTTTTTTGTTTTATTGTTTTTTGGTTTTTGGGTTTTTTTGGGGTTTTTTTGGTTTTTTTTTTTTTGTTTTATTTTGATTTTTTAATTTTTGGTGTGGTTTTTTTTTTTTATTCTTTTTCCCACAACCCCGTTCTACCCTGCTGCCTCCCTTTGCTGTTTGAGCTCCAAACGCTGCGAGTTGCCCCGAGCTGAACAAAGCTGTGCCTGTCTTTGTTCAGGAGGCAGGAATTCAGGATTTACATCCTGCACCACTCAGGGTGCTGAGTGCTGGAACATCAAATACAGAGCACGTGGTGTGCAGAGCTGCAGCCAGGGCACACCAGCCCCACAGCCCCTGCAGCCCCCTCTGCTCACAGCCTCTCTCCTCAGGGCTTGGTTAGAATTAAAACATAGCAGGCAGGCTTCTGAGAGCTGCTCCTGTGCCCCTCGGTCGTGGGGCACTGGGTGGAATTATTCAATAATCCCATTTCCATCTCCCTGTTTAATTCTGTTGACCATCACGGAGGTTTTGGTGAGCAAGTGGCTGCCTGGATTTGAGTGTGTGTGTGTCTGTGTGTGTACACCTCAGCGATGGATGAGTTAAAATATCAGAGCACAGCAGCTGTTTTCTTTATTTCTTATAGAAAATCCAAGGCCAATAGCTATTCTCTTTATTTCTTACAGAAAATTCAAGGCAAATTATTTCCAGGCCAAGTTGGACATTGGGGCTTGGAGCACCCTGGGACAGTGGAAGGTGTCCCTGCCCATGGCAGGGTGGGACTGGCTGGAGTTTAAGGCCCTCCAACCCAAACCAGTCTGTGATTCCATGATAATGGAGGTGGCAAATATTAAGTAATAATAACCTGTAGCAAAATAATTCCTTGAACAATAAAAATCCAATTTCTGGTTTGGGCGCGGGGTACGCATTTTGGTTTTGGACGTCCAAAATTTGAGAGACAAGCCAAATTCAAAATAGCTGCCAGTTTATGTTGTGGTCATCTGCAGTGACAGTATATTTAAACCACAAGCAGATTATAAAAATGCAAGCTAGGTACTTTGGGCTTGAAACTGAGTCTTCAGCATTAGCTCATCAACATTCCATACCATTTCCAATGCTGGGGGAAGGGTGAATCTGACATGCAAGGGAGAGGTGCTGTGGGATCCAGGAATTATTTCAGAGCACTGGGAACAGGGAGGGATACCAGAGATGCTGAATTATTTCCTTCATAGTGTTGGATTGTGAAGGGTGCTACTAATAATTAAAGGAAAGCCATTAAGTTTCATAGCTCAGGTTCACCTCTGTAGAGCACGTGTGATTCCTCTGTGTTGGGTCAGCACCTGAAATCTTGTTTTTTATAATTAATTTCTCAGTTTATTGTTTGTCATAGTCCCTAGCAGGGGCTGTTTGACCATTGCCTTTTACCAGTCTCTGCTAATCTATCAGATATGTCATATAAAAGTGTATTTTAAAGGCATATAAGCTGCAAGTACAGCATTAATGTGAAGCTTTTGTGATATTCTGTGTTCTGCCAAATTAATGCCATTTTGTGTGTGGAGAATGTATTTGGATGTGGACAGCTTTGAATAATGGGAGAGAAAAATTAAAAAAAGGTGTTCATGTAAATGAAAACAATCATATAAGATTAACTGATGGCATACTACTAATTGGTTCTGCCCAGAGGGAAAAGTTAATATTCTAATTCTAATATTCAAAATGCTAATTTTTTTCCTCCGGAGACTGAAGAAATTGGCTAGTCTTGCAGTTGGTTTCTCCACTGCACTACTCACAGCCCAGGCAGCATCAGCTTCACTTCACTGAAGTTTCCTTTTAAGTGGGTTTTCATCAGGGGATGTCTTTGCAGCACCCAAGGACCTCACTGAAGTTATCATAAATGGCATTTTTTTGGCCAAGTCGGCCACATTTCTCAATATTTGGACCAGCCTCAACTCCTCCGCCACAAACCAGTGCCTTGTCAAAGCAAAGGCAGAGAGCAACCACTTTCCCTGGTTTATGTGTGGGAGAGGGGATTATTCTAAGGGATTTGATACAGACAAGATTAGCATATTTTAGACAAAATCCTTTTTCCCCCCATTTTTATGTATACAGAAATAATTAGTATCAAGCATGCCCAGGCTCTTCTGGGCCTTGCATTAGGGTTTATGGTTCTTTGTGAATTGTCTATTTATTCCCCACTAAACAGTTAACTTCCCTTTTGTAGGTGGGAAGTCTCCTGGTAGTTGATTAGTACCTATGATCTTTCATTTAGGAATTATTGAACTGATCTGTATGGTAATGATGTTCTGCTATTTGCATTTAAATTAGATGAATTATTTATCAACTATCAAGCATATCCCTAAAGCATTGAACAGTAGGCTTAATACTTCATGAGATTTCACACATTTCACCACAACATAAAAATTGTGAGATTTTTTTTTTTTTGCTATTGTCTTGCTTCCTACATCATATATGGTTTTGATCTGTGAACAAAATAATTAGTATTTATGTAGGAAGTCTGTTGAAATCTCTTGCCTTATAAATTAATATTTTTAAAGTCTGTTATATGTCTGGGTTTAATAGCATAACAAGCATTCTAAACTTTTTTCCAGCCTTGCACAGGCTGGTGAAAAATATGATTTTGACTTCTGACTACTATACTTACTATGATCAGTAAAATTATCAAGATACTTATTTGCTTCTTGTGTACACAGCTAATAAAATGTTTGTGGTTCAACCCAAGGACTGAAAGGTTACGAAATATAATAATTAAATACAGAATTACATTTGCCACAAATCACTTGATTTGTTGTGCTTAGGTTTGCTTGTATTCCAGTTTTGCTTATGAGCATTCAAACACCCATATTCTTAATTTAATACTCCCATTGTGCTTCCTTTTATTGACATTCATCTACCCACATAGATCAATACTAAATTTTTTTAAAAACCTGAAGTATATTTTCTTCTGAAGACACTAAGAGCTAGGCATTTTTTATATTTTGAAATTTTCTTTTCCTCTTCAAATATATTTCACACCAATGTGTGGTACAGATTTGAAGCCTGTCTAGGTGAATCATATCTGTTTATAATCTCATTATGTGTTTCCTCCTAAGGTGTATGCCCACTGTTGTGATTCAGCCTTGAAAATAAAGAACATTTACCTGTTTAAATTTTAGTTGTCTTGGGTGGAGGTGTGCAAGAACATACCAAAAATAAAAAAAAAGTTCACGAAAAGAAAGGTTCACATCTGGGAACTTCTCCCTTTTGGAAGCAGAGCTCATTGCACTTCTCTGTGGAAAAACAACAAAAAAAAAGCTTATTCAGGCCTGTTTCAGACACAAGGGGCTGGACCAGCCCTGCGTGGTTTGGAGTGGGGATTCCTGGCTGGCCTCAGGACAGAATTGTCTTCTAGGAAACAGAGGAACTGGTGTAACGGTTAGTTTTGTGCTGCAGGCTGGAAAAATGCGTGAAAGCCAAAGAGGAGCTGGAGGCAGACCTTTACAGCAGGTTTGTTTTGGTGCTGAATGAAAAGAAGGCAAAGATAAGGAAGCTGTTGAGTGAAGCTAAGGAATCCGCAGCGGATGCCAAGTGTGCCAGGTATTTAATTTCCCTGGGTTTCTTGGTGTGGTGCACATGTGAGTTTAGCTTAGCTCAGTTTCCATCTCCCTGGCCCTGACAGTGAGTGACAGTTCTTCCTGGCTGAGTGCTGGCTTATCCAAACCAATCCTGGGAGTCAGGGGAGAGGAGGATTCTTTCTGGCATCCCTGCAAGCAGCAGCAGATTGCTGTGGGTGCTGTAGCCAAGAAGTGAGTGTTTGATGGAGCTGTCCTGCTTTCTGCTGGGCTGCAATTGATTTTCCAATAGGATCGTGTCCCTGCCCTTTCCATAGGTGGTGATTTCATACATATTCTCCCTGAATTATTTAATTCCTTTGAGAAACAAAAATACCTTAATTTCTTTCCCTTTCTTTTGATGTTTTTACAATAGTATAGCTGCTACTCAGGTGGTTGTAAAGAAAGAAAACTATGATGCCAGCACTGATGAGGAAAGTGAAAATCCAGCACGGGCCTCGCTGCCATCAGGTAAGACAGAAAGCATTGTCTTTGTGTTATATCACAGACAGGCTTTGTGTGAATAAACCTTAAGGAAGGCAAAATGCTACCTGACAGATTGCTCTGTGACAAGCCAGCCAGCAAGCCTCAAAAATACCTCTGCTGGAGCAGAGTACAATACTGGCATTTTCAAATTAGAGAGGGGAGGTTTAAAAGCATGTTGCACGAGTGAAGGCACTGTCATTTCTTGCAAAGTGACAAATTACACACTTTGCAGAACTAATGACAGTCTAACAGTATCCGAACCATCAACAACTCCATTTTAAATTCTAGGAATCATGATGTGTGTGCCGTGATTGATAAAGTGTAAAAGGTAGCTCCTGACAGTTTCAATAGTGTTTCAAAAGGGGAAAGAGGGGAGGTTTAACAGCTATAAAAAGAGCTGTGTGCAGAAATGGAATGAAAGTGTATTTATAGCAGAATCCACTTATTTGTCAGGGAATTTTTGGCCTTGTGAAGATGCTCATGAAACTTAATCTGATGAATTCTTCCAGGACTAGAGCCTTGTAAAGTGTGTGGGATGCAGTGATGGCACATTATACAGTACAAAATATTTAACTGTGAATCAGAATTTTGGCATGTTTAAACATGTGATAAACTAGTGGGAATACCCAGGGCAAATGCTATCAAAGTTTCAAAACTGCATTGATAGTTGTAATATCGTTTGCTTATATATATGTATAGATATATACACATATGTGTATAAAAATAGATACATAAACTGCCTTTAAGGTCTTCAAAGGTTGCTATGGGTTCTCTCACTGGAGCTTTTTATTTCCACGACAGGTAAAGGTAATCCAGACATCAATGTTTTCCTGTAAAACAGCAATTTGGTGTGCTTCCCATTGGGAGCCGGAAGTGTTTGGGACCCTGGTGCCGGTGGCCAACAGCTTGGTCACTCCTGTGGGTCTGTTTGCAGAGGAATTTCTGGCTTTATATAAAGTGGGCAGAGCTTCAGACAAGTGGAGGAAATTGTGATCACAGAAAGAAATAATTTAATGCTGCACTGGGGTCTCCAGAAGTCTTTGCTACAAGGTGCTAATTGTTCAGTTCAGGTAACAGGATGAGAAATTTTTTTTGTGAAAAGGCAAGGAAAAGTGGAAGGTGTGGAGTCTTCTTCTAAATTCAGTAGGGCCTAACTAGCTCAGAGGGAGTTTTGAGACAGAGATATGTATTTAATAATGAAAACAACAACTACTGCCCTGCTCAGGCAACCACGAGGGACTGGACTGGAAAATACACCAGCTGTGTTTTTATTTTAGGTGCAAACAAAAAATGTACTTTCTTTTGTCTTTGAGGGATGCAGTCCTCAGGGTTTTGGTCCTGACTGGAAAAATTCAGATGCAAAATTTGCAGATAACATGAAAAGAACATAAAGGTAATGCTCTGGGAACACAGTTGAGGTTTTCAAGGCAATGGCACTGCTGAATATCCCTGAGGTCAGCTGCTGCTCCTCCTGTGTGCACAGCTTTCTCTCCCAGTGAACAATGGGAAAGCACAGCTGGGTGATGAATATCTGAAGTCTGTCCTAGAATTTTCACACTCAAAAAGAAGCAGATCATGTGTTTATGCAGAAAATAGTAATTCAGGGATGAATGGAATGAGTGGATAGTGAAGCTCAAAGCTCCATGAAGCATCAAGGACTGTAAGACATAAAAGATAAGACAGACCATATTTGGGATTTTTTTTCTGTTTATCTCAGTTTTCCTATATTCTAGTTCATCACTGTATTTCTTTTCCTTTTGGACTTGAAATGTCATTGCAGGAGTCAATGAGAATTAGAAGATTATTCAGGTAGTTTCAGTAGATATTGGTGAAACCCACAATCAAGAGAGAAGGTCATAATTAAAAAACTTCTTGGAAGGAAAGTGAAAGCAGGTGTGTGTATGCACACATAGGTGCACAGTAAAAGTGCATTTGTATATGTGCATGTCTAAATAATTCCCTATTAACTGAAAAAGCAGCAGTGCTCAGCAGGTGATTGGGTTTCTTTTGGGAGGGGTTCCATCACAAGATAATTCTGTTCTAGCAACTCATAGGAATGTTACACAGAAGCTATGAAATTCAGACAAAAGAATTTTCAAAATCATGATCGTTTGCAAAATCAGCAAAAAAAAAGATCAGGATTTGTTGAACTGCAGAGTTTAAAACTCTGACAGTTTTTCTTAACCACCAACAATTGCTCTTCTCCTTGAATTTTTGGGGCATTCAAATGCCAGGGTATTTCAGTGGATATGGAGGAAAAACCTGCTGATGTTTATTAAAAGAAAATTGAATACCTTATTTAGTTATGAGTCTGGTGTTAATCTGATGGAAAAATTGTAACAAGATGCACTGAAGAAAAATATTAAGAAAATTAGTAAGAATGATTAATTGCAATCTTTGTAAAGGGGCAGAATCTGCAGCTTAAAAGTTTACCTAAAATTTCTTCTTTTTTTTGGCATTTCCAGTGCGATTTGTATGTTTGATTTATGGTTTGCTTTCTCACAACAATTTCTGCCTCCTAGCTTAAAGCAAAGATGAACTGAAACATGGTAGTTTTTGTCTTGCTTATACACTAATGTAGTTAATGCTTGCTAGTGTAAAGGGAGAAATTAAAATGGAATTAGCAAGTATTTTAAAGCACTCAGAAATAAAGCTGATGATAATTACACTCCTTAGACATAGTACAATGTTTATAAATAATAATACATTTATAAATAACACTGTGTGTGATTCTTCACAAGAGCTTTGCCTGCCCTGCCATGAGCACGCGAGGAATTTATTTGAAACCTTGATTAGGGCTGTGAATGTGAGGATGAGACAGGCACAGAGCTCCAGCTCTCACTGCAGTTCCTTAAATTCTGGAGCAGCAGCTGCAGATGCTGTGCCAGGTCCTTGAAATGCCCGTGAGCTCCTGCTTGAGAGAGGAAGGAGGAGATGAGGGAGATGCTGCTGCTGCTCCTCGTGGATGGAGTGTCAGGAATGTTTCTGGGGAGCAGGACAGGGTTGGTTTGGCTTTGGCTGGCTGAGGTTTTGCTCCAGGGCTGGTGAGATTCCCAGAGTTGCCAAATCCAGGTGTTTTCTGTAGCGGTGCTTCAGCAAAGTTCCCCCATCTGGAGCAGAGCTGGAAATCCCTCAGAAGGTGTGGAGTGGGGTAAGGCTGTGATTCCCTTGGTGCGCTGGTGCCAGCTGGACACAGTTGTTCTTTAAGGGGAAAAAGCAAACCGCAACCCCCAGAAATCACCAGCCTGAGTTCCTCCTGGCCCACAGGAGCGAGTGGGTGACTCAGCACGATGCTACAAGATGTTCCTGTCATTGTAGGATACAGAAACGCTTATTCTGGTTAGGGACAGCCCAGTTGTTACAGATTCCTCTTTCTTCCCCTCTGCACTGAATTGTACTGCTTTTGTTTACTGAGCCCGTCCTCCTCGGGATCCTGAAATCACAATAGCAGTCTGATAAATCATAATTTGATATCACGGTTGGAAGTAATGGCTTTGCCCTGCAAATCAGCTCCTGTTATTAACTGAAAAATGTTTTAGTGGTTCACCCATCAGGAGGCTTTTAAAACATGAGCAAGGATGGGATAAATGTTCCCCCTCTCTGCTGCCTTCCCAGGAGTTTGAAAGGGAGATGGAGGGTAATAGTTTACTCCTCACAGTGCCTGGAAAGTCACCAGAAAGGAGAATATTATCCCTCCTCCCAGGTATATGACAAAACTGCAGGGAAAGATGTAATTATTGCAATCTATTGTAGATAAGAAGGATAACATAGCAGGTGGGATGTAGGAAGAAATTGTTTAATGATTTATTGTTGCTATTTTAATTTATAAATGCCATTATGTGTGTCTGCCTCTGGACAGAACAAGGCTGCTGTGCACCAATTTACAGTCAGCTTGCATCTCGTTTTATTTTCCTTAGTGATATTTCACATTATAATTGGTAGGAGTTACCTCTCCTTAGGGTAAGGAGGGATGTCATGATGTGCCCTGTTGGATCAAATAAAATTTTATGATCTGTGTTTCTTGCCGAGTTGTGTGGAAATATCCCACATTTCCCCAGACATTCAGTGCCCACACTTTTCTGCGTGTTTGATGATGAGGACAGGTTCAGAACTGCAGAGCCCACAGTAAATCACAGCGAGCACCTTGCCATCTCCCACTGCCTCACCATGCAAATGTTCTCACCCCCTCCATTCAAGCTCCTGCCTTGGGGATTGTGTGTTATGCCCTCAGGACTTAGTGGCACTTTAAATTTAATTAGCTCTCCTGTGTAGTCCAAGCCACTGATGGCTCGGTGCTGCTGGTGAATAAGCTTTGATCAAAGTTAATAATAATAAAAAAAAGCCTGTTGTAACAGCACCCGGCTGTGCTGTGCAGTTAAAATTCCATCTGTGAAGGCTTCTCTTTAAAAGTCTGTTTTTTAGGAGTTTTAGTACTTAGCCATCTTAATTTACCTCGGGTTTAAATTATTTCTCTTTTTGTCAGGCTGTAATTGAAAATGGTTCATCCTGAGGAATAATCTCATTTCCCTTTCCCTTAAAGCTGTAGATACCTTTTCTTTTCTTCTCCCTGAAACTTGATACTGGTTTTTCCCCTACAACCTGATGGTTTTGTGCCTCTGAAATAGTTGTGGTGGCCAAACTGGTTTCCCTCTGTGTTACAGCAGGTGTCATGGTCAAAATGCATTTACAGTAAAAGTATCATAATGTTCCATGCCCCTTTAAAAATCCTCATGTGAGTATTGCACTAAGAGATATTTACAACACATTACCTTGACATATTTCTATGAAAATTATCAAAATTGCTTCTATCTCTGCATATTCTCTATACACCTTCTTTCTGTTCCTGCTTCAGCATTTACAGTGATGCAGCTGAATGTGGTTTCACCAAAATGAGTCATTATTCGATGAAATTCTGTAATTGACATAGTCAGATTTATACTTTGTTAAGGCTGTTGAAAGTTTGGTGATTGATCAAAAAAAATTAGAGCAGCTAATGATCACACTGCACAGTTAGGTGCAACAGCACTGGTTAATGTAAAATTTAAAAATGTTGTTGTATTATCCACATACTAATAAATGTCACACATGAAAGACCTTTTATTTACTTGGTGAGTTGTAAAATGTTTTTAAGTGCTATTTAATTTCTGCATAAATTGTCAAATTAACTGCCTTTAGTATATTTAAGTTAAATTATAATAGCCTTATTTTAGAATAATTTTCAGATCCAGCTGTTGATCACAATCTTGATGCACACCCATGAATCCAGTGTTATTTTGTTTTCTGTCCTCAACTGAAAAAGCAGGTTAATTTCAACAGTTCAGCAATGTGCACTTTGAACAGAGGTGGAATTATTTCATTTTTGGGGGGGAGGGAGTTAATACGGTCACGCAAAGGAGAATAAGTGACATAAAGTTCTTGAGTAAATAAGTCACAATTAAATCCATCAATGAAGCAGTGCCTTATCTCCTTCCATGAATAATGGAATAATTTCCCAAGCCTATTTTGACGCCTATTGGTAGAGAATTTACCTCCCCAGTTGTGGAACTGCAACTTGAGTGGAGCTGGAGCTGTGCCCTGCTCTGCCTCATCCTCCTCCAATGCCCAGCTGAAGAGCCACTGCTTCTCAGGTGAGCAGGAAACTCCTGTCAGGGGCAATCCCCATTCCAGCTTCTGTCTCTGCTTTACTCCACAGTCCCTGCATTTGTTTAGCACCCAGGGTTATGCTCCTTTTGGGATCTGGTGCAATTAAAGGACCTGGCAGGGATAATTTTTATTACACCACATTATTCTTCAATACTTGTATTATGGACCACAGCAGTGACTGAATTCAGTGCACAGTGAAATGCAAGCCTGCCCAGGAAACCTCTGTCACACAATTTCATTTTGAACTTTGTCCTCCCGCTGTCCCAGGCTGCTCCAAGCCTTGTCCAGCCTGGCCTTGGGCATTCCCAGGGATCCAGGGGCAGCCCCGGCTTCCCTGGGAATTCCACCCCATCCCCTGCCCCCCTTTGAAGGGAACAATTCCTTCCCAGTTTCCCATCTGACCCTGCCCCCAGCCAGCTGTAATTCAGAAGAAACAGCATCAAAAATATTTTGGCATATTTAATGATATATTGAAAACCAGATAATTGACATGCACAAAACACAGAGCATTTGCGTTCAGTTTTTGAGAACACTGTCACTTCAGAAGAGTTGACATTTGGTTTAGCACTGTTGGGGGATCCTTTCAACAAGGAGAAGTATTGATTCTTGAGGACGGAAGGTTCCTGAAAGGGTGGTGATCCTGAACACTGGGATGAAAACCCTTATTTTCAGCTGGGGCTGTCTGTCCGTGGCGGCCAGCAAGCCCTGGCACACCAGGGAGCAGCGCATTCCAGCAGAGTCTGCTGTCACCTGTGGCTGTTCCAAGGTCTGTAGCAGCTCCTCTGATGCAGAGCTGGGTGTTTTGCAGGCTGCCCTCTCAAGCTGCCCATTTCTGTGTGTTTTGGGTGGGGAGTCAGGCAGTTCCCCAGTGCTGGGTGCACACACCAGCTTGTTTTTTATTTGGACTGTGGGGGCACTTGCTCTGGCCACCTGTGCAACGCTCACTAACATAATTACCTTAATGACTTCCCAGCTGCATTACGGTGTCTCATCCCAGCAAACAGCCTGTGTTGATCAAAAGCTGGGTTGCTCAAGATTGCTCTAAGCCCTGTGGTTGTTCCCTTGATTTATTGCTTTTCCAGGTTAAAGCACACATCCCTGTTTTTAAGTGGAAGTTTTCTCAGCCAGGCTGCACCTTGTGAGTCTGGTGGGTCTTGGCTGGATTTGAGAGTTGGTTTCCCTGTTTGTCTCTTTATTGTCTTTAAGCCCAGTGGAAACTTGGTGGGAAACGGATTTTACACCTAAGGAAATGTCAAAATCATGACACTATCTAAAACAAGAATAGAAAAAAATGTTTTATTTTAGTGCTTTAAAACACCTTTGAGTAAGAAGAAGGAAATCTCATTGCTTCATCTAAAAATCATGAATGTGATACGCCTGTAAACTTTTTTTTTAACTTATTGCCTCCTCCTCTTCTCTACTGTCCTGCTTTTACTGGATATTTTTGTTATTTGTGTCCATCTCAGGTAAAAGGTAGTGTCCTAAAGTCACCTTCCTACCTTAAGCTTTTATTTTTAAGGTGGCATATAGATCAATCTAAAAGACACTGAGAATGTGGTGATAAAATTGCACTAGAAAAATTTGCTTTATTCAGTGGAAACCCTAAACGATGGTACTAAACTGATACACAGATTTCACATAAATCACTTGGCATGTTGCCATAGTTCCTGGAAAGCAGGGTTTTGGGGTTTTCCTTTTTTTTTTTAGTTTTTTTTTTTTTTTTGGTTTTTTTTGTTTTTTGGGTTTTTTTTTGTCAATCATTGTATTGAAAGGCTGAGAAGTTCCTTTTCATCTTTAGGATGAAAGGCTCTTCTCGAGGACCCTTTTCCTCAATATCCATGATGCTGCATACATCACATGCACAGATTTAATGCAGAATATTAGAAATCTGTGAAACTTGGAAGGGGGGAAATGGCTTCAAAGGGGAAAAATGGCTTCAAAATAATCCAGGCACAATAGGCAAATGCCATCAGTAGTTATTGTTCCAGTTTTTGTTGTATTCTGCTCGGTTTTGAAGCCTCTGCTCTGTTTTGAAGCCTCACCTGAACTCGCTGGTTTATGTACAGCAGGCCAGGTGACCTCATAAAGGAGCTCTCAGTTACATACCCTGTGTCCAGGCAGGTCAAACACCAAATTTCACACTCTAAAAGAGAACTTTCCCATGTGGCAACAGATAAAGGGGAGATATTTTCACATCTTATTAGCTTGTTTTATTATTATTTTTTACTTACTATATAAATTAAAAGTAATAAAAGAAATAATGGCAAAGCAAAAGTATTGTAAACTCTGAGTTTTGTTTTTTTTAATTAGGTGCAGAGAGAACTCCAGTATACATGAAACACAGTGTGCATTTCCTCATACAAATACCTCATTTATTTACAGTTTTTTTTCTTTTTAATATCTGATTAGTTTTATTCTCTTAAGACACACAAAACATGACACTTGATAACCTTACAGAGAGAGAAAAATCCATGAGGTTCACAGCTTTATATTTATATTTGGAAAAACAGGTGCAAAACCATACTGTGTGCATCCTGAGTATGACGCCCCTATCTTAGAAACAAAGTAGCTAATTTTTGTTTTAAAAAGGTAGATTTAAAGAAAAAGAAGCTCGCAGGTGGATTCATTTTCCTGCAGTTTTCATCTCCATTTCATAAGGCTTTACCTAGCTTTGCTCCTGTTCCTGTGAGTTAATAGGTGTGATTGTGATCACCTGGGACCAATCACACTGAAATCATTGGGCACCCTTTGAAATTCTTCCCAAATTTAAACCAAATAATTCACTTTTCCAGAAAAGGTATCCCTGTAGTCAAGCTACAAACCTCTTCTTCCCTTGTAGCTTATAAAAATATTAATAATAACTCATTTATACCTCATTACCAATTCTGTCATGTGCAAAGAGGCACAATATCACTCTTGTTGCAAACAGAAATTCGGATGCTCTGTGAACAGTTCAGAACATACTGTTCTGGAAATCTGGATATTTAAATGTAAATTTAAAAGAGTGACCATCTTTAATTATCTTTTTTTTTTTTTCTCATAGAATATGGGGTAAAATTTAAACCTTTTTGTGTAGATATCAATTATGTCCAAATTCATCATAAATAAAATGAAACAAAAAAGGTACATTACCATACATATATATATCAGTATTTTTAAATATAATGAGAATATAATAAGAACTAAAACTTGGCATTGATTCCATGATAGTTTTTCTTAGTCTCTCCTAAGTAGTAACTCCCTCAATCATTTGAAAGCCACAATCAAAATAAATTAATGTTCAGTGTTGATGTGCATGGCAGAAAACCAGTTTACTATGCCTATGTCAAATGACTTCCGGGACATTCCTTTGTTCAGTTTGAGAGCAGAGTTTTTGGAGTTTTTGCATTTAGTAAGGATATAAAACTTCCTCAACAAAAAAGTGAATAGACAACTCTTTGGTGACTGCGCCGATAGTTAAAAATCTCAGCTTTCAAGAGTGCCAAAGTAATTTTCATTATTTAATGGGTTAATCCATCAGTAGCTTGGAAGGAAATTTGATGTAACCAGTTCAGGCAAGACCAAAACTCTTAATTTTTGTCTCTGTAATGAACCTGGTTGTTTCAGGTGGAGAAATAAACTCAGCTTGTAGGAGAACACCTTGGAGCAGGGTTTAGTCTCAGCTGAGACTGGGTCTCACAGGTGTGCTCACCTGGCTGCAATGCTGTCCCAGCTCACACAGCCCCCAGATTTCCCTTTGCTGATCCTGCGACTGTCTCCAATTCCATACAGGAAAAGCAGGGTTTATTTGGGATTAGCCACACTGTGAGCTGTTGTCTCAGTCAGGAGAAAAACATCTCTTTAATCTATAGCCAGGTGTTGGATTCTCACAAGGATATTCATTACCTGGGTTCCTGGGAGAGGAGGGTCAGGTCAGGAGTATCTGATTGCCAGCAATTTCCTTGAGACCTTGCCTGGTTAACCTGTCTGTAATCCCCAGGGGTTCTTTCAGGGGCTGATGCTGGCATTCTGGCACTCTCCATGGGTTATTTGAATTTTGTCCCACTATCTTCACGTGGCATTAACGCACTTCATCTGCTCTAAGCTTCAAACTAATTTAAAAAAAAAGAGAGAAATTTCAAATATAAAAAAAGCTGTTTCATACTCCCTACTTGATTGTTTACTTCATTACACCTCAACAAATATTAACTACACTAGTTAGGCATGAAATTTGGTCTACTTTGGGAACAGTATCATTAACTAAATGGCTCATTAGTACAGCTTGTTGCTCCTTCAGGAAGCATCAAAACACTTTGGGTGCAATCTTTGAATTCTAGCAAGACTCAGAGAATTTTGATGGAGGTGAAATTTTCTTTTGTTGTTTTTGGTGGATTTGTTTTTTCTTTTGTTTTGTTCTAGAGGTGAGGAGAAGAAAGCCAAAAGCAATGCCTTCGCTCCATGGAGCTGCCCTGCGGCGCAGGAGAGAGGGAAGGAATATGCGACAGGATTTGGGACACATCTCCGTGAAGGCAGGCAGTGGCTTCTTGCATCATTGAGCAGTGTGTGAGTGAGGGGAGTGAGGATGAAGCAGGTCCAAAATGTGTGTTTGTGTTGGAAACAGCACGCACGCAGGGTGTCACCTGACAGAGCTCCTAACACGTGCACGGGGTGTAGTAAGCAGCCTTGGGGAAATCTCCTGGGAATGCTGATTTTTCCAAAGCAGTTGCATGTTGTGAACCCCTGAATATCACTTGTTAGGTAGGACACTTTGTGCTTGGTTACCAGTGACTCCTGTTTTCCATGTGTGGAAGACTCACAGTGTTTTTTGTTGGGATTTGCAGGAACACCCCCTTGGTGTGGGAAGGAAAAGAAAAAAAGAAAAAAAAAAGAGAAAAAATTGATGTGCAAAATGACAAGGATATTTGGTATATAAGTAATTTTCTTGGCCAGTCTCTGAAAGTCCCACATAATCCACGAGATTCACGCAGGGTTGGGTGTAGATCACACACACTGGTTTGTGTTGGAAGGGACCTTGAGGAGCACCCAGTTCCTTGGCAGGGACACCCTCCACTGCCCCAGGCTGCTCAAAGCCCCAGTGTCCAGCCTGCCAGGGATCCAGGGGCAGCCCCAGCTTCTGTGGGCACCCTGTGCCAGGCTCTCCTCACCCTTCCAGCACCCAAGCTTTTCACCTGACTGCTTTTATTGGCATGAATTTCCTCATGGCACGTAACAAGCAGTTCATTTTTTGTTCAGTCCTCGTGCTGAACAGAGCCTTTCCTTAGATCAGAATCAGCTCCTCTCCATTTGCTGTGAGACACTGCTCGCCATCAGCTTCCATCTGTGTCCAGAGGTGAATCCTCGTCCTTACTCCAGCACTGCTCCTAAGAGCACTGGGCTCATTACCTGTCTTCCACAAAGCCTGTGCCTTGCTCAGCCCTGGCTCTACCCAGCACTGCCTGAAGACAGAGCTCCCCCATTCCCTCACTTGACAACAACAAATCTGAGTCACAATTCCCACCCATGTCTCCAGGTGTGGGCTGCCTGTTTGTGTGGCTGCTGCCTGCAAAGCGAGCCTTTGTGCAGCAGGTTCAAAACATGTTGATGCTCCAGTGGAGGCTGCTTGTAAATTGCACCTGGTTTGATTTCAGTTCTGTAGAGCAAACAGGTCAATTCCAATATCATCACCTACCTTGGCTGGTAAAGGAAAAGAAAATCTGGGGATTGATGTGAAATGCAGATGGACTTTTAGGTTAAATGGATTTTCAATCATTTCACTATACTGTCATTCATTTTTGATGTGAGCTGCTCTATTTTTACTTCACCTTGCTGTTTTTTCTGTCCCTCCCATGTCTAAAACTATTTCATTAACCAGTGAAATTTAGGAACATGTTCTGCCAAGCTTCTGTAAATTCTGAGGACATTAACAAATCACTAACCAAGCACAAAATGCCATCAAGATGCAGAAAAAATTTAAATACACCTCCTCTCTGCATGCCCAGGAGGGATAAGCTCCTATTGTGCACTTAGCTTAACTTTTCATCAAAGTGGAGAACAGAGAACTATTTTCTTTCTGGAAATTGTAGTTTAAACTTCCCAGAAATGATTGAGTCTCATAGCTTTTAGGGAAATGTAAAAAGTGCTTCTGCCCACCAAGGACTTCATAAAGATTTTTGGCACTTGTGACATGAATGCATCTGTCTTTTCCTTGTGATCGGAAACGGAGGCAGGCTGTGACTGATGGAAATGTGATTTCCAATTCCCCACTTCCCTCTGCCTAAATTCAGGTTTTTTTGGGGTTTTTTTGAGAGACAGAAAAATGAAAGATGTTGCACAGGTAGCCACCAGACTGAGCAGCTGCCCTCAATTATTGCAGGCTGATGACACTGACCACGTCACACCAAGGGTAAAATCAGATTTCTGCCATGACTCCTAACATCTTGGGTGCCTTCCCCATGAAGCAGGGCAGGAATCAGAAGGTTCCCAACAGAGGATTTTTGAGGGCTATGAGTGCCTTCAAGCCATCCTTACGATGTTTGAATAATAGGATTGATGGCAGTAATTTCCATGAAGCATCATCAGCAAGCTCAAAGCTGTGATTAGCCTTTGGTTTGTGAGTGAATTATGTCACTTTCTAGGCTACTGAGCTGCTTCCTGATGCTTTATTCTTTACTCGGTTGCAACACTTGGTTCAGGAGCTGCCAAATGAAAAAATCTACTCTCTTTTTAGGCATATGAGCACCAAAAAGCTGTGTAAATAGCTGAAAACCTCCTGGTTAGCTGCATAGCACAGCTGAATTTTGATAATCTGAGGAAAAAATAGGCAGAAAATCACTGGAATCGGGGCATCATTCTCACTGCACCGTGAGAGAAGGAGGGTCTTGTCCACCTCACAGAAACATGGAATTGCAGACTCATTGATTCCCTAAGATTGGGTGAAACATTGAGTCAGATGGTGAAGCCAGCACTGCCACATCCCTAAACACCACATCCTCACATATATTGAACACTTTAAAGGATGATTCCACCACTACCCGAGTCAGCATTTGAAAACTCTTTGTGTGAATAAATTATTCCTAATACCCAAACTAATCCTCGCCTGGTGCAACCTGAGGCCATTTCCTCTTGTCCTGTCTCTTGTCAGGGGACAGAAGGGATCAACCCCCATGGTGTCAACCTCTGAGTTCTGGAGAGCCAAGGAGAGGAGATGGTTTATTTTGGATAAACTAAGGATGGAAGACATGCAGCCATCCCATTGCAGGCACCTTTATGTGCACTGGAGGTATTTTATATGCAGGGGAAGGCCAACTGTGCCACTGAAGTGTCACAGACACTGGAGGGCTGCACAGAGCATCCAGATAAGCCAGCACTTTCAGGAGATACTTATATTTTATGGCTAAAAGACATTAAGTAGTTTCCTAAAGCCCCAGCCCCATTAAGGATGTGTCTGTAGCCTACTGAGGAGAATTTTTACTGCATGAATGATGGAAAATTGCCTTAAAATAAATCACTGGTGAGTTCCCCCTGTTGAGCTGGAGGGAAAGGAATGGGCACAGGAGATGAGCCTTAGTGGGGTAAGGGGATATAATCACAGGTCCTGTCTTCTGGTGGGGGAAAAGCTGTTAAATTCATGGTACAGATTAGGGATTTTGCAGCTCTAAGATGGGAACAATGTCTGTTTCACTCTGTGCTGCTCCATCCTTCTGCAGCAATGAGTAGTAGCAGTAAAGGACATAACAAGATGCATTTAATTTTTTTTCTTTACTTTTTGAAAAATGGGACATCAGACAGGAAGAAGTGGCATTGCATTTTGGTGAGATTAAGGTATTTCCCACTTCATTCTCCTCGCTGTGGCTTGCTGGAATTACTGCAGGAGAGATATGACATTTATTAATGGCAGCCAGTGGCTCAGTCAGTGGTGACCCTTATCCATATTGCAGTGAATTAACCGTGCTGTGTATCCATGTCCTTTGTCTGGGGTGGGAAACTGGATGGGAAAACAGCCCCCAAATCCTTCCTTGCAGCAGCCTGGTGTCTCAGAGCTGAGCTTCTCCCAGTGGCCCAGGCTGCTGTTCCCATTCAGGACAACACTGACATTTTTAATTCACGTCTGCTTCTCAGAACAAATCATCCCTTTGTTCCTTATGGGCCTGAGGAACTTTAAAATCCCTGTCTGGAAGACAGGAGGTGGCTTTATTTTCCTTAGATATCCTTGGATAACTAGATCAACACAGTTCTTGTTATCAGCTGGAATAGTTGTTATTAGTGAAAACAGTGTTAGAGGAAATAACAGGTATTTTTGTAGCCTGGGTTCCTGAGGGTAAATAGTGAAGGCACAGAGCATTTTCCTTTTTTAAACCACCAAAACAAGAGGCTCTGATGTGTGAGCATGCAGGCTAGCATTAGTGTGTCAGCAGTTTAAAAATGGATGTTTTAGTCATGGTAGTGCTTTTTTCCTGCTACTTCAGGGGAAAGAGAGCAGCAATGGACCTTAAGCTCTTTCATATAATTTAACAAAAAAGAACAAAGCTGCTGTGTGTAGGTTTTGTGGGAGAGGGAATGGTCAAGAAGGATTCTAGGTGTTTCTCAGGTAATGGTATTACTCAACTGCCTTTTCAGGAAATACAATTTGAAGTGACTGCGTTCATGCCCAGCATGCAATTAGCCTTTTTCTTTGTTTTGTGCATTTCACCAGCAAGCTCCATCTCAGAATAATACCCTGAATTCTCAATTGGTGTAATTCATGATGGTTCCATTAACTTCCAGAGAGGCTGCTCTGGCTTATTCTGGCCCAAAGTGCTCAGTTCTGAGCGTGCAATAAAAGTGTTACTCATCTGAGCAGCCGCTATTCACATCAGCGCTCTGTGCCCAGTCCTGGAGGTTTTAATGTGTTTTTTGTTGGTCAACAAAGAGGGTGTTGTGTGCACGGGCAAAGATGAGATGTATCTTTCTCTGCTTTTGAGCTCTGCTCTGACGTTTTTCCCTCTTCTGCACAGTGCTCTCCTCCACGAGGAGTCAGACCAGACTGGCCTTCCTGGGAGGCAGGCTGCCAAAATAACACCCAGTGCCAGCAACCGTGGGACTGAGGGCAGCACTGTGGGACTCCAACTGGAGCACACTAGGAAAATATTTTTTTAAAAGCCTGATTTGGAACTCTGTGTGATTTATTTTTTTTTTTTTTTCCTCCCTCCTCCTTTTTTTTTATTTATTTTTCTTTATTTTAGGTATACCAATATAATAATGATTAATCCATTCCGATAAAAGAAAATCACAGGTTCTCAAAGGTCTTTTTGGGCAAGTATTATGATGGTTAGAAACAAAGTTAGTTAAAGACAAAAATTCTAGCTTTAAACAATATCTGCATTGTTTTTTTCTAAGGATCAGGCTGTCAAACACAGCACTACTCAGGACAGCTGGAGTACTTCTAAGATGGAACCTTTCATTTGGGAAAATGTGATATGGAGATTCTCTGTTGTGTATTTCTTTTTCTTTTTCTGGAAAGAGTGGAAGAAAATCAAATTATGTAATATCTTCTGCTTATAGAACCTTGATGTGCCTTTATATCATCCCACACATCACCTGCCTAACCTAGTGACTTTATTCTGCTTTTACTGTTAGTGAGCTTAATCCTTCATGTCTTTCTAGCCTGCCACATGTTTTTTCCTCTTGGTTCTCTAGAAAAATTCACAAAGTAACTCATACTTTCCAACATCTTCAGCAAATTTCTCTGGAAATAACCCACTGACATTCTTCCTTTGACGACATTGTGTTTTTACAGTATTTCATCACTAGGGTTTAGCATGTGGTTTATAACACAGTGATCATCCCTCAATATTTTTTCTGAAGCAAGGTGCCAGAGGAAAAACTCTTTTCAGTCTAAACCAGTCTGTTTTGTTGTGGTGGGAAAAGGAGCGTGTGTTTACACACCCTTTGTATTTAAATCCCATTTTCTCTAAGCTTTATTTAGTTAGAGGGGGACTGTATTACTTTTTGTAATCAAACCTTACCATTACAGTAACTGTTGTTTTGGAGAAATGTCAGGAAGTGTTTAAAATTTCCACAGGGCCTTAATAATTTAAATGAATTTTTGATGGTAAAGGGGCATGAGAATTGCCCAGTGTAATGGAATTACAAAAATACATTAAATATAGAAAAGCATTTTCTTCTTGCGTATAGATATTTTGAGCTCGCATGAAATATTAAGCAACCATAAATTATCCCTATATATAGATATATTTTTTTTTAGAATCACAGCACTTTGATGGAGGGGTAGAGGACTTGCATCAAGCTTTGCCAGTCCAGGCTGTGTTTCACCCTTCAGTAATCCCTCAAGCAGCTGATACTCTGCAAATGCCAGCAAAACTTAGTAGGGAGACTCTTTATCAGAAGAAAATACCATGTTTCCTGAGCTTGGGTGTTTGGGGCTTGCGTTTCCAAGTGGGTTTGGGGGTTTGGGTGATCAAGCCCCTGTCACTCCCATGTCAATAAACAATTCTCCTGGTGCCTCCTGGCCCTGGAGGCTCGCAGGGACATTGGCTGGGGGAGGATCTGTGGAACATGAGCACAGCCCAGGGCGTGATCCTGTTTTTTCTCCTGCAGCTTTTGCCATGTGGAAAGACTATCCCAGAGTTAGTGGTTCCCAGGGGAGCAGGGCCAGTCCTGTGAGGAGTCTGGCCATCACACACGCTGACCTCACCCTGCATCCTGGCTCTGCAGCCCTGCTGTCTGGCTGACTTGTTTGCCATGGTCCTCTGCCATCCATCTCCGCCACAGCCCTCCAAAAAATCCCTGAGGGTGTCCCAGCTTGTCCATTCCCTGTGCACCACAGGTGTTTTTGAGGCCCTGAAGCTGAGATCCTTCCTGACTGTGCCCTGTTAATGCTGGGCTTTGCTCATGGTCACAGCCCAGCCCGACCAGGAGAGCCCTGCAGATGTCCAAGGGAGGAAAAACAGCCCAGGTCAGGGTACAAACACAGCTCTGGGCTCCTGCCACAGTCCATTCACAATCAATAATTAATGGTGGCTGTGTGAGTGTTTAAGAGCATCTAAACAGAGGTTGTTACAGTTTAAACCAACTTCTCCATTCTGATTGAGACCTAGTGATTGATAATTTTCTGTTCGTCGAGTATCAACGCCCGGGCTTCACGTTCATTGTTCAGTAAGTGTTGTAATAAATATTAATGTGTTGCTGCTCTCAAAGTACTTACTGAGATCTTTAAAATTCTTTAAATATGCCCTCAGAGCCTCTTAGGGCAACCAGAATTACCTGTAGCATTTTCCAAAGCAGAATTATCCCGTGATGTTGATTGAGATTGTGCCAGTGCATCTGCCATAAAAACATTAATGTCATGTCTGACTGAGGCACCTTCCATGTTCATCATTTCTAAATCCATTTACAAAGACCTTAATGGCAGCTGTATATAAAGACATGCCATAATGACATCTTAAATGCTGTCTTTAAATTCACAGCATGAAAAGCCTTTTAGGAATACGGTATGACAAAAAAAAAAAAAAAAAAAAAAAGCAGAGAGCTGACAGCAATTTGTAGATAATACTCATGGTATGTCTTTTATTTAGTGGAGGTTTTTTAAGAGAAATAAATGGGTCCAGAAAGGTAATAGTGTAAATAGAACTTTGTTCCTAGTGAACGACATGTCAGAGTTCAGTTCAGCTTCCACATTTCACAGGAAATACAGGAAAATGCATGGCAGAGTTTGGAACTGTATCAGCTGGTTATACAAAATTAAAAAATACACAGTAGAAGTAAAAGATCTAGAGCTTGTTACATTCGGGGGAAAAAAATGTCTATACGTACAAAAAGCACAATATAAGTATACCAAAAATCACTTCTACAGCAAAGGTTATTTCGAAAGGGCATGAGCTCCTCATGGAACAGTCTTTGAGAAGGAAGGGGTCTGAAATAATTCTGTCACTTTCTGGGCAATGATCTGCTTTTGCCAGTCACCACAGTCTCCTCAGTTTGTCTCAAAGTTTGCTAAAGGCAGGGAAAGAAAAGGAGAATGGATATAAAAGAAGGCAGTACAAAATCTCACGGGCTTCACCCCAATTATTTGATGATCATCACTGAAGAGTGGAGGATGCTGGGGCAAAGTTGGCCCCCCTGAGGTTGTCATGTTGAACCTCCCTTTTTTTCACTTCATTTTTCAAGACATTGAATACTTCAGGCAATGGTTTAATCTTTAAAATACTTAAAAATTTTGAAAAGGCCAAATCACATTTATGTCTAAATTTGCTTCCTTAATTAGGTCACAATGTCAACGTCACCTTTGGTCCTGTCTGAAGCTCTGATTGGGGCATGAATTGGGGTTTTCACTCTCAGCATTGGATGAAGGGTGATGGGCAGGCACACTTTATAATCTTTTGCATGCTGAAGAATCACGCTGGCCATCAGAGTGGCTCGTGGGCCATTAGATCCCAGATTTTCTTGTGCCTGAGCCTTGCTCAACAGCACTGACCTTCTCCTCATGCCTGCCCACCCCAGGAATCACCACTTCCCTTTTACTCATCCCAACTTTTGTCCTCTGACAATGACATTTTGAGTGATTGGGCTCTGTGCTGTCATTAATTCTGTATGTTCACATGTAAGGACGGTTTTGAAGTGGCTGGTTTGTGTTCCAGGGTTAAAGCTGTGTGTTGTTTTGCAGGGGGCACAGGTCTTGTGTCACTGACTTATTTTACAGTGGGTTATTTTAAAGCATTAAATCTGTCTTTTTCTCTAAAAGATGTAGTGCCACATATTTATGTTGCTATTTTATCTCTAAAATAGCACCACGTATTTATGTTGCTGTATAAATAAGTAGCAAAATCCCTCCTGTTCTGAATGTAGTGTTTGTTTAAATATTTTTGTGCTTCCTTACAAATATAGAGTGAAATACAGGCAACCAAAGTTCCTGTTTAAATAGGTTTCTACTTTAGATTTCTTTTATTATTTTAGATTTTTCCACCTGAAATGTTTTCTGTACCTAAAATAGAAATACCTATAATGCAAAAAACTGCAATGTGCAATACAAGTGAAAAAAATCTTAGGCTTATAAGTACAACATGATCAAATGATTGGTAGAGGTTGCAAATTTATCCAACAAAAAATGCCACATTATAAAAACATAAACTTTCCAGAGTTGTGGCCTCCCTTGAGT
This sequence comes from Melozone crissalis, assembly GCF_028551555.1. Taxonomy (NCBI): domain Eukaryota; kingdom Metazoa; phylum Chordata; class Aves; order Passeriformes; family Passerellidae; genus Melozone; species Melozone crissalis. Next base: position 334,947 of record NW_026535783.1, read on the forward strand.
TGTATTGATTTCCTCAAAGGTTGTTTAATGGGGAAAGAAATCATTCTTGTGGCAGAGGAGTCTGAGCTCCAAGGCCCTGGCAGGGATGTCCTGAGTGCAGCTCACACTTGGGTTTTAAGGCTGCCTTTGGTACACAGGGGGAAATCTCTCAGTCCATTCCCTAGGAATCCCATGGGGTTCCCAGGGCATTTACTGTTTGTCAGGATGGTGATTCTCCAAACAAGCTCTCATCAGGGAGACCAGGTAGTGCAAAGGCTGCTGAAGCACCAGGGCGACCCAGTGCCTTATCCAAAGGAATAAGAAAATAAATTTAACAAGTTGTGGAATCACAGAATCATTTATTCAGGTTGCAAAATCCCTGCCAGCCCATGGATTCCCAGCTGTGCCCCGTCCCCACCTTGTCCCCAGCCCAGAGCTCCGAGTGCCACCTCCAGGTGCCACCTGCAGGGCTGGGCACTCCAAGCCCCCCTGGACAGTGCCAAGGCAGCTCCTGAGCCCCCTTTCCATGGGGAAATTCCTGCTGCGCCCACCCTGAGCTGCCCTGGCCCAGCCTGAGGCCGTTCCCTCTGCTCCTGTCCCCGTTCCCCCCGGCTGTGCCCTCCTGGCAGGAGCTGTGCAGAGCCACAAGGGCCCCCCGAGCCTCCTCTGCTCCAGGCTGAGCCCCTTCCCGGCTCCCTCAGCCTCTCCTGGGGCTCCATTCCCTTCCCAGCTCCGTTCCCTGCCCCGGCCACGCCGCAGCCCCTCCATTGCCCGTGCGAGGGCCCGGAGGTGCCGCAGCCCTCGAGGTGCGGCCTCAGCAGGGCCGGCCCAGGGACGGGCCCTGCCCCGCTCCTGCTGCCGCCGCACGGCCGGCACAGCCCCGGGGCCATCGGCCTCTGGGCACTCTGCTGGCTCAGAAAGTCAAAATAAAGCTAAATAAAGTCAAAAGGCTTTCTTGTCTACAGATCTTGCAGCGGCTGTTGTGTATTTCTCCATCCAGGAGAATCACAGCAGCTCTCACTACATGTATGAGGGGTTTGAGACTTACTGTTGGTATTAATTCAGAAGCATTACGCTGTTTATTTTTTAAATAGTGGTCATGAGCAAATATGTTACTTTCACGTTCCTTATAGCCACACAGGTAACTGTTACCTGCAGAGGTGGTGGAGTCCCCAAAAGGGTCCCCAAAAGGGTCCCAGGCCACAGTGGAAGGTGTCCCTGTCCATGGCAGGGGTGGGACTGGATGAGCTTTAAGATCCCTTCCAACCCAAACCATTCCACAATTCTGTGGTTTCATGACTACATAAAGGTTAACAAAATAATCACTTTACTGGCTTGAAATCAGTAAATAATGTTGATTATTCACGGTCTTCTTTAGGACTGACTTTCAGACTTTGGACTCCACATCCACACAGCCTGAGGTTAGGGATAATACTGATTTCTGACATGTGGGTCAGAAATCTTTAGAGGTGATCATTGGAAGCCCTACAACTGCTGGTGCCAGGGCCTGGATCAGCTGGATGGGCCAGAGCCACATCAGCTCAGACACCAGAAAATCCAAGTCGAGCAAAAAATGATGGAATTCCAGGCACGAGGTTTATGCTTTACGAGCCTGGTGAGGAATTACTCTGGGCTCCACTACCTCACGTTGAATTGAGACATCACAGCTCAGAAATCTTTCCCGAAGCGGCCTCATGATTTCAGCCCTTGTGTCTGCCTGCTTTGTTTTGCTTACTCGACCTGCGTGGTGCTTCATGCCTCCTGGGAGTTATGTCCAGAAGCCTCCTACCTCCACCCTGGGTGGTACAGATGATCCAAACGGGACATCCCGGGAGCCCAGAGGATGACTCCAGCAAACAGGCACACCCGGGACACTGAGCTCATCCAAACCTCTTCAAACCACGACCTTTCTGGTGCTGATGCCTGAGCTTGGATGTGCTTGTGTGCTGGATGACTGCATCCAGCCGTGGTGCACAGAAAATTAGCCTTAATTCAGAGGTTTGAGGAGATTCGAGGGCCAGAGAGGGAGGAAAGGTCCGGGCAGTAAATCAGGAATTGCAGTGGATTGTTGAAAAGCTGTTGCTGAGCAGCCTAAAGCTTTGTCCCCAAACAGCCCCTGGCCAAGCCTAAAAGCACCACAGCATCTGAGCCACCAGCTTTGGTGCTGCCTCTGTCAAGCACCCGTGGAAAATAAAGCAGGGAAGACATTGTTAGATTTTTATTAGGGGATTTAGACTGGTAAGGAGAGTTTTAGGTGTCAGTATTGAAGTTGCAAAATGTTGCCTGCCTGATACACACAAGGAATGATCTGAGCATATCCCAAAGCTTTCTCTTTGTGCTCTGAGTGAGGTGCTAACTTCCAGGGGCTACAGGCGCTATAAATTTGTAGTATTTTCTAACAAAATCATAACCTTTAGCAATGCTTGTAAGCAGGGACTTTTTTTAGAATTATAATAGTACTGCATTACTTTTTGGCAAAACACATTGTTATGGATTATTGAAAATTACTATCTCTCCTCCTCAATGTGGTTCATTGAAATTTCCCTTCTTAAGGTATTTTGTAAAAGAGGAATTTCTATTACAAGTCATAGTTTTGATGATTAAAATTAATGAGCTCCCTCAGAGTCTCTTGGATATGTGTAAAATGCATTATGTTTTTATCTTCATGTATTTTGATAGACAGAAAGAGACTTTTTCATGCTTCATGAGCAAACTTATTATTTGTGTGTCAAATTTACCCAAATTTTTTTCCCCAATGTCGTTTCAAGACAATGTGAGATGGCAACAGATGAGCCCCTGAGTTATCCCAAATAAATAAGCATTGAGGAGGAAACCTTATGGCAAACAGATTTTACCATAACTTGATTGGTTTCCCTGCAGGTGTGAAATGAGGGTGTTTTGTGGGGGATTTTTGTTTGGTTTGTTGTTTATTTGTTTTTGTTTTTTTTTTTTTTAATAAAACAGTTGTATTTAAAAAGATTTTAGAAAAGGATGATGTCAGGAAAAGAATAGACTTTGCAAACAGAAAACTCAGTGGTAATACAGCCTAGAAGGGTGAAATGTAAACTTCCTTACTGAGCTGAATACAATTTATAAATTTTGTATAGCTGGAACTAAACTTCTTGCTGGAGTTGTTTTAAAATGTGTCTTCATAAACACTTCCCATGGAGATATTCTTTGTAAAAATAAATGTTAATAACCAGCTGACAGAGAATTTATGGAACCCTGGTCTCAGCTGCCTCTTGGCCCCAGGGGATTATGGTACAGTAAACCCACATTTATACAAAGAATTAAATATATAGTAGGGCAGGACAAAAGGAGCAGGGAATGTCTTTCACTATTTTCCTAAAATTAATATAGTGCCATATTCCTGTTGCTTTCACTGCAGCAGATGCATGGACTGTAAATAGCAGCGTTTAATATCTCTGAGTGATCTAAACAAGTCAATTTCCCATGAGAAATGCCAGGATCTGTGCACACGGGGTAACTTCAGAGTAGGTAGGAATGGTGTTTCCTCAGCTGCCCGTCAGGAACGACTTCATCCTGCTCTGCAGATATTGCCTCTGCATCCCTGGGATGTGTGAATTTCCATACCCGTTCATTTAGAAGGCTCTGCTGAGACTGTCAGAGGGAAGCTAATTATCGTCAGCCACGGCGATCCCTGGGGAATTATGCTGGGATTGAGGAAGCAGGGAATGGCTGGAGTTACAGTCAGGGATTAAAGTGATTGAGTTTTGCTTCCTCTCTGCTTTTGCTTTTCTCTGGTGGCTTGGGGGACAGCTCTCCAGGTGCCTCTCAGCCCATTTGGTCTAATATTGGTGCTGATTTCAGGTGAAATCAGCAGCTTCATTAAGGAGCAGAACGTGGGAGTCCAGTTGATTAATTCCAGGGAGCAGCACATGCTGCCTGGAGTTAGGCAGAATTCAGCCAGGGAGTTCTGCTCTGCTAACAGGAGGGCTCTAGGAGGAATTTAGGGGAGTCACAATAGTGTTAATGTCTGAAAATATGGACAAATTCTCCTAAGTGTGATGAAAAAGCTGAATTTTCATTCAGAAGGTAAAAAAAATTGTCTGAATTCTGTGCTGCTGTTGATGAAATCTCCAGGATAGGAGATAATTTTAAATGAAGGTTTTTCTTTAGGATAAATGCCTGTCCTTTAAAAATATTTCCTGCTCTGTACCAATCTGGAGAAGCCCTTTTTCTTTTCTTTTTTTTTCTTTTTTTATTTTTAATAACTGCGAGTTCTTTATTGTGATCAAACTAAGTAATTTCATTTAGTGATGCAGGCTGAAAATGTGAATGTCCTTTGAATCCGTGTAATCATTTATTGTATCTTGACTATATAACAGCAAAGTGAGGAGAAGTAATGCCTGTGATTGAGTTTCCTGTAGGTAAAATCAGATTAATTGCAGCTTTTTTTTCTTGCTTGTGGTCCATCACTCATAATTTGGACATCAGGGCTGTGTATTCTGTCTGAGTGAAGTTAGGCCATTGTAGGCAAACAAATTCCTCAATTTTGAAAAACTTCTGCCTGCTTTTTGCTTGCTTTTGTCCCTGTTTATATTTTTTTATGGTAAAATGAAGCTTTTAGTGCTGATTTTAGCCCTTTATTGCTGTACTGAGAGGATCTGGATCCCGTTTTCTCGGTGACACTCTCATGAATAATTAGGCAAGGCAAAGCTGTAGGATTTTTCATTAGAGGTGATGGTGTACTCAAATGAAGATGCACAGGGTTATTGCTTTTTTCACAATGAAAGGTGGATATGGCAGATTGGAAGGTATTTTTTTTAAACAATTGACTTCTGTATATAAAAATAAAGTAATGCGAAAGTGTATTGTAGAATCTAACAGGACTGCCTGCCTGTAACTAGGCTGCAGAAGTTCATTTCTGTACTTTCAGAGATCCTTATGCTGTATTTCCAAATGTCTTATGAGTCCTGACATTTTTCTCTATTAAAGGCATTTTCTGTTTCCTGGTCCCCAGCATTGTGGGGCTGCATTGATTTAATTTCATCCTGGCTCTTCCAAACCAATGACAGCTATTTTTACTCTTCAGTTATTCTCTAGAATGCCCTATTGAAAAACTCCTTCAACCCACCAAATACTATCACTTTTCAAAATTAAAAAAAAAGAACCCCCAAAACAACATAAAATCCTCCAACCAGCAGGAGTTTTTATTTAAAGCCTTTTATCTTCTGGGCACAAATATTCTTCTAGTACTTGAACTGTAGTTCCCTTCTTGCTCTCTTTATCAATCTCATTTCTTGCAGTTACTCACCTGCAGGAAATGTATTATCTATTGGGAATATTTTCTTTTTTTAATCAATGTTTGGTGTAGGAGGTTTAATTACTATTTTTCATCTAGCAGTACTCTTGTCTGTGTCTAAATTGCTACCATTCCTCTCAAAGGTATAACAGTCATTCATATTGAATTACATAATATAAAAGTAAGAAATTTAATTTCACGAGGAGTCACGAACTTTCCTTCCTTAAAACGTTGCTTAAATTTGGACAGAAAATATTTTCAGGATGAAAAGCTAGGCTTGTGCCTAAGACTGTCTCTCATTTTTCCAAAAGATTTTTACATTGAGCAATGAATAACATTTTGCTGAAGCTTTCTTTGGCTTTTAGTCAAGAGCTATAAATGAATTCATTAATGGGAATTATTTTTGGGTAGCAGTAGTGGGTGTGTGTTTAAAGTCCAGTGGTGATGCATGGTGCTGTGAGAGTCAAGTGCATTCCATCTTTTCTTCGGCGATTCTGAGAGTTTTAGCGTGGAGGAAAGAAACAAACACAACAAAAATCCTAAAGCTGTGGTGATCAACCCTCACCCACGGGCCAATCTGCTGCTCTTTGTGAGGTTGAATTCTGGCCTACTTGAATTCAATCTTTAAGCCTTTCTTTTGGTATAATTAAAATAAATTAATATTTTAGAAACAGAAGAAAATAAAATCTTTTTAAAATTAATTTTAGACACAAAAGAATTCTGTGTCTAAATAGCAAAAAAACTGCTGAGCATGGTGGCTGTGCTCCCCAGTGCACATTGCACAGGTGAAAACCCAGAGACATTTCATTACTACACTAGGAAAATTTAGATTTTGCATATGAGGTTCACCTCTCTATCTACTTTTTGGCCAAAATAGAGGGTATGGGAGGAAAACAGCAGAAAGGAAGGATAGGAGTTATGATAGTAAATTTATTCCAGTTTGTTGGGTTCTTGACAGCAAATGTTCTGTGTGTATTCATGATAAATAGACCAACTTTGAATAGTGATGTTGAAATATATAAAATAATGTTTATGGAAATGTTGGACACACTGCCCCAGACAGGTAAAGAGTAACTATCATAAATATATTTTCAGCATTTAGCGCTGGAAAAGCATGCATATCTGGTTAAAGTTTAGTGTGGAGATGTAGAATGTCATTTCACCCTTCTCAGCATTTATTGTAGGAATGTATCCTGTCTGTGCTGGACTTTGGAACTTGTTAATTACCTTGAGCCTTGGAAATATGTCAGCTAATACCTGTTGTCACCCTGCAAGTATCTGCAAGTCTGTGATGTGGTGTAGTGCATGCTGGTGAATATTTAATATTAATAAATGTTAGGTTTGTGCTTCACTGAGGGCAGAGGCTCTAGGGAGCCTCTGATTAATTTATCAGTGTTCTTGGCCAGAAACACATGTTTCTTTGAGAAATGGTGAAAATGCCACTTGTGGGCTGTGTGTTACCTCCCCACTTCATTTTCAGTACACGTGGGTAAGAATTCTGAAAGGAATGGGGAAAAAGGATTCGTTGTTTACTTTCTGTGAAAAATGTTTGTGTTGAATCTCAAATTATGGCATCTTTCATCCACGTGAGGATTAAACCACACTAAAATGCACAGAAATGTAATAAACAGGAAAGTTACCCTAACAGCTTCAGCCTCAGTCACCACATTGTTATTGAATATATTCCAGCTGAAATTTGTGCTGTTCTGGATATCCTTGTCTTGAAAATTATAGGTAATTTATGATTTCATTTTGAAAGCAGGCATACCAAATCAAAATACACTGCAGGATGTTGATAGCTGGAATTAAAATGTCTGCATAACTTCTGAATGCATTAATAGGGGACTTTTTGTTTTGTTTTATCCTTCCTTTAGCTTAAGGAAGGATCTGTTTGTCTTGACATTTGAGTTTTGAGTATGTAGTTGTCAAAGTGGAGAGAGGTTTGTTGTTTAAGGGTAGATAAAGCATATTTTATGAATTTACATGGCAATTTAAATAGGTAGATGAACCTGGACAGAGCCTACTTCACTCAGCTTCAGCACAAGAGGCAGTGAAATTCCAGGCAGATTGTCCAGTTTAAGGTTGGTGGTGTTTCTCTCCACTGGTTACAAAGAGATGCAGAGGGAAGATTATATTTCAAGTCTAAATTAAGTCTTTTTGAACATGCCTTTATTTCACAAACTTCTCCCAATTCTGAGGCCATTTTGTGACTACAGACATTTTCACAAGAAAGGCGCAGAAAATAAATATTTTGAGGGTTGTCTTGAAACACTTCAAATGTCAGATTCCCTTTGACCTTGGCTGTTTTTCCTCTTGGCAGCTCCGGAACGAAGGGATTCCTCCCTGCTGGGCAACCCAAAAATTTTTTGCCTAGCTCCCCGGAGAAAACGAAGGCAAAGGATGACAAAACCTGCAGGGACAGGAGCTAAGGTGGCTGCTTACGAGGCAGATCAGCCAGCCCAGGAAAAGTAAGTGGGTTTCAAATATATTGGAACATTTTTACGCTCACAGACCTCATCGGGGTCGTGGGACTCCAAACCCATTTTGGCATGGACAGCCTCTGGTTGAGGAGGCTCCAAGCTCACCACCCTGAGATTCTGCCTTTGGGATTCCAGTGCAAAGAAATTACCTCTCAATTCCATCTTTAATAGGTTGTTTTTTTTCAGGACGTGGAGTCTCCAGGCAGCAAAAAGTTTGCTCTTACAACACAAAGGGCGTCAGGATTTGTAACACTTAAAAGTATTTTTCTTATGTCCATTTCAACTTCTGGAAATCTTTCCAGGTGTTCTGGGAGGTTCTTATAGCTATGCATAGAGTTGCTTCTGAGCTCTGATGGGATTGGTAGCATTTTCTTCAAAAACCTGGCTACTTTTCCTAAATACATGGTAAATTACATTTGAAAATACATATTTTCCATTTTTATCTGTAATATTCCATGGATTGTAAACTCCTTGAACAGCCATGGACAGAAGTAGATTACAAAGACGTTTCTCATGATTAGCAAAGATTTCTGTTTAAATCAGCAGGAAAATTATCTTATTTTGACGTAAAAGTTGTGGTTTGACGCCAGCTAGGAATGTTTGAATTTACAATCCTGTTTTATTAGGTTAAAAATTGAATTTTTTTTAGGATGGTTTAGAAATATGTCAGGCCTTGCTTTTTTTGTTCTTTTCCATCCCAGTCCATTGCAATGGAAAACCCCCTTTCCCCATTGTATTTGGTCAGTTTGATTTTGACAGCCTGCCTGTGCTTGCCTGAAATTCCGCTTCATTTTATTTCATATTGATTGTTGAAGGAAAACCTATGGAGACCAAGTATTGCAAATATACAGAGGCTTTGGACCGAGTAATTATCTTTTTATGAATATCTGAGTCCTGTGTGTAGGAGGACTAAGAATATAGTGATATTTTTGTTTTAATTCTTTGAAATAAGGGCAAGTTTTAGTAGAAACAGAGCAGCATTATGATTTTCATATATGTGAAGAATTTCTACCCTGCTTACAGATTGAGTCAGGGCTGAATCTAAAGAGTGGCTCTTCTTTTTGGCAACAACATAATTAGTTGCATTTTGATACTGGGCATATGGAGCATCCATTCTATCAGTCTCTATCTTCATTTTTCTTTCCTGCACTTCATGTGGCAGTGGCAATTCTTGGATTAGATAGGAGGATAGGAAATATCCCTGTTTACCTGAAACCTTACAAAATCTGAGCTGAAATAATTTCCACTTTGCTGGTTATTTTTCTCAACGTCACTGAAGTTTTTGAGCTTCACTTGAAGTCTTTTGCCAGCTGCTAATCAAGTTTTCAGTCAATTTGCTTGGCTAATAATTTTCAGTTCTCTTCAGCCTGTCAAAAGTGGGGAGGTGGAGAATTAGCACAGCGATCCAGTTCACAAATATAGGTGTTCTTTTTGTGGAGTAATTTGTAATTACTCCAGTAATTTGTGCTGATGCAATGCCAAATCCTTGGTGCTGCAAAGGGCTTTATCTTAAGCTGACAGCACATTGGGGTCCTGCCCAAAATGTTTCCCAGTACTGTGTCACTGAGCAAAAACAAAACAAAACAAAAAATTAAAACTTATTTATCCAAGAAGAGGGGGTGTCAGTGGGGGAGGTTAACTTGGAAATTCCTTCAGCTCTGGAAGTGCTCCATCGCAAACAGGGAGATGGGGAGCATGTTCTGGGATCAAGTGCAAATGCACCAACGAGTCCTCCCTCCTTCCTGGGCTCTCCTGCTCAGACCTGCAGCCAGGGCTGGCTCCTTAATGCAAATAAAAATGTAAATGCTTCGAGGCCGAGTCACACAAACCCCTTCTCCCTCAGTTCTTGCTGTATCGGACAGAGCTTGTTTAGGGTTGTTTCCCATGTGGAATTTCTGGTGACATCAGCAGCGCTCTCCAGGCCAGGGAAGGGCTGCCACAAACCCAACACCTCCAGCCTGATGCTGCCCTAAAGCTGCTGCATCCTGAGTTCCTCGGTGCAAGATCCTAAAAAAAAAGACTTAAAAATGTCTCTGCAGCAAAGGAAAGCACCCAAGGTTTTATTCTCCCTTTGTCCTTCAGAATGTTTTTTGATAATGAAGAGTTTTTCAGTGTTTTCGCGTAAGAAAAGTTGTGTCTTAACTTTCATCTATTTTTCATAAAACTTTACAGTGTGCTAAGAAAGTAGCATTTATCCTAAACTTGAGAACATTAACTCATCAAAACCTAAAGGATTCTATTTCTGCAAATATTTCAGATTTATGGATGCCGGGGCTAGTTGTGTGGCAATTCTCTGCTCCTTGGAATGAAAATATATTCTTGGATATGACCAAAAATACTCAGAAGAATGCAAATAAATGTCTGTTTGACACAGAAATTAGAGCAGAAGGAGTGCTGCCTTTCTCAGGCTTTGTGTGTGGGTGCAGTGGCAGGAAAAGGAGTTGAATTGTATTTATCCATATAGACATCTAGTATTACTGTGGCAATTTATTCAAGGGCTAAATCAACATTTTTAATGAAACTTGGCAATGTGCTTTGGATAATATTAAGCTTAGTGAAAGTAGCCGTGAGAGCAGCAAGGAACTGAACTAGGATTTGTGGAACAAGGTCTCTAAATGATCTGTTTAATTATTTGCTGAAATAAAGATGTACTTTAGGATAAAGTAGAAATTTAGAATAATTAGTGGGTTAGCCAACTGCCAAGAATGAGGTTTATCCAGCTCTCTAGGAGGTTGTTCTTAAATCAGAGATATCCAGTGGAAGGAAATGCTTCTTTGGGCAGACAGATGTTACTTTCAATGAATAACAGCTGACCTATAGCTCTTAATTTACACCTTTTAAAAATAGGTAAGGACAACAAGTAAATCTTACTTTTCAAAACACAATTGAGCCAGGAAGTAAAATAAAATTATTCTGATTCCAGTACACCATGATGGTCTTGGTGCAGCTTTAACTGTAACTTAATATCTGGCAATTTCCTGAGGTGCAAGGCAGAGATAATATATATAAGTCAAGTTAAGATGCAAATTCTGCTTTTCACAATTTGCATTTTGTAATTGGAGGAGAAAAAAAAAATTATTAATAAGAGCATTCCCAGTCCACAGTTAGAAGTTATGGTTATTGAGGCATTACCCAAATCTCTTTGGGGGCTGCACATGAGTGGCACTAATAGCTGTGTGGAATATGCATTCAATATAGAGGCTTAGCTCTATGGCCTGTCAGCCTGAATCCTGTAAATAACTGGATGTTTCCTTAATATTTTCACTTTAAAAGTGCTGGAACCTACTTGAGAGCAGATAGTACCTACAGAAGAAGGCAATTTTTTTAATATAATTTTAAAAATGGAGTGTAGTCATTGAACAAAACCTGCAGTCAGAGACTACTATGTAACAGAGATGGGGTCTCTATAGCTAAAATAAAAATAAATCAGGAAAAAGCTTCCATTTCTAGTGCAAGTTACATCTTTCCACTTTGATTTATCAAAATTGAGGGGGTAGTTTTTTAATGAGTTAAGGCTAACAAAACCTTTTCATTTCTGTCTTGCATTTTTTTCTAATAAAGGGTCTTTTATTGTCCTCATTCACACATGTGTTTCCTAGGAGAAAGGCTTTGCTGGATAAGGCTCAAAATATCCATAAGTTATTCTGTATATTTCAAAATATAATCCATTCCTGCTGCTTGAGGGTATTCATAATTTCTGTGCTATTTAATGCATGCCTGCTGTTGAGTGGATGTAAAATTACAGTAGTGGTTTGGGGAAAGGCATCTTAAATACAGGAAAAACATTCTTATGGATGCAAATACGCTGGATTCTCCTGAGAAAAAGAGCAGAAAAATAATTTTAAGAAAAGTTCTTACAGAGGAAGTGTTCCATAATTCTGAGAAGCAAGTGTTAAGAGATACTCTTAATCCAGCTGAGAAGTAACATGTATTTTTTTTAATGAGGAATTCCCTGTTTACAACAAGCACTTTGACTCTGACTTATTAGTTGTTCTGTGTGCCAAAAAGCTTCAGTTTCATAAGTCTAGCTCAGTCCATTTGATGTCACTGTTACTGCCTTTATTATTTTTTTTTTTTTTAATTGAAATTTGACTTTTGCTGGCTTAGTACCTCTTGCTTGAGTGATAGAATGGCGTGACTGTCAGAATCAGGCCTACATTTAAATTGGAGGAAAGAGATATGTTACCTCACTATGCTTGACTTTGCTGAAATTTCAAGGTGCGGGTCAATTTGATGGGACCTTTGCTACCAGTAATTAAATTATTTCTTTTTTTTTTGACACATAAACAGTGCTTCTTCAGAGTGCTCTCAGAAACACCCAGAGAAATGTAATCAGGTTTCTGAGAGTGTGTTTGAGGGTCCCAGGAGCTGCCAGGGGGAGGCTTGTGCCACCTGCCTTGCCATGCCTTGCCCCACCAGAGGCCAAGCAGGGAATGTAATTTTTACTTTAAACACGATTTAAAGTTACGGTGCTCACACTCCCTGTTTGTTCCTGGCTTCAGGGCCTGATTAAACTTAGTCATGTGTGTAATTGTGGGTAGAATGAGCTGCTGCATGGTTTTTACTTGTTAATGATAAATGTGGATTTTTTTTTTATTTTTTTTTGCCCATTCTTCATGCTCTCCTCCCTTCAAAAGATTTTTTTCGAGTCTTTGCGGGTGTATGTAATTTATTTGGAAAGAAATCCTCCAGCATTGTATCCCAATACTGTAATAAGCTGGACTTGTCTTTTCTTTTGATAAACTTCCACCACCTTAAAAGCACTTGGAGCCTGTGGTGAGCCCAGGGCTCCCTAGGGACCCTCTCTCTGCATTTGTTTAATTCATTGCTTGCGGTTCACATTTTTGGAGCTCTAATGCAAAGTTTATTTAAAGTGTGGTCTGCCACCACCAGTGACTCAGGTAGGAGAAACCACAGATCTGTCCTGGAATCTGGCATTCTCAGAGGGTGACAAACCAGACTTTGGGTTTTCTGTCTCACACGACAACTCTTTCTTCTCGTAAAAGTTCAACCAGGCATAAATTGTCATTTTTCTGCTGAAAATGACACCAGAACCTTCCAGAGGGAGTATGAAGTTCTCACCACAGTTATCTTTTTTAGGGAAAGATGTACTTTAAGAGCTCACGATGAGCTGTCACTTTTGTACTCTCCTAAGTGCATTTATTTAATACAATAGGAGAGAACTTTCCTGGACTGGCAAACACTGTGATCACTGTGATCTCCCAGTCAGTCAGTGCAGTGAATGTGTGCAGCAGTGAGAAGCTCAGTCCTGCCATCATAAATCTATGGAAGGCAATGTTTGGAAAGGTTTTGATGATTACTCGTTCAGGCTGAAATGTAAACAAGTTAAGAAATCTCTTAGAAGTGGATGGTTGGGTTGTATGAGCCTTTAATGTATTACACCAAAAAAATTTAAATACTGAGATAAGACATCTTTGTGATTCATACATGCTTAACATTTTCTTTCTTTTTCTTTCTTTCTTTCTTTCTTTCTTTCTTTCTTTCTTTCTTTCTTTCTTTCTTTCTTTCTTTCTCTTTCTCTTTCTTTCTTTTCTTCCTTCCTTCCTTCCTTCCTTCCTTCCTTCCTTCCTTCCTTCCGCCACATCCGCCACTTCCGCCACTTCCTTCCTTCCCTCCTTCCCTCCCTCCTTCCCTCCTTCCCTCCTTCCTTCCTTCCTTCCTTCCTTCCTTCCTTCCTTCCTTCCTTCCTTCCTTCCTTCCTTCCTTCCTTCCTTCCTTCCTTCCTTCCTTCCTTCTCTCCTTCCTTCCCTCCTTCCTTCCTTTCCTCCTTCCTCTCCTCCCTCTCCTTCCTCTCCTTCCTTCCTTTCTCTCCTTCCTTTCTCTCCTTCTCTCTTTCTCTCTCCCTCTCTTTTTATCTCTCTCCTTTTCTTTCTTTTCCCTTCCCTAACTTCCCTGAATTTCCCTTCCCTTCCTCCTTTTTCCATCTATTTTTGCTCCTCTCTCCCCTCCTTTGCCGTGACACTGGCAGCAGCAGTGTGCCATCACTCACACCAGACAGTTTTTTCCCACCTGAGCCAACATCAGAAATGTCCGAGCCCCTTTCTGTGCCCAGGGGGAGCTTTGATAAGTGACCCTCATCACCTGAACACTCACCTGCCGCTGTTGCAGGCTGGGCTGGGAGGGAGAGCTGTGCTGTGTGACCTGTGCAACAATGGGGGGCTTCCAGAGCAAAGGAAAAAAAAAATTATATATATATATATAAAGCCTTTGATGATAAAATTGCAAAAACTGTATAAGACATGGATCACTGGGGGGAAAATGTGGTAGGAAAAGATCTAGAGTAATTATTTCAGCTCAAATGAATAAGGCAGAAATAAATGCAAGAAAGCACAGCTGGTTTTCTCCTGGTGTTGGTACCTGTGCAATGTCTTTTTAGATAGTAGATCAGAGGATAATTAGGCTTCTGCATCCACGTGGGAAGGGGTGATTTATTTCCATGGGAAGTGGAAGGAATTGGGACCCACCGTTTCTCCCAGCTCCCCAGGGAAGGGTGGGATAATGTGAAGGCTGAAGGGCCAGGGCAGGAAAAAAATGAGCATTGTCTGCTGACCTCAGAGGCTGCCATTTCTCCCGGGAAAAGTCTCTCAGCTCTCCAGTTTGGAGCACATCTCACAGGTTTTGTCACTGGTAATAGCCCAATAATTGACTGCTGATGGAGGAGTTATTACTCAGTGAGACTGACAGGACTCTACCCTCTGCTGTCTCAGGGCATGTTCCTTAGGTCAGGGTTTTATTGCTGTGACAAATCTGGTGAGATATGTGTCTCCAATGATTCATCTATAATGCATTTCACTGAAACGCTTCCAGAACATTTATTTCATATTTCAGGCTGTGAGATTACAAGAGAAGAGCTTAAAAAATAGAAATACCTTCTTCCTCCATTACCTTTCTGGTAAACTTTTCTTTTATGCTTTTCCCTTGCCTTTTCAAGAAAGGTTTTAACTGGAGTTGTGTTTTACCTGAGCTTTTTAAAAAAGCCCCTCTTAGGTAGGCTGTGGGTTGGAATAGTTTAATTTATCAAACTATGCATTAGTTTTGTTAAATACTGGGAACCTCAATGGGGTGTTTTAATGTGGGAGGCCAAAGAATTTCTCCTCAGAGGTAAATTACACTGAGAAGGAGGGAAGATTGTGTGTGGTTGAGGCAACCAGCAGTGCTGGAACACTTGTTGGCTTTTGAAGTAGACCATGCTCCAACATTTTCAGCCTTTGAGGGTAAAGTGTGGGAAGCTGAGAAAAGGAGACTGTGTTAAAAGCAACAAAGAAGGCAATATTTGAAATTCCACGTGCATCCTTGTGATCAGGGTGCAGGAGCAAACGTGCACTTTCTGTGTGAGCACTTCTGCAAGGGGCTCTTGATGGTGCCATTAAACCTCAATTTCCCAAAGCAGCTTTTCAGGCAGAATTATTTGCACATTATTTGTGATAGGAAGGAGCAGGTAGTGCAGGGGCCTGAGATTTTGGTCAGGTGTTGGCAGAAGATTGAGATTAGGCTGATGGAAAGCCCAAGCAGCCTGCTTGGCACCTCAGCCCTGGTGTCAAAAATAGCTTGGCAGAGAAAACGAGGAAAGCTTGGCTCTGTTAATGACATAAAGCTGCCTCAAATACCTGTTTCTGCTGTTCTTTGGACTGAACATGAAGTCTTCTTTACTGCACTGAATTGGGGTATTCTCTGTAGCAGAACTGTCTGGGAAGGTCAGTAATCCCTTAAATCATAATGGACCCCAGGAAACCTGCTGGAGAAAATCCTTGTGCACAGAAATACACCAAAACTCATGGTCTGGGAATGGATTTCCCCAACTCTTGCAAATGCTGCTTGCTCTGCTGAGGTGAAGTCTCAGTTCAGTGCACTTTTCAAAATTTGCTGCACGAAGCTATTAATCTTTCTATTTTTATTTCTCTTTGTCCTTTTTCCTTTACCTAATTTTTTACTTTTTTTTTTTTTCCTCCCAGAAATGTCCCACCTCAGCAAAGCAGGGCTAAAAAGCTGCCATTTAGATTGAGCAAGACTTTCTTGAATTTCTTAATGCTAAAAAAAGTGCTTAATCCTCTGCTAAAAATCCATAGAACTAAATGCATGGGAATTATTTTTCCAGTGGTGAATGTACTGCTCTAGCAGTGATGGCTGTGTCTGTTTTTCTTCACCTGCCTAATTTCACTGATTATTGTTGATTGTGCAGACCTAGGTCCAGCCAATGAGAAATATTTTATCATATTTGGGTGTCCTTCTAGACCTCTTGTGTGTGTGATGCATAAGGATGCTCCTGACACTGAAAAGGATACAGATTTTCTGTTCCAGAATACTTGAAATCTGATGGCAAAAACAGAGGAAAAAGGAGAAAAAGGACTTGTACTGAATTTGTTTTAATCCTGCTCCTGCCTCAGGATGGCTTGGAGAAGGAGCAGGAGAAGGTCTGGAGCACAGAAATGGGTGAGATGTGGCGCTGGACACGTCTGTGAGCAGAGACAGGAGAGGGAAAGTGGTGAGAGGCACTGATGGTGCATTTGTTCTCCCATTTACCATGTACCTATGTCTCCCCAAAATCAGTAAATCAAGCCCTTGACGTCCATGGCAATGAATTTCTGATGATATTTAGAGCATCCCCAGATCTGGTCAGAGGGGATAAATATTCATAAATTTATGCACTGTGACTAATACATACGGCCTGAGCAAATGCACTTTCATGGTTGGGTGAGGGGACTCATCTGTTTCTGTCAGGCTGTGTCAGAATTCCTGTGGCATTAATCAGGACCCCTTCCTGATGAGTTCTGCCATCTGTGGCAGGGCACAGAGCACATACTCATGCATCAGTCCAAAAACTTTGAGAATTAGAGACAGAGTTGCACAAATCAGGTCTCTCTTAAAATTATTTGACTACCTTTCACTCTCCTTGAGCACAAATAAAAATGCCCTTATTAGAAGCTGCAGGAGGTGCAGAATTAGATTAATATGAGCCTTGTTAACACAGAATTTGCTGACACACTCCCTTGATTGCTTAATAACACTTAAAAGAATTCCTTACTTTATTCATCTGTCAAACCATTCATAACAATTGTCATGGAGCTGTTGCATCACTCAAGCTTGAACATACAACCAGCAATTTGGAAGCTAATTGCATGCTTGTGTTTTCCTCAGATGGTTTTCTGCATATCAGCTGTTATAAGTGGACTGGGTGTAAAACTGAGGGAAAATGGTCAATATTCAAAAATTATCAGCAGCAGAGTCAGTGTTGTACTGAATGCTAAATAGCAGAAGTGAAATAAAATTAAAGGCTCTTTTCAAAATTGTTTTGATGATTCAAAGTACTGAGGTGAATTAAAATCTAACATTGGTGTAGCCACTGGCATCAGTGTTTCATCCTGTACATTCAGAATGAGCAGAATAATAATGACTAAAACTGAGGAAATGGGACAAATGTGCAAGAAAACTCCACTGTTGGTGAGGGTGAGTTTCATTCCAGGTCTCATGCCAGAAAGAGATGAGATTTCTCATGTGCTTCTTTAAAAGGTGTTAATTATTCAACAGCATAGAAATAAATATTTTATGTTCCACTTATATAGATCCCCCAAGGAGTATTTGACATCAAAGTAAGAGACCTGTCTGTTAAGTTAAAAAATGGTACCTCTGGCCTTGTGTTTATCTTGAAAAGATAAAGAAGGTATTTAACTTGAGAAAATAATTTATGAGAGGGTTGAAACCTTTGTTGGGAAAGGTGCTAATTGTAGAAAAAGGTTGAAAGAAATTTGTTTTATGTTGTAGAAGCTCACAGAGATGTGATTTTCTAAAGCCATCACAGAACACAGAGAATGTTCACTGAATTCAGCAGGAGTATGAAAAATGAGGGGTTTTTTGTTGGGTTTTTTTTTTACATATTGAGAAGTTCTCCACATAGTAATTAAAATCACCAGGTTCTGAACTATGATTTGGCCACAGGAATAAACTTTCATCAACACCTCGTTCATATTGGGATGTTCCCCACTCCCCAGATTCCTGAGCAACTCTATAAAACATTTTCACAGGGGTTATTTTTTGTTCACAGAGGAAAATGGTTCATTACTCATCACTTCAGTGTTTTGCCACAACTGGATAAACCTTGAAGTTGCACAAGTGTAAAAACTGGAGTAAAGTGGTGATAAATCATTTGGTTTCTGCTGGGGATGTGAACCATCCAAAGAGTTTCTGCTTTATTCCCTCTGCAGCTGATCCTTGGGTAACTGCTGAACTACCTGAACAAAATTCTGCTTTTATTGAGCTATCCTGAAAAAATATATACTTTTATAAAGAAAACCTTAAAGCCTTTAGGCTGAAACTCACCCCTGAATAGGAAAACATTTCTCCAAGGAGTGAACCTCCTGGATTTGCTGTATGTCACAAATACAAAATTGTTTTTCTGTTCAAGTGCTGTGTCAGTGTCAAGCTGTTCTGCAGCACCAGTTAGGAAAGAATATCTTGGTATTAAAGCTCCTCTCTAGTTGTATATCTGTGTAGCTACAGCACTGACTAAAAATGTTAAATGAAAACAAAACCAAACAGAAAAACAGATTATACCCAGTTGTGTTGATAAAACTGCTCAGAACCTGAGCAAGTGTTTCAATTGAAGTAAAAACAGATTTGAAGACACAAACCAGATGTCCAAGTAAAAATAAGACATTGTCAGGTTGTGTTGAGTTGCCTGTTGGCTCTTTAAGTGCTTCAAAATATTTTGTGAGCTCCAAAGTTGTAAAAAGAAGCAAAGCCATCAAATTGTTATCCATGATAGTGAGAGCCATCCTGGAGCAAAATGTGTAAGCAAAATGTCCAGGCAAAATGTCCAAACCAGTGTCCCCCAGGCAGTGATGGTGGTGAGGGAGAGAAGCAAGGGCAAGAACAGGAGGGCAGGAGAGAAAAGCATTTTTGTTAGAGATACATGAGGTTTGTGCAGCTTCCCTCAGGTGGTGAGTGTCCTTCCCAAATCTGGGAACGCCTGGGGTCGTTTGGGACAACGAGCTCTGCCCATGGGAGAGCTGAACATAGGGAATGACACAGCAGGAGCTTTGGGAAAATCATGTCAAGGCACCCCTGGAATGAGCAGGGCTGGGGTTGTAAGAGCTGGAGGCTTTGAGGTGGGGTGAAATTCAGCTTCGGAGGGATGTGCTGCTGCCCAAGTGAGTCTTTATCCACTCTTTGGTGTGACCTCTCAGCCTCCTGTTTGCCGTGCCGCTTTCTGCCCTCCAGCACAGCACTTGAGAGGCGCAGAACTGAGGCCCCTGCGTGCCTGGTGTGCATTTACACCTTTTCTGCTCTAACTGACACCAAATCAGCCATCACATCTGAGGGCAGGGCGAGGAAGGCTCGTCAGGCTGTTTGCTCAGCGTGACAGGGCGCAGGATGCTGCCAGAGACCACAGTCCTGCCTCCACAGCTTTCTCTCATGCAGTGGTTTGCGAGGTTGAGGTGTTCCTGATGCTGTTATAACCTTTCATTGAGCTGGATTTACAGGAAAAAAGCCAGTTTTTCGTGTTACCCTGAGGCAGTGTTAGCCAGACACTCCCCTTCTTCATGGTTGTGTTCACACCACTCCCAGCTCTGCACCAACTGCTGTTTCTTGACGTGTTCTCATTTTGCCAAGGTAAAAATACAGATTCGTTATTTCTGACTTTTCTGTTTCTCAGGTCCCTTTGCAAAACCAGCCCACATTTGGGTAGGTCACATTGAATATGGTGACACCTGTAGTTTTCAGACACCACTGGAGTTTCATGATGCATCAACCAAAATACGTATTTCTATTCCAAAGAGAAATATGCAAGTGAAAGAAAAAAAAATCCAAAGAAAAATATGCAAATGAAAGAAAAAAAAAATGAGGGAAATTTGTACTACTGAAGTTCATTACTTAGATGACAGATAGTAAACAGGCTTGGATGTTGTTGGACAGGTGAGTATGCATGTCCTATCCAAGCCTTCCCAATTGCTTGAATCACCCTGAATCTAAGCTGGCTATTCATATTTTTATTTCTCATCTTCCCTTTTTCTTTTAACCAGGTATTCCTGTCTTCAGTAGTATTTAGTGTTTATTTTTAAGCATTTGCTTGATATTTATTTAAAGGTCATTACCTTGGCATCAGAAAGTTGGGTCTCAGTTAGGGCTTCCAAATCATTAACCTCAAAACTTGTGTCACACCTGAAATTGCTGTTCCCTAGCAGGGCACCAACATTCCAAATGTGATTGAGTTCTCTGCTTTTACATATATTTCTTGGCTAGGTCATGTTGACAAGTGCTTTTCATCTTGAAAACCTTCCAGTTGTTAAGGCTTAGCTAATTTGAGCTGGAATTCAGAACATGAATCCAGGTAGAGCCCGGTGCTGCCTGCAGAGAGGTGCACCTGTGTGGAGGTTCACCTGCCATCGCCTGACATCTCCAAATATTATTCCTCCATTGTGTGTTCTCACAAAAGTGGCTTTTCTCATGTAACAACGTCTCCATTGTCCCCTGGAGCAGAAACGTGACTGCCTCAGTGTAGGTGAAGAAAAGAGGAAGAAAAGAGAAATCAGATTGTGTCTTCTGAGCAATTTCACCCGAGCATTTAGCTGATGGAAGCAGAAACGTAGGGCCCACAGCTGTAGGGTTTTTTTTTCCCTTGAGGCAGTTCACAACCATGGCAGCAGCATCCTGGAATGGGTTTTGGGATCCTCGTGTGGTGTCTAATTCAGGTAATTCCCTCAGCCCAGGTTTGGGTCTGGCAGAGGTGCAGCACCTCAGGGTGCTGCAGGACACAACAATTGCAGGCATTAATTTGTAGGTTATTGGTTCCAGTGCTGCTTGTGTCACAACAGCCCTGAACTACAAAATTCCAAATGGATAGTGGGGATTATTTGTAAACTATGGCAAGATCTACAGTCTGGAAAGCCTGGTGCTCTGCCTGCTTAAAAACTCTGTAGAGTAGAAGTTAATTAAGGGCAAGAGAGTGACAGGACATAATCAGGGTCCTCAGTCTTTAATAATTTCTTACAGGCATTAATTAACATGTCATTCCTCATTTGTGTTTTTGTGGATCTGTTAATGGAGAAGGATTGGCAATTCTTAGATGGGAAGGTAGATTGTGGGGTTTTGTTTTGTTTTGTTTTGTTTTGTTTTGTTTTGCTGGGGTTTGTTTTCCAAAGACAGTTTTGCACTATGCAAAATTAATTTTCAGTGAGCCAAGGAAGTAATCAGTGCTTCAGGACAGGATATTACAGGGATATAATTGAAAAATTAAACTTTTATTATAAATGTTCAAGCAAGACACCTCCATAGACTTCTGTCTTTTTCTTCTCAGCAACAGGAAAATTTTAATGTATACTGGTTTTTCTCTTTCCTTATTTTACCTTGTTTTCAATGTGGTGCTATATATTTTTTCTCATTTTCCATCTTTCAGCAAAATGAATTTTCCTGCCACTAACCAAGCTGTCAGATAAATTATAATAAAATTTATTTATTAACCCAAGAAAGAAACCAAAGGAGTAATCCATATTAAAGTAGACAGTAGCAATTCCATATTCCATCTGTATATGAAGCTTATGTGAGAATTCCTTGATAATACCAACTCTGAAGTTACTGGTTTTTATTTTAACACTCCTTGATTTAACAAGCATTTTGCTGTGGATATTATTGCACAGAAATTAAATGAAACAGGACTTCTCCACTGGGCACATACTGAAGAAAAAATGTAATATGTTGACAATAAATACCTTTTTAATTAGATAAATAAGACAAGCTCGTGGATGAATGATGACTGATAGTTGATAAAGCTTTCTGGTGTTTAATTATAGATGAACCGACACCATGAGGATAGAGCAGATGTATGAGAAGGGCTTAGGCAGCAGCTTCAGTTTTATTAAAAAGCACTTCAGAAGAAAACTTAATTATACACAGGCAGTGGATGGATATAGGCAGGGGACAGAAAAATGCGTGGTCTGTCGAGAGATGGCATTAAGCAAAGTGGCAGCAGGGAAAGGGTTTGGAGAATGATGGTTTTCTGCTCCTTTCCTGGAGCTCAGCATGGAGCTCTCCATCCCTCTCTTCCCACCAGTCCCTGGCACACCTTCCAAAACAAGGCTGTCAATGTTCCACCTCACTGGGAGGCTTCCAAAGTCACAATTTGTGACAAAATCTGACAGCTGTCCCCCTTGTACAACGTCGTGCTTTCTGGTGCTGTGAAGAGAGCAGGAATATCAGCCCCTTCCCCCTTTTCCCAACAGAATTCCTTCTCCCTGCCTGTTTCAGGCAGCATAAATTATATTTATGAATGAACAAATAAATAAATATTCTGTATCAGCTGTAGGCTGTGCTCTGGATTTCTTTGGAGGGCAGGACGATGAGCTTTGTCTGGTTGAAAGAAGCCAAGGAGTGAGGATGAGCTGAGCTGTGGCTTGATCTTCTCCCTGCTTGCCAGATCAACTCGAGCTTGGATGATTTTGGGGCTGAGGAGGTTGGGGCCGTTCAGCCTGGAGAGGACAAATTTGTGTGGAGACCTCACTTGTCCCTTCCAGGACCTGGAGGGCCTGCGGGGGAGATGGAGAGGGGACTCTTCATCCGCAGGTGGAGTGACAGGACCAGGGAGAATGGGCCCAAACTGCCAGAGGGCAGGGCTGGGTGGGAGATGAGGAACTGGCAATGAGGAATTGTTCCCTGGCAGGGTGGGCAGGCCCTGGCACAGGGTGCCCGGAGCAGCTGGGGCTGCCCCTGCATCCCTGGCACTGCCCGAGGCCAGGCTGGACACTGGGACAGTGGGAGGGGTCCCTGCCTGTGGAACACGTATCCCAACAGGAACTGCATGGATTTGAGGGTCCTCTCCTACCCAGACCATTCTGGGAGTCTGTGATTCGATGAACTGTGGGGAAATAATCCACTCCATCTTTTGTGTCTTTACCTCTGGCCAGTCAAACCCTCCATCCATCCTGCTAGAGTAGTTCTTAATTCTGAATTAAACTTTATTTTTAAACTGTGAGGCTGTCACTGGAATATTTATGCATTTTCCTTTTTTGGCTCATGATCTATTAATTAACAGCCTGCACTTTGAAATAGACACTTTTTTCTTTCAAAATTTTCTATTTTAATCCTTATCTCTTCTTCCTCATACCTCCAGCCTGCTGCGTACGCCCACTGCTTCCCCCTGAAGCTAATGTGAGAATTTAAATTTCAAATTACTGACAGAAGTGGATTGCTGTTCAAACAAGGCATCTCAATGTTCTCAAACACCTTGATGAATTATGCATTCAGAGGGCGTTTGATCAATGAAATCTTTAGTGTGTTTTTATTTATAGTCCCTTTCCTATCAGTGGAGTTGCCTTCTACTTAATCTCTGGAAGCCCAGCCTGACAATTGCTGTGGTTGTTGCAGGTATTTTATAAACTTACCTCTGAAATACAAAGAACAGATTAATAAATATTGCATGATAACAGTGGTCTCTGGACTTATTAATCAACATGGAAGGTTAACTGCTTGCATTCAGGAAAACACAGATATTTTCCCTGGCAGGCACTGAAGATATCTTAGATTTTATTGTACCATCTATTCAAGTGCTCTGTGCAGCTAAATGTGATATTAAATGATGGAAAGCTGTTTTAAAGGTGTCTTTATAGCTTTAAGCAGAAAGATAGATTTCTTATGTCCATTTGATATATTAGTAATGGAAAAAAAACCAACCCAACACATTTAGCTCATTATCTGAATAAAATATATATTTAACAGAGTTCTAAGCATAAAAGAATGAGTCTGTAGAAAGGGGATCACTTCGATTGGGGAATAAGTTCTTTATAAAGGACATATGATCAATACAGTGTGATTATATGGACGAGTGTAGATATCTACTGAGTCTGAAATAAATATTTTCAGATGTATGGGCCCAGCCTCCACACTTAGTCTCATCAATTGCAGAAATCATTTGGAAGTGGGATTCTTTTTTAGCCTTTGAATGGTTTGTTTATGCACTCATCAGTCAGGAGCTACTACAGAGGGCTCACCTGCCAGAGTCCTTCCTCAGGGCCTCCAATTTCCTGCTTTTTTAATCACCCTGTGCCATTGTGTGTGTGGCTTCCTGAGGATTTCAGAAAGAAAGCAGGTGAGACTCAAAACTCTAATTGTGGCAGACTGAATTCCCTGGTATTTCAGAAGGCAGCTCTGATGTTGGGCAGCACCTTAGGTACATGGAGCTGCTGTATTTTCACTTTTGTGGGTTGAAAGATAAATTTCCTATTGTACATTCCTCAGGGATTGCTTTTGGCAGGTGGCTGTGCCGTGTAAGAAAACATCTGACCAAAACTGTAAATTTGCAGTTCTTGGACAATCTGCAGGGTTTTTGTAAAGATCTCCTTTGGTTAGGAATTACAGAATATCCTGAGCTGGGAGAGACCCATCAGAATCATCCAGCCCAACCCCTGCCGCTGCACAGACCTCCCAAAAATCCCACCTTGTGCCTGAGAGCATTGTCCAAACCCTCCTGGAGCTCTGGCAGCCTTTGCCCTGTTCAAATTCTAAGCAGAATTGCATCTGTGTTTCTTTTGCATAGCATGAAATCGTTTGTTTGGGAACTAAAAGAAGGCATTTTGTTCTCCAACGTGAAAGAATAATGATGGAAAATGGAATTAGTGATCTCCCTTCCTGTTGTCACAGCAATGATCAGGGCTTGCATCAGAAGATAACTTTGTAAAAAGGCAGTCTGCAAAAGCTTAAAGCCGACCCAAAAGGCAGTGGCAGCAACATAAATTCATCCCAACCTGGAATTTGGCCTATGGCATCCCTTCAGGAGGGTGGGAAGATGGGAAGCCCCTGTAGGACTGTGAGGACCCAGGGATGGTGCAGGGATGGTTCTGTCTGTGAACAATTGTCTCCATTTCTCTGAAGGCTGATCTGGGCAGGAACGTGTCTCCTTTCCAAGGGAAAGGTTTTCCTGGCACAAATACTGAGGCACAGGCTGTGTTTCTGGTGTGGATGGGAGCAGCTGTGGTGACATCCAGGGCAGGAGGATGGGATGGTGCACGGCAAGGACATCAGCACCCGTGTGATGCTCTGCTGGGCCCACCAGCTGGAACTAAACTGGGCTTCAGCCTTTGCATTGCTGCCTTGGGTCAGTGGAAGCAGAACGACGCAGCAAGAGATGCACAAAACATGCTGGTGACAGGCAGACAATGCTTGTGGTGCAGCTGTGAGGAAGCACTGGGTTCTCAAATATGGATTATCCTTGAATTTGTGCTCGCTGGTAGTCCACTGTAATTCCCATTAAACAAGCATTGTGAGCAGACTATTGTTTTTAGAGGAGTTAAATGAGGGTCTTAATGAATTAAAAATGTACCACATTTATCTGTGGAGGAGAAGCTTTCATCTTCACTCCCTCAGGTCCCAGTGCCCTCTTGGGGGGGGGAATGGTCACCTGCTGAATTGACCCGAATAAAGAGCTGAAAATTGCTTTATAGGAGGAGGAGCAAATTTTCACTAATCTGTTTGAGGCTTGGCAGAGGTGATTTCTCAATCTGAGCTGTGGCTGCTGGAGCTCAGGGGGATGGCAGGCAGAGATGGGCGGGTGGAATTATTCAGCACAAAGCCTGCTTGCCAGGAGCTGCTGCCTTCCTAGCAGGGAGGTCCTGGAGGGCAAAAGTGCTGCTCAGGCTTTTATCTCCCCTTGGCTATCAGTGGAAGGAAGATGTGTAATCACCCATGACTGGCAAATTTAAAAAAAAAAAACAACAAAAAACTCCCTTCCTTCACCTTCCGAACAAACTGTCGGAATAGGAAGTTTGAATTTCAGCAGAGTGAATATAATGAGGTCAGGGCAGCTGCAGAGCACTAATCATTCTTCAGAAAAAGGCCACTCTGTGCTCTCAGTGTGAAACATTTCCCGTCCTCAGACATGCATTTTATCCCCTTTTTGTCTGGCTTTTGCAAGTGGACGGCTTAGTCACCCTGGTATTAACAGTTCTTGCATTCTAGGCCTTGCTATAAGCTTGATTACATAGGCAAATTTTTGCAAAATAAGCTGTTTGTTTAATCAGTGAATTTAAAGGGCAATGGTATTGCACAAGTTCCTGAATTACACTCTGACTCCACAATTATCCCTTTTTATCCTCCCCAGCTCCAGAGGAGGCAAACCCAGACCCTATGGATGCTCCCTTAGCACAGGGGTCTCCATCTGAGGAATTGTTCTCCTCTTGCTCTTCCTGTGTGTTTGAAAAATGGAAAAGTCCTTACTGTCTCAAGGCCTTAGAAAAATGTTATTTTATCCAGTGCATGTCCTGCTCTATTAGCTTTACAATACTGTTAATTTCTGGGGGGTAGTTCAGCCAGATCAGCTTTGAGAAAAATTGCCTCTGGAGCAGAGAAACTTGATAATTTTTCTTGTTGGGAGCCATAGTAATCTGATTTCAACTTTGCTTTATTTCATGGGCTGGGTAACATTAGTAAATTCATCTGGGTTTTGAGTAAACTGTTAGCATGTTTGGCATTCAGCTATCTGATTCTGTGCTTTTTAATAGTTCTGCAGCTTAGCCCACAGGGTTGCAGCAGCAGCTGAAAGCGAGCAGCAATGTAACAGGGCAGGATTTGCGGTGCTGCTCAGCCCGTGCGCAGCACAGCTGGAAAATAAAGCGAAAAGTATTGAAATTATTATGGAAACCATGAAGAGCTCTTGTGAGAACTGCAGGCTGCTGGAGCACAAGCAGCTGTGCCACATGTGAGGGTGGCAGAGAGAGGTTTTTGGGGGAATGTAGCCCTTGGAGGAGCTAATACTGACAGTTTATCAAAGGCATAAAGCGAGACAAACTGGGAAAAGTAAACAGAGCGACAGAGCCGCCTTTGTTGGGACAGGTTTGGGATACAATGGCTCGTGTTGTTGTTGCTTCCTGAGTGATCCTGCCCCATCCCTGCCAGCCAAGAGCTTTTAGTGTGCCTGATTACCCCTCCGTCATCTCGCTGCCCCTCTCCTCAGGTGGGGCACGAAATAACAGAGTCCCACCCGGAGCCGAGGCTGCTGCGCTGAAAGCTTTCCCACAAATCGCCCATTTTCTGTGTCTGTCTCACAGATGTGCCACAATTCTGGTCAGGACCAGTAAAGCAGGAGGTTCACCGGCCCCTTAAGACTCGGGTTTTGATGGTGTTTCAGTCCTGTGGATGCAAGGAGATGTTTTCTGGGATAGTTGAGTGTGCCTTGGCTCGCGAGGCCCCGGGGGGACGATTTGCTGTGCTCACTCAGCCTAGAAGGGAAGAAATAAACCTGCAACATCTGCAGAGTCGTAAACATCTTGAATTTTTTTAAAAAAAAAATTGTGTTGCTAAGTATCAGGAGTGAAGGTTTCCTTCGCTCCTGTAGGCCTCGTCTCACACAGAAATGACTGCAAAGCCTCACATGCCCCCAGAAATGTGCCTGTGGTCGTTTCCAGCCTCTGCACACACATTCTGTAATGGTATCCATTATTACAAATATTCTGTTCTCAATATAGAAAAGTCCTTAAAAAGGCATAAAAGAGCAAATTTAGATAAGGGGGAAAAGCCAGCATACATTACGTATCATTTACAGATCATCTGGAACATCTTTGCTCACTCCGGCAGGAGCTAAGAAATTTTCTTCCAAATAATTTTGCTGTTGTAAGAATTCTTTCAGGCCATAAAAACCTTGAAAAGCTGCTTGTTCCTATTCTGCCTGCAGGCAAATTACAAAACTTGTTGCTCTGAAGAGAAAGAGGACCTGACACTTTTATACTTTCATGGCTTTGGTAATGGATTGTGTGTGGGGGATGCAGGGAGGATAAAAGGAAGAGGTGCATTTCCGTATTTTCTTGTAGAGTTGAAGAGTTGAAGGCAAAAATCTAACATTCTGAGGGTCTGCACGGCAGAAAGAAAATTTAAATTTTCTTTATGTTATTAATTTATTTTCTTACAAGCTGCAAGAATTGTGGCAAATCCAAAATTCATAAAAAATCCTGTGCCAAAATGGTTTGCTAGGAGAGCAGGGAGTGCAAGGACTCAGAACCTGTAACCTTTGTTTTCTCTGTGGAAAGGTGCTTTGCTTTAGGTATTTTTTTTTTTTTTTTTAATCTATTGTCTTGAATGTTACCAGCTACTTATAATTAGAAACTCATATTTGCGCAAGCAGTAAATTGAGTACAACCAGAAAGCGCAGCTCTGGAGGGAGGACCCAGCGAGCAGCAGCACGCGCAGGATGGAGGTGGGTGATGCTCCAGAGCCCTGTTCTGTTTCCTGGCAGGGCAGGTGGAGGCTGGGAGCTGCCTGCTGCTGCTTTCCCTCCCCAAAGTGCAGCAGCGAGCTGTAAAACCCATCCACTGAAAGCCCTGGAGCTCTGCTGGGCAATCACCAAAACAAAAGGTGCAGTTTTCTTTCAGCACAGCCAGCACAACGTTCCTTTGATTAGACAGCTGAACGTCCGAGTAAATAAAGGAAGAAGATCATCACTTGCTCTTACTTTGGGAGCAATTAATAGTCCTTTGATAACAGACTATTTCCTTTTTTCCGGCTTTTGCATTGCCCTTCCTTTCCTTCTGCTGGTTAAGCACTCTCAATAGAGTTTCCACTAAAATTGTGGGCAGTTGAAGTCCTGATGGTTTTTATCTTTTCCAGGTGATTAATTTTGTTTAGTTTGGTTGGGTTTTTTTTTTCCTTTTGGTTTTGGTTTTTTCTTTTTTCTTTTTTTTTTTTTTTTTTTTTTTTTTTGTGGGACACAAAGGTTACCTTTCTAAAGCAAAAAATATGAAAGGTTTTCTCACAATATTTTTGTTTTCCTCCCAGACTAACACAATTAGGCTGAAATGTCTTGTATATCCCGGATGGAATATTCAATAATTTCATTTTGTTCCATTAAGCATTAATTTTTAATTTTTTTTACTATTAGAAAGCTCCTGTGTATCTCAGTTGATTAAGTAAAAAGGAGGGAGGGGGTGAAGGAAGAGAAAATTCCAAGTGGATACGTTTCTGGAATCAAGAATCATTCTGGAAACAACATGTTTTTTTTTTCCAATTGAATGATGGTTATTTTTTTTCCTTCAAATTGTGCTTCATATCATGCATTAGAGAATTTCATAATTGCAAGCACCATAAAATTAGATAAATTATTGTTCTCCTTATTACCGGTGATGACACTACTTTAGCAACAAAATTGATAGTTAGCAATCATGCATAATTAAATTTGTAAGTTTCACTCTGCAGCTGTGCATTTGTTTCCAGTCTTCCTGTCCCATTTAGATACCCATTCCAGGACTTTTTTTTTTTTTCCTTTGGAAATATGGGAAATTTTGTTTTCAATGTTTCAAATACCTCTAGAACTGACAAGGTTCTAATCCATTTGCCTGCAGCTTAAATTGAGTTGTGTGACTTAGACCTGGCATAAGGGCTATTTTCCTCTCATGGTAATGGTGTAGAGTTATAAGCTTTAAATTTATTTTATTGGTTCATTGTTTTCCTAACCTTTTTTATTTTTTTGTTAAGGCAGATAGCTCTGAATCTGTAATTCCATGCAGGATATATTTATAAAGTCTTTCTGTTATGTATTATTATTAGGAAGGAACCATGGAGCAGCCATACACTAACTCTCAGGTTTGTGTCTATGTTGGAACAACGTCAGAAGTGGCAGCTTGTTATTGGTGAGAGGGAAATGCAAGTAAACAAGGCTCTTCAGAGGCAAATTAAACTGTGCTCCTGCCAAAATCCTGAAATTATGCACAGCAGAGCAGCCCTTGGGCTGCAAATGGCCATTTTGTAACCATTTTTGCTCCATTTTGCTGTCTTTTTCCTGTGAATTTATGTGAATTTTTGGCCATTCTCTCAGTGAGCTGTGCTCCAGGAGTGGAATGTGGTTCCCCCACCACCCTCCTGCAGTTCTTACCTTGCCTGAAGACGTGAAGTGACAGAAGCAATCTGGTTTTCCAAATCGGTAAATATCCATACTGCAGGGGTCTGGGATCTGTCCCAGGAGCCAGCTGATGATGCTGAATTTAGCACGAAGTGTGGGGTTTTGGGCTGATAGGTGATCCAGGTGTGGCTCAAGGCCTGTGCTCAGGTTTGGAGGTGTCCCCTGCCCGCTGTTTTTGGGTGCAGGGGCCAAGCAGCCTTTTGAAAAGGTTCATGTCACGCAAGAACGTCCACATTGTTCCTCCTCCTTTGCTCATTTATATACATATTTATTTTTTTTAAATTCCTGTTTCTTAGGCTTTCTGCCTTTATGGCAAAGGGTTTTTAATGCTCCACGGGTTTATTGCCGTGGGATGACTAATGCTGGAGCAGGGCAGGGACCAGATCACCCACTTGGAGGGTGAAGCAGAAGGAGCCTCTCCTCAGTTCCCCCTGCGCCGGCGTGACGGGGCTTTGAGTCACCCTGACTCATCCCGACCTACAGCACAGGACAGGCAGAATCCCTCGTTTGTTTCTTGTTTCATTTTCTCATTCGTTCTATTCCTTCATTGCTGATCAGGCCTGGAGTTACTGGCCCCATAAAAGTAATAATTACAAACAGATTTGTTCCTTCCAAACCCTGCTGCTGCCGCCCTCACCTTGTGGCAGGGGTTTAAAGCAAAAAATCAGCACTGAATCCTTCTGTTTTGGGGGAGTGACTGCCACCCTGTCTCCTTCTTTCACTAGGACAGAACACAAGCTCTTGCTGATAGCCTTTATCAACTTTATTAGAAGCCTTTTCAAGCAGCTTGCCTTTTCCCCCCCCTTTTTTTCTTCATTTCCCCCCCCCCCCCTTTCTTCCTTCTTTTTCCCCCCCTTTTCTTTTTCTTTTTTTTCTTCTTTTTTTTTTTTTTTTTTTTATTTTGCATGTTTTTGTGTGTTGGTTTTGCTGTTTCCTGGATTAAACCCCAGCCAGCAGCTTTTAACCAAAAGCCCTGCTTCCCAAACACCATAATTCACCAGCTCATTGCAGTGACACACCGATTTTTGTCGTGTGTTTTTTAATATTTCTTCTGTGAAACAAGGCTCAATTCTTGTCTCTGTTCCTGACAGGTAACATCTGATACCTTCAGGGAATGAAATGGTTCCCTTAATCAAGTGGAAGGAACATTTTTTTTACCACTGCCACAAAAACTGGGTCTTTAAAAGGATTGAATGCTTCAGGGAAATGCTGGAGCTGAAGGCATATATTTGAATGCCTGATGATATTGAGTTACTGCTGGATGTTATAAATAGCATTTGTTTCAGCGTCCCAAGGTGTTACCCAGCAGCAGTTTTGGTGAGGAAAATTACTGTTTTCTTTTAAACACTTGAACGTTTATGAAGCAACTCACAAAGATCAGTGTGGGTGAATTAATTAATTGCAAAGTTTTAAAACTCGAAATGCTGGCAAGGAGTGGATTGTGTGTGTTAATAAGGTCCTGGGGGTGCTGCTTAATTAATATTTCTGAATTTAGGCAAACTGAGGGTTTGTCGCTACTGTGGTGTTTTGATGCTTTCCAGGAAAGACACAACCTGTAAAGATAAGGACTATTCTTGTGTTCCAAAATTCTGCGAAATAAATACAGCACCCAGAGAAAAACCTATCTTAGCAACTGAGAGGGCATGTTTCACTTGAGATATTCTTCTTCCTTATGGTGGTATCAATAAAATCACCACAAGATCTCCGCAATAATATTATATTATCTTTATATGAGTACTTTTCTCTCAATTCTCTGGGTTATTCCCCAGTTTCACATTCCAAAGTTAAGAAGAACATGCTTTCCTAGTCCATAAAAAGGGCAAGGTACACCCAAAATTTTGGTTTTATTTGGTTTTTTGTGTATTTAGCAGGAAATCAGTAGGACTTAGTCCAATCTAAGATGATTTAAAAAAACCTAATAACACTTGTACTGCTCTGGTGGATCTGTTAGAGGGTGGGCTTTCTGCACATTCACTGCATAATTTAAAATTAATAAGGCCGTGTGTAATATTTAAATTACAGCATGCAATTTGTGTACAATCAGCATGGCAGACCTCTAAATGCAGCTTGGTTTTGTGGAAGTTTGCTTCTTGCTTGCCACTCTTTATCTCACTTTTCAGCAGGCAAGAAATTTCCCTCTTCTGTTCTTCCTGGGAAGGGACTCCACAGCTCCAGCCCTCCCACTGATCAAATGTGATATCAACATCAGGGAATGTTATTCCCATCAATATTAGGAGCCTTATCAGCAGCTTGTAGTTCTGCTTTTGTCATCACTGATATCTATTTTTTTCTCCCAGTTTTTATTACTGGAAAAGTCTGCAAAAGTAGGTCACTCCTTAGTTTCACAATAAAAACTTTTTCATGAGTGTATAAGAATTTAAAGTAGCTTTGCACTTTTCTAACAATGCCTTAACATGTAAAGTGCTGAGGATTAGTGTAACAGTGGTGGTTCGTGCCAGCATTTTGTATTTTTATGCTGAAAGATGAGAAGTATGGAGTGCCTAGAAAGGTGAAGTGAAGGTGTTGACAAAACTCATGTCAGTCTGCACAGGTAATTTGATTTTCAGAGCTGCCATGTTGGTAGCACAGGACATTTTTACTTAAATACATTAAAAGAAAGGTCTGTTTTATTTCTATGCCCTCACTGGGTCTGATACTTCAGCTGATGTTAATGAGTGGAGCTGACAAGTATATTAATTAGTATCAAATGAATGCCCTAATGTGAATCTTCAAATGAATTTAAAAAAAATAAATATTGGACTAATGAGGCAAGCAGGTAACACAACTTCCAGGCCATTTTATTTTATTTTTTAATACATGGCAAATGGAGACCCCCCCCACCATGGCAGGGCCTTCAACTGAATAACTAGAATAAAACTCCATTCCAGCCCCAACCATTCCCTAATTCTGTGATAAGTTATTCACAATATCGCACACCTGGCAGCCAGTCAAAACAGATACAGGCATTAATTCCCTCCCTTTTTCTGCTGTACTGTTTTATTTCTTTGATCATCACCCTGCAGAACATTATTAAAATTGCATTTCTTCAATTTGTGTGTTCAATATCTGTGATAAAACTTGGCTTCTTAGTGGTGACTTTCCATCAGTGATGCAGCTCAGGTGCGCACGGAATTTTGGGGCAGTGCACCACATTTTGTATATTATCCCCATCTTTGGGGATAATTTAAAGGGAAAATGAAACTTAAATTTCAAGTGAGCAGTATGGTCAGTGACTGTGACTGACAACAGAAATTTCTCTGGTTTCTCATAAGAGTGGAAATACAATTAATCAGGTCACATTATGTATTATAAGGAATTATTGTGTTGCAATCTTCATTGTCTCAGGTTAATGCCATTTACTGTCTGCAGATGTTTTTGAGCATCATTTCCATCCCTCTGAGACGAAAATGTCTATTTCAGTGTGAACAAAGCCCACATCCAATATAAAAATGCTGTTTAAGGAGAAATTGCCAGTGGTGTTGGTTTTGATAGTTTGGTTTTTTTTTTATCTTTAATTTCAATTACCATTGTGCTTTTAATTTACATTTTTTGTAGCATGGAAATATTCAACCATGCTTTCTAGGGTCATGAAGCTTGTATTTAGTAGCAGCACCTCTGGGATTGGGATGAGTGACAGCCCATAAAATTCAGAGTCACTGGAGACCTCTGTGTATGATTGACATGAAAAGCATTGAATTGGTTGATTTTTAAGAGTGTTTTCAGAGGCCCAAGGCATGAGGCTATGCATTTTTAAACTGGGTTCTCTGATACACTGTGTGGAAATACTCTTATTTTCATTTTGCTTTACATCGCAATCATCTGCATCCCTTAAAATAACTAATGGAAGGGATAAAAGGGGAGTAGACTGCACATATTTCCAGGGGGAGGGGAAGGGGGGAAAAAAGAAGGGAAAGAAAGAAACTCCCTTGTGGAAGGTGCTTCTTTTTTGTTGTTTTTATTATTCTGGAGTGGGTAATTGTTTCATTACCAGAATTCTGCAACTCCTGTGCTTTGCTGGGCTGTTTTTCCTGGGAGTGCAGGAGGGTGTGACACTGAGGGGCCTCTGTCCCCCCATCAGAGGCACAGCCTTGGGGAGAAAGAGGTGCTGATGCCGTGGGATTTTCACTTTTATAATTTGGTAATTTTATGATTTTCTGATCCTGCAGTTCTTTAGTGTGTAACTCCAAACTCCACATTCAGTGTCAGCTGCTGCTGTCCCATTCTGGGCAGGCACAACAATTCCCCTCCAGGCCTGGCAACTGAGGGCACCTCACTGCCCCAGGGCCCAGAAATGGGAACAAAAGTGAGTTGGGTGGGCAAACTTGGGGTAAATGACTTCATTACCTGAGGCTGGAATTGTTAGATTAGCCCCCAATGTGCAAATGGACCAAGCTTATAAAAGTCTAAAAAACTTGTCACTGATTGCTCATTTTGGGTGTAGCCTCTGGATGGGCGTTGCCTGCCCAAAATGTACCTGAAGGCCCTTCAGTAAATATAATCAAACACTTTTTATTCCCTTAATTTTGTCTGGCCTTTGTTTTTAGGTGGCCCAAAAAGGTCTGTGTGGATGGAGAGCCTTGGCTGTCTCTGAGCACCCACCGTGCCCAAACCTTCCCCCTCCACCACTTCCTGCAGGACTTTGGGGTGATTCTTCCCTTTTTTCCCCCCAAAATGTGTTCCCACCCTGCTGTTGGTTTTCTGACTGTCACAGTGGGCAGTGAGTATCGTGGAAGATGTGCTGCTAAAATAATTTCCAGGTTGAAGAGTCATGGCCAGCTGCTTAAAAACATCAGCCCTCGTAAACAAACCCCTGCTTTATGGAGTTTGTCATCCACTGAAATGTCAACAGCAGCAATTCTCATTAGAGACCATAATGACAGAGACCTGGAAATGTGCTTTTGAGGTTTTTTTTTACTGTCATGGTTCTGTTTTGGTCAGTCTGGATTTGTTGCAGATGCTAAACGTTTGAAAATAAATAAATGCCATGTATTGTCTCACCTGGCCATGTGAAATCTGAGCTGCAGGACACTGCAAAGCTGGCTGTTCATGAAGCCTCTGCCTTAAAATTCTGTGAGAATATCCCCCTTTATCCATGGGTGTCTTCAGAAATGCAGTGTTCGTTCTAAATACTAACATGACAGCAGCTGAATAAGTAACACATCCGTATTACAGAGCGTGTCAGCAGTGGAATTAGTGGGAAAACAGCAACATTTATTTATGTTTGACTCTTCAGAGCTGATATTTGTGAAGGGGGCTGGTGCATTTTGACCCAGCACTGAATTTTCCTCTCTTGGTTGACAAAACCCACTGCCACTGCTGGTCAGGACAGCACAACCCCAACAAAACTGGGACTTGAATTGAGGCGCAGACCACAGCACAGGCAAGAGGAGGATGAAGGAAGTCACACTGCCCTTTATTAACTGTCTTTGTTCATTTCAAGTCACTGCACATCTCGAAAAGTTGAGTGGTAGTGTAAGGGAAGAATTTCATCATGTGCAGGAAAGGCTGTTTTGGATTTTGATGGTTTTTTTTTTTTTGCTTCATGTATTACAGAAATTTATGCCTTTTGGAATTTGAAATGGTTTATGATCTATCCTGCCAAGTTACTTTACAGAAAGATACCATCCTAATTACAGTGTAGATATCTCAATTATTTATGTTTTGCACTTAAAAAATCCACCATCTGTTACCTCGATATTAATGATACTTTCCTAATAGGTGTAAGCAAATTATAAAATCTGTTCCTACAGGTGTTGTGCTTATAAGAAAACAAAATGCAAGAAAATGCATTGTTCCTTTATGCAGGAAACTCAGAGTTTTGTGTAGTTGCTGTTCAGTAAAAGTGCTAT
The DNA here is from genome assembly GCF_028551555.1 of Melozone crissalis. Classification (NCBI taxonomy): domain Eukaryota; kingdom Metazoa; phylum Chordata; class Aves; order Passeriformes; family Passerellidae; genus Melozone; species Melozone crissalis. Next base: position 370,410 of record NW_026535783.1, read on the forward strand.
AATAAATTTGTGAGGGGAAAAAGCAGAATTGAGGTGAGAATATCAACTTCTGTGGCTACCACATACTCATCTTCCACTTTGGTGAAGTCTTGCTTTCCTGGCCACAGAAATGTTGCAGCTAAATCTAGTTTGTTTGATATGAAAATGAAACAAGTGGAAGAGCCAGAGGTGGGAGAAATATTAAAGCTGCATTTACATGTCCATGGCAAAGTATTTATAACAAAAGATAAATTCACCCCCAAACAGACACCCCATCAATCTTCCTGTATTCCATGCAGTTTCCCATTTTCACATCCCAATATCCCTGCAGTCCTGTGGGGAAAATTCAGCTTACTGTGGCACCCCAGTAAACTCCAGCTCCATAAAAACACCTCCAGTTCAAGGCATTCCTCTTTCAAATGTGTTCCATGTCATTTCAGCTGTTGCCAAAGGGGAAAAAAAAAAGTGAATTAGACCTGCCTGAAGGTGTGCTGAGAATGGTTATGTGGCAAAAATTTTGGGGTTTTTTTTTGGTTTGATTGGTTTAGCTTGTTATTCTTCTTGTTTGTTTTTATTGTTTTCATCACTTAGCTAACAAAAAGAAGTTGTTGAAGAGGAGTTTGCAGGTTGCATCGTGCACCAAAATCCATTTTGCTGTGAAATTCTGAAATCACTGTCAAGCCCAAAGACAAGCAAACAATTTTGCACAGGTTTTACTGCATTAATACAATCCAGCTGATACACAAACATGAAAATATATTTGCTCTTCAAACCATGGCATAAAAAATAGCAATTTTCAAGACTCTCACCAATTGCGAAACATGATGATGCTCCTGCATGTATTATTTCAATTTGTCTGTAGAGGGAAAATGAGAAAATTTAAGCAATTTTGAAATAATATTAAATCAGAGTGGTGTAAGTCTTTTGTTTGCAGTGCAGGGAACTACATATAAATGTCTCAGCTTTTTGCAGTTTATGCTGAATATTCCTGCTGCTCCCTTGTTGCTTTCAGGTTTAGCATGGATAAACCTTGCTGTGTGCAGTCTTGACAGGCCTAAATAAAATAATGTTCAATATCAGGTAAATATCAGGTAAAATAATGTTCAATATCACGTGATTCCGCCAGTATAAAAGTTTTTTTTTTTTTGCCCCAGCACTGTGCACCCCATTCATTTTAGGGCATGGGGGAAGGACACCAGTGACCTTAAATAAATAATAAATCAATTACTTCAATCAGGATGAAATTAAGATGTTAGTGCTTCCTATTTGCATGGAAATTACTCAGCCATGAAGGCCACAACATTAATGAGATACGAGACTGTGACTAATGGTGCCACTGGAATTTATTGTGCTTCCCTTTGTCCGAACTCTCTGATTTTATCCTCATTCTTGTTCTGCAGTGCCTGGAGCAGGGTCAGAGACAACCTGCTCGCACCTGCTCATGGTTCAGATCCCAGCCCACAAATGAGCTATCACTTCTCATTTCTTTAATTTGTCATTCTCATTGATCATTTATTATTTATTTTATCAACTATCATTTTTCACTTATCAAAACCTTTGCTATTACTGAACTGCCTCATGAGTGCAGGAAATAAAGGGATTTCTTCCTCATTGCTTTTCTGCAGTAACTTCTTGTTTTCACATCATCTGAGGAAGATACACAATCACATCTGGTATCAACCATGTAGGGTTCAAAAGGGACAAAAACCATCAAGCAAAAAGGTATTGAAATGTCTTACTTGGACTATTTTTTTCCAATTTATCATTATATTTTATTATCTTTGCTCCTGTATAATCTGATTTTGGAGGGACAAATATGAGTTTTAAAATAGTCAGTGGATGAGGCTGCTCCACAGTCTCGCCATCAGTATCTTTTATTTGATTTCAAAAAATGCATTTAAAAAAAATTTTACATTTAAAATTGTTTTTAAAAACACGTTTACATTTTACACTTTTAACAAATTCTTTAGCACTGGCTGTGAGATCCTCAGAGATTGGTTCTTGAGTGTTTGGCTGGGCAGGATCCCCCGGGTTGGTACAAATAAAGTCCCAGTTCCAACCTCCCTTGCTGAAGTGTTTCTGAGAAATCCTTTGTGACACAGGAGGCAGAAATCAGAGGCACAGCCCAGGAGAAATGAGATTTTTTTAATAACTTGTGGGGAGTTCCTTTGCAAAGATGGCAGAATGAGATGGTTGGATTGCCCCTGGAGCTGCCTTAGGAGAGATCAATATGTGAGCACCGTTCCCACGACGACTGCAAGGGCAAGTCTTGTAATTAATAATAAAGAAATATTGATTTTTGTGATGGTGGTGGTGGTGGTTTCAAACCACAGCTCTCAGGCTGCCCTGTAGGAATAAAGCACTGCAGTGTTTGGTGAGAAAGTCCAGTGTTGATTCAGTTTGATAAAATATTTTTCTTTATCTTTGGGAAGCCTTGCTGCATGGATGGCATGAATGCAAGTTTGGTATTTGCAACACGTCGAGGGTCCCAGCAGACACAGTTCTTTTTTTGTTACAGAAACTATATTATTCTCCCTCTGTCTCCTTTGGTGTTGGACAATGTATGTGAGCAGAGAACTGCGCACAGAGGCAGAGGAGTGCAATTCTGTGTTTTTCTGAGCTGCTGAATAGGTATCATTGTATGAGTGTGTCTTGAGGGGGGAAAAAACAACACTGCAAAAACTTCGTGGAGCTTTTTTTTTAGGGTTTTTTTTTGGGTTTTTTTCCGGTGTGCAGGCTCCTTCTCACAGCTGCAGAGAGAAATAAATGTCTTGTGGCCTTTCCATCCCTTCCTCTGGCTCTGTGCTTTTCCTATCGACTGGCCCATAAATATTTGGCTACATAAAACTCTTCAGATTTCCAGTTTGAGCTTCAGATTTCTCCTTTCGCAAGGACAGATGAAATCCCCTGTGACGGGTGCTGAGGTTGGATGGGATGGCCGCAATAACAAATATCTCACTTCTTGCTGAATTCATCCTGAGAGACACCTCCCTCATGAGCTGGGAAGAAATCCACGCGTATTCCATGGTCACGTTGGTTCCTTTGCCATTTGAAATGTTCATTTGGGATATTTCACAACGAAATTGAAATAGGTTTCTCTTGTTGTAGGTAGACGGAGGAGGTAGTGATACAAGGAATTACAATTTCCCATTAACAAACAAACAAACCCCAAAAAAACAAACAAAACAAAACAAAAAAATCCAAAAAAAACCTCAAAAACCCCCAGAAAGATCTCCTGTAATGCATGTGAAGAGATGCTGGCATGTGTGGTCTGGAATTGTGATTACCTGGATTAATGAGTTTGGGGTTTGAAAACAGAACAAACTTAGCCAAAACCACACCAAACTGCACTGGTGTTTTTAAACTATATAATCTGAGTTGTGGAGACTGATGAAAAAAATCTCCTTGTGTGACAGCAAAGATTAGCATGAAAATCACAGATCTGTTTTTATCATCACATTGCAGGATAATATTGGTTTCATCTTAGGGATATTTAGCCCTGTACTTTGGTTCTTGCAGGGAATATTGTTACAGTTTGGGTTTTTTTCTTTTTTTTTCAAGAAAAACCATAACTTGGTTATGGGTGGATGTTTAAGTGTTATGCAAAATGGCTTTAAACTTTTCCTGCAATTAAAGCCTAATCCAAAACACTGAGGCACATTATTAATTTTATGCTTAACTGGAGCATTTTTTTCAACAGGCCTATTCATCTACTTAAAACTAAGCACATGCTTAAGTGCATTGTTGAACTGGGGCCAGAGTTGTTATGCTGAAGCAAAAGAGAGAAAAAAAGGATAAAAAATAAAGCAACAAACCACACACACACACAAAAATTACGCCTAACAGATAATATTCACTTAAACCATCTCACAGACAATTTTTGTTTTTTTTTTTTTTTTGCCTATGAAGTTCAGCCACGTGGGATAAAATTGCTGATTTTAGGGCTTTTTTGTTGTTGTTGTGGACAGGTGGTGACACCAGCAGCAGCAAGAGCACCATGGTGGTAAAATTATTAATGGAATTCCTCTCTGGTTTGGGTTGGGAAGGACCTTAAAGCTCATCCCATTCCACCTGCCACCTTTCCACTGCCCCGGGTCGCTTTTAGTCAAGAGCTGTAAATGAATTCATTAATGGGAATTATTTTTGGGTGGCAGTAGTGGGTGTGTGTTTAAAGTCCAGTGGTGATGCATGGTGCTGTGAGAGTCAAGTGCATTCCATCTTTTCTTCGGCGATTCTGAGAGTTTTAGCGTGGAGGAAAGAAACAAACACAACAAAAATGTGATGGTCGACCCTCACCCACGGGCCAATCTGCTGCTCTTTGTGAGACTGAATTCTGGCCTACTTGAGTTCAGTCTTTCAGCCTTTCTTTTGGTATAATTAAAATAAATTATTTATTTAGAAACAGAAGGAAATTTAAGTGCTTTTTAAAATTAATTTTAGACACAGAAGAGTTCTGTGTCTAAAAAAACTGCTGAGCACGAGGGCTGTGCTCCCCAGTGGACGTGTCCAGCCTGGCCCTGGTGGTGACAGACGCAGAATAAAACGTTGATCACCGATATTTGTGGGAGCTGAGTGCAGCCCTGAGCAGAGTCTGGCTCGGGAGGAGCAGGATTCCTGCAGGAAACACTGAAAATCAAACCTTTTATTGTAATAGAAGCGCAGTCTGGGAAAGGAGGGCCACCCCAAGCAAACAGATGTTCCTTTTTTGGTTTTTACTTTTCCTTCTGTGTTCTCTCCCCTCTTTGTCCCTGGGTTGAGCAGGACACCCACAGTGGTCCCCAGCACTGCTTCGGGGTCCCCCAGCTTTAAAGGGAAGGAGGTGTTGAAGCGGTTTGGAACATCAGGGAGCCTGGGCAAGAGGAGGAAGAGGCTGTTGTGTTGTAAACAGTGCGGTTGCTATGGAAACTGGTGATTCACAGAAAAATGGAGGGAGGGCAGGGAAGAAAATAGAATTATTATTATTTTTTTTTTCCTTTCCTTAATATTTAAATCACATCTGTGATTACTGACCATGCTTCCTGTATTTCTTTGAGAAACGTGGTGGACAAATATAATTGTTTTGGGAGTGCCAGGAGTCCCTGTGTGTTGTTGCATGCCTTGTCTGCGAGGCAGGGATGCTTGTGCTCAACAATTATCTACTGAAAACAGTTGACCTCATGCTCGTGTATCCTGAGCTATTCTGCAGATTGCCACGGCTCTCATACAGAGCAATGTATGCTGTCTAATGATTTGTTAACTTTTCACTTCTTGGCCCAGGTTTGGCTGTAAAACCACAGTCCTGCTAATTACAAAGAATCCATGTCTGTGTTTTCTTTACTTGGCTGTGTAGGGGAGAAAAAAAAAATTAAATGTTAGGGAGAGGAGTTAGGGTTTTTCAAATTTTTTTTTTTCGTATTCATATAAAATGTTAAGTGACCTGTGGCAATTTCCAAAGTATTTCAGTGTGTTCTCTGATGTTTAAATTAAACTTTACATCATTTGTTATAGTGACACCTGCTGCCCTTGTAATGGTTAAGTGTATGTGAGTACACAGAACCCACTTTTCAAAAAAATTTATAACTCCACTGTAAAGATTTTATTCTGTGCTGAAACTTGGCACACAGGCTTTTTGACTAGGAACAAATTATTCTTTTAAAAAAATGTGTTGGGGAGAAGTTGGTTATTCACAAGAGCTTACTGTGCAGTAAAAGCAAGCTGATTTTGCTGACACATTTATCTGTTTGTGCCTCTGTAACTTGGAATATGAGGTTGAAATAGTGCATTTGTCCAGTTTTTCTGTCTTTAAATCTCAATTCAGGCTACTGCTTAGGTCCCTGGTGGAAACAGACCTGATTTTTTTTTCCCCTTAGTTTTCTTCTTAATATTTCTTTCTGTCGCAGACAATTTGATTAAAGATTGCTCAGCAAGGGGCCCAGATGGTTTTCAGCCAGAGAAGAGGCATTCCTGGATGAAATCCTGGAAAATTCCTATAAGGCTGTCCCAGTTTCTAGGTCTTTCAAACCTGCTGCTTGTGGAAACAGCAACAGGTGATGTTCTTTCATGTTAAGGCCGGATTTTTAATTTTTTTTTTTTTTTAATAAATATTTCCCCCAGTGCTGAAACACCTGGGAAGGTAATCACTGATGATAGGAACGTTTGTTTTATGTGGCCTTTTCACCTTTCTAAAATGGCTGCTTGCTGGAGTCACCTCCAACGCGTCTCTGACAAAAATCCCTTGCACACCAGCCTCGTTGTCTTTCTGGTTGTGTTTTACTGGGAATAGCAATGGGAATAACAACCGCTTTTTTTGTTTGGGTAATCATGTGAGTACAGGAAACATTTCTTTCCAAAGCAGCACTCTATTAGTTTATCTACACAGTGCCAGGAAACAAAACCTGAAGCAAACGCATGGAGGGTAATAGTCTACGACAAGCATTGTATCAGTGTGTAGAAAATGGAGCAAATTGAATTTGTGCAATCGAGGCAATAGAGTGGAACTACAACAGAGCACACTGCACTCCTGAAGTTGGCCGCCTGCACCCAGTAAAATGTGCACTTTACATTTTGTGGGTTCACCTAAGTTTCCCTTGTTTCTGTGAAGGAAATCAGGAATTCTGTCTTGAATTGTTGCCTTTGCGTCCTGCTGCCGAGGAGCTTGGCGTTAAAAACCAGAGATAAAACAGCAATAGTGACAGAGGTGATGCAAACCCTCCCGGTGCTCCAGCTGCCCCTCAGAGGGGAGAAATGCCCAAGGGAATCCCAAGGGAATCCGTGCTGAGATCACCTGCAGGCTGGGTGTGAGGGTGCCCTGGGCCCTGCGGCTGCATCCCCGCGATGATCCCTGGGCAAGGATTGTCCCAGGGCTTCTCTCAGAGCTGCTCCTCGTCCCTGAGCATGGCTGGCATCAGTCTGCAGCCCTGTCCCCGTGGTGACTCAGTAACCAGCAGCAGCACCAGCACTGGTGACTGTTTATCCAGAGTCTAGACATTTTATACGAGGTTAAGGGCTCTGTTCTCTGTTTTATAAGGGAGGCAAACACAACTTTTTTTTTCTTCTTTTTTTTTTTTTTTTTTTTCTTCCTGGTCTTGTGGTAGCATGACGGGTGCTTTGGCTGTGTGCTGTGCTGCCCAGACCATCTCCAAAGTCAACAACCTGCTGGCTTTTTGGTTTGGGAAACCTGCAGAGTGTGCCCTCCTCCACCTGTGGAAGGGGAGAGTGGGAACTCACCTTGCACCAGGAGCTCATCATCACCTCTCGGAGCTCGGCAAATGCCATGCAGAAGCATCGGGTGCTTGGATGGAATGGCTTTTTTAAGGTCTTTAGGGGATCAATCTTCTGCTTTGGTGTGATGTTTGTAGAGGGACTCTAGTTCAGACAAAGAGGGAATATGGGGAAATGCCCTGTACTGAACAGGCTTGTTGGAAAACAGGACAGGTGGGAGTGAAGATCTCCCATCCCCACTGCTCTGGGGCAATGCTTGCAGAGAATTTGTCACAGAATTTCCTGAGTCCAGGTTGGTACATTTGAAAAAAACAAACTGGGTTAAGTGGTAGGTGAATCCTGGTAGATGCTGATTGTGCTGATCACAACGAAAAACAAACAAGTAAACGCAGAGATTTAGCTTCCATATCTCTGCATAGCTCCTCAGAGTTCTGAGGAGTTCTGCAGTGAGTGATTTATTGGACCAGATCCAAGAATGCCGCCTTTTGGAAGAATAAACCTTGGCAACCCATTTAATGCCTGCTTTAACCAATTATCCGGGTTGGTTTCCTTCCTTTGTGTGCCCCGTGCTCATCGTCCCCTCGGGCTGGTGCTCTGGGACAGAAACCCAAGGTTTCAAAGTGTGCACAAACGTGTCCCACTCCTGTGTGGGACGGAGCGTTGGGAGTGGCACCCGGCAGAGTCAAATGTAGGAAATAAGGGCTTTTGTGTTAGTTTTGTTTTCCTGAGTGATTAATAGCCAAGCTGCCTGAGCTCACCAAACTTCGTTTCATTCAGTATTGAACAATCCCCCTGCACCAGGGCTTGCTGGGCAGCCAATAACTCAGCGAGACGGTTTTTATACAGCAAAAAATGGGTGTAAAATACACAGGCAAAGCTGCAAAATGTTCTGAGTTTCTGTTTACATTCAATTCATAAACAGCAGAGGGGCTCGGGCCGTGTTTTGTGTGTGCAGCACCCACATTGCAGGGCCCAGCTCTTGTGTGTACACAGCCCACACATAAATATTTCCCATTATTGCATCCAGTCAGCAGGGCTTTGTCGGAAATCAAGTGCCCATGACCGAGGGCCGTGCACAGAGTGTGTTGATGTGAAGTTTATGTGACAACAGGAATGGGCCACATTTCCCCATCACAGATAAGGACACTTAATATTTATACAGCTCTTTCCACTTTGAAAGCGTTTTGGAAACATTAATTAGCACCGGGGAATTATTATAGGTTATTATCGAGGGAAAAATAATCCGAGCCACGGATTCCTGAGGGTGAGGGGAACCTTGGAAAGCAGCAACGCCAAAAGGGACTTAGAAAAAGTAGTAACTGACAGCAAATTGGGCATGAATTTGGAATGCTGATTTGACAGCAGTGAGGACCAATCCAATTTCAGCCCAATCAGCAGAGGTCTCCTGTCACTGGGGATGCTGAGGCCTCGTTGGCAGGGAGGCACTGACAGCTTCAGGGACGGAGGGAACAACTCACTGCATGCACAGGAAAGGAATTTGGAGCCCGGATTTATGAGGGATGGGTTTAGGTTAAACACATACAGGCTGGCTGCAGGACAACAAAGGGAAACATTTGATAAGGCTTGAAGAGTATCAGCGCGGAGCACAGGATGTAATATGAGAAACGGGATTAGGGAAGATGACTTGAAATGAGAAAGAGCTTTTGGGCAGTATATTAAGGAATTGTCAGTTATATTTATTGGCTTGCAAAATAGTGTTTCCAGAGGAAAAAATGAAGCAGCATCTCTGGCTGAATTTAACAGTGTGCTGCAGAAATGCTAATAATGAGGAGGAGTTCTGGGGAAAATAGATCAGTTTGAGAAACTCCACAGAGCTTGTTTCTCTTCACAGTCCTTTATAAGGTAAATAAAGACCCCTCATCTAATTCTGTGCTCTGGAAAACCAGTGTGAAATGGAGAAATTAATTATTTTGTGCATGCAGGAATGCCAGTGCAACCCTAGATCTGTGTACAGATAGACGTGCACTGAATTCTGGCAAATTGCTCTTTGTTGTCAGGGCATCCTGACTCCTTGTTGAGCACCTTGTTTTCTCAGGAGTTATTTCTATGGATGAAAGGCATGTTTTCCACTGGCATCACCTCATTTTCCCCGTGCCTCTTGCAATCAGGCTTTTATGTCCTGAGATGAGCTGAGCGTGCTGCAAGGTGGGATTTCATTAAGGATGCCAAGGCAACCAGTATCAAAGGGATGCTTATTTTGCTGAGGGATGTCCCCAGCCACACTGAGGAGCAGTTTCAGCTGGAGTGACCTGCTGTGATGGGAGAGCTCATCCTTGGGCTGTGGAGAGGAGCCCTGCAGCGTTCCCAGTGCAGAGCTCCTGTGCAGGGAGGGTTTGTGCCGCAGGAATTCTCCACTTGCAGCCACAGCATCTCTGCAGGACAGCACATTTTGCAAAGCAGGCTGCTTGTTTCTTTGAATCTGAGCGTTCTGTTTAATCGATTATTCAGATTTTTAGCCATATCTGAGGCAGCGACCTGCTGTGGGGTTCAGATTTCCAGCTCCTGGGCGTTTTATAAGAGGATTTGGGCTGTGCAGCATCTCTGGGCTGGGCAGGCTGCACAAGGGAACGCTGCCAGGGATGCCATCAGTGCACCCCAACATCTGCAGGGGCTGCCAGAGCACGGGCCGGGCTCTGCTCGGTGCTGCCGGTGCCAGCAGCAGCAGCAGCGGCCATCAAAGAAAGGGCAGCAGGAGGGAGAACTGGTGTGCATGGAGGGACAGCAGAGCCCTGGAACAGCTGCCCAGGGAGGGCCTGGAGTGTCCCTGTGTGGAGACATCCATCCTGTGGGATGCACCAGATCATCCCCAGACACCCCTTCCAACCCCAAACATTCCATGGTTTGCAGCTCTTTATGGTGTTGCACCCACTGCTTTTACCTCTTTGAACCTCTACGGGTTCCTGCTACCAGGAGTGTTTCTTTCAGCAGGATTGTGATAGTCAAGTCAGGACTAGCAGAATGAGATTCCATCCAAAGTAATTTCTTTTTTATTTTTTCTTCGCTGCACAAGATCCTGCTTTGCAGAATTACTGGGAAAAAGTCTTGACTTGAAGCGAGTGCTGTAATAAAAGGCTCAGAAGTTGGAGACCTGTTAGTGTGAGGGACCCCACTGACAACACACAAGTGTAATAAAGTAAATAAATGAGAAGAAAAAGAGGAAAAAATTTCGTCTTTCCATGACAGAAAAGAACAGGGGGGAAAAAACCCAAAACAACAAAACAAAGAAACATAGAAGCCAAAGGGAAAAAGTCCAGCTGGGTTGCTATTCTGTTTTGGTTTCCTCAGAACAGGTATTTTTCCATCCCTCCCCCCAGGAACAGGAGCATTGCTTGGAGAGATGCTGAGGGCCCAGCCTTGTCACAATCACCAGGGGAAGCTGCTCTGCAGCCATGGCTTGGTCTTGCCTGAGCTCCCTCTGAGACTCAGCTTGGCTGGAAGCGCCCAGAGATTCTTTCCTTTCTCAAGTGCCTTCTATGAAAGAGAAACAAAAAAAAAAAAAAAAAGCCGTGTCTGATGGCAGCAGCAAAATTCCATAAATTCATCCATTCCAGCATCACTCCTGCCAAGCCTTTCCTGCTTCCAGGGCCTTCAACAATGCACCCACGGGATGCGGGGTGGAAAGCAGCAGCGAGAACCGAGCGCTGCTCGCAGGGTCCTCGTGCAGCCCCTTGGCTGATTTACTGCCCTCACCCTTCCCTCCTGCAGCCAAACTGAGCCGTCATCTCCCCAGCCAGGGGGGTTCTCCCCGTGTGAGATGCTGTTCCTCCCCTAACGCCTCGTGGCTGAATGCACAAGGGATGTAATGGTGGGTTTGACGTGGAAGTGAATTCCTCGCAGTGGTTTGACAACCCCTCGCAGACCCTGCAGCGGCTTTCGTTCGTTTAATTGTAAAATCCCATTACAAATACTTTTCATTGTCTAGGAAAATATATGTTCTGTGGTTGATTGCCAGAGTTTAAGGCTTTGGGGACAGGAATTAAATTTTCAGAACTTTTCCTAATTTTTTTTTTTTTTCCTAATGCCCTAAAGAAAATGCGTTGTCTTATTACTTGGCTAATTTCCCTGAAATGTGGAATTGTGGAATGAGGTCTTGTTTAAACAGCTTCAGACTGTGCATTGTGTTAATGCAGAAGATTTTAGGAGGAATAAACTCTGTTCCAGTAAAAACACAGCAATAAAATTTGCAACCCACGACTCCCCTTTGATCACTTGCATTCTTTGGGATTTGATTCCCAGCATTGCAGATTGGGTCAGTAGTTGACAGTTCATTGTGCTGCCATATAATTCATGGAGTTTTGGTTGGATTTTTTCTTTTTTTTTTTTTTGGGTTTTTTTTGGGTTTTTTTTGGTGTTGTTTTTTTGTTTTTTTGTTTTTTTTTTTTGGCAAAACCACAGCAGAGGCAGGACTGCCTCCTGGCCAGGGTGAAAGGACTGATTAGGCAACAGGAACTTGGATCCCTGAGCTGCTTCTTCACGCTGGGCTCTCACTCTCTTGGCAGGGCCTGGGCTTTGTAATCCTGGCTCAGCTGTCTGAGCAGGGCTGGGATGTGGAAAGCAGCATCAAAGGGGACGACACTGGGGCGAGGCAGGAATTGGGCAAAAAAAACCCAAATCAGGCTTTTATTTCTTATTTTGAAGTGAGAAATGAAACCATGACGATGCCTTAATGGAAAATTAACCAATCCAAGCAAGCTACGAGGGCAATCTGTCTTTATTTCAGTGATAATTCCCTCAATTAAAAACAGGCATTGATTACCATGCCATCAATGCAATGAGACTCTGTGGGCTGCTCTGAGGAAATAGTTATTAGAATAGTTGTTAGAATATGGGTTGGTTTTTGGGTTTGTTTGGTGTTTTTATCTTCTTTGGGTTTTTGGAGATTTTTCATTTTGTTTTGAGGGTTTTTTTTGCTTTGTTTTTAGGGGTTTTTTTGTTTTTCTTTTTTGTTGCTGTTTTTGGGTTTTTCTTTCTTTTTGTTGTTTTTTTGTTTTGTTTTTTGTTTGGGTTTTTATTTGTTTGTTTATTTGTTTGTTTTTGGGGCGGTTGGGTTTTTTGGGGGGGAGAGATGTTGGTTTTTTGGTTTGGTTTTTTTTTTTTTTTGGTGGGGGAAATCTGCCACAGTCTCATTAAAGTATTATTCCACAGAGCTGTAGACAAAGAAATAGCTCATGGTTCAGATCAAATCTGGTAAATCCCAACGTGGAATTACTCATCATTAGCTGTGTTAGCGAGTGCTCGTTTTCCAAAATCAATTCTGTCATTTTGGATTATTTTCTGTGCACTGTGTGTCACAAGTGTTTATCTGGACAGAAGGCAAGATACACTCCTCTCTGTTCTAAAATTAACTGTTTGAGTTGGAAAATAGCATGTAAGCATGAATTGCTATGATAAATGTATGTGAAGTTATTTTTCCATGTCTTTTGTGGAGGGAACTGTAGACTTGTTGGAAATTTCCATTAAACTTGAAGCCATGGCTGTCCAGATCAGAGGAATTAATATTCATTAAATACCACTTTGACACCCAAGCATAGAGAGAAAGGCATGTTGGATCATTTGGTTTTAAAGGATTCTTTTAGTGGGTTTCTGTCAGAAGTTCAGAAATTCAGGCCTAAACGATCAATGAACAGAAACAATTAAGGAAAGGATTGTCTGGGAAAATGCTCTTTTTCACCTTGCTGTTACTGGTTTAATATTTACCCCTGGACCATTTTTAGTGTATTCACCCAGAAACAGGAGTTCAGCTGAGGGGCAGAAACTGGAAAAGCTGGAAATTCACACTGTCCTGTCCCAGGACTCTTCTGTTCCCCTCGCTGGCAAAACCTCTTCAAAAACAAATTTAAATTGATGCTGAATACTTAACCTTCATACTTAATGCTTAATTTAAATTGGTGCTTGCTATTTTGCCTGGCAAGCATACAAACTAAATGCCTGTCTTTCTACCAAGTGTTAGACAGACCCCAAAACCCAGCTGTGTATCTGGTGTGTCTTAAAAAGGGAAATATAAATACGTTTTCCTGTGCTGGGGAGGACACCTTTAAAAACTCATGTGCAAAGGGGAATGTAATCTGAATTTCAGGTGGGGTATGTTGCAATATATTATTATATGAATAGAATAGAATTAATATAATATAATGTAATATAATATAATGTAATATAATATAATATAATATAATATATATAGAGGTATATATGAATTTCAGGTGGAGTGTGTTGCAATATATTAATATATATAATAATATATATTATATCATATATATATAATAATATATGTTAATGTATATGAATTTCAGGTGGAGTGTGTTGCAATATATTAATTTATATAATAATATATATATAATAATATATATTACATATAATATACATAATAATGTATATTAATATATATGAATTTCAGGTGGAGTGTGTTGCAATATATTAATATATGAATATTCACAAATATATGAATATTCATTAATATTGGATGCAAGGCTTATGCTGGACGTACCATTCCATTCTGCAAGCCTTTCATTTTTCCTCTCCCTTCCCAAAAGCGTGTGATGGAAGCTGGAGGGAGCCCCAGTGGCTCCCTGGCCTTGTGTGTGGTTTTCCCTGTGGAACAGTCACATCTAAGGCAGAGCAGAGCAGCGCTGGTGGCAGGAACATTGCACAACAAATTTCAGGAAGGGCAGCGGGGGTTGCTAAAGCGTTTTATCTGCTGGGAGTAGGAAAAATGCTGTGTGGGGATGAGTGCAATTAGGTCATTGCTTTGTGTGCCCAAAGCCCCAGTTTCTCAATGTTTCTTAGAATTCACGAGGATGTATGTTTAAATGCCTTTGATTTGGCGGAGGAGCACAGCCAGGCAATCCCCCTGCGGCCTGTACATAATTGTGTGTATATATTTATGTACAGAGCTTCACAGACAGAGATTATTCCAAGAACACCTCCTCAACAGCCTCCAGTTCCAGATAAAATCAGATTTCCAGGCTCTGGAGCACCTTTGGTGCTGCACAACTCCCTGAATATCTGTCATTTAAGGGACAAGCTCAGGGGGTCTATGGGCCACGGTTATTTCCTTGGGTTTCTGGTGGAGGTGGGATAATCTGGCCTTGCAAAACAGCCGTGAGCACGTCATGCTTTATTTCTTTGTGCTTTTTGCAGTAACAGCAGCCTCGCCAGCACTCTCCGCGTGGTTTCTCTTGGTGGTGGTGGCACCCCTGGCACAGCAGGTGAGGGGTGAGGAGCCCACCTGTGATGTCCTTGCCCTCCTCAGGTGAGGACTGGGGCAGCTTTGGTATCCAGCCAGGATCATCCCACAGCATTCTTACTTCCACGCTGAATTCTTTCCTTTTCCTTTCCTTTTTCCCCACTCTTCGTTCCCCGTTGCACAAAGGAGCGCTTGTGAGCACGCCAGCTCAGCAGCCCCTGGAGCTCACTTCTCCATTCAGGGCGCTCACCTTTGGCAAGGGCAAGCAATGCATCGCCCACTGGGGGTTCTGCAGGAGTGGGGCGTGCTTAACTCCTCAAAAAACCCATTCCTGCCCCAAAAGCTGCCTGTGCTGCCCCTGGCAGGGCTCCAGCGTGGGAGCTGCTGTGCTGCTGCTCCTGCCAGTGCCAGAAATTGGGGTTTGCCACCAAGGCAGTGAGGGTGGCACAATAAATGAGAGGTGCACCACTCGTTCAGTGGGAGATTGGGTGTTTTTGGCACTGTTTTGGGACGGGCAGCTCAGTCACACCCTGACCAAGGCCAGGGAACTTTGTGAGGTGTGCTGTGACCCCTTCACCCTGCCAGCAACAGCCTCTCCAGAAATGGGATTTTTGTCCACATTTGGATTGCTTTGCAAGGTCCCCAGGAGTCTCAAATCTTCCTCTCCTACACCCAGCTTTGTAAAACTTAAATTTTTGATCGTTCTGCAGGTATTAATTTAATTAATTCATTTAATCACCATTGGGGCATTTTCAGCAGCACAGTGGCCCCTCAGCTTGGAGCTGTGTGGAGAACAGTCAGCCCTGGTGAGGCAGGACAGTGTCTGTGAGGGAATTTGAGTCATCTGGCCTTCTGCTTTGAGGAGAAGTGTCTTCAGGTTCATTATTCCCTTCATTGATTTAATTCCAGCTGCTCGCCTCGTATCGATCTGCACTGGCCATCAGAGACAGTTTCACTGGAGTTTTTGTCTTTTCAGGCAAATGCTGGAAGGAAAAAAACCCACTCCTTTGAATTAAGCATCATCTGCTGGGAATGTTTTCTAGGAATGTCTGTTTTTATCACCCTCCTGTTGCCTAATTTGTGATTTCTGACACGTAATGGATGCACAGAAGTGCTAAAGATGAA
Organism: Melozone crissalis; assembly: GCF_028551555.1. Classification (NCBI taxonomy): domain Eukaryota; kingdom Metazoa; phylum Chordata; class Aves; order Passeriformes; family Passerellidae; genus Melozone; species Melozone crissalis. Next base: position 385,918 of record NW_026535783.1, read on the forward strand.
TGACTCTATGTGATAGAGCAGCAACTTCCCTTGCCCTGCCCCTGAGGCTTCATTCCTTTTTTTTGGGGGGTTTTTTTTTTTTTGATCCAAACTTCAAAAGGATTGTCCTGGATGTTTATGCTATCCCATTTTTCATCCCCGCTGCGCTGTTTTCATCCCCTCTCATTTTTGAAAGCAGCAATAGAGAAATCTTACAGGGGGCGTTTCCCTTTCTTGATTTTCTGCTGCTTAAAGCCTTGGGGAGAAAGAGCTGTGTGGTTTTCATAAGCCCCCAGTCCACTTCCAAACCTCCTGAACCTGCTGATTTTTGTAATGCTGGGATCAGGTCTGGGATGCTCAGAGGAAGAGAAGCGCCTCACTGCATCAGTTCTGCCTGGGAGCACGAGCACTGCTTGCTGCTCTGGTTTTGTACAGCTTTAGCAAGCAAATAACAGGGTTTTTCACCTTTTTATCTTTTCTCCTGCCTGTTGAGCTGTTGCTGTTGTGAAGAGTCAGTTAAAGGCACCTGATCATTACAATGTTGAGAGGGAAGGGCAGGAGGAGTTGAGGTTTGAGCAGCCTCCTTTCTGTAAATGCAGAAATCAGAAGCATCACCACTGAAACTTCCCTCACCCCACCAAGGGCCTCGAGGTCCCTGTCGTATTTTTTCACCAGTAATATCAAACTTACTCCTCACATTTATAATTTTATTGGTGGTTTATGGAGCGTTGCAGTGTTCTGCAGTTAAAATCTCTTTCCTTGCATTCCCACCAGAAAACAGCTCATTCTCCTCCTTCTAGGACAGGGAAAGTGTGGGCTCCAAAGAATTATGTTAGGCTTGAAACTTGAATTTTGTCAGCACCAAACCGTGTCTGAAATGGCTCCTGTTGGGTCCCACCAGGTTTAGAATGAGCTTCTGTTACGCTTGCCTGAATATTTCATTGCAATTAGTAATACTAAGGATGGAAATGTAGAAAGGATTGGAAACCTGGCTGGTAAATTGTTTTAAAGATGATGTTGGTTATTTACCAAGTTAAGCTGAGCTCATACCGAAAACCTGTGCTTCAGACTAAGTTCAGAATTTTTCCCCCCTAATGATACCAGAAATGTCTTTGGTCTGCCAGATTTATTGGGAAACTTTTGAAACAACCATTTTTATTTATAATAATGCTTTAAAATTAATTCTAAAAAGGCTCTTAGAAAAACTTTAAATTTTAATGGGTTTTTTTGCATCATTCTGTACTATTTTAACTGCCTACTCTGAACATGAGACTTTATCCCAGATTTTTAATTTATTTTATTTGGATCTGCTCTTTTAGATGGGAATTCCTGTGTCTTGCTCTTTCACCTTCCTCTCCTCCCTGTCCTGTGCAAAGGTGGCCATTTCAGACAGAATCAGGATTCAGGATGCTCAATCTCTCACAATCTCAATTAACAGCAGGCAGTGTCTTCCCTGTGCTTGTGGGCCATGGACTGACTATTGATTCTGATTTATTTTCCTCTGGAAAGAAAACAATTGAGACATCAGGCGAGAAGGTGCACTTGAAAAATGTGCATTATTCTCCCCCTTTTACCCAGTGCCACAGGGTGGATAAAAAACACGTGGGCTCCCACTGAGGAGGACCTGCTCCCAGTGCCTCAAGATCCAGCTTCAGCTCCATCTGCAGTGCTATTTCTGGGTTGTTTTACCCAGTCAGAAGCACCTATTTAATATGAGAACCATGATTATTCTCCTCTGATTGACACCTGCCTTCTCCTAATAAAGTCCCAGTTGCATGGTGTTCCCTTTTCTCCTAATGCTTTTAATGTCAGATGAAAAATTCCTTTACAGCACTGTGCTGAAACTCAACAGAAAGGCAAACTATTTAAATTTTTCAGTGGCGGTGCAGCACTGGGACCTTTTTCAAGGCTCTCTGTGGATTAAAACTGTGTAATGTTTGTGGTTTGGATGCTGCTTTGAAACAGAGCAGCACAAGAACATTTTCTGGATGTGCTTTAGGTTCGTGCTAATATGTCAGAGCTGAAGGTAAAAATCTGGCTTGGGCTGGAGTTGGGGCAGCTGTGTATAGAAAATTACTGCACAGCAATATCTGATTAATTTTGTCGCATTTTCGTTGCATTCTGTGCTTTCTGCTGCGGTTTTTCTGTTCCTGCACATTTTGTGTGGGGTGTCTTCAGGGCTCTGGGAGGTTCCCCTGGCCTTGAGAGGACACAGGGCCACGACAGAGAAATTCACTCCAGTTGCTGAACACACCAAAAGCAGCCTGGGCAGAGCTGAGCTGACCCAAGGACGGCTGTTCCCACATTGTGGACAGCTGGTGGGTCATCCCTTAATTTCCTTTTGGTTTTTTTTCTTTTGAGCCTGACACAGCCTCTTTCCTCCTCACTGGAAGGTGCTGATTCCACCCCAAAGTGACCCAAAATTGCTGAGTGATTTTTTCAGTGTGTGAGATGGAACCTGCAGGTGTCCGTGCAGGTGCTGAGCAGGCTGGCAGGGCACGGTGGCTTTGGGACACCAGTGTCACACCTTCCTTTGTGGGTTAATGCTCCTGAGGAGCCTCGCAGCTCACCCTCAAATGCCTGAATTTTATCCCAAACCTGTTCTTGATGTCCTCATTCAGTGTCTCTGAAAACCTGGGGCCTGAGAAGGAGCATCGGGTAGAGGGGACATGAGGTGCATGGGCTCCCTGAAGCTGTGCCTTGATCTTTGGAGAGATGGAAATGAGAAATTTCTGTTTAAAATGTTGCTTTCTTGGTTTGTGTCTCACAGCTCCTTGGTTCCTTTCCCAAAAGGTGGCTCATGGATGCAGAGCCTGGTGTCCCTCCTGGGCTCCTCCCTCTCCACCTTTGGGGCCGATTGCCATCCCAGCTGGGCTCTCACTGCTTTCTGTGATTTTGGCCATTTACAGGAATAAAAAGCAGAGTGGCTCATGAAGAAGAAAACCCCTCATTTTATGGCAATTTTGACCAAGGAAACACACAAAGGAAAAACCCATCCTCTTGTTTTGCTGGGGTTTTGTTGTTTATTTGGAGATGGTGCAACCTTTCTTAAAAATCTCAATCTCCAGACTCTTTAGCAGCATTTACCCAGCAAGTAATGAGCTTGTGTGTTTGGTCTAAATACAATCTGTCCCCTTCTTCTTATTGGTTTTTTTTAAAATCATTTTTAGTTTTTCCTTTCCTGTGTGTTTGAACAGGTTTCAGCTCTCACAGGTGTCACTGCAGGCGATTGTTTGATCTCCATTATCAAACCTTTGATCTCATTTCAGAAAAGTATGAATGGATTCAGCTCTGTGGCTGGGGAGGGGTCAGCAGGAACACAGGGAGAGGCTGGATGGGAGTTAAGAGGCAGCAGAGAGGAAAGCACACTTCTGAGATCTAAAAACAATTTTATATTCAATAGAGACCTGTTAGAGGGGGGAAAAAACCCGGCTGCACTTCATCTGCTCTGCCTTAGGTTGTAAATTGAATTCTGCTCCCAGATTTATTAAGAGCTCACCGCTGCTCTGTGTTTCTGAGTGCATTTTGTCATTAGAAAACACCTACAGGAGTGGCACATCCAAGTGCTCCACTGATCCAAAGTGTTTTTCTGCAATAAGCTGATTAAAGTGAACGATCCCAAACCTGCTGAGCAGATCTGTGCAAAATAGGTGATCTGGGCAGAAATGGGCTCCTCATGGTGCCCAGGTGTGTGTGTGCACAAATTGTTCAGCAGCGAGGAGGAATGTGCTTAATTCAGTTGTGGGAGGTTTTAAAAGAGTCTGTGGATTCTCCTTGTAGTGGTTTTGGTTTGGGAATTTAAGATTTTTTTAATTTTAAAATTTCCTGAAACAAGACCAACCCCACAACACTCCCTCTTTTACCCAATAATCAATAAAAGAACGAACAAACACCCCACGAAAACAAACAAACAAACAAACAAACAACAACAAAAACCCAAAAAACAAAAAAAAACCAAGGGTTTTTTTTTGTCATTTAACATCTATCTTTCACAAAAACATATCCAATTTCTTAATAATTCCACAGACTATTAATAATACAAAAACTTTTGATATTACTTCCCCAAATTCCACCTGTGTCAAACCACAACACTCCTAAATCAGAGCACCCCAGTCTGGCGCTGAGAGGGGGAATTTTCATCGCACAGATGCTGAACTGGTGCGTTTTTGTTCATTCAGAACACTTTGAATGTTGTTCATTTGTGGAGGGGATGGTTCCACCCTTCACCAGGCAGTGCAGAGGGTGAGCCTGTGCTTCAGGGAGGCTCTGCAAGCTCAGACTCCACACCAACTCCTGCTTTTCCCCAGTTAAACACTCTTTTGTTCTTTGTTTCAGTTGTGGCTGCCGTGTGCAGCCACCAGATTTTGGGGTGGAAAACCCCATCCCTGCACACTCCACCCCTTCAGGGATGCAGGCAGAGGAACGCCAGGACACAAGAAATCAAACCAGGGTTTTTTAATTTGCCCTCTGAGATCTCTGTGGTCGCCCTGAGAGGTAGGAAAAGATGATGGACACCCTGCATTTCCAGGATCTGGCAGCCTGGAGCAGGGTTATGGCACAGCTTAGCCAGATTTGGTGTTGTGTAAATGTATATGTGATATAAGTAGTGCTTGATGATTTTGAGAAATGTCTCCCAGCATTTGCCAGTGGATTTGCAATACGCTGGATTTATGAAAGGCCTTGACAAAATTCCCAAACAAACCAAGTTCTTTCCCTTTGCTCTGTGCTTTTGTAGCTGTGACGGAGAGGTTTGTGTTTTTTCCCCAGCGAGTGCAGTGGTGCTGGGGTGTTCCTCAAAGTGCATGTGGTGTAGTTTATTTAAGCAGGAAGGAGTTTAAGTGGAAATGAGCCACAGAAATGTGTGCCACTTGTCTAAAACAAACATGGTCTAGGCCTTTTCCTTGTAAGTGACATCTATTATTACATTTTTAAGTAGATCTTTGTTAGTGAGCATCTGTAAGCGTGTTTGATCATATGGAAAGATCCAAGGCTGTATTTATATTGCTCAACCAGAATGTTCTCTTGACATAAGGACCTGCACCAGTGCCAGCTGAAGTTCATTGGGAATTTGCAACTCAAAGGATAGAAGTTTCCCTAAAGAAGTTTCTGCTTTGTAGGACTAAATGAATGCAGTGGATGAATATGAATGTTGAGAACTGATCTAGACCAATTACTCGAAATTAGATCAGATATTGAAAGTTAAGTCATTAAGAGATAAATATGATCATCTTCTCAATATATAGATATATATTTGTTTGCTCTTGCTGTAGTCAGTGTGGATATATAGGATATTTGAGGGATTCCAAGTTTGCTTTCCTCCCTCTGGAGGTTTCCAAGGATGTGTGAACTAAAATAAACCCCACGCAACTTGTGCAAGCATCAAACAAAATCATCCCACATTTGATGGTTTCCAGTCCCAGAGGAGGAAGAGCATCCTTCAGAGGCGCTGAAGACAAAATTTAAAATCATCCTGGGTTTGCAAGTTTGGCTTTAAGTTGTGTTTCACAGAGGGAACTGCAGGCTTGCCCTGCAGTGCAGAGGTGGTGATGGGTGCAGGTGCAGGTTGGCCTCAAGCCAGAGGTGGAAGCTGATGAAGGAACATTTGATTCCCTGGTTGAACATTAATTTTGTGGTTGCTGCATTGAAAATATTCTTCATTAGCTGTGAAATTGACCAAGATACTATTTTATTAATATTAATAATATAATATTTTCTATTTTATAATAATTATTATAATAAAATAGTATAATATTTTATTATAATAATTATTAATTGTTTTTATTTTTATTTCTAGTTTTGTTTTTATTTCTATTTTTATGTTTATTTCTATTTTTATTGGTGTTGTTGTCATTGTCTGTCTGGTGACCTCAGTGGATACTGGAGTTGCTCGCCACACTGAGCTTAGGGGAATGCCAGGCATGGAATTGTTCCACTCAGCTGTTTCCTGAGTATTTTTCTCTACTTTCTATGAATTTGTCTTGGGGCTGGGCATGGATTGGGCTTTGATGATCTCTGACACCACTGCTCTCTGCAGATGCACACAAAAAAATCTCTGTTTCTTCACTACATTAGGGAAAAATCCCTCAACTCCAATTTCAAGTCATGAAGTTGAATGTACCCAGCAAGTTCTTCAGGACTTGGAGGGATTTACATTTTGCAGGATTATTTTGAAGTATATGGGCCTGCTTTCATATAATTTCTAGGAATACATGCCAGCAAAAACTGTATCTGGAAGCTGAATACTTTTACTACTGCCAAAATGTAAAACATTTTATTTTCTTTTTCCATTCTACATTGAATTAAAAAAGAAAAATGCCTCTACAGTTTACCTTATAGTGACTCTAGCATATCTCTGAGGGGGAATACCATCATAATTTTAATCACATGTAGCTCCCATTTAGCCTACACACATTTTTAATATTCTGTTTTAAAGAGGTCTGTCTACATGGAGTGTTCTCAGTGCATCACTTCATGTGAGAGGTTTCCCCCCTTCCTCCATGACAGCATTTATTTTTCTTTTTATGGTTAACTTGCCTTTTTTCCCAGTAACCACAGGCAGACAGGATTTCTCTGAGCACCACGGGGCATTGGTGCTTCCAGGCCAAGATTTCAGCTGCACCCCTGAGCTTTAGTGGGGGCCTCAAAAATTCGAGATATCTGTGTTAGCGCTGTAATAATTCTCTGCCTATGAGCTGTTGCTGACACCTATTTTTATGACACTGAAAAAAGTGTGTATCAGGTTTTATCCTCTGTTATTATCTACTCATGATATTAAGATTTTATTAAGATTCATGTCCAAATGAAGCAGAGAACCCAACCAAGCTGGGGAAGGATGAACACACTGAGAAACTCAGATGGTGAGAGCTGAGATTCCCCTCTCTTGGTAAAATGCCAGCTCAGGGTTGGAAGCAATTATTTTAATTACTAAAAAAAATTAAGGAAATAATGCAGTGGTTCAGAGGCACAATCCTGGATTAGTCAAGTTTCTTAGGAAACCTTTCCATCCACGTTGCTGTGATGGTTTTTCTCTTTCCAAATCCCATGAGAGTTGCTCAAGGACAAAAGCTTGGGTGGAATCATAACCACAGCATGCCGGGCTGGCTCTGGAGGCAAAGCCAAGTGCAGGGACCCTTCTCATTCCAGAAAATGAAGTGGTTTTTGGTGAGCTCTGAGCTCCTGTAAGGAGAGCCTTGCGTGTCTCCTGCTCCTCAGGAGCCCTGCTCAGCTCTGGAAGGAAATATCAAGTCATGTAAACCACTTTCTTCCAGTTTTGGGGCCAGCATCTCAGCTGGTGTAAGTCAGCAGAGCTGCAGTGACATTATTAGTGCTGCAGTGATTCACACCAGCTGTGGGTCTGCTTCTTCTGCCTTTAATTTATGAACTAAATGTCAGGAAATATGAAATGATCTCTTATAGTCAGCAGTTCTCCAGATGTGTTAATGGAGTTTAAGTTTACCAAAAGGCAAGACTTCAAAAAGAGATCCAGCAGAGGGATAAACTTTGGGGGAGAGTGCCTTGCTTACAGGCTTCCTGGCAAGAGGGGGCTGTGCAACTCGCTGCAATTTACAGAAATTAACTCAGTTACGTGTCAGGATAGGGCAATGCAGCCTCCCTGAGAAACCCAAAATAATTTCACAGCACAGAGCAGGCTGCTGGCATTGTGCAAGTGGGAATCACCGAGCCCTAAAAGCAGAGTGGAGCTGCTGATGAGCTTGGTGTGAAGAGCCCAGTGCCTCCCCTCTGCGCGCATCGCATTTATTCAGGGCTGGGTTCATTCAGAGGCAGCTTCTTGGAGATTCCATGAGGACCGTGTTGTTACAAGGACACAGAAGCTTAACAGTTCTCACAGTGCAATGTGAAAACTCAACAGTGGCTTGGCTTAAGGATGTGCTCTCGTGGGTGGTGTTGAAAACTGTTATTTTAGCCAATGAGGAGGGAATGGTTGTTGACGTTGCTTAAGCCCTGTCAGGCTTCCTTGTCCAAATCAGAAAACTCTGGAACTGCTGAAACCTCACAGACAACAAATGTGGGGTCTCAGAGGACTTTTAATTCTTTTATGCCTGAATAATATATGAGCAAATGCTCCAAAAAAAAAAAAAAAAAAAATAAAACAGCTATACCTGAAATATCCTGTGATGGCACAAAGGCCTCCACAGCCCAATTTATTTGCTAATGAGACCTTTCAGAATTAATTTAAGTGATCAGTGGGTGGCTCCACACTGTGTGCTTCACTGGGGATGGACTCACAGAGGTAAAAGGACAACACACCTTCAGTGATTGAACCTGAAATCCCTCTGCTGGAGCTTGGTGCCTGTATTTTATTTTTAAATAAGTTGATTTCTATCCACCAGAGCAGTGGGGGATGCTCTGAGGTCACTGGTGAAGGGCCCAGATCTGTTCCACAGCTAATCCCAGTGACTTTTTGGTGAGGCAAATATCTGCTTAGGTGTCACTGCATGCCAAAAGGAATATAAAAGATGCTTGGCACAATTTATTCAGGTCTGAAGAAGAGTGTTTTGGAAGAGTTCTCAGAGAAAGCTCGTTAGACTTTCAGAGAAAGTAATTACCATACTCTGAATATAGCAATATATTGAATTTAGAGGGGTTGGCAGAGCTGGAGGGGTGAGGAAACCCTTCTGGATCAGCATCCAACACTCAGCATTCACAGGGCTTCTGCTGATGGCCTTGGAGCACCACAGGGATGGAATGGAGCTCATTTCCCACCACCAGGAAACACAGAATGTTCAGAGCCCTGAGCCTCCAGGGGCCTGAGCAGCTCCAAGTGGGAGCTCCGCAGTGCCTGCTGTCTTAGGGAGCTCATTCCCCTTTGGAATTGACATTTTTTATAGAGATTTCAGCTCCCCAGAGATTCCTGGGTGGGAGTTATGGAAAAATTTGGTTCTGAAAATCGAAGAATTCATTGATTTGACCAACAGTGCTGACTGTACCACACGGAGCAGCTGAAGGCAGATGCTCGAATCAGTCTGAAAACGCAGAATTCATTGTGTGCCTCATTTCCCTGAGTCCTCACAGGGCAGCACTGGAGGGTAGAACTCTCCACCACTTCTCTCCAGCTCTTCCCATCCTGGGCAACACATGAAATTTTCGCTTTTTTTGTCAGCATTGCAGCAGTGTAATAAACCTGGGCATGAACCCTGTGAATCTGCAGCCACGTCCTGAGCCAAGCTTCGGAGATCACATCCTCTGTTCAAGGCAGGGACTGATGCTGGTCCCTGGAATTCCTCGTCACTGGGAACTCACAGCCCTGGGATTGATAAATCCCCTCTAAACGCACAGGATAACAAGTTTCTCTGCAGGATTCAGTTGTTTTTTGGGATTTTTTGGGGGTTTTTTTGTTTTTTTTTTTTTTTTGTGGATTCAGCCTATATAAGTGTAATTCCTATAGGCACCGAAAGCTGTTGGAAATGCCACTTTTTTTTGGGATACATCACCTTCCCAAGGCACAAGGGCAGAGCTGTCTGTACTGGAATCATGTCCTGGAGAGAGAGCAGAAATAAGGAATATGATTAGCAGGATTCCTGCATCTGGGCTGCTCTGCCCAGCTCTCCATGTGGGAATTGGGGGTGAAATGGTCATTCTCAGGGTGTTCCAACAACTTCTAATGGTTCATTTATAAAATCTTTTAAAATATAATTTTAAATAAATATAAAACTATAAATATAAATATATTATATTTATACGTATACTTATTTTTATATAGTTATCTATAAAATATATATTATTTATATATTTGTATAAAATATTAAAACAAACTATATTAATAAATAATTATATTTTATAAATATAAATATATAATAAATATTTATATTTTTAAATAAAAATTTATAAACTCTTTTCAATATAAATTTGTATGTAAATATAAAGCTATAAATACATTTTTTATATATTTACATATACAAGATAAAAATATAAATTATATAGTTATATAAAATATGAAAAAATATATTAATAAATATAAATTTAATTATATACTTTATATAAATATAAATTTATCAACTTGTAATAGAAATTATAATATAAATATAAAACTATAATTCTATTTATTTATAGGTATATAAATAGGTATAGGTAAAAATAGGTATATGAAAAAATATATATGTATTTGTATAAGATATAAATATAAATATGCCTTTAATTATAAACATATAAATATATGTTTTACATAAGTATAAATGTCTAAACTGTTTTTATATAGAATTTTATATAAATATTGTCATGGTTTGACACTGCCCAATGGGGGCACAATGCCAGTGCCCCCACAAAAATACCCTCTCCCTGGTGTCTGCTGTGAGATGTGACCAGGAATAAGCAAAGCAGGCTCCTGCTTAGAAATAAAGAAAACTTCATTAACTAAACTACAAGAAAATAACTAAACTACATGGAAAGAAAAAAAAAAAAAACAAAACACAGAAGGAAAATGAAAACCTGACAAAAGCATTTTCCTCCTCCTCCCCACCAAATTCTCAATGCAATACATTCCCCCAAAATCACCAACCCTTGGTCTGGCACCACCCTTTAGAATGCTGAATCTTCAGTTCATGAAGAGGAGAGGAGTCCTTCTTGCACCATAGGCTTCCCCTGGAAACACGCTGAAACCTCGTGTGCTTCCATGTCACTCAGCACTCCCCGGAAAGTGCTTTGCCATCGTGACACCTTCCTTCCACGCCCAGTGCTCTCACCACTGTGCATGGACCAGAGCTGCTTCCAGGGTTGTCTTTCAAGGGTGCCTTGTCTCACTCCAAAAAGGCACAGTCTCTCCTTCGGGACACCTGTCCCCCCCACATTTTTGCACACCCTGGGGCCGAGGGGTACCCACACTGAACCCTCCTGGTTCTCAGGCACTGACTCCCCCTAAATGCAGTCTCTGTGTCACAGGAAAAGAAAATGGTCCCGTCCACAGCCACACAAGAAAAGTCCAGCCAAAAGGCCACTCCATCATCTCCCCCTCCACTCAAGAGTCTTCTGCACTTCCCTTGTGGCCCATTCCCTCTTATCTCTTATCTCTCTTCTCATTCAGCTCCAGGAGGATCAGCATTGAGGGTTTCTATCATGCAAGACAAGGGTTAAAATTTCACTCTCTGCCTGTCTGGGCACCTTCTCGCCGCTCTCCCCCCTTCTCCTGCTGGGCTGCTGCTATCAAATTCAGACGCCGACTCTCCCTCTCTCTCCTGGGTGGGGGGATGGCTGCCCGATGTCTCTTGGTGCTCCTCCACCCTTCCATCCTCAAGGGCCTCCTCACCTCCCATCTCTGTCCAGGCCCAGGCCTACCGCAGGGCTGGCCCTGCCCTGCCCAGCTGCAGCAGCTCTGCCAGGGGAGCAGCTCTGCTTTTAACCCCTGTGTGTTCTCAGAGGCGTATCCAAATCCCAGTGGCTAAACCAGATGCCAATATTAAAATCTGTGCACCCATTGGTTTGACCACAACCTCCCAGAAAACCTGTTTCCTGTCAATGTCAAACCACCACAAATGTATAAATTATAAATTTATAAATTTACGCGATTTACAAACTGAATGTCCTCTGCCTGCTTTGCCACTGCCGCCCCAGCGAGTGATTAGGTCTGGAATAACCCCGAAATGAATTGGAATTACTGATATTTGTTTCCAACCTTGTGTGACATCGCTCTGTTTGTTCCAGGCCCGGCCCGGCCTCCTCGGGGCAGCGCTGCCCAGACTGGGATCTGGAAACCCTGGAGAACTCGTGTGGGCCAGAGGAGCTCTTCAAGGACATGTAGCCACTGTGGGCCGGGCACAGCGACACTGCTGCTCCCTCCAGGGATGAGTTATCAACTAAAAGGGTTTTTGTTACAGAACAAAGTCTCAACCTTTGCGCTGAGGCTCTGAACCCTCCTGCACCACGCTTTTTGCAGACCTTGGCCTGCTGCACCTCATTTGTGGCAGTCCAAAATTGAGTTCAGTCCCTGTGCAGAGCTTTTCTCACCCGCATGGGGGAATTGAGGGCACTGTGGATGTGTTTTTGCATCCTCACGGCCTCTGGTTGTGCTCAGGATCAACCATTTCCCAAGCACCAGGCCTGGGGTGATGGTAGACATGCGCTGAGCTCAGCCTTTCCCCAGGCTTGGATGGATAACTCAGCTTCATTTGCCAGGCTTGGATGGATAAATCAGCTTTATTTGAGGTGCAAGTGTGACTTTAGATTGGTTCTGAGTCAAAGCAAAATGTCCTTTTACTTGTGGCACTCCAGCTTTTGGTAGTAAAGTGCTACTAAGGTTGATATTGACTCTATTTTAACTTTCTGTAGAAACCCACAGCGTTTAAAATTGTGATTTTTGATACTTCAGCTTTTTCCTTATGGCAATTTCTTTAAAAAAAACCAAGAAAATTAAAATGCATTTGAAAACATAAATCAAATTTGTCTTTGTTTGTTAGACATTATGAATAAAGGTAGTAGTTACCAAAGTGTTTTAATGCCTGATCTTGTCTTGCCCCCAACTGATGCATTAATTTAGATTTAAATCTTCACCAAAAAGACAAAGTTAACATGCATTTACCTTTCAGTGGCCAAAATTAAGAGCTCGAGGCGGACCTCAGGATTCTGCTTTACATTTTCAGGACCTGAATCCATCCTTGCTTGAAACTGAAGGATCCAATTCTTTCTGCAGAAGGAATCCCACTGAAGTCAGTCCTTGATATCATCTGTGGGTTGCAAAGTTCTTTGGTAAAATACTTGATATTTTTGAAGTGGCTCTGATTTTGCCAGAATTCAATCCTATATCCAATTAAAAGCATCCCTGTCAGTACTTACAGGCTTCACACAAGAACATAGGGATCTGGGAATATTATATTTAACCATTCCTCTCTGAAAATAAAACACAGTTACAGCGTTTTAAATTCACAAAGGGCTTTGGGACAGTACTATAAATCACGCAGCAAAAATAAGAATGGCCAAAATATTTTGCTTGCTAAAAAGGCTTTGTGCCTGGGAAGTGGCAGGGCCACAAAAGGGCCATTCATGCACCCATTCATAGGCACAGCCTGATTTAAAATCTTCCAGTGCTGATCCGACAATGCTTTCAGCAGAAGCTTGTATATGGTTTCAGTTTTAGAGTGAAAATGTTCCATGACTCAACCCAGAGCGCCAGAGCTTGGCGTGATGGTGCCTGCAGCAGAGAATGGAGCTGGACATCCCACAGAACTGCCCCCTTCCAGGAAACTGTTGGGTTTCTAATAGTAAAATGTTGTTGTTGCAAATAGGAAATGTTACACGCTGTTGGCGCGTGTAATAAAGTCCATGAGGGCATTTATTCTTTTCTCTTCTCTTCTCTTCTTTTTTTTTTTTTTTTTGGGTTTTTTTGTTTTTTTTTTTGGTTGGGGGGTTTTTTGGGGTTTTTTTGGTTTTTTAGTTTGGTTGGTTTTGAGGTGTTTTTTGTGGTTTTGAGTGTTTTTTGTGTTTGTTTGTTTCTTGTAGGTTTTTGTTTTGGTGGTTTTTTTTGGTTTTGTCTTGGTTTGGGTTTCTTTGGGGGTTTTGGGTTTTTTGGTTTTGGGGTGTTTTTGTATGTGTGGTTTGGGGTTTTTTTGGTTTTGGGGGTTTTTTGGTTGGGGTTTTTTGTGGCTTTTTGTTTTTCATTTTTTGGCTTATTTTGTTGGTTTGTTTTTGTTTTTTGGGTTTTTTTGTGTAGGCTTTTCTTGGATGCATTTTTTGTTGCTTTTTAAATTTCTTTGTCTTTTTGGTTTTCTTTTAATTTTTGGGGTTTTTTGGGTTTTTTGTTTGTTTAGTTTTTGTTTAGTTTTGTTGGGAATTTTTTTGTTTGCTTGTGGTTTTTTGGGGGCTTTTTTGGTTTTTTGTTTTGGTTTGGGTTTTTTTGCTTTTGTTTGGTTTGGGGTTTTTTTGTTTGTTGTTTGTTTTGTTTGTTTGTTTGTTTTATTTTGTTTTGCACACTCAGACACCTCCTCTCCCCGCCTGGCAGTGTTCCCAGCCTGGGGAAATCCTTTCTGAAGATTTATTCGAGAAACTACTGGGTTTTTGGGTTGTTTTTATAAGTTTCCATTTTTCTCTTGACTTTGACTGGGAAAAATCCACCAATCTCCAAATCACTTCAGATCTGTGTGGGTCTTTCATTGTGTGAGAACAGAGGTAATTTTTTCCTGCAAAACCTGGAGGAAATCAGTGAAAATCCCTCAGGAATTTGTCTGTGAGAGAAGTGGGGATCTCTGCTTTGTGCTTCAATTCATTCCTCCCTGTGCACGGAGATGTGGCCCAACCCACCCAGACAGGTGAAACCTATTTCAAATATTTCAAATCAACTCCTGCTCTTTGGGAAGGGACCCCTGTGGAAATGCCTCAGAAAATGACTTTATAAAGCTTACTAAATTAACACTTGGTGTTGCTTGGTTGTCTCTGAGAAAAGCCAAGGTTTTTGCCATCCCTGCACGAGCGGTTCTGGATTTAATCCTGACTCCACTCACCCTCCTCTTTGGCACACTTACCAAACTTCTGCTTGTTTTGGTTTGTGGACAGGTTCTATAACCCGGTGTATATAAGACAGATTTTTCCAGGTGTGCCAGTGAGATTTCAGATCACTCAATTTCTTCTCCCCTACCCAAAATTACGGGAGACAAAATAGAGAAAAATGCCCAGAAATGGGTTTTTAAAGGCAGGAACTTAACCAAAGTTAGGAATGACAGATCAAATTCCAAAGATTCTTCTTTATTTATCCTTGATATTGATCTACAAATCAATACAAATTAATTTCCAAAGTAATTTTTTTTCCCCACCAGCTCAAACTGTATTTTTGGGGGAAGACAAAACATGGAGTTGTTTTGCAGAAGGAAAAAACACTTCTTCTTTAAAGGTTTGGACTCATCTAGAGTTTTATACCTGTAATGTAACTGCTAGAACAGAATGTGTATTTTCATGGAAAACAAATTGTTATTTGAGGTCTGAGTTCATCCAGCAAATTTTGAAAAGCACACCTCAAAAAAAATTTATTTTCAAGAGCAGAAAAAGAGAGTTCTGGACCAAAAAACCCACCCAAAATACCCCATCAATTCTTGAGGAAGTGCTGCATAAAGCGTTGCCTTTGGCATGATAATGCTAATTTGATTTTGAGATAATGTTTTGACTGTCTGTATCACTATTTTAACTCCCTTCTCACCATTTCTCCTCGGAGCAGACACTCGTGTGGGTGACTGTGTGTGCATCAGAATCTCCCCCTCTTTGTGCCTGTGATGTATAAATGATATTTATGTGTGGATAAATGTGATTCTCTGCAAATGTTTAGTGTGGTATCAGTATTTAGCGCTGGCTCTGACAGCTCCTGCAGTTTGATCCATCAGCCTGGAGGTGCTTGAGGAAAGGAAAAGTCTTCACATGTGGGGATCCAGGTGCTGATAAATGCTTAAGGCAAAGCTTTTTTTGTTTTCTTCCTGTTTTTATGTGAAAAATAAAAGATGAGAGCAGTGAAGTCAAAATGGAAGGAAAACAAGGTAATGAAAGCATGTCCAGGGTGCTTAGAGACGGGAGGTGACACACCTGACCTTCTCCTGAGCAATCCTGAGTGAGAGAAATGCCCAGGATTTGGTGACCCCGCTGAGAGAGGATCAGCCTCAGATCCTCTATAAATAAACTATATGTTTATTTTTATTTTTATTTTTATTTTATCTTATTATTTTATTTTTATTTTGTATTTTCATTTTTAATTTTAGTGTTATTGTTGTTATTGTTATTGTTATTGTTGTTATCTTTACTTTGATTTTTATTTTATTATTTTACTTTTATGTTTATGTTTATGTTTATGTTTAATTTTTAAAAAAACAACATTAAGATTCTTTCTGGAGATCCTTAGGGATCAGTCCTGGGGTCAATCTCATTGACCATTTTCACCAGTGGCATTGAAATAAAAAGAATTGCAGTGAAACCTCTGGAAGATGTGGATCTTGGAAGCCTGGCACTGGGTGGTATTGAATTTCATGCTATCCCACTGAGCAGATGTGACAACAGCAACCAGAAATCACCTTTTTCTTTTTTTTTTTCTTTCCTTTATTTCTATTTTTTCCCGCCCTGAATTCTACTATCATCCAAGCTGATGTTTGTGCAAGCCCTGGATTAAAAGGATGACCATTCCACTGTAAGGCTTCTTCTTGGGAAGGAAACAAAGCTCAGTTTTGGGTTTTTTTGTTTTTTTTTTCTTTTTATGGCTCTGTTTTCCTGGTGCAGAAATATTTAACCAAGGAAAATCCTCCCAGAGTCACTGGACAGGTGATTTTGGAAAGAGACTGTGAGAATAATCTCTGTAAATATTTTCTTGTGAGCCTCAGCTTTTTGGGAATCCGACCAGCGGCTCCTTACCCTTCCTGGGTAGGAAACAAACATGAAACCACTTGAATACTTTCAGTATTAAATGTAAAATGATTAAAAATGCTGTTCTCGTTATCTTCCTCTCACACACAGAGCTGCTGTTCATGGGAGAGAGTCTGAAGGGAATATTTGATGGTAAAATTCATGTCCAAGGTAGACATCCACCCTGTGAGGGGCATGAAGCCATGAAGTGTTTACACATCTGTTTTAATGCAGCTATTACTGTAGAATTAATTTAATAATCATCAGTTCAGCATGTAGCACCCATGTTGCTCTGAGTAAATGATGTGATACCATATTGTCCTTCTTTTCCTGCTTAATTAGCCATGACTTCAAAGCCCTGCATCTCATTCCTAGTGCATGGTTCTGATTCCTGTTGGTTCAGAGACCAGGCTTGAGCTCTGTGTTTAATCAGTTTAATCACCTACCTCAATATCCTCCTGCAGCCCTTTCTTTCTGAGATGTTGCCAGGTCCTCTTGGGCTCCCAAGGTAGTGGGAAGATGATGTTAAAACTCAATTTTAACCAAAAGCCAGAGCTCTAGGCAGAAAAGGCTGGAGAAAAGTCTGTCCCCCAGACTCACATCCGCATAAAGACAGAGAAAGGCAATAAAATATATTTACAGGACTATTCACAAGCCTGCTCAGCTCAAGTTTATAAAGACACTGGGAGAGCTTTTTATGCAGCAAAGAAATGAGGACATGGGGAAGCACAGCAGTTCTTACATTAAATAGTGCTTGAGAACTTATCAAAATGTGCAATATTGTGCTCAAGGTTTTTCATTCTTGCTGCATTGGGAAGGCAGGTATTGACAATACCCTGACAGCATTTCCTCACAGTGACCATATAGTTAATTTCCCTTTCTGGGGAGGGGAGAAAATCATCTTTACCCTTCCTGGTACCTGGTAAAGGTAGGCAGGCCCTGGTCAGGCAGAAACCATCACCTGATATCCCGTGAGGATGAATGAATTAATTATTTACATTAATTATCCATCAGTTATTCACATGAGAGCAGAGAAAGCTCAGCAGCACCAGCCTGGCTCGGGCCAGGCCATTCCCAGCTCCTCTGCCCAGGAAATTGCAGTGGGATGATTCTGAACCCAGGAGAAAAATTCTGGGTAAAATTCTGGTGATAAAAGCCAAAATCCACCTTGGTGTGGATCCTTTCTGCCCCTGAGCTGAAGGCATCCCTGCACTCTGGTTTTTTTCAGCCTGTCTTAGCTCAGCTTTGATTCAGCTGGTGATGTTCCAGCCTTGCCTGGCTAACCACACTCATTCCAATTTATTTTATTTCACAGGCTCTGGGGGGAGAGCAGCCCAGGGTCTGGTCCTGAGCAGCTCCTCGTGCTGGAGGAGACAAAACCCCGAGTGCTGTTCGCTGTGTCTGCCTTGTTTCAGCCCCATGACTCCATCCTTCCCTGCTCAGAGCCAAAACCCAGAGAGATGGGAAATGAAATCAGCTCTCTACGAGCTGCACTAATAAATATCCATAAAAAACAAGAGCGTCCTCCCCAGAACAAAGGAGCAATTGAGACGTTTTAACCCAAAACTCCTCAATAAATTAATCAGAGCTGGTTCGGGGCGAGAAATATTTTTTTTTTTTTGCTGCAGAGGCACGGAGGAAGTGAAATAATTTCTGCCTAGCACTTGGCCTCTTGCAGCTTGTCCTGCAAGCCTTGGAAAGACGGGGCAGAGCTTCTCGTGACAGCTCCCAGGAACGCTGTGTCTCCCACTTTGCCCTCAGCTGAGATCCAGGGCCAAAGGGATGATGATTTATTTACTGCAACGGCTCCATAGCGAGCTGCTGTGAGCCCAGAATGAGCTGCTGTTTTGCAATGCTGGGTTTTGGGGTTTTTTTCCTCCTTCTTAAAGCTTGATTTTGCTTTCAGTTGTGCAGGAACAAGCTGGCAGCTTTCTCCAAGTGGGGCTGCTGCAAGGGCCCTTCCTGTTGCTGCCACCAGCCTCAATGGATGGCTCAGCTGCCCTCAGGGCAGGTTTTTCATCTTTCAGGAGGTGTGTTTGCTGAGTTACGCCTAACCAGAGGTGTGCGTGGACCTGTGTTCCTCCTGAGCAGCACGGGGCCTCGCCATGGAACCTTCAGGCTTGCTCAGGACTGCTGAGGAGGGAAACTTCTCCAGTCCAACATCCCAAATTAGAGAGCCCAAAGCAAAGTTTGGTGCACAAAAACCACTGGGCAGGGTCTGAAAACAACGAGATGTTTGAAACTGGCCCTGTCTGATTTTATCACTCCAGTTCAAGAGCCTAAAATGAGAAATTTAACTTAAGCAGCGCAAGAAGATGCACAACCCCCTGTCCAAAAAAAAAGAAAAAAACCCACCATCACCACCAACAAAAAAACCCCCAAAAAATCCCTAAAAAAACCAAAAAACTCTCTCAAAAAAAAAAAACCAACAAAAAAACCACCACCACCAACAACAACAAAAAACCCAACAACCCCCAAAAAAACAAAAGAAAACCACCCCAAAAATATAAAGATGCAGTCTCTGGTTTCACAAAAAAATTTACGTAGGTTCCACACCACAACAGGTTCTTCATATCTTTTCCCTTTCTCCTCTGTACAAAAGTGATCTGGAGGGAAATTTAAAAAGAAAACAGGCTGGGCACATTCTGGCCAGCTTTTTACTGTTTTTCAGTGATTTCTGTTTCCCAGCTCAGGGGAAAATTCTCAAATGGATGCTCACACCTCACAGGCCTGGCCCAGCCCCTTTGTTCCCCTTTGTGCCTGTGACTGTGGCACCCTCACCCTGCCCCTCACCAGCCCTGAGCTGCCAAATAAGCTCCTCCACACCCAGCCCTGAAATTACAATTTGAATAGCAAACTGACACGAAACGAAATCCCTCTGAGGCCCTCGAAAAATGTCTCTATAAATTCTACTGACAGGGGTGTTTTTTTTCTTTATTTGCCTGGCTAGATTTTTGCTGTAGCCCTCTTGTTAATAAATTGCTTTCCATTGTGGAGAGAGTTTTGCTGGGGAGGGGGATGAGTGAGTCAAGTCCTCACCACACTGCAGCCAGCCCCAAACCCTGTGCAAGGGAAGCAAGGTTTTGAGCTGTGCGCTCTCCTAAGTAAAAAATGGCACTTTTAAAGTGCATAAAACTGGTCACAGTGGCAGGTTAGGGTGGCTGGGCGATGACCAGGTAGCAGTGAAGTGGTTCACCTGTACAAAGACACTGGGAGAGCTTTTGTGCAGCAAAGAAATGAGCAGACAGAGAAGCACAGGAGTTTTTGTGATAAATAATCATTACAAATATATCAAAACGTGCAATACTGCTCTCAAGGTTCTGCTTTCTTGCTGTATTAGGAAGGAGGGGCTCTGGGGACAGGAGGGCTCTGATGTTCAGGGTGATGTGTGAAAAGGGAAAAGGGATCTCCCTTGGGTGTGCTCTGGAGGATTGGGGTAATCCTTGCAAAGCGGGAGGTTGATGTTTTTATTTATGGGTTGATGTGTTTATTTAGCTGTGGCACCACAGCTGGTCCCAGCCCTTGAAATGGACACAGCTCAGGAGATCCCCCCTCCTGTTTCTGATGGCTGAAAACTTGGAGCTGTCTGAATTCAAGGGTGCCAGCCCTGCAGTAAACACCTCTTTTTAGCTGAGACCTTGGAAAAGGCTTCAGGAATTGAGTGATGATAGCACAGAAACAGTGTGTGTGTGGTTTGGGTAGTGTTGTGTGATCTCTTAGGGTGAAAAAACATAGATTTGGGGTTTTAGTATGTGGGAGTCAAGATGGAGAATTTTGGATGTGGATTAGGTGTCTTTTTTTTGTGCCTTCTTCTTCCTCCTTCACAGATCTGGGTGGTTTTCTCTAATTGGGTGAAAGATGTCCACATTGCAGGTTTAGGGTGATCATAACTGGGTTAGAAACATAAATACTTGAGATGTCAACTGTTTATTGGGTAACTGGGACTTAAACAGCCTTGAACAGACCCCATTTTACCTCATTTTCTCAACTTGTTAGGGAGAGCTCACATCTTGGGGGTTTGTAATAGATCAGTATAATAAACTTCAGAGTGAGACTGCAAAAACAACATTTCCTGATATTATTCACCCTGACCTTGGAGCAGGGAAGAGCCTGGCATTTCAACACCCCCTCCTGACCTCACTGCTGAGGGATGCTCTGCCTTGCCCAGGTGTGAGCTCACCTCTCAATGCATTTAATTTAGTACGAGTTGTGTCCCAGCCAGAGCCAGAAAGCTGATATTTAAATATTCTGATATTTAAATGTGACATTTTCAGGAGACCATATCATCCTTTTTAAAATAATATTTGTGCGTATTTTCCCACCATAGCAGCAGAAAAGCCTTTGCTGTACAAGTGAACACCTGGGCAGCTGCTGCATGGGCAGGTTTCAGCCCAAAAAGGGTGATTATAGGCACAGGTGCAGGTTCTGAGAGCATCCTTAGGCTTCTTGTTGCTGGTCAGCAGAAGAAAAATTTGGTTTTTATTCCAAGAGCTGCAACCTTACAGCTGGACAAGGTCTAACTTGTGCTACAGCCCTCTTGTCTGACAGTGTGTCTTGTAAAACATCTTGGTCTCCACTTACCTGTTTACACATTTGCACCGCATTGTCTGGCGCAAAAAACGCTTCTTGTGTTTCAGCCTGAGAGACACATTTCACTGCTTGTGTTTGGTTTGTGTGGACAAGTGCTTTTGTGTGGCATTTACATCCTCTGGAAAAATCCCTTCACCCAGGATTTTCTCCTGGGAAGCTGAGAAGGCTCGGAGAAAAGGAAAACAATTCTTCTCTCATTTGCTTCTACTGTGTTGTGCTCGTGTGGAATGTGTTTGGAGATTGTTTACCCACAGGTGATTGTTCCATTGGATTCTGCTGTGAGTTGTTTTCACTCTTTGGCCAATCGGGGCCTAGCTGTGTCAGGGGTCTGGAAAGAGTCACGAGTTTGCATTATTATCTTTTTAGCTTTCTGTAAGTATCCTTTCTGTATTCTTTAGTATAGTATATTATTCTTTAATATAATATAGTATCATAAAATAATAAATCAGCCTTCTGAGAACGTGGAGTCAGATTCATCATTCCTGCCTTCATTGGGGCACCCTGCAAATACAATACTTTGGGATTGTAGTGCAGTGTCCTTGAGATTTTGTTATTATAGCTGTTGATTTAATCATAGGTGAGTAATAACAAGGCTGGTCCCAGGGAATCAGCCCCAGTAGCTGCCTGCTCCCTCTCAGAATCAGAGAATCACAGAGGCTGGAAAATCCCTGCCAGCCCATGGATTCCCAGCTGTGCCCAGTCCCCACCTTGTCCCCAGCCCAGAGCTCCGAGTGCCACCTCCAGGTGCCACCTGCAGGGCTGGGCACTCCAAGCCTCCCCGGGCAGTGCCAAGGCAGCTCCTGAGCCCCCTTTCCATGGGGAAATTCCTGCTGCGCCCACCCTGAGCTGCCCTGGCCCAGCCTGAGGCCGTTCCCTCTGCTCCTGTCCCCGTTCCCCCCGGCTGTGCCCTCCTGGCAGGAGCTGTGCAGAGCCACAAGGGCCCCCCGAGCCTCCTCTGCTCCAGGCTGAGCCCCTTCCCGGCTCCCTCAGCCTCTCCTGGGGCTCCATTCCCTTCCCAGCTCCATTCCCTTCCCTGTGTGAGGGGCTGCCTGCCCATCCCTGGCACTCCCCGTGCCCTCCCCGTTGTCCCATCAGTGGGGAAGGTGTTTGCATTGCAGCTGCTTTCTGACTCCACTGACATTCCAGAGCCAGCAGCTCAGGGAGGGGGAGGATTGGTCACGGTGCCTTGCTCTCCCCTTCGTATCTCACACGAGTTCATTAAAATTATGAATGTGTTGTGAAATGAAAATAAATATAATTCCAGCTTATCTGGTGTGAAACTAGCTTAGTCATGCCGAGATAGGGTCTGTCTGCATCTGTTAATTACACCCTGACAGGCCTCAGCTTGAGACTCCTGAGACATCACAAGGTTTCTTGAGATCCCCTGATAGAAACCTTTTTCCCCAGAGTGCAGGAGCAAAGGGGCAGGATGATTTTTGTTTGTTCTTTAGCACAAGCAGAATTGTTGTTGGGTCTGTCAGCTGCTGGGTGAGTTACACCTGACCACTGGTTTCTGTGCCAGACAAGTCACAGAACCTCATGCAACCCACAGTCCTAACACTGAGGGGAGTTTTCCGTGCAAAAACTCTGTGAAATAATATTATAATTTACTGCTTTTATGCTGTTTTGATTTTAAAAATGCTGTAGAGAGTCCAACAAGTGTTAAACCTTCTGTAAAGACACATATGGGAGAGGATCTGCAAAGCACAAGCCAATGCTGGATACCTAAAGCCCAGAGAGAGAACAGATGTTTTACCACCTGCCCACTCTTTCCTACCAGAAAATAATTCAGATTTGGATGCTCTACATTGGATGAGCTTTTATTTCTTATTTTTCCTTTTTTTTTTTTTTTTTTTGTATTTTTTTGTTTTAACTGACTTACCATCTCCTTATACTTAAAGTGTAAGCAGAGGGGGTGAAAAAAAAGACATTAGTATTATACCCTAGGTTTGCACAGTGCTTACAGGAAAATGTGAAAATAAAGTTTGGGTCTCCTGGGGTTAAGAATGTATGGTTAGTGCAGGGTTGTTATGAAAAGAACATAGTTACAGTGAGAGAGCATATGGCCAAATAAAAGAAGGAATCCAGCCTTTCGGAGATGCTGTTCTCATGGAGTGGGAAAGGCATGGAAATGCTGCAAGCTGCTTCTTTTCCTCACAGAATATTAGGGTTCTGCTTCAGTTGTGGTTTTTGGTGGGGTGCAGTATTTCAGTGAGAGTTTTTAGGGAGGCCTGAGGGATGTGGAAGCAGTGAAACACAAAATCCCTGATCAGGATTTTGCTAAAGGGGTGAGGAGCAATTTAGGCTGGGGTGAAATCACACACAAGTGTGCCTGCTCTGGGGGGCAGGAGGTGATGGAGATGGTTCCTGGGGGATTCCTCTCTGTGTGCTGGTGGAACAGAGCTCAGGACAGTGTCAGGAAAGCCAGACACAGACAGACTGAATGAAGGGACCTGTTAAGCTTACCGGGGCGCAATCTGTGTGTGTCGATCCGGGCGAACGAGCAAAATTAAATTTAAATTTCCACAGAGCCACAGAACGATCCAGGTGGGAAGGGACCTTAAAGGCCACCTGCTCCAGCCCCTTGGGGTGGTCAGGGACACCTTCCTGCCCAGCCCTGCCTCCCAGGGCACAGAGCTGCAGAATTCTCCCACTCCCAAACCACCAGAACAGAAGAGAGTTTACTTTACTGACAGAGATGAGCAGAGGGAGGCAGCTGTTGGGAGAATTCCATTGACCTTGTAGCTTTCCCTAAAAGGATAAATAGGACATTTAGATTCTGCGAAAATCCTCTAATATTAATTAATTAATTCTGGGGGGTTGGGAAGGGGTCCCTGGATTTCCAGGGTGAGCCACCACACTCTCCAATATTATTTTGTGGACAACTTCATTTTCCCAAACGAGCCCAGAGCAGATGCCCTGCCTGCTGCTGACTGTTCAAGGACTTCCTAAAGACAAATTCTAACTCTGGCATCAGAAAACAAGCCCAGACCACGCAGAGTAGGAAGCTCCCATTTCAATGCCTTCAATAATTTAAAGTCTTAGTGGCACAGCAGTAGTCTGGAAATACTGAGAAATGCATGTAAGAAAACCAAACACGGAACTAATCCTGATTTTATTGATTTTTTGGGGAGGGATTGGGGTTTTCTTAGCTTGATTTAGATCAGTTTTGATATATGCTTAAGACAATTGTGTGGGAGGGTGTGTAAGTGGTTGCCCTTTTAGTCAATTCTGGTTTTCACTTGTAGAGACCAGAAATTAATTTAGTGATGCCTGCAGTTAATATGTGGAAATTCAAATCACTGATAAAACAGAGCTGATATGTGCCTTTAAAGCTAATAAAAATAGTGGTTTTTTGAAATTTTGATCCTCCCAAAACACCTTCTCAGCAACAAGTACCTGAATTCAAATGAACTTCTTTTTTGGGTTATGAGGCTGATAAATGGCAGATATCTTGGGCATTGGAGAAGATGCTGCCCTAAAACCACACAGGGAAATTGTTTTTATTTCTCCTTCCAGCTGCTGGGTTCATTATTAATGGGAAATAACTCTTTTCTGAGCTGTGTTTACTACAGCTGCCCACAGGGCATGATTTAGTTGGTTAGAACTGGCTACAAACTTTTTCTATGAAACACAGAATTGTAGTGACATCGTAGCATTGTTGAAACTCAAATTCAATTTTTTCCAAGTCATTTGTCTTACCAAACACAATTTAAAAAACCCACAGAAAGTCCAGGAAAAGGTGGAAGCAGGAAAAAAAATGGAAATCCAAGCATTACTTCAGATTATTTTGGGGATTTCCATTTAGGCAGGATTTTTGTTCCACATTTCCTTTAAGTTAAGAATCTGATTCCAAACCAAAGTCATCTTTTAGGAATGAGAACATATTGCTTAATCCCAAAGTAATTTTTGAGCTGACTACAAACGCCAGAATTCGGATCAGCCTTAAATGAAGATTTTTATTGTCATTGCTTTTGTTGTTATTTTGTTTGGTTTGGTTTGGTTTGGTTTTTAATTCGTCCTTTATTTCATTTGTTTCAAAGCCACCAGGTGAAACCCAAGGATCTGCTCTCTCTTCATCTCAGTGGGAAGTGCCACTGGAGGGGCTGGGATGTACGCAAATGGAGCAGTGAGGAGAGGCTGATTTTCCCCCATCCTCCCCAGCCACCCTGACTCTCCTGCCCTTGGGGACCTATGAATGCATTCAGGAAAGGTGAAGCACCAAAACTGCTGCAGAAGTGAGGTCATCCTTGAGGAAGAGTTGCCTTAAAAGCTGCATCTTTCACCTCCAGCTTTAATAAGTTTTTTCACAGTAATATTTTATTTTATTTTTTTTATACATGAAAAGTGTTTGGGTTTGGGTTTTTTGGGGTTTTTGTTTTGTTTTGTTTTGGTTTTTTGTTTTTGTTTGTTTGTTTTTGTTTTGTTTTTGTTTTTGTTTGAAGTATACCTTGCATTGACTAACATCCACTGATGGATATGCCATGCTTGTTGCATCAGGTAAAATAGGACCTGCTTGGACGCTTCTTGGTGGCAAAACATCAGATTTTTGGGACTTGACTTCTGTCTGGTTTGGCTCAGCAAGGACCCCTTTGGGACACCCCTTTTCATACCTTTCTTTAACTGAGAAGAGCTACAGAACTTTGGCTGGCACTATGCATACCTTTTCCACAGGAGAAAAAATGTGTCATCATGAAAATTAAAAAAAAAAAAGAATTCCAATGCTACCATACAATCCAGAGGCATTTTTGTTACTTGTTAGTAAGCTGGGTTTGCTTGGAGTTCCTTGAGGGTTTTTTGGGGCTTTTTTTCATAATAATTCAGTCCCAAAGTGGCTGATGAATACTACAGTTGCTTTCAAAACATGGAACAAATGGATTCTACAAACATCGGCCAACAGCTACACTCTGGTATTTGTTTTAAATGCAAGAGACAAGTGTGAGCTGAGAAATTAAAGCCCATAAATCTACCCTGTTCACATTGCCAGTTTATTTAAGTGATACACTGTTATGTTAGTTGAAGTGATCATAGGAGAGTGCTAATAGCAAGTGATTAGTTGCCCAGGCATATTTATTTAAGAAATATAATGGATTAAAAGTCTTCTGGTCAGAGTAGATACTCCATCATCTTTAAAGTAAAATAATTCCTGCAATTTATGGCTCCTTTTGTCATAATTCAGCCTTTAAACCCATGAATCATGACTGAATTGCTGTTGACTGGGCTGTAGGCAGAGAAACTTCTAATGACGATAAAAAGAAAAGGGAAATTTATGATTCCTGATCCTATTTTCCTCTGCAGGTTTGAAAAGAGAACACTGAAATGTTCATTTCTAATGTCCCCCTGCCCGGCTCTGACATTTTCAAATTTAAAAGTACTCTTCACCAGCTGAAAGTGCTACAGCACTTTATGTAGTAAAACCATTTACTTTGCATTTTCAAGTAACTCAGTGGAAAATGATACACATTAAAGAGGCAGCAGTACCATTTCTGCAAGCAGTGTGCATTAAACTCTTTTTTTGTTGCTTTGACATTCTACTTGAGGGTCATGAATGTAATTCTTGACCATAAAGTGGTGTGTGTGAGGCTAATTATAATAGCAGAGATAAAAGGGAAGAGAACAGAAATTGCAGGTGTTGTATGCTGATGTTTCAGCACCCAAAGCCTGCAGAAATGGGGTCACTAAGGGATGGCTTTGGTCATCAGGAATTCAAGTATTTCCCTCATGTTTCTCATGGCAGCCTTTTTCACTTCTTTGCCAGGACATGCCGTAGGAATGGCACCTCCACAAGGTTTATTATTTAATGTAGTTCTCACCAGACATGGAGCTCCATCAAGCTCCAAATGCTTCTGTTTGAGAATTGTGGAATCATGGAATGGTTTGGGCTGGACAGGATCTTAGAGCCCATCCAGTGTCACCCTGCCATGGCAGGGACCCCTCCCACTGTCCCAGTGTCCAGCCTGGCCTCGGGCAGTGCCAGGGATGCAGGGGCAGCCCCAGCTGCTCCGGGCACCCTGTGCCAGGGCCTGCCCGCCCTGCCAGGGAACAATTCCTCATTGCCAAGATCCCGGCCAGCCCTGCCCTCTGGCACCGGGAGCCGTTCCCCGGCCGCCGTCCCCGCGGCCCTCGGCAATCGTCCGTGTCCGTCTTTGCCGCGGCCCCTCCGGGCCCCGCGAGGCCGCCCCGAGCTCAGGCCAGAGCTTCTGGTGCCCAGGTGAGCGACGGCGGCCGCGGCAGCCTTTGGTGCCGGCAGAGCCGCTCCATCCCTGTGCCCGTGCCGGAGCCTCCTCTGGCCCGGCTGCAGCAGCTGCAGCTCCTTGCTGGGCCGGGCCGGGGCTGGGGCAGCTCTGCAGGTGGGCTCTGCCTGAGGGGCAGAGGGGCAGAATGGCCCCTGCCCTGCTGCCCCCGCTGGGCTGGGCCCGGCACGGGGCTCGGGGCTCTGGGCCCGGCACGGGGCTCTGGGCTCGGGGCTCTGGGCCCGGCACGGGGCTCTGGGCTCTGGGCCCGGCACGGGGCTCGGGGCTCTGGGCCCGGCACGGGGCTCTGGGCTCGGGGCTCTGGGCCCGGCACGGGGCTCTGGGCTCTGGGCCCGGCATGGGGCTTTGGGGTCCCAGCCCAGGCCTTGGGGTCCCAGCCCAGGCCAGGCCTTGGGGTCCTAGCTGTGCCCCACAGCACCCCCAGGGCTCCTCTGCAGGGATCCCATGAAGGCAGAGAAGAGCAGGAGGAGGAGCCCTCCTTGCTCTCTACCCGTACTGGTTTGGTGGAAGCCAGGATGTTTGGGGCCTTCTGGGCTGTGAGCACTCACTGTTGCCTCAAATCCAGCTTTTCACTCACAGGAACCCCCAAGTCCTTCTCTGTCCTCACTGAATTCTTCCCCCAGGCTGTGCTCATGTGTGGGATTGCCCCAGCCCAGGGCCGGCACCAGCCCTGGCCTGCTTAAAACCTCCTGAGATCCCCATGGTCACTTCTGGAGCGTGTCCAGGTTCCTCTGGATGCCACCCTGTCCCTCAGGGGTGTCACTGCACCCTCAGCTCGGTGTCACCTGCAAACTGCTGGGGGTGTGCTCCATTCATCTCCTTTGGTGCTGAGGACCAAGGCAGAGCCCTGAGGACTCCCCTGGACACAGAAGCCACCCTGGCTGTCTCAAATCAAATCTCAAATCACCTCCTTCTCTTGCACGTACCCTAACATGCTTCCATGGGGATATTTCCAAGTCCTCTCCAGGCACAGAGGTGAGGCTCACTGCTCTGCAGCTCCCCAGGTCTTCCTTTCCCCCCTTTTCAAAAGCAGGAGTGATTTTCCCATTTTCCAGCCACAAGGGGCTTTGTCTGAGTGCTGTGACTTTTCAGATGTGACGGTGATGCCTTGGGAAGGCTGAGCTAGAGCAGAAACTGGACAGAGTTACAGAGAAAAACTTGAATTTATTCAAAGCATCTCCTCCATGGATGTACCTTGGGCAGCACAAGAGGCCAGCCAGGGCTGCACCCAAAATGAACCAAAATGGCCCCAAAATGCACGACCGGGCACGGGGTCTCTCCCTTGGATCAGTTCTGCTCCATTTGCACCTTGCAGTTCATTGTCCCATTCCAGCTTTAGCCCAGGCAGTCCCACCCTGCTTGTTTTTCTCTCTCCAGCCCACGGTGTTTGTGCTCCTGGGCTGAGATTTGGTCATTTGTTCCCCAGCTGGAGCAGGAATTGTTTTGTCTCCCTGCTCTGTGCACAGAGCTCACCATCCCCTCATATGAAGCTCACACACTAAAGCAGCACAGAACCTGAAAAATATAAAAGCTAAAACCTGAGGCAACCATGGAAGGTGGCTTGGCAACACCAGCCATCTCCCTCAGGGTGCTGGAGTGTGTTTCACCAGGCCACAGAGATGTGGTCACTGTTCAGTTTCATCAAGCGATGCCCAAATTCTCTCTGCTAGCAGTGGCAGGGGCTTTGCTCTCTCCTTGGCCTTTCTTTCTGACCTGTGCACCGACAGAATCTCACCTTGTTATTCTTCACATTCCTTGCCAAATCCCGTTCCACCTGTGCCTGGGCTCTCCTGACTCCATCCCTACACACCTGAGCTGTGCCCCTGTTTTCTTCCCCATCTCCCTGCTCCCACTGGCTCTGCATTTCATTCTCACTCCTCAGTCTGAGGGGTTTAGAAAAATTAAATTACAGCTGTTGTGGTCTTGATTTCTTTGTGTTGGAGTGGTGAGCCGTGTTTCGTGCCGTGTTTCGTGCCACATCCACCTCAGTGTTTCCACAAGATACTGAATATTTACCACTTATGTTTTGTCCCTGGAGATGTGTCACCCTTCCAGTGCCGGTGTGGGTGTAGGTTAGGGGTGCTTTCCAGTTTCCCTCTGGAAGGGCTTTTAGGAATGAATGATAAGATTGATTGGACGATGCCTCAAGCCAGGAAATGGCTGCAATATTAAAATATCTGCTCTTTTTTCATTTGTCTGGCTGCTGATGGAGTGTCTGTTGCTCTGAAAAAAGGGCTGGATGTACAAGTTTTAATCTGAATAGGTCATTGTGTGAGTCTCCCTCTGTAAGAGCTTTCATTTGCTATCTGGGACCCAATAATGGAAGTGCTCTGTGTGTGGGAGCACTTCTGGAAGTCAGGAGCATGAAAAACACTCTTGTCTGCCTTGCTGCACAGCGGTGTAAATGTTAATATACGGGCAATATGTGAGGAGAAGGTCTCTAATATCAAATCCTCCTGGATCCACGTGATCTGTGGTGGAACTAAAGCTCCTTTATGCTGAGCACCAGCAGGAGATGTGGCCATAGCTCCTCAATTTTGATCCCACCCATGTCAGCCCTTTGCTGGAGCCTGTGGAAACTTGTGGGATCTCTCCGGAGGACAATGCACAGCCCCATCTCCCAACGTGAAGATTGCAGTCCAAAACTGATCATGCTACTGAAGTAGTATTCAGCAAAATGCCCACAGAACTGCATTCCTGTTAGCTTCCCTCCATAAATCCTCCACTGAAAAAACACCTCACCTGTACACACAAAAGTCTGTTTGTAGGGTTACCTATGCCTCCCCTAACCACAAAAACTTGTTGGGGTTATCAAGGAATTATTAAATAGGGGCTGTGTATTCTTGTGTGTTTAAAATAGTACCTATTTTTCCTGTCACAGGGACAAAAAAAAAAAAAAAGGAAAAAAATCAGATTTTGTAGAGGCAGCAAAGGCACCTCCTGCTCGTTCTGACAGGCCATTGTACACAAGCTATTAACACACTGATTTGTGGCCCGATAGGATGAATGCCCAGGTGGTCTCTGGCCTCCCAAAGGAGCTCCAGCTCCCTCCCTTCAGGCAAAAAGAACCACTCACTTAGATTAATGCTGCCTTATCTCGGCCTCCTTCAAAGCCAGCCCGAGTCAGAGCCGGGCTCAGCTTTCAGTGGCAAACCCGGAGCTGTGAGCTGAGCCCCCGGACTGGATGTGAATGCAGTTTTTTCTGGTTAATGCAGTTTTTTGGGGTGTTTTTTTTGCCGAGGGTAATGTCACGGTGTGTGGTGAAGGCCTGCGTGGGCACGGGTGCATGAACTCACACAAACCCCCTGTCCTGGCTGAGCCCTGTTAAATTAATTGTGACATTAAACGAGGAGCTTATTGCCGGCTTCTGGGGAGGCTTAAACGTCTGGCCTTGGAAACAGGCGTTGCAGAAAGATAGCATTTTTCTATTTTAAATGCTTTCAGGTTTCCTTTTATAGAAGCCCAGGCAGAGTCAACATATTCCTTTTGTCTGACCTTTCTGCAGAGCATAAAGCTCTTCAAAGTCAGTGGAAGATTCCTGAGAAAATTCAAAACGCTTCGGATTAAGACCTAGATATATGTTCCAAAAAGAAACAAGAGATAAAAATACCTCCAATGTTTTCTTCTTTTAAATAATTAGGCTGTTCTAATATTAAAGTCTAATACTAAGGTCTAATAATAAAATCTAATAATAACCAATACGACAGCAATGAAAACAGTGAAAATGTGGTAAAAGTGTAAGTTCTAACTGTGTGGTTAGATATGCACATCCCACAAGCAAAGAATTGCAAAATTAAATCTTAGGAATCCCTTTGGCTTCTTGGGAAATGAAAAAAAAATGCAGTCAAGACTTTGATGGCTCCTTGGCAGTAGTAGAGGGAGCACCCTCCTATGAACCAATGAATACTGAAAAATATAAGAAATAATCTTTTTTTTTTCTTGATTTAAAACTTTGCTGTCACTTTTCTGCACGAACCACTAACTCTTCTGCAAAAATTATGTCAAAGTGTCCAAGAAAGGTATTTCTATCCCTGTTATGAAGGTTGTCTTATCAGTCCTAAAAGTCAATGAGTATCTTTGTATCTTTTCAGCACCCAAGAATTCATTGGGTAATGAATACATTCCAGCAGCAGGACAGGAGCTCCCATGGATGACACTTATATATCCCACAGGCATTTTAATTGTGACCCAAACTACAGTGAACAGCTTGTTATTACTTTATATCTTAGGGGGAATTTTTAAGCTATCTCCTAAATTTATCTTTATTATCTGTGCAACAGTTTAAAGACTTCCTCACCCTCCCTACCTAAGAAAAGAGCTTTATTGTGCTCAGCTTTCTTTGCTGAGGCGGAATTAACCCCGTGCTGGCGTCAAAACAAACATTTTTAGCACGAGCCAAGGAAAGTGCAAATCTCTCCTTCCTCTGTTTGTCCTGCCTAACCCTCCCCTCACATTTGCTGAATTCAGTGAGGGGGAGCAAGGGCTGTGGAGCAGACACCAGCAGGGGTTTTAGCAGCCGTGAGTCAGTGCCCCTCGTGCTGATGGAGGCAATGATGATCCCAGAGGCAGGGTCAGTGCTGCCGAGTGCCCCTCGGACACGATCAGCCCCTGGGGAATTTGGGGAGCAGATGCTGGCAAGACCTGAGGTGCTGCTCTCCATCAGCACCTGGAGATACCGCAGGGGTTGGTGTGTGTGGGACCTCAAACTCTGCCCAAAAGCCAGGGTTTTCTCAGCTTTTGGGTCAAAATAGGAGGAGTGTTTGCCCAAGAGAGGGAGAGGCCCTGGCAGGAAGCAGGGGTGTTGCGTATTCGAGAAAGACCCAGGGCATGAACAGAAGGGGCTGGGCAAACTCTGCAAGGAGAAGCAAAGCCCCATGGAAGGATTTCCACAGCTGCTGCTGACAAGGGCAGCAGGTTTTCCAGGGACTGACAGGGCTCCAGGACCTTCACTGGCCCCAAAGCACCTCTCCAGAGGGTGTGCTGATGCAGTTCTGCATCCCTACAACCCTCTCGGGCATCCAGCATCCCACTGCCTGCCCAGGCAACAATCACAATCACAACCATAACCACGAACAAATCCAAGCCTTCAGACCCAGAGCCCTTCCCAGGGACCTCACCTGTGTTACAGCCCTTGGTTTCAGCCCCATATTCACCAACTCACTTTTTCTCCCCAGCTTTCAAATATTGTAGGGGATAAAAACGCCCTCACCTTTTATCCACCCAGCATTTGGCACCAGGCTTTTATTCCTTTTTTATTTCTCGCACACCTGGGTTGCATATAAGGCCATTATTGCAGAGTGTGGCTGCCGTGACATAATTAGAGTTTGCTAATAAGGCACAGGACCTGCAGTACAAAGTGGCTGCAGTGAAAGTCCTCAGCGAGATGCTGAAAGCAGCAGAACGGGCTGGAATATGTTAGGAAGTTTTAACAGGCATTAATCCTGGGGGATACTCGGGGGCAGGAACAATCCAGGCTTCTGTGAATCGGAGTGAAATGATTGCAAGGGAGCAGAGGTTACACTGCGTGGAGGGTTTAGCTAGAAACCACTCAGACTTTCAGAGAGCATGGAAAACAAAATTGCAGCAAAATGAGCAAGACCTGAGAGGAAATTTTCAAGCCTCTCTTTGTGTTGCTTTAAGCCTGTGAGAATTTATTAAATGGTTCCACAAGTGGGAAATTATCTTGTTACGTTTTTTTTTTTTTTTTAATTAAAAAACACACAAACATCTCTGTGAAACTGAGCATCTCAGGGCACTCAACAGAAAATCATGCAGACCCTGCTCTGAAAACAAAGGTCTCAATCCTCATGAGACAGCACGAGAATACCTAACAGAGCTAAACACGGAGGAAAAGGGCTGGGCACAAAAAAGCATGCAAGACTTGGCAAATTCAAGTGTTGCAAAGTCTAAAGCTACAATTTCACAAAAAAAAAAAAAAAAGAAAAGAAAAAAATTTGAGCTAGCAAAGATGGATGGGATAAAAAGTGAAAGGGGCAATGGGAGCATGCAGGTAGGAGTGGATATCTGGTTGCATCACAGACGATAAAGTATAAACACAGTTGTGCACACTTTAAAAAAAAAAAAAAAGGGAAAAAGAAGTAAAAATCCCCTCTCATGCCCTTTTCCCATTTGCATCCCACATGCTTCCGCTGAGCCACTCGGGGCTGTGTAAAAGAGCCCACTGTTCAGCAGCAACTGGGGAGCCAGGGGCGGCTCCTGGGCCTGGAAAAAGCCACATTTCACTTATCTTTCCTCCCCTCCTCGCGCCCAGATGCTTTGCAAAACAAACAAACTACATATCTACATATCATAGCCAAAACTGCGTATCAGACTACATCCACTGAAAGCCTCACTGTCTGGGGCTGTGGGGTTCAGCAAACCTTGGCTGGGCTGTCCTTTGAGCCTGCTGCTTGATTTATGTTTTCAGATGGAAACTAAATGAAGCTCTTAGTTATGCCTGGTTTTCTGCCAAAAAATCAGTTTGACCTAAACTGGGCTTTACAGAAACCTAAAGTGCAAGGTGAAGTGTCACACAATCCACAGTAAAAACTGGGTCTATTTATTTTGATTTTTTTTTAATAAAGAAAGCGTACATTTTCTTAGACTGAACTGTGAAGTTTTCACTCATTTTTAGAATTTCTCTGTGGTTGCTGTGAGAGGAGTAGCTGGAAGACCCAAATTGGCTTTCCTGTCCTGTCTTTTTTTCGTGTCACGTTGGTGGAGTCTGAGACCAAGGCAACAAAGAGGGAATGAAATGGGACCAAAAATCGTCTGTTTTCAGCAACAAGCGCTGTCTCTAGAGGGAAGGACCCAACTTTACACACGTGTAGGAGACTAAGGAATTCTAACAAGATGCAAAGAAATCACTGTGAGGCTCAGAGCATCTTTAGAAAAAAAAAATAGCAGTGGGGAGAAGATAAACTGAGACAGAGAATATTCACTAGTCAGTCGCGCCTTTAAAAAAAAAATATTGTGCATCAGGTCCCGTGCCCTGCGGCCGATGAAACAGAGCGGGCGATGCTCATTAGCGGCGGCAGACGTGCGTTAATTACTGTAATTTGTAGGATGGGAAGTGCCACCTAGTGGCAAGGAGCGCGCCGCCGCGGGAGCGCATCCCGCACCCCGCATCCCACACTCTGCATCCCGCATCCCACATCCCATTCCGTGTCCTGCATCCTGAATGCTGCAGCCTGCATGCCGCATCCCACATCCCACATCCTGCATTGCACATCTCACATCCCACAGCCTGCATCCCTCATCCCTCATCTCACATCCCACTTCCCACACCCTGCATCCCACACCCTGCATCTCCTACCCCGCATCCCGCACCCTGCATCCCACATTCTGCGTCCTGCATTCCACGTCCCGCATCCTTCATCCCACACCCACATCCTGCATCCTACACCCCACACCCCTCATCCCACATTCTGCATCCCATATCCCGCATCCCGCGCTGCCAGGGGTGCCCCAAATGTGCCAAGGCCTCCCGACTAACGCAGGCTGTTAATGGTTTATCAAGTGCCAGTGGGAATCCCGGCTCCGGGCAAACACAAGAGGCCTCCTGGTCTAATTTAGCCGGGACAATGGGTCCCAGAGACCCAAGATGGATATCCCCGGTGCAGATGCATTCCTTTTGATTCTGTTTGGTTTACCAAATAGGAATTCCTCTAGGAAACCTCAACAAAGAAGTGGATTAATGAGAACCCTAGCAGAGAGTGTTTGCTGTATAAGCAATTCCGAGCCTAAGTAAAGCAAGGGGCAAAGTCTGATCAGCGTTCAGTACCAAACTCAAATAAATTCTGACAGAAGTGGGTGAAAAATGCGCCAGCTGCAGGTCAGCAAGAAATGCTAACAACCCTCAAACACTCGCCTGCCTACTTTCATTAAAAAGCAAACAGGGAGAAAAATAAACACTTATTTTCCCCCTGCCTTTTGTTGCTCTGTGGAGTTTGTTTTGACACTCGTCCTCCCTCAGCTGTAGTGTCTCCTGGTTTCCCTTGTTCTCATGGCATCTTGCTGTTCCTCAACCCCCTTTTCCTCTCCCTCTGCCAGGTCCATTCCCTGTCTCTGCTGTTCCAAAGGCTCCTCAAATTCCCTGTTTTGTTTTCATGCACAGAGGAAGGAAGACCCTTCCATCCGAACCTGCTTCCCTGGAGAGTGGCAGGGAGATCCTCTCTCTTCCTGGCCTGTCCTGGGTCTAAAACTTGCTGTGTGGAAAGATGGAGGTGGTTGTGCTTCAGAGAGCTTTGTTGTAGCAGCTTGGCCATGACCATCTTGAAATGGCAAAGCTGTTTGTTCACTGG
Source organism: Melozone crissalis (assembly GCF_028551555.1). NCBI lineage: Eukaryota > Metazoa > Chordata > Aves > Passeriformes > Passerellidae > Melozone > Melozone crissalis. The sequence goes on from NW_026535783.1 coordinate 421,361, forward strand.
GCACAAGAAAAAAAAAAAAAGAGATATACTGCAGAGCTGGTGGTGCTGAAGCTGTGGAACAGGGGAAACTGGGCACTATTACTACTGGTTCCAGTAGAAACGTTTCATTCCCACAGCTTCCCCCATCCCTGGTGCATTTGAACCAGGGGAGGAAAAAGATAGGAAGGTGATCAAAAAGCTCCTTCCTGGAGTGGGGGAAAGGAGGTACCCAAGGCCAACAACAAGAAAATGAAATACATCACCTCCCCATCTGAGCAGACCCCTTCTCACCCTTCAAAATCGAACACCAGGCAGGCGGTGTTATCCATGTTTGTGGTTTCTTGGCTCATAGGACCATTGGGAAGGACCATGACAAAACTTCCACGTGGCAGAAGCTTTTGCAGAGGCTCAGGGAGACCTCATGCCCCCAGCCCCTCATGTGCTCCTCACCAGCCCCACGTGCAGACTCACCACCCCAGAGAGACATCAGAGGCTGCTCTCTGAGCACTCGTGGGCATGGAAATGTCCAAAGCTCCCGGACCATAGTGCTGAAGGGTTGTGCTCAGCCCAGGGATGGGAAAACCCCTCCACTGCACTCACAGCAAGAGTAGGTCCACTTGCATTAGTATGGGGAAAAAATCTCACAAAAGTTTGTGGTATTTCTGTCTGCTTTTATGCTAAAAATGGCATCTTTTAGCTCCTACAGCCAATGCTATGAATGCTAACATTGTTCCCGTTTTCCCTCATCCTGGGAGACCCAACTTGCTGCAACAGAGAAAACCTTTCACTGAATGTCTGGATACCAGAAACACTTCTTTTTATCCTTCCTTTAGCAGATAGAGGATAAAAATGGCATGTGTCTCACCAAAACTTGGTGAGAAACCCTTGATGGCAGCCAAGTCCGAGTTATAGCAGAGGCCTGGGAATGGTGTGGGGAGAAGATGGAGCTTGAAGCTCTTGGAGTACATCACAAATCAGTTCTCATTCACTGACAGTCCTGGGCTTCCCAAAGCACTGGGCACCTCTTCCTCACAAACAGTATGATTATTTGGCAAATCGCTTTTTTTTTTTTTTTTTTCTGTCTCTGATTATTTTTATTTGGTGTTTAGGTCTTCAGGGCAAAGTCACTTCCCCTTTCCAAACCTTTGTCTGCTCCCACCACGATTCATGTTCTGTGTAAAACTCAAACGAGTTTCAAGAATGTTACATTTCCTTAGCTGAGGCCTTCTAAAAGCTAAAAAAAAAAATCATTAAAAATCAGAGAATATTCAACAAAGTAAGGTAGCTTTCAACAGAGAGGGACTGATTTTTTCTCTCTGCTTTCATACCCATTCTTTCCCCACTTAACAAAAATAGTTACCATTTCCTTTGTATGAACTAATAAGTTTTTTGTGGGGGGCAAATGTTTACAGCTACCCCAAGAGTATTATAAATTGTGTCAAGACATATTTGCAGATATCCCCAGCCCTTTTATTTTTATTTTTTATTTTGTTTGCTTGTTTTAAATGGCATTATGACAGGCATTATCTTGGACATATCTGAGAGCCAATCAAAAGTTGTGAGATTCCAGGGCAGGATCAGATCTTTCAAACCAAATTTACTCTCTTTTACTCAAGGTGGGCTATGACTCTTCCTGTAGACATGGATGTTTTCATCCTTCCTTGCCTGCTACCAAGATTTCCACCTTTCTATTTCAATCAACAAAAAGGAGTCCCCAAATAAAAGCAGAAATTTTCCAGAATGGTGGGGGAAAGGGGCAAGGAAAAAGCCTAAACTCCCTCTTTCCTCCAATTTTTAGGATTTTCCTGATCTATTTAATTTCTTTGCTTCCCCTTCACACACAGCCAAGGCAAAGAAACTGTTGACTGACACTTGTGGAGTTAGCAGCATCTTTCCAGTGACTTCAGTAGGTTTTGGATTAATCACATTGTGAATGTTTGTTATTGCTTTAGCCAAGGATGAGAAGGCCCAGGAAGAGGAGATTAGTTAAGAAAATCTCTCTTAATCCATTTCAAGAGTTTGCCCTATCAGTGTGGAACCAGACCCAGCGAGTTTATTCTTTGCACAATAGTGGTACCTCCGTATCATAAAGAAGAAAAAAGCGAAAAAAACAACAACAACAAAAAAAAGAGTATGAAAGACTCATTTCTTTTGGTAACAGCAAGAGAACAAACCCACATTTGATTATTCAGGATTACTTCTGCACTCAAGTTTATGATGCAGCCACGGAGTTATCAAAACAAAAATAATGCATGCCCAGGATGGAGTTTATCAGAGGAAGCCCAGGACAGCACGGATTAGCACAACACTTGACTATGGCTCAGGCCACCCTGTACTGATAAGTTTCTCAGTTTCTTTCCCTCTTTCTTGCCGTGGCTGCATTTGGTCCTCACAGGGATCAGCCCTGAGAAGGACCTTGGTGGTGACCTGCCCACACTGACCACTCCCCTCCAAAAATCACAAAGCAGCCATTCTCTGAGGAGCCAGACCCAGCTGTGGGAAGCAGGCTGACCTGGAGACACAGCCTGACACTTACACCAGCCAGAACCAAAAACCACCAGCTTCCTGACACAGCTTTGGGGGGGATTAGCCTTGGAAACATAAAACATCCCAGTCTGGCCCCTTGTCCTTGGAGTCAAGGCAGAAACACTGAGTCAGAACAGAAGGCAGCATCAGAACACAGGAAGAAAACATCACTGCCTTTGCCATCATCATCCAGTGCTGCTGAAAGCCTGGACCTTCTCCTGATAAATCCCGTCCTGGAAACCCACTATCTCAGCGCAGATAGTGCCATGTCTGCATCATTACATTTAATGCAGAAATAATACCTAACCATCAATTGTGGCTTGTTCTGCTACCAAATGAAACACTCTATTCATGGTTTTTCATAGCTGAGTGCTCTCCCCTCTGCTGAAGAAATATGGAGTAAAAATAGGTGGAGAAGGGTTTTGCCACAAAAGAAACATTGACATAAGCCATCAAGTGTTTTGTTTGAGAAAGCGGTCGTGTACACTATGGTTACCACTGCTGCTAAGCCTGACTCCTTTGGAGAGTTTTAATTTGCCTCTGAAAACATATTTCACTTGAAGCGTAGGAAAGAGAAGTACTGGGGGGAAAAAAAAGCTTTTCTTAAATGCGGAATCTGAGAACTTGCAAAAAGTCTATTGTTTCGGGAGATTTTGTGGTTTCTGAAAACACATTGGGGTTTAGATAACTGAATCACTGCAGGATAAGGAAACAGCCTACATATCTGTACCTTTGAGAGGCAAACTGGGGCAAAATGGACTCATTTTCAGCACAGCTGCCAAGGCACAGCCCTTTGCAAGTAGATGGGAGTGGGAAGCTGGACCCTCAGAGCCACTGACCAGGTGGAATAACTTTGAAAGGATCTTTGATTTCACTCAAACTGACCTTAGTGCTGCTGACATCTAAATTACATGAATTATTTCCCTTACTTTTAAGTAAAGTTGTTTTTCACACACAGCAGCTCAGGAGGAAAAAGAAAAACAACACAGAAGAGACAAAGAAAAGGTGATTGTGAAGCCACAAAAGATAGCTTAAGAGAACCTATGCCAGACAAATTAGATTTTCCTTGAGAGACTGTTTCAGATCCACAATATTCTTTCAAGTGATGGGAAGCGCTTTTTTTCCACAGATGTTCAGTTTGATATTTGCACATTGACTGTAGCCATGGTCTAATTAATTTCAGATATTTGAAAACAATGGTTTCTCATAAAGAACCATTTAGGGCCTGTGTTTTACATTTAAAATGATAATCATTGTTGAGTCAGTAACATAAAACCTGTGCTTAAGAAGTGTGTAATGAAAATAGTATTTTCCCTCATCTCTGGACTACGATGTAGCTGGGAGGATTATTTTTTTTACTCGAGTGATATTGCTTTAGGATGGAGACAAAGCCTAAACATTTTCCCTTTTGTTGGGTTTTCTCACACAAATCCGAACATCTGAAAACAATGATTTGTCATGGGAGACTTTGGCAGCCTGAGCAAAGGTTTACTGTTTCTACTTTGCCTAAAATATTTACAAAGAAAAGTATCTGACATTCACAGTAAATCAGACAACGTTTCGGGCCCCTGACATAACCCATGGAGACAGCTTGCGTGGTCTCCAAGAGCAGGAAAGGAGATCCCCTTTCTGGACAGATTTTTGGTTCAGCGCAGAAAGCTTGGCTCCCGGAGAAGGTGGGGAGGGTTAAATATTAAATACGATGAGATGAAAACACCGAGGGGCTGCCGCGGTCTGTTTTCCCAGCTTGATCCGCTCCTCACTTTCCCCAGCCATCCCGCAGAGCCCCGAGGGTCTCCGGGGTAGCCCACCCTCCTTCCTCCGGGCTCTTCTCTCCCCGCCGGGCTGGGGATGCCCGGGCGGAGTTCCTCATCCCTCCCTTCGCAGCCCCGCAGGGTCCCTGCGCCCACCCCCGCCCGTGCCTTTGTCTGGCCGGCCCCGAAGCCTCCCCCGAGCCCAGGAACCTCCGTCCCACCCGCGGGAAGGGCCGGGGCAGCGCGGAGCCCCCCGTCCGCCGTCTCTGCCTGCGGAGGGTGAGCAAGGGCAGGCTCCGCTCCTCCGGGGCCCCGAGGCTCCGCGGGGGCTCCGGGAGCTCCGCGCCGGGCGGAGAGGAGGAAGAGGAGGAGGAGGAGCAGCTGGGGAGGAGGGGGAAGGGGGTGGGGGGGTTCTGCATCCTCCGCTTTCTTCCCAGCTCCGAGACGGAGCGGCTTTGGCCGGCCGGTTCCCATCAGAGCTCCGGCAGCCGGGCGGTGGGAAAGGAAAGGGGAGGGGGGAAGGGGTCTTTTCTCTTTAAAGAAATAATCTATTTTCTTTCCCATCGTGGAAAAGAAAAAAAGAGGTGCCAGCAGCGAGCCGACCCGAGGCTGGTTAGCCCCGGGCTATCACCACTGGTTGCTTGTAGGGCAGGGAGCTGCGCTGCCCCCCGGCCCTGCTCCCTGCTCAGAACTCCGGTCAGACCCAGGAGCTCCCCGTCCCCTGGAGGGGTGGCTGTGCTTCAGCTGGACACCAGCGCAGCACAGCGGGAGCAGAAACCTGCAGCTTCCCCTCGTGGAGCTGTGCTGCTGCAGCCACAGCTGCCGGAGGATGCTCCGCAGCAGAGCAGGGGCAGCAGAGTCACCCTCTGCTCTTGGCACCCTTTGCCAGGAGCAGTTGTTCATTCTCCCTGCACGGAAGGGTCACGGCGTGAGGAAGAAGCAAGCTCAGGGCTGCAGAAGTGGCCTCTGCTCAGTCAAATGTCACCCACTGAAGCCAAGGCAGGGAGCAGAGTAGGAACAGGTGAAGCTGGGAAGTTGGGGCCACTGAAGGCTGGAGAAGCAGCTTGACTGTGGTGCCTGGTCATTTAGAAGCTCCTTGTTTGTCCTGAAGGGTGGTCTGGACAAAGGGAGATACAGAGTGCCATGGGGGATGTCCTGGGATGGCAGCAGGATGCTCTCCCACCTCTTCACCTAGAAAAAGGAGTGGGCCAGAGAGATTCCTGCCTTACACATATGGTCTTCAGAGGGCTTGTCTGCAGCCTGGGAAGGCTGAGATTGTGTGGGGAGAGGGAACAGTGCCCTCACCGAGTGTCTCACCCAACCCCCTTAGCTCTAGGGGGGCAGAAGAGGCTTGTTTGAACCCGTGTGGGAGAGATTCAACGTCAGTGTCCTCCTTTATCACAACACCGTGCAGAGGAAGCGTGCACTGCCTCAGCAGTGACACTGGCGAGACGGGCAAGGCTACCAAAAACAGGAACTGTGTGAATTTGCATCAAACACCCTCAAAAAAAAACATGACCACAATTGTTTGTAGTGCCTGTTTGAAAACATAGCGTTGTCATGTTGTCAACTCTTCTGACGCATGATTTCAAGGATTCAGAAGGTTTCAAGGACTGAGAAACCTCGTCCCAGCGTGGGGCAGGCCTGGTGTGTTGAGGTGTGGAGTGCCCATGCAGGGCTGACCCAGGCACGAGGAACTGGGGGGAACTGGTGCTGCTGGGAGGCGGCACTGGTGGGAGAGAAGCCTCTCTTCGACATCCCAAGTAAGCAATTGTGTATTTACCCCGTGTAAGGAGGGAAAACAAGCAAGCTCTGCAAGCTGAGATAAGGTTTTCAGCCAGCGCTCACCCAGGCCACAGCTCACACAAAGCTGATCTGGCTTAAGCCCCCAGGTCTCCATTTCTGCCTGCTTGGCTGTCATCTCTCCCACCTCCCGCCCCTCCAACTTGGCACCGAGGTCTGTCTTTGGAAACAAGGGCTTTGGGCTTGTCTGAAATCCTCTGTCAGTGTAACTCTGGGGACGCAGCAGCAGCTGGAACAGTAACAGCGAGAGGAGATGAAGGAAAACTCCCTCTGCCTCTTCCTAGCGTTCCTACCTGGGGCTGCCAAAAACGTGCCCAGAGCAGTGCAATCAGACACACCTATTTCTCCAGGCTTTTCTTTTCTGGCTCCAGCTTTACACCTTCCTGGAGGAGGGGGACTTCTGGCATCTGCTTCTCAGAGAAGGAGCACGCCAGAGGAGCTGCTCTTGCCAGCATTTTGTGCTTGGTGAGGGCGCCTTAAATGTCTCCCACATTCTGAGATAGGTACGTTTTTGGGATGGGGGCTGCCTGGAGAGCACGCCAGAGCCTTTATGAACTGGTGAACATCCCTTGTAAAAGGGTGGTTTAGAGTTCCACTTATGACTTCATCTCTGAGAGGTTTGGACAGCAAACGCGGAGTCTAATCTTAAAAAAAAAAAAAAAAAAAAAAAAAGGAAAAAAAAACAGAAAAAGAAAGTGGCTGGAGATGCATGGGTGGAGAAGCTTGGCTCGGGCGGCTGCCGATGCGAGGCTGCCTGTGAATTGGCATCGGCAGGGGAAGTTTGGAACCAGCACCGATTTATTCTTTCATTGCAACCTCCGCTGAGACTGGGGAGGCAAAAGGGGAAAAAGGCATTTCGGTCCCAGTCACTTTCCCCGTTTCACCCGGCTTCGGGAGCCAGGGTGGAGGAGGTCTCTCCATTCTCTTCCCGGTTAATTGTCTAATTGGGGAACAATGCGCCTCTCGCACCCGCCTGCCCCTCTCCGGAGGGCTCCGGGCGAGCTCGGACGGACCCGTCCCGCTGCACCGGGCTGCGGCTCCCCGCTCCGGGTCTGGGGGCCGGAGGGAGCCCCGAGGGGGCGGCCGGGCCGAGCCGAGCCGAGCCGAGCCGGGCCGGGGGCGGGGGGTCCCGCTCGCTGGAGGCAGGCGCTGGGGGCTCTCCTGCGCCCAGCAGCTGCGGGAGCTTTGGAAATTGCAAGGAGGCTCTCGCAGAGCTTGTGAACCCTCCTCTCCCCGAGCCAGCGCCCCTCCTCTGCAGCGCTGACGGTACAACGATATAATAATGATGGGTGGCTGAGGCTCGCATTTGAACTTGCAGGCTCGCTCCCTGTGCCCACCGCTCGGTGCCGGCTCCGCCGCTCGGAGTCAGGTGCTCGCCGGCGGGAAGCGAGCGAAGGAGGGACACCGAGCTCCGGCACAAGGGAGAGCCCGGAACCACCGGCTCCTTCCAGCACTAACGAGGGGATTTACTCTTTCATGCGGCCACTGGGACCTCTGGACTAGCCCAGACACCACGTTGTGATTTTTTGCTATCTCTGCAATACGCTACCTTTTAAGGTAACTATAACTCTTTTATTGCGGGTTGGTTTGTAGTGATTTTTTTTTATTCCCCCTCCTTCTTTTTCTTCTATAATATGACTGCCAGCAAACACCTAGTCTAAGATTTAAAACAATTGTTTTGCTGCTTGCACCAACAAAGAGTTTGAACTGCAAATCTTATGCGGGGAGGGAATAGTGATGATTGGTGAATTTAAACAACCTGGGGTAAGTTCAACCACACGCGGGGGAAGAGGAGAAGGAGGGATGCTCGGGAACCCACAAAAAGGAAAAAAAAAAAAAAGAAAGAAAAAAAATACAAAAAAAAGGAGAAGAAAAAAACCGGTCCAAAGAGGAGAACAAAGAAAACTAGGGAATAGAAGACTTTGGGGTGGGATGCCTGACAAGAGTGCTCGATGCTGGTGGCTTTGGATGGCTGGGAAGGTAGAGCCGCACCTTGGCGTGCGACGGGGCTCCGGAGGGAGACGGGAGCAAGCTGTTCCTTACGGGTGTTAAGTACACAAAGCGCCCGTGTGGCAGGAGCGACGAGCACGGACCTTTCCCCCCGGCCACCAGTTTTGTAGCGCTGGGAAAAGCGTGCGCTCTGTGTCCTGCGCTCCTGTGTGTTCCCCACATCCCCCCCCCCCCCCCCTTTTTTTTTTTCCTTTTCTTTTTTTTTCCCCTCCAATCCCTTCCCCTGCTGTTCCTGGAAAGCTGCTCGCAGGGCAGAGCGGCTCTGAGGTGCTCAGCATCTCTCCGGAGAAGCCGGCGAGCAGCGTGCCCCGAACCACATTTTCTCTGCGGGAAGGGGGGCAGTGGGTGAAGAGGAGGAGGAGGAGAATCGCAAGGTCAGTGGAGCAAAACGCCCCCTCTTACACCCACGTCCACTTTCTGGGGCACGGGCTTTGCCTTCCCCCCTCCGCTGCCAGGGATTTCGCCTTTGTGTTACAAAGGAAAAGAAGTGAGAGCGCGGTGGCGGAGGGCAAGCGGGGAGTTCCGACGGCGGGAAGGAGCGGCTCTGTGTGTGTCTGTGTGTCCGTCTGTGTGTCTGTGTGGGACCCGGGCAGCCCGGCCCCGTCCCCACACAAAGGGGCGGCGGGCAGCGGGCGGGGGCCGCCCCTCATTGTCCCTCATTGTCCCCCTGGTCACGTCCTCCCGGCCACCCCCTCTCCCTTCCTCCTTCCCTCCCTCCCTGCACCGGTTCTCGGGATTAAGCCCCCATGGCTTTTCTTTTTTCTCTTTTTTTTTGGTCTTTTCCTCTTCTTATCACCCGCTTTCCTCGGTTTTTCTCCCTTTCCCCCATTCTTTTCCTTTCCTTTCCTTTCCTTTCCTTTCCTTTCCTTTCCTTCTTTCTTTACCCCCTTTTCCTCTTTTTTCTGTTCCCTCTCCCCTCCTCTTTCTTCCTTTTCCCTACCCGTTTTTGCCTCCCTTTCCCCCTTCTTGCCCTGTCCCTCCCTTTCCGTTTTTTCCCTTTCCCTCCCTTTTTCCCTTTCCTTCCCCTTTCCCCCTTTTTCTCCTCCTCCCTCCACCTTCCCCTCTTCCCCTCCCCTTTTCTTTCCCTTTTTTTTTTTTTTTTTTTTTTTTTTTTTTTTTTTTTTTGTTAATTGAGGCGTGAGCGTCGAAATGCGCTGCAAAAAAAACCCCAAAAAACCCAACCCAAATCAAAAACCCATCCCGGGATGGGAGAGCGTAACCGTTGGGTGGGTTCAGTGATCGCCTTGATTTCCGTGCCTTTTTTCTTTAATCCTTTTCTCCTTTTCTTTCGCTCTGAGCGAAAAGGGGAAGTTTCCTCCCCCACACGGAGCGAGCGAGGCCCGGCGGGGCGAGCCCAGGACGGGGCGGGCGCGGCCCCGCGCTGCCGGGGCGGGGGGAGGTTGTGGCAGGGCTGGGCTTTGGGGAGCTCTCCGTGCCGCGTGTCCGGGAGGGGTCACGGGCTGATTGCCGGTTTTGGGGCGGCGGTCTCGGTTCCGTGTTGGGCCCGCGGGTTCGGGCCCGGTTTGGGGTCGCGGGCCCGGGGATGGCCCGGGGGCCTGGCCGCTGTCGAGGAACGGGGCGGGCGCGGCGGCCCCGCGGCGCCCCCGGGCGGCGAGCGGCGGCACAGCAGCTCCCGCGGGTTTCCCGCCAGAGGGTTCCGGGCACAGTGAGGGAAAAAAGGCCAAACCCCCACAAATCACTGCCGTAATAAAATAATTAAAAATACGCCACACCCCCTCGATAAAAGCCGCTGTCTCCGCTGTTCATCGCACTCCCCATCGAGTGTTATGCACAAGCAGTGGGTACAGAGGAGGCTCCGGCACGGGCACAGGGATGGAGCGGCTCTGCCGGCACCAAAGGCTGCCGCAGCCGCCATCGCTCACCTGGGCACCAGAAGCTTTGGCCTGAGCTCGGGGCGGCCTCGCGGGGCCCGGAGGGGCCGCGGCAAAGACGGACACGGACGATTGCCGAGGGCCGCGGGGACGGCGGCCGGGGAACGGCTCCCGGTGCCAGAGGGCAGGGCTGGCCGGGATCTTGGCAATGAGGAATTGTTCCCTGGCAGGGTGGGCAGGCCCTGGCACAGGGTGCCCAGAGCAGCCGGGGCTGCCCCTGCATAACTGGGGCAGTGCCCGAGGCCAGGCTGGACACTGGGACAGTGGGAGGTGTCCCTGACACGGCAGAGCTGGCACTGGGTGACATTTAAAGCCCTTTCCAGCCCAAACCATTCTACGACTCTGTGGTGCTGGAGCAGGCAGTGCCTGATGGACAGCGCTGGACAGCAGGGTGTGACTGGCACATTTCCGACTCTGTGCAGGCCCTCAGTGCTGGGCTCGAGGCCTGAGGTGGCACCGGGGCTGTGGGGACGGCAGAGCGAGCTGAGAGCACCCAGAGCCACCCTTGTGCCCAGCAGCGGCACTGGGAGAGCCCCAAGAGGGCTGAGGAACCCCTGTTGGAGCCCACAGTGGGGTCCTGGTGCCTAACCCCACAATGGCAGTGCAGGGTGCCATGAGTGACACCTTCACATTGTTTCCACCTCTTGCTCCCTTCAGCAGTGTAGTTGCTGAAGAGAAGTGGCCCTCAGCTCTCCTGGAACCAAGCCTGACTTAGGTCAGTGTGTCTGAGCGATGCTCTCAAGCATGGGGTGGGATTGTCAGAGTGTCCTGTGCAGGGCTAGGAGCTGGACTTGCTGATCCCTGTGTGTCCAGCTTGGGATATTCCATGTTTCTGGAAGGCAGGAGCGACAAAGTGGAGCAGGGGTGATGCAGAAGGAGCAGGGTGTGCTCGCTGCTCCTCCTCGTGCTGCCTCTGGCGGTGTTCCACTGTGTCTCTGCGTGGCTGTCCCAGAGCCTGGAGCTGCTCCTGGCACACAAGCACGGCGCTGTGAGGGATGTCCTGCTGCTGCAGCCAGAACACGCTGTGCTCTGGTCACTGCTCCTGTCTGTGCTCCAGCCTGCAGGCAGCACCAAAAGGACTCAGCCTGGAGCAGTTTCCCCCCACAGCTGCTCGGGGTGATGAGGAAGATGATTTGGGGTGATGCAGGCACCCCAAAGACATTCTCCAAGGCTTTGGGAGGGCATTTCCAAGGGATAACAGCCCAAGCAGGGGCCACTGGTGAATCGGATGCAGGCTGATGTGCCATGTGTTGGCACAGTGGGTTGATTAATCACGTGGCAGAAAGGTGGTGGGGCTGGCATAGTTAATTAGGCAGCGCTGATGGTGAGGTGGATACAGGGCAGCAATTAACAGTACCGGGATCAGAGGACTGCAGAAGTAAAGGAAAGTGCAGAATGTGTGCCTTTGAGGGAGGATGGTACCTGTGAAGCTTTCAGAGCTTGGAAGGTAGCAGGGGATGTGCTGTGACTGGGATTGGTCATTTCTACCTTTTTGGGGTTCCACTGGAAACTCTAATTTACTGTTTTATCCATTGGCATGAGCAGCCTTCATTCTCTTCTCTAGTGCCGGCTTCTGTTGGGTCCCACCCTCTTTTTCTTTTTCTTTTTTTTTTCTTTTAATCTTTTATGTCATTCTGACTTTCACTATGAGGGTCAGATGGGCAGAGGCTGCTTTTTACATGTTTAAGGAACATATCCAGATTTCACAATGCAGCTGTGGAGCATGTGCAGAACCAATCTCAGTGTGACCTGAGAAGTTGCAGGTTTCAGAGACATTGTTACCTCTATGAAAATGGCTAATATGGCAAATTCCTCATTGTCTCAGCTTCAGAGAAACCAGGAGTATTTTTGGATTGTAAGCTTTAGTCTCTTCCACACCAGGACAATTTGCTTTCTGAACCTGGAGTTTTAAACAGAAAGAGAGACATGATGTTCTCTCATCTGGTTAAATTAAAATAGCATTGGTGTGAGATCAAGCTTACACACTGCAAACTAAACACAAGCTGGAATTTGGTCAGAACTTACTGCTCCTATGAGTTTTTGCTGTAGTAAGAGAAGGTAGCAGCGCCTGCAAAAATAGGAGAGCTCTCTCTTTCCCCACAGAGAGAACCCCTACTGCTAATTTTTTAAGATGTGAAGTTTGCCCAGCAGTTTTGCATCCATTGGTTTGAAGATGCTGCACTCAGGGCTGCGTCCCATTTAGAAATGTAACACAAATTCCTGCTGTAGATCCATCTGCCTGTAGCAGCTCCTAATAAAATGGATCAGCCCAGTTGGAAAGCAGCCAGCAGGCAACCCAAGTTTGGTCACGTCAAGTGAGGCACTTTTTTAGCAGAAGGTGGAAATTAAACACTTACTCAAGTCTTGCAGCTTGAGTTGGCAAGATTTGCTCACTGTGTTATGGATTTCTTTTACTATGGGTGTAGTGACACCAAGGGAGGAAAAAAAAAATCTTGTGGAAAAAGGTATAGTTAGATGGATTTTAGCTAATTGCAGTGGACTTAGGGGCAGCACAGCAGCCAGACAGCAGAATTCTGTGAGCTGCAGGGTGCAGGAATGGGAAACACAAACCTGTTTTAGAGCAGGGATTTAGGTCTGGGGGCTACAAGAGAGCTCAGTCCTCTGCAGCCTCTGCCAGCAGAAGGGCAGGAGGCTGGAGCAATCACATCCAAGAGCCTGGAAATGTGGGTGGGAATCGGGCTGAGGTGTAAAGCAGCAACCTCTGCCTCACCCGTGGGTCCTGAGGAGGATTTTTGGCGCCAGCTCTGCAGAGCTCTGTCTCCTCCTGAGCCAGGATGCCCCGTGGGGCTGAGTAAGGTGCTGCTGTTATGGTCTCCATGTTTGGAGAGGGCGGCAGGGGTGATTCCGTGTTTAATTCTGGCAGCTGGAGTGGAGCAGCACTGGGCAACCCAGGAGTGTTTATGGGCACCCACCAAGGCCTGGGGCATGAAAACCAACCCTCAGGTGTGGAGGGTTGTGTGGGAGTCACACTCCTGACCCTTGGGGCTGAAAATTGGACCATCCTCCCATGGGTTTTCATTGCTTGAGTGAACATTTCAGGATAAAGAAGATTTATGAAAAGTCAGGAGGTGGTTTTCCAAGAGTCAGGTAGGGATTTTTGGCAGGAGTCTCATGTTAAGCTTTGTGCTCAAACAGTACAGTTTTTTGGAGCTATCCAAGCCCTTGGTGCAGCAGGTGTAATTCCTGCCCTTCTCAGTAAAAGGCTAGGAGCCATCACATCCAGGAATATCCGCTTCTGTTCCCATGGATACGTTAGAAATTGCCCTTCCACATTTGCCTTTCTGTTTTCATCTGTCCCTGTGGGTGTGTGTGTTGTGTTTGGTGAACTGGAAGCGTAGCAGCAGGGTTTGTGTTCTTACCAAACATGGAAGCAGTTGTGTTATGACAGCAATTGCAATGAACTTCCAAGGGCAACAGGCTTCCAGTGACACGTGCCAGGCGCCCAGGTACGCCAGGGAAGTGGGCCAGGTGCAAAATGCAAGCAGCCCTGCTTAGGTGCAACATTGCCCCCATTGTTGGGATAAAGAAAATACTTGTTTTTCTTTTTCTTGCCAGGTTTCTTTGATTCCCTTGGTTCTGGTCCCAAAAGGCAAGGTTGCCTTCAGGGGAAGGAGGGAGATAAAACTCATGGGTAAACATGGAGAGCTGAACTTGTAAACATTCTGTTCTGGACCTTGGCTTCGCTGTGGATGCAGCCGGTGTGTGACGCATGGGAGCACATGTGGGCAGAACATCTCAGAGGGTCTGGAGCCACTCAGCTCCCACAGGTGCCAGAACTTTGTGTGGCAGGTCCTTCACGCAGCACCTTGGAAGGGGGAGAATTCTTCCAGTCAGTTTTCTTTTCATGCTCTCATCAGAGCTCTTGTGTTACCAAAGGAGCTTCACTGCAGTGGTTTTGGTGCTTGAGGCTTCCAGCCTTTTTGGGATACAAGGGTTGGTTGCTTGAAGGTCCTTCTGCACTTCTGTAGGCTCAAACTGACATCACTTTTTCTTTTAATTGTTGTGTAATAATGAGGATCATTTAAGTGTTTATCTAAGTAAGCATGTGACAATTTCAGAGCTGATCCATTGCATTCAGAGGACTTGGATGTCTGAAGCTCTGATCTTGTGCAACCTCCTCACTCATAACAGCCTTCTACAGGGACAGTATAGAATTTTAAAGTTAGCTAATAAATAGTCACTTTTATTTTCTTCACATGCAGCTTGGCTTGTGTAAATGTAGGAAGAGATAAAAGTCTGGCTGAGTGGTTTTGGGGGGTAGGTGTTAAGGTCTTCACAAGAAGTTTTGTGGCCTGTAGGGCTTAAACTGAATGAAGTCCCGATTCTAGTTTGGGACCCAGTTGTGAAAAGTGCAAATTCCATGAAGTTCACGTTGCAAAATAAGTGATATCACACTCTGCACTCAGCTGTCCTGAATGGCTGCAGAAGACGTGGGGCGTCCTTGGCAGCGTGCAGCCTGCTCTGTGGAAAGCAGCTGCATTTCTCCCTCCACGCCCAGGGAATAGGTTGTAGCACATGTTTCCCTGTGCAGTCAGCTGGCTCTGGCCATCCACGTACAGAGAATGAAAGGCTCTGGGGTATTCAGTCCTGTTGGGTGGGAATTTTTAGCTTGCCTCACTGGAAAGGCTGGGTTGGAGATGTTTTGCGTCTTTGCCGTGCTGCTCAGACGTTGCAGGACGTGTGCCAGTTCACACAGACTCCTGTGGAGCTTGGGCTGCAGCTGTGAGCTGTGGAGAGAACTGTCCTGAGGATGAACACGTCACCAGGAGTTTTCTGAAGCTTCCTCTCCGTGTGTCTTTGCTGTCGTGTTCAGAGCACCCTGTGGAGTTTTTAAAAGTAGAAGTTTCAAATTGTACACGTGTGCAGTTCAGGTTCCATAGTTATAACACTGGTACATATCTATTAAATCTCTCCCTCACTTAAGGCAGTTCAACTGCAAGCTCTCTTGAACAGGAAAAACACTGTCAGCTTGGTTACTTGTCCTAGTGAAGGGCTCAGGTGGCAGATTTTGCAGCAATATCAGGAAAATCAAGGTAGTGATAAAAATTTGTTGGCGTTTTGACGAACTGCTTCTGAAAGTAATTTATTATGTTGGGATGTTCATGGCACGTACATGTAACTGTTTGGATGAGGGACTATTTATAAACCCTTTGTAGTCACTGGTGTTTGTGTGTCTCGCAACGCTTTTGTAACTTTGGGGATATTTACAGGTTCAACATGTGTAACTATGAATGGAAATGAAAACTGTGAAATAATGTTGTGAACATGCGATTTATTGTTGTGTACATGTGCTACATGTGAAGAGCTTTCCAGCTGTTGGAAGGTGGAGCCTGTAAAGGAAAGTGAGAGGCAAAGCCAAAGGGAACTGACATGTCAGAGCATCACTCAGGACTCAACAACCTGAACACCCATTACGAATCTCTATTCCATGGAGGCACGTGGTCATTATAACAAATCTCCACCATAAATTACTAAATGAAATGCCCTGAAAGCAGGAAGGACTGCTTCTGATACCAGTGACAAATACTGATGTGCTGAGTTACAACATTTGCTAAGGACACAGTGCAATACTAACCACTTACTCCTTTGTTCTTTATTTCTAGGTCAAGATGTTGTTAAGTATAAAAAGTATCTTATGGATGTACTCTACGTTAGTTATAACATATATGCAACCTAAAGGTAAGTCTTCTGTACATAGAACATTTCATTAAAATTAAATTAGTGGTCTAATTGGCAGGGCAATTCACAGGACTGAGGAAACAGCCCAAACTCAGGAAATTGTCTTTCTTTGCCCCTGCCATGCTGCACCATGTTACTGATTTTATTTCTGTGTCCTCCTCCAGGCATTAATGGTTTATTTCTGTTGTGCTTGGGCTGCCATGGGCTAAGCTGGGGCAGGTCCCTTGGCTGCTGGGGTCTTTAGCAAGGAGGTGTTAGAGCAGCTGCAGGTTTGGGTGGAAAGGAAGGAGCCCTTACTGCCTCTCTTGGTAATTACATGCCAAGACTGAAGTATGTATCCATGTGTGGTTGCCCTGGTTATTTGAAAGTTTGGGTCAGGCCTTCAGTATGGAAAATATCTCAACAGCTGCTACGGATTCAACAAAACTGGGAAAGCAGCTTTCCCAAGTCTCAAAGCAAGATTTTTTCTTCATTTTCTTTCCCCCTTCTTTCCAGGTACTCCTCAAATTGATTTCAACCTTTAGGAAAATCAAATTTACCACTTTTTTTTTTTCCCACCTAGCTGGAACACTGTTGCTAGCAACATGTTTGCGTAGTCCTGAATGATAGACAAAAGGATTGGTTCATTAGTGGAAACAATTAAAGAAAAGGATAATAGATTTGAATTGACTGTATGGAAGAAAGGTCTGGATCAGATCACGGACCTGACTCACTGCCTTTCACAAATGCAGAATTCAGGGATACTGGGATTGAGAGGGCAGCACTCTTAAATGGGGAGGAGTGTATGGATCCTTGGAGCTGTAGAATGTGGGATGGCATCTTTACATGTCCTCTCACTTACTCCACTTTTTATTACATCATAAATGTAATTCATCTCCAGAGTGGAATTTTTGGTACTTGAGAGATTTTTATGAATGTCCCATTCTTTGGAATGTAGATCAGGTTGTGACCCATCCTTATTTGTCCAAATTTTTTTTAAGAAATTCACAAAGACTCTGATGTTCCTAGAACACACTGTGAATTTTGTGAGGTTTGCTCTTTAAGTCAAGGCCCATTCTTTTGGCTTACAGAGTCTTAACCATTTTCAAACTATGACCATGGTGAAGAGGAAAAGGATGAAAAGAATTTCCTTTTTCACTAATTCCTCTAATTCATGATCCCAGAGAATCTGTGCAACTCATGCCCTTATCTTTTGTAGAAAAGTCAATTGGTGCAGTAATATTTTGAGAATGAAGACTACACAGAATCTTTATAAGTATGGCTTTTGTTTAAAAATACTCTAAAATAAAACGTATCTCAGCATTCTGAAAGATTGACACCCTACATTTCAGCCTTTTCTTATTGAATCCTTAGTTTGGATTCAAAATTGAAGCCTTTAAATCTTTTGTGAAACACCAATTCCCAATTTATCACTATTGTGGTTTACAAGCTGGACCTTGTGTTCATAACCAGCACTAGGGTTTTTCCTACCTGTTTTGGGTGGCCATTTGTGGTGTTGAGTTCTGCAGCTGAGATTTACATTTGCCTGGCTCCTTGTGAGTGTCTTGTAGACCATAAAATTAATTCTTCATCGTTCTGTGTGTCCTTCTCTCATTCTGCTTGCTCAGACCACAAGCCACCTAGTGAAGGACTCAGGTTACTGTTGGGTCTCAGTCCATTACCGTTTAATGTTTCCTACAAGTTTCACTCATTTAAATTCATAATTATCTTCACTAAAAGACTGGTGGTTAATGAAATAGCTTCTCCTAGGTTCAGTGCTAGTAGCTGGATTGACAAAACACACGGTTTTAGTGATCCTTTCTATTTCTGCTGCTAGACAGGGCAATATAACCATATGTCCCAGCTGGTTGTTGATGAACTGAAAAATGAGATGCAACATTTTTCTTTTTTTTTTTCCCCCCTCATAAATTTAGCTAAAAATAAATAGAATATTTTATTCTTTAAGCATGTGGGATTTGTCTGCATAGTCTGTAGCAACATTCTGTTCAGTTAAACTCAATTATGTGGCAAATCCACTCCTCTAAGCAGTGTCACACCATGCAGGGAAGGTTTTACTCTTTTCTTCAGACTCCTTGTCCACTGCAGACCTATTGTCCTGGTCGTTGTGGTTAATGTGATACAGAAGGGCATAATTCTGTCCTTTAAAAAATTTATCAAGACTCCTACTTTAAGAATTTTATAACATTAACCACAGAACAAGTGTACACGTTTTGAAAAAAGAGACTTTGTTCTCAAGCAAGAATTCCTTTCTTTCCTCTTCAAAAGGAAGACATCCCATTGATAGGGGCTGACACGGAATATAAGCTTAGCAAAAATGCTGAAGGGAGTAAAAAAAGGGTTATATGGATTAATATGAAGTACTGATAGATTCTACATTGGTCAGTAAATTCTGCTAGACTAACTAATTTGGAGTGCATCAAGAAATCAAGCTTTTTTGGAACTGTGCATGAACATCACTTCATCTTCTATTTCAGATATTATGTCAGCCAGATATTTTCTTTTTCTGTAGGGAGAAGCTTCCACCTCCTTTCTCCTTCTCCTCTTCCTCTTTTTCACTTTTTCCTCTTCCTCCTTCTCCTTCTTTTTGTCTTCTCCTCCTTCTTCCCTCACCTCGCCACAAAAAATAGTTTTTTTATAAAGTGTTGTATAATGCTTTCTAAAGCTGGGCAGAACTGCAGCTGCCCAGAATCTTCTGTTCTGGGAAGTATCACAGTTTAGGAGGCTGGGTCTAGTTTTCATATCAGGATTGAAATTGTTGATTGCCAGGTCTTCCAGCTGGCTGATGTGAAGACACGAATTTTAAAGGGAGGAAATTTCCTCAGGGTTCAGTGCTGATATTCCAGATCACTCATAGTCATAAACAGTGTTATTACAAAGTTTATTAAAGTTCTGTCAGTCAGTATAATTATAATTTAGTCATTCTTCAATTAAGAAGAAAGTTCTGTAAGGTGTATAGATGACAAGAGATCATAATAAATTCTGAATATTTTGAGGCTGATTTTAATCTCCCACCTGTGCAATTTGGCAGTAATTCCATCACAACTGATAGAACTGAGAATTCATTCTATTTCTTTATCTCTAACCACTGTAGCTCTGTGAAGTTTCCACAAAATGAAGGTGATATAAAAGATCTCTGGTTTCATCTGCTTTGATACCATCACCTTGACTCTATCTGAATTGTGTAACTAAGGAATTCCAGTTTGGTAGGCATGGATGAAAAGGACCCAAGAACTCAATTGAGAATTCTGAGTCTTCCCTGTCAGCCCGTTTTTTTTCTGGCTAGTACTTTATTACTAAAATGCTTGGGCATCAAGCTGATGACTCTTGTATTGAACCTGTTTGGATAAAACCGTTAAGACTTTGTCCTGTGGAAAGTCATCTTCACTGAAAACTGGTGGTCTCTGTTAAAAATAATTAGTTTAATGAGCAACTTTTCTTTTTTATTCCATTTTCCTTTTTCCCCCATTTCTTTTTTCTGTTTTCTTTCTTCTTTTTTTTTTCCTTTTTTTTTCTTTCGCTCCCTCTTCTTTTTTCTCTTCCCTTTTTGCTCCTCTTTAATTCTCTTCCTCTGCCCACCCTTCCATCCCACCCTGCAATCTTCTACTCTTTATGGAGAGATTATACTTTTTATCATAGGTAAACAGATAATTTTCATGTGCTGGTGTCTCCTGTTTCATGTATCACTCTGTTGATGGCTATTTTTAAGTTATCATATTTCTAAACTTCATAAATCCCAGCTCCCTTCAAAATAATGATGACCATGCTCTACCTTTCAAAAATGCTAGAAGGACTGTGAAAGAGGTAAAACAGTTCCTGTTGAACATCACCTTTTAATCTTCATTAAGCCATTATGTGTGATGAAATAACATCACATAAAAAAAGGGGCAAATCCATCAGAAACCCTCTCTTCAGTCACAGGGTACAGCTTGGATGAACAGTAGTCAACTTCCCCCTCAGGACATTGTCAGATGGAAGCATTTCACTGTGAAATGTTTGCAGCTGGAGATGACATAAAAATGATAGAAGTCCTGATCATGTCAAGTCTGAGCCAAGCAGGGACTTTCTGCGTGCTTTACTTCTTCCTTTGCTTTTACATCCTGAAATATTTCATTTCTGCGATGTGTAAAAGGCCCGGAGGCTGCAAGGAAACAACTTTGAAAGAGTGACTATTTGGGAGACTCTGGCTGGAAAGGCTTTTGTTTCAGCACGTGTGCAGTAAAAAAGAATTAACCCTTGAGAGAACAGTGGGGACAAGGGTGCAAAGCCATGGGCTGTGTTTCCTTCTGAGGAGAGAGGCAAGGTGTGACCTCCAGCAGCTCCCCTGCATTCAGGGTTTTGGCCAGTGAGGTAACTCATGATTTTTCACTCAGAGTGTTTTTCACTCAGTTTCTTCCTCCTGTGGATTGAAGAAACAGCTCTTACAGTTCATCTGTCACATAAAATTTCTGACCAGTTCCCAAAGGTTAATTATTTGGTGACCATACAAATAGAGAAAATAAGTCAGGATGAAATTTTTCCAAAGGGAAACATGCTCTATCATCAGCCTAAGATGTACCAAGATTGACGCAAACTCCTTTTCAGTTTGTACTCCCCAGTCTTGTTACAAATCAGCTAAGGTTCATGGATTTCAAGCTTTGCATTAGTGAATCATTAATTAACAATTAAATATATCTGTTTCTGATTTTGCTGTTACACTGACGTGATTTCTCCTTTCTCTCTCCTCGCTCCCTTCCCTTTTTCTAGTTAAAGCAGAAAAAAAAACCCTGGTCAAGGGATCTCTCTCTGGAACTTCAGTCCTGCCGTGCTTCTTTTCAACCACACCCACCATCTCCTCCAGCTACGCCGCCGAGTACCTCCGCATCAAATGGTCCAAGGTGGAACTGGACAAAAGCGGCAAGGACGCCAAGGAAACCACGGTCCTGGTGGCCCAAAATGGCAACATCAAGATAGGCCAGAGCTACAAGGACAGGGTGTCTGTGCCCAGCCACTCCGAGGAGAGCGGGGACGCCTCGCTGACCTTCTCCAAGCTGCGCGCCAGCGACGCCGGCGTCTATCGCTGCGACGTCATGTACGGAGTGGAGGACACACAGGGCATCGTCTCTCTGGCTGTTGAGGGTAAGGATTTTGTCAGTTTCATTTCTAGACAGCAATAATTCCAGTTAAAGCCAGGAAACTTGGTGATTAACACAATATTAGAGAGGATTTACAGCAGTGTCTTTAGCGATTCGCCCTTTGTCGCCGTCATATTTTCTGAAAAATCCCTTAACCAGGATTTCTTCTCCTGGAAAGCTGAGAAGCCTCAGAGAAAAATGAAAACAATATTATCTGATTGCTTCTCCCTGGCTGCTTTGGAATGTGGTTGGAGATTGTTTATCCAACATGTGAAGTGTTTCATTGGTTCCATGTGAATTGTTTTGACTTAATCACCCAATCACCGTCCAGCTGTGTCAGGACTCCGGAAGCAGTCACGAGTTGTCATGATCATTCTTTGTAACCTTCTGTCTGTGTCCTTTCTCTGTTCTTTAGTATAGTTTTAGTATAGCGGAATGGAATGGAATGGAATGGAATGGAATAGAATAGAATAGAATAGAATAGAATAGAATAGAATAGAATAGAATAGAATAGAATAGAATAGAATAGCCTTCTAAGAACATGGAGTCAGATTCTCAATTCCTTCTTCGTCCTGGAAACCCTGAAAATGCCACAGCCCTTGGATTAGGGTGAAAAGAAGCAACTTATGATGGAAAGGATGAAAGTTTAGGATGTAAAGAAGCCACTGAAGCTGTGCTTGGCCTGTCTTGATGTCCCCAAAAGTGGGAGCCACTCTTTCTGGGAAATGAATATCAAGCATGAAGGAAGTGCTCCTTTTTGCCCAGTAATAAATTTTGGATGGGCAGAAGGAAAACTCATCTGTGAGAAAAAAACTCATCTGCAAGAAAAGAAGTAGGGAGGTGTTTGCTAAATGTGGGGCAGGCAGTGATAACAGTTTGCTTGCCATCTCTATTAGGAAATAGTCTCCAAAATTTTGAGAGGGAGAAGCCTATGTGTTGAGAGACAGAAGAGATAGGAGTTTCAGGATGGTTGATGTTGGAAAAGACATCTAAGATTATCAAGTCCAAGCTTTAACCCAGCACTGCCAACTAACCCAGGTCCCCAAATGCCACATTCAAGCATTTTTGGAACTCTCCCAGGGATGATGACACCCCCACTTCTCTGCAAGTGTATTTCAATGTCTGACCACCCTTTCAGTGCAGTTCATCATTTCCTGATGCCCACCCTGAGCTGCCCTGGCCCAGCCTGAGGCCGTTCCCTCTGTTCCTGTCCCTGTCCCCTCCTGGCAGGAGCTGTGCAGAGCCACAAGGGCCCCCCGAGCCTCCTCTGCTCCAGGCTGAGCCCCTTCCCGGCTCCCTCAGCCTCTCCTGGGGCTCCAGACCCTTCTCTGGCCACACTCCAGCCCCTCAGTTTGTTGTTGTGGGTGGCCCAGAGCTCTCCTGGGATCTGATGTGCTCCCACAGAACAGTCCCTGCCCTGTGGCTGGCACAGCCCAGGGGCCATGAGCCTCGTGGCCACCTGGGCACCCCAGGGCTGGTGTCCCAGCCCCTCTGTCGTGTGCTCCATGGGTTTCAGCAAAACCAAAGAGTGAGTGGCCAGTGCTGCGTGTGATGTGTGGGTGTTTCTGCCCTCGGAACCCGCTGGTGGAGCACGGCACAGAGACTGCCCCAGAGCCCCTCAGGCTGGCACTGAGCCTGGCCTAACGGGCTGTGCTGAAAGGCAGGGCATTAACCCGGGCCCTGTGCCATGCACAGGCACGTTCTGGACCCAGGTTTCTGCCTGTGCTTAGAGCAGCACTGAGCTGTGTGGATGGATCTTGCTTTGGGCCCTGCCTTGCATGCCCATTTGGAGCTCGGTGTTCTTTGGAAGTTCAGTATTTACTCAGGTGAATGAATCCCAAAGCAAACATTAATATCTGCTGCTGGAAATCAGGGCTTTGGCTAAGGGTTTTTTGGTGAGCTTAACACTGTATTGTTCTTCCAATCTGCCTAACCTAATGTGAACAGTCTGTTGGCGTTTATTCAATGAAAGGATTTGAAGGTGTGGCCTTAATTTGAAAATACAGTAAATCAGTGTAGCCATTAATGTCTGCATAACTTCATAAACTGTTAGCTCCTAATGACAAAAGCAAAAGAAATCCTGGTTTGAACATTACTTTTCATAACGAGTGTACCTGGCATTCCTTACCCCTTTTCAAGTGTTCCCTTGACTACATATCTATATCCAGGAGCTGCAGATGTTTATGACAATAAAATATCAGATGATTTATGGTGATACTGCAGCTTTTGTAGTTGCTGCTTCTACAAAAACACTGCAAAGTGTTGAACTGATTAGATTTATGATTTTACCTCAATGAAAACTTCACAGGCTCCATTTTCTTTCTGCAAACTGTTCTTTTCCATGAGTGCTTTAATGTCAGAATTTCAGGAGAGGAAAAAAGCTAAGTCTTGATCCAAGTGGAAAATTGGTTTGCTAGACCGTCATTTGTGCTATCCATTCTCAGTTTTCTCCATTATGTAAACAAATGGCATTTATTAGACTCAGAAGAACTTCGTGGGAATGTTGCTGCTCAGATATTCTGCTCTATTCTTTATGATTTCCTATGATTTCAGCTTTTATTATTAAGCAAAAAAAAAAAATTTTAGTCCCGAACACAAATTATTTCTGCTATTTCTCTTTGGACCTGCACCCCAGAGTGGCACCTTTTGAGGAGATTGTTCTCCCCCTTTGTTGATCCTGTCCTGACTGGGGTGCAGGGAGGTATTTCCTTGTTAACTGAGCTAATTCCAGAGCTGAGGAATAGCCTGGTTCAGCACTGTGCTTTGGTCAGCTCTCCTGGGTGGAGCTGGGGCTGCTGAAGCTCTGGTAAAATTATCACCAGTTTTTTTATTCTGCTCATTTTATGCTCAAATTAAGTAGGCCAAAACTTTTTGGAAGAGTTCTACTGGAGCAGGTGTAATTTCACTTTTGCCATTATGATGAATTTATGGTTTGGGGTTTTTTTTCCTGATTCTTTGGGTATTTTTAAACCAACGTAAGAGTTTTTTCTTGGTATTTTCGGGGTCTCTTTTTGTTTTATAGACACTCTCTAATTTTAAGCTTTCAAACAGAAAGCATAATGCAGCATCAATGAAGCCAGGAAGATCAGATTAGACAGATGGCCAGCTTGTTTTTCAAATTAACCTTTATAGTGTAATAGATGGCTGGGAAAGATAACTTGGATAAAATTACTGTAATTGCCATTTCTCTCCTTTAGGTGTGCTGGGAATACAAAACTGCTATTGAACACACTGTGCATCAAATTAATGTATTTTACCAGTGATGGAATGTATTGTGAACAAAAAGTGGGACTTCTGAGGAAGGATAACTTTCTCAGTAACATACAGATTTTCCCAGGTTAAGCTGAATAGTGAATATTAGTCATTGGAAGTAGAACTTCTAATGCCTAATTATTTCTTTTGGCTGGGTCTCAAGCCCAAGACTGTACAAAAGCTGTAACTGTGAACCTATTTTTAATTGTTTCTTCTGTTTAGCTATCACAACAGACAAATTTGATAACTTATGTGCAAATATCCAGTTAATTTGCTTTTTTAGATGCCAAATGAACTTCTGAAGTCAGACTCATATGTTATTAGCAACAAACTGTTCAGACAAAAGATCTGCCTATCCAAGAGTCCTATTCCAAAGAAAGCAGCTGATATCAAAGGGCAAACTTAAACACTTACCCTGTTGCTGTCAGAGACCTCTCAGACATGGAATTACCCACACAGAGACTTGGGGTATTCTATCCTGAACAGATTTGGCTTTGGTTTTTCCCATTTGTTTTTTGAATGTCTGTAGATTTTCATTATCCATGGGTGAGCTCCTGGTTAAGCCACCATTTAACCACAGCTGCTTATTTTAGTTATCCTTCACAAGGAAGACACATTTCATCACACTTTGTCTCTGCAGTGCATATTTCTGCTACATTATTTTTTGACAGGTGAGGGTTTTCTAAACAATGACAGGATCTTGGAAATTTATGTAATTTTGTGGCTTTCCTTTGCCTTGATTATAGGAATTAACGATGCCAGCTACTGGGGTATCAATAGCTGCTTATATTTGGAAATAGATGATCTTTAAGGTCCCTTCCATCCCAAACCATTTCATGATTCTGTCTCAGAGACATCATTAAGACACTGTGAGTTCACATGTCATCTTTTGTCTGCTGAGCACTGCTTGGCTGCGTGTGCATCAAATAGAGATCAAATATTTTGATCTGAGTATCTGTTTAGATGTCTCATCTTAGAGCAGAAGACCTGAATTGGCCCATTCAATTCTAAGGGTGTGAGCAGTTGTGTTCTGCTGTGCACAGCCCTGGGGCTCTGGGAAAGTCACAGCAAGGTGCAGGAGAAGGATGACACCTTGGGTTGCTCGATCCACTTTTCCTTTGGCGTTGCAAATCTCCCCGTTACGTGCTGAGCCTTGTGCCCAAGCCCAGCAGAGAACACCCATCCTCAGGGGCCAGGTGGTCTCCACACTGCACCCCTGAGATCAGGGTTACTCTGGTGTTTTGCACTTGGTGAGGCTGTAAGAGGGAGGAGGGAAACACTTAATTTTAGCCCAGGCAGGAAGTTTGGGGCAGCCAGGTGCCTGCCTTACTCATTATTAAGGCCTGCAGGGCTGTGCTTGGGGCAGGCAGCTCTGCAGGATCAGTGGAGGGGCACTTTCCTCACACTGGATACCCCCTTTCCTGTCATTAATCATGGAGAATGCTTTCCTGACACCCTGGTTGCTGCTATAATTATACTGACCTCCCAGACAGGGATATTTTGTGTTCAAAGTGGATCTGACAGCATGGCAGTGTTAGATGCTTCAGCTTCTCACAAGGAGAGGAATGAAGAATCTTAGAATATTCTGAGTTGGAAGGGACCCACTAGCATCTCCCAAGTCCAGTCCTGGATATGTAGAACAAGTCATTCATACTCATTTTCACCTCCACATGTTTTCTTCTCTGCCTTCTGTGCATGTTCCTCCAAAATTTTCCCTTTGTCTCAGGAGCAACGCTTTGTAAGATTCTGTAATTTCATCTCTCTGTGGCGTGTTGTGCTTTTCTTCTAACCTTTCTTGCTGTATCTAAGCCCAGAATTCAAACTGCCTCACACTGGGAGTCCTTGGCCTCTCAGCTTTTGGATATTCCTGGGTGAGGAAAGCTCTCTGCATTAAATATCCCTGGTCACCAGTTAGGGAGATTTATAGAAGACTCCTTTAGACTCAGCTTGTAGCCTTTAGGCAAACCTACCTTGGGTGAGTTGAATTCCAGGAAGGATTTTATGAAAAGTATTGCTGTACCTTTCTGTGTCACATTTATTCCTTCTCTCTACTTGTAATGAAGTCCACTTTTATAAAATACATTGGAGCTACCTTGTAAAAATCTGACCTAGGAATGAAGTGACACAGTAGTTTTCATTCTGGAACATTTCTGAATATTTGGTGAAACACTTGTTTTGTGCTAGGATATTGGGCAATTAAGAAGAACATGTATCACCCAACGTATTCAATATTAAGAAGTCAGAACAAACCACTCATTTGAGCTGATTTTTTGTTCTCCTCCTTGGAGATAATTGGATTTAAAGGGATCAAAGTAGAAAACAGGATCCTTCTAGTTTACTTACTCTTTTGTTATAGCTCCTCAGTGAATATTTTTCTGCCAAAAGTGAGAGCACTTTATTCTTTTCTAACTGATATTTTGGGAATTCACTCTTTTCATGGGCCTCATTTTCTCAGTTTCTGTTTGATTCTGCTGCAAATCTGAAAGACTTCTTTTTCTTTCTTTGGGTGTATTTTCTTTTTAATGCCTGTAAAGACAATCCCAGGCTTAAGATACTGATCTTTTTAATGGAAAGAAACAAGACTTAGGGAGGCAGCAGTAGATGGTAATTCACATTTTCATTTTTATGCAAACTTTCCTGCAAGCATTACAATGATAATAAATGAAAGTTGCTTCCGAAGTGGGAACGCTGCCACTCAGAGATTGTGTGCTGACAACCTAATTGATCTATTCTCTCTGCAGCAGAAATCCCCTTCTTTATCTCTTAAGCAGGCATTTGAAGAGGTGCTTTTACCTAATCTTTTGGACTCACCTGTCTTGAAACCTTACCACCTCTTGATGTTGAACTTCCGTGTAAATTATCACGGGCTGCTGCATTTTTCACCTCATTCTTTACTCTCCTGCCTAATGGATCCCGAGGAATCTTCCTGGCAAGGGAAGAGCACAGTTGGTACGGACCATCAAAGGATGGCAGAGGGAAATTTATCTTCTGGGTGGTAAAGACCCAGGGTCTACATGCAATGCATGCCAGGAAGAGGGAAGGAAATGTCCTGGCCAAGCTGCTGCGTTTCCCTTGGCGAGTTTGGGAGTTTGGTGGACAGGCTGGGGTGGTTCTGGATGCTGGAGCTGTGGTGGGAGAGAAATAAAGGACAAAAACCACAGGTGAAGCTCAGCATTGATCCCTCCTCTCATTACCTGGAGCTGTTCAGAGGAGTCCCTGTGCCCCTCACCTGTGTGCTGTGAGGATGGGCACACACATCCTGCCCAGGGGAGCACCTGTGAGCTGGTGCCTGTCCCTGGAGAGCCCCAGCAGGGCAGGGGAAGGCACTTTCCCTCCCACCCTGAGCTCCCTGAGGCCTTTGGCAAGGCGAGCCCCTTCTTCTCGGGTTGCCAAAGCTCAAGACAGGCATCGGAGGATGGGTGCAGAGCCTAGAGACGGAGACAAACGGATTATTCATGCACAGAACTGAAAATGCTGCCCTATTCCTTCCTTTCATACAGTGCTCAGCCCTGTAACCCATACTTTTGGGGTGTATTTGTCATGTAAATTGCCCTCTGCATCAAGCCCAGCGAGGATCTGAACTGTGATCTGAGCTGTGTGGTAGCTCTGGCTCTGGGCCTGGGGCTATTTCAGGGGTCTGCACCACAGTGCCCAAGGTCTGGAGACAAAAATTAACAGGATAACAAGCGCTGCCATCACAATCTTTTCCCTTTAGGAATTTGCTGTGCGAGGCAGCCGCTGAGGCTCAGAAGCTGCCACATCCAACACTGCGTGAGGCAGCAGCGTGAGCTCGCTAGTGAAAGTGAACTATAATTTATTAGCCATACCAGGAGCTAATAAACCAGCTTCCCCTGCAGTTCCACAGGGTTTTGATGCATGATACACAATAAAGCAGCAGCCCAAAGGGGTGTAACCACGGAACCAGGCTCTTTACCCATGGAAACCCTTGCTCCTTAAAAATGAAATGCCTCACATTTTTATTTTCTGCTCTAAGACATGAGATCAACGACGAAAAGACGTTCACCCTTGCTCTGACAGAAGTGAATTTTGGATGCTGCAAATTGCTTTCCTATGAGTGCTCCTTCTTGCTGCTACTCCTTCCTGTAATTACACCGACTTTGCTTGCCAGATGTTCAGTGACAACATTATACCGCTGTAGTCTGTTTTCCAGTTGCTTTATTTGTTCCAAGGACAACTCCTTTCTTGCCTTTTCTTTCGGGGAGGAAATAGACAATGGGGGGGGTGGGGGCTGGAGAGGAAAAAAAATCCTTTACAAATGTTT
Organism: Melozone crissalis; assembly: GCF_028551555.1. NCBI lineage: Eukaryota > Metazoa > Chordata > Aves > Passeriformes > Passerellidae > Melozone > Melozone crissalis. The sequence goes on from NW_026535783.1 coordinate 449,670, forward strand.
TAAAGTGCAAAGACCGGGACAATGGGTTTTTCCCCCCTCTCTCTGTCTAACTGAAACAATGAAAGTCCTGCACTTTAATCTTCTTAGCCCCAGGGGTCTTCTAATTATTGCAGCTGTTGCACAGGCTTATGCATAGCGAGTCCTCCTTCCCATTCATCTCGGAGGCTCTTTCATGTCCATTAGCTCCTCGCTGGAAACGGAGGAGCCTCCAGCTCTGAGAATAGGTGAAGTTTACCTTGTGGATCAGGGCGAGGAGAACAAAGCATTCCCCGAGTTCCTTTCCAGGATTTACAAAAGACCAAAGGCTCTTCTTTGCCTCGGCGAAATCCACTTTAAATTGGCTGGGGTTTTTAACTCTTTAGTCCTGCCTCCTTCAGGTGTCACGCCGAGGGTAGGAAGGGCAGTGGTGCTTCCAACGCGGGGGAAAAAAAAAAAAAAATGGAAGGAATGAGAGGTGAAATAGCTGGTTGTGGAAAATACACTCGTATGTTTAAGCAGCAGGAAGCTTAAAAAAAAAAAATACAGCTTTACAGAAATATGTTGCCATCCACTCTAAGGTAACAAACCTTTTGGTGGCTGCGCTGAGAAGCAGAAACTCTTGTGCCCAGTTTGAAGTCATAGACTATCCCTTTAACAATTTTTGAAAAAAAAAATTTATGGAAAAGAGACAATTAATCCAAATTCACACAAAATGCATTTTAATTAGGATTAAAACAACAAACTGAATTAACAAATTGCTTCATGTAATTGGATATTTCTGACTCAGAATCAAACATGCTCTATTACATAAACACCAATGTTATAAAAAAAGAAAGTTTTAAAATGCTTCTATATGTTCAAAAAATTCAAAAAAAAACCAAATAGAGTAGCCAGATGCACAGCTTGTGACTATTATTATGGGTTCACAGTGAAACAGGATAAATATTTTATCTGCTTCTGTTAGGAGCTCTGTAAAAGTTGTCCATTTTTAGATTCTAGATCCATAACAGCCAGCGGGGTGCCTGAAATCCTATTTTTATTTACGACTGTGCTACTAATATAGCAATCCTCATTTATACCAGCAGGTGTTCTGCTCACAGTTTCAACCACTGCTGCTAAATTCTAAATATATTAAATATTTTTATGCATACCACATGCTAAAGAATATTAATAATCAGGTAATATTTTGGCGATTTTAAGTTTTAAATGCTGATGTTGTGCGTTCTGGGGTGTGGGGCTGTGGGGAGCAGGGTGTCCCCCATCCCCAGTGAAGCATTCCTTTGGCTCCCAGCACAGAATGAAGATGCCCTTTGGAAGCTGTCCCTGTTCTCTGCTTGCTCTTGAAACCTGCCCAGAAATTGTTTGGAACGGTGTTGTGGGGCCCGAGCCAAATAATGCGGTGAAATAACCTAACAATTTAACACCCTTAATGGCTGAATTTCAGGCACCTGGAAAGTTTAATGTAATGATACAAACGCAGCCATAATTTTCCGGGGTGTATTCTTCACTTGTCACTGTTGCCAAACAACACTTGGATCCATCTGAGGCTGAAATTGCGCTGTTGCTTGGAAGGAGCTGTTCGTGATGGGTTCTGTCCGTTGTGAAAGGCATTTTATAGGGATGCTGGTGGTCTGCAAGCTTCCAGTTAGTGGCTGCAGCTGTTAAATGGTGAAATATGGGGATTCCCAGCCTTTCCTCTCTTATTTCCCGTTTCTCTGCAAGTGGCTTTGATAAAAAGTGATGTCTGATGGCTCAGTAGTTTTCAGATAATATCTTCTGCATTAATTTCTTAGTGAATCATGACAAGAAGAAAGATGTGAACTCTCTGCTTCTTGGCCATATGCAGATTTTTGATGGCTGGCAAGATTTTGCTGATTTTGTCTGCCTGAGAAAAAGATTTCTAAATAAGTTGGAAATTCTTGCATCAACAATTTGCTAAGTGACCTGTATTTCTATTTGCTTGTGAACTAGATTTTCTTTGTCTTTCAACAATGCTCTAACAGCAAAGACTTGTTGTAAAATTAGTTATTGCTATAATATTACTATTTTCCCAAACTATATTACATGACGCTGTTTCCTCATCATGAAGTACTCCAGTAAAACCATCAGAGAAAAGGAACATTCAATGGTTTAGGGGCTTGTTTTGTTTTGTTTTGTTTCCATTCTTTGGTTGTTTTATGGTGTTGAGGCACTTTTGAGGATTTTAGAGTGCAATTAGGTATTGCAAGGGACAGGCCTTTGATGCTGAAGTGTAAAAGACAGTGGTAATAGGGGGAAATGATTTTGTAAGGTGGGATGGCTGCTTTCTGCCACTTCAGTGCCCTTTATGGTTTGTTCTAGCAGTTGTCAGATTCAGTGGGAATTGTCTGTGTGTAGAAAACAGAATGTGGCTTCTAGACAGATCCTGCTTTAAACAAAACCATCTTCACACCAGGCCTCCCTCTCCAAAGGTCTGACGTGCTCCAGAAGCTGCTGAAATTGTCAAGGTCCTTTTCAGAACCAGAAAAACGCCCCCAAAAATCATGCTTTGTTTTGTTTGTACCATCTGTGGTGTGTGCAGCAAAATGTGGCTATGGAAAAATGACCAAAATCCATGTAGTGATAAATGATGTATTTGTAGTGATCTTTGATGAGTAGAAACAGACACCAGGCCCATCACTGATTAGCAAATGTGCTTTAAAAAAGCAAATTTTGGGGGGTATTTTGTCATTACTGGTAGCAGCCACTAGAGGGGGAACAGAATTTATACCGTGCTATCTCACATTTTTGTACTATTTTTCATTTTGCCCACCTGTTTTCAGCATTGTGACAACACCTTGGTGAGGTAACAGAGTGGTGATGGCTGCAGAAACAACCATCACAACATCACAAGTGGTGATGGTTGCATAAAATGTGCCACTGATAGAGTTTTTGGGTTACAGAGTGGTGATGGCTGCAGAAACAACCCCAAATGTGCCACTGATAAAGTTTTTGGGTTGCAGAATGGTGATGGCTGCAGAAACAACCCAAAATGTGCCACTAACAGGGTTTTTTTGGGTTTCAGAGTGGTGATGGCTGCAGAAACATCCCAAAATGTGCCATTGATAGGGAGTTTTGGTTACAGAGTGATGGCTGTGGAAACAACCCAAAATGTGCCACTGATTGCGTTTTTTGGGTTAAAGAGCAGCGATGGCTGCAGAAACAACCCCAAATGTGCCACTGTCGGGGGTTTTTGGGTTGCAGAATGGTGATGGTTGTTGAAACAACCCAAAATTTGCCACTAACGGGGGTTTTGGGTTGCAGAGCAGTGATGGCTGCAGATACAAGCCAAAATGTGCTACTAACAGGTTTTTTTTTTGCGTTACAGAGTGGTGATGGTTGTGGAAACAACCCAAAATGAGCCTCTGATGTGCTTTTGTTTGCCTTCCAGGTGTTGTGTTTCACTACAGGGCTGCCACGAGCAGGTACACCCTGAATTTCACCCAGGCCCACCAGACCTGCCGGGACAATGGTGCTGTCATGGCCAGCCCAGAGCAGCTGAAAGCAGCCTATGAGGATGGCTTTGAGCAGTGTGATGCTGGATGGGTGTCTGACCAGACTGTCAGGTGAGGCTTTCAAAATGCCCCTCCACGTTTTTACCCAAAATTTGTGTGCCTGGCCTCTGCAGACCTAAACTGTTGTTTCGCCGCAATCGGAACAACAATGTTCGGTTGCCTGGAACAGAGGCTGGATAAGATCAAGGAAATAAAGTGGGTATTTATTAAAGGCCTTCAAAAGGTGCATCTTGGACAGTCAGAAGCCTCCCAGAGGTGACAACCAAGATGGACAATGGTCACAAGTTTATCACACAATTATAAGTTTGGTCCATTTGCATATGAGGGGTTAATCCTCCAATTCCAGCTTCAGGTAATGAAGTAAGTTACTCCCAATTTTCTCACCCCCCCCCCCCCCACCCCACTTTATACTTTTGTTTATACTTTTTATACTGTTTATACTTTCAGGGCCTGAGGCTGTAGGGTGTCCTTGAGTTTCAGGCCCAGAGGGATTGCGTTGTCTGACCAAAATGTGAAGACACTAATTCACACTCTATATGGAGCTCAGAGCTACACCCTAGAGCAGTACAGGATTTGAAAAGTATAAAAGCTGAAATCCTAAGGGGTCATAACGATAAATTTTCTGCATTTCCAGGTATCCAATTAGACATCCAAGAGTTGGCTGCTTTGGAGATAAGATGGGAAAGAAGGGAGTCAGGACCTACGGGCGCCGCTTCCCTAACGAGACTTATGATGTTTATTGCTACGTGGAGCACATGGAAGGTGAGATGGGTCTGCAAAGCCTGGAAGTGCTCTGCAAGGCTTAAAAAGTGACTGGGGAGCCTAATGTGGGAGAGCAGAGAGGGAGAAAATTCCATTTAAAATAGGTTTTGGCTGCTCTGGATCTGAAGGGAGCTGCCAAATGGAGGGAACCTACAGTTTGTGGTCCTGCAGGTCCTAATTAAAGGCCAGTGTGGAGTCTACAGAGAGGCAGTCAGGGTTCAAGCTGCCTATAGTTAGTGCAGTAGATCTCACAAAAGTTGCTGTTGAAGTGTCTTATTTTTTGAATGTTATGTAAAAATATTTTCAAAGAAATGCATTTAATGTGTGAGAAACTATGTATGCTATATATAAGTATATACAAAGATAGATGTAGTACATGTGCTAACTGTATTGCAGTTCATAAAGTATGTGATTAAGTCCTTTTATATGTCCATGGCATAAAATTAGACAGATATTGAATTGCCATCTATGTTTAATAGTATCTTTCTAATAATGGGTCATCCTAGGCTCAGAAATAAAAAAGCATGAAAAAATTTTGTAGTTTCTGAGCATAGTTTAGTAAAATTATTACAGAGGTACTTCAAAACCAGGTGTAAATTATATTTTGCACTTACTACAGTGGCCTGAGTGTGTCACAATGCTGTCTGTTTGGCAGGTTTTTATTCCATGCCAGTTCCACAGCTCCTATCTAAAAACCCTGATAATTCCTAACTAAACATCCTCAGGGATGGTCCTTGGCTGTTACACTTTTAATTTAGTGCTCTTAAAGTCAGCAGAACAATAAATTAGCCTTGGCTCTGAGCAAGCCTGCCTTTGTAGGTGGACATATATTTTTAAAAAGCAATTGCAAAGTGCAAGTGATCAATGTTTGTTTGTAATCTGTTTTAGATAATGTATAGATTAGGTCATGCAAATTTTTCTCCTGCTGGTGACTTGGAGAGATTTTAGTTACTGAAATCAGTAAGTGTTTTTAGTAGCTGAAGATCTGTCCTAGACCACTTGGATATTTATGCAATACAAGCAACACAGGTATTGCAAACCCTCCAGAAAACATATATACTTGAGAATTTGTAACTTGAACTTGAAAATTCAGTGGCAGAATTTGGTTAGTGCTTTTCATTGTCTTAGTTTTAGTTATGCCCCGTTTACATCTGCCAGTGAGCAGCACCTGTGAACATCTACAATTCATGACATTTGATCCTCCATCAGTCCTTGATGGGATTGGATTCTGAATCTCCTCTAAATCAATGCTTTTAAATTCAGTTTGTGTCTTTCCTAGCTTACAAAAAAGAAGGTTTAGCCAAAAAGCTAACCTGTATAATTCCTGGGTGAAGAACAATCTCTTGCTCTTTTCCCTCTTCAAGAACAGAGAAGTGTAACTAATGCAGAGCAGATTGTCCTGGGTGCATGTGAGCCATCAGTTTCTCAGGGTCAAAATTTATCATTAAACTTTCAAAAATAAAGCTTGAGTCAAAACTGAAGCATTTTTCACTGAGGCTGATGGTCTGTGCTTGGAACAACCCGGAACCAGACCAGTGTGTGGCTCTAGGAGGCTGCAGTGACTGTGCAGTCCTCATGGATGATAATTCACAGGTCCTCAATTTCTCATGGACATTAATTGGTTCTTCTTTGTTATTAAATTGCATTTGCCAAGATTTATGACCTGGTTTCCCTCTCTGGATGCATCTACACTTCTGTCTCACTGTTGTGCAGCTGGACTGTGGTGGCGTGATCTGCTTTTATATGAAAACATCCAGATGCTAACAAATACATAAGCTAGAACACAATATTGTAGAGATTTGGCTCATTATATTGCATTCATTATATTGAACAAGTTTAACGCCAAATTGTTATAATAGTTAGCCAAAGACACTCCCCAGCTTTTCCCTTTTGTTGCTTTTGAGTTTTGGGTTTTTTTGCTTGGTTTGGGTTCCTTTTGTTTCTTTTGTTTGTTTTATTTCAATTTGGGTGTTTTTGGTTGGTTGGTTGTCTTGTTTGTTGGTTTTTGTGTGCATGTGAGAGAGATTTTATTATTTTCTCATTCTCTCAGAAGTTTTAAAATGATCAGGAGTGTGACAACAACTTCTATGAGCTCCAGGAGGAGTTTATGGGTACAGGGCATAGAAACACTGTAGGTAGGTTCTGCTGACATGCAGAGGAATTAAAGTATTATGTTTGCATGAGGAGAAACAGGCACATGCTGGGGAAAAGACACATTGTGGTGTAGTGCAGGATAAACCATTCCTCAGTGCCTTCACAGAAACTTCAGCCTCTGAGCCAGACTCCCTTTTCTAGGTGGGGCTGAGGAGCCAAGGTGGCTTTGTCTGTCTAACAGGAGCAGTTTCTGACACGACAGAGGTTAATTTGGAGTGGGGAGGAGCTTGTTAGGAGATAGACAGCATCCGTGAGTTTATACTTCATAACAACTCACCCACAGAAAATGGAAATTTAGAATGTCAGTGGAGTTATTGGAAAGTTGAATTAAACTAGACTGCTGTGTGGGTAGGAAACTCACAGGTCAAGAGCTAAAATTGTGCCAGATTTCTGATGGCCCTGTTCTCCAAAGGCTGATCCTGCAAGGTGTGACCCTAACTTAATTCATAGCAAAACGAATCCATGGCACTTAGGGTGTGCTTAAATACAACTTTTTCCATGTGAGTTTTAAAGCTTATGTCTGTGTACCCTGCCATGATTCCATGCCAAGTCTATTAGACTTGCTTGCACTAAAGAGGTCCTTATTTGGAGGGTCTGTGTCAGTGGAATGACTATTCATGGCACAAGCCTGACTAATGATATCAAAATTTGGGCTATAACGAGGGTCTCACCATGGAAGTCATTGAACACTTATTGGTCTGTTGGCTGCTGTTGGTCTGTTACCCCAGAAGGCCATAAATGGTGGTGGGAATTCTTGCAATACATTTTAAAATAAATGTGCTTTGAATTTGCAGTACTAATTTGGGTATTTGCAGTGAGGATTTGTAGGAGCAACTCCATCTCGATTTTATTCCTTTTTGGCTGTGTGGAATCAGGAAGTTAGCCAGAGACATGGATTTCTCCTTAAATCACAAACTATTAGGTTAAATTGAAAACAGTTATCTAGGCTAACTCTTGCCATTTCCTTGTTCTGAGGAAAGCCAGAGAGATTAAAGACTGCACAATTCTAATTTAAATAGTATGAGTTTTGCTGCGACAATCAGAAGAATAACTGTGGGAAGGAATGAAAATTTCTGAGCTCCTGAAGATAAAAATGAGAACCTGGAGTCAAAGCACCATTAAAAAGGTACCAGGCATGGTGTTTTATTACAAGCTGTTTTACATTCCTCGTATTTCATCACTCATTTCAGTGTACCAAGCACTAGCAGAAACCTTTAGGGTACTTTTAACTGCAGGGAGTGATTTATGAGTGAAGATTTTAAAGTGGTTGAGCTGCAAAGGTTTGAGCGAGGATTCTTTACCAGCTGAAGGGGTGTCTCCTGTGGTGTGATCCCTTGGATGGAGATGAGTGTTGGGTGGGGAAGAGTTTTGAGTTCTTCGGACAAGCAGAGCGTGGTTATTTGGTGTCAGAGATGGAGACAGAGCCACCACCAAGGCCCACTGGTGGGGTGAGCTTGTGCAGAGCCAGAGCACAAGCCACCCCATCAGGATTGTCTGCTGGCCAGAGCAATCAGAGCCCATGTGCGCCTGACAAGCCTCCCTCACGTGCAGAGCTATTGTTGGGGTGTCTGTGGGCAAGGTTGTGCAGCCCTCCTTCCATGCACCACCTCGCCCCCACAGGGAGAGCAGGGAACAAGGATAAAAACCAAAACCAGATGTCCTTTGAATACTTTCCACCTACTCTCATGCGGTTTTGCTGTTGTCATGGAAATTTCTGGGAGAGTGATAGTCATCATTAAAGGAATCATAGTCTAAAATGTGGCCTCAGGTGAGAAGTTTCTTCTTTGTTTTGGGCAGCTAAAGATTTTCTTTGGGGTCTATTCTGATTCTGGAGCAACTAGATTAATTTTCAAAACTGGGACACAGTGAAAACTTAGGTTTTTTCTCTAGTCCAGGGCCTGTGGTAGAATTATCATCTTTTCCATTCTACTGGACACTTATCCACCTTAACCCCTCATGCAGGGTTAAGTTCTCAAGAGGATTCCTGTTCAGCCAATGGGTCTGCACAGAATAGACTCAAGACATTCAGGAAAGTTTAGTTAAATCATTGCTGCTTGTGCATCAAAAGGACTCAACTGACTTGTTCTGATGTGCAAGAGAAAAAGACTTCATCTTGTCCAGCCTCCTGCTTTAAAGTTGAACCAAGCTGCTTAGATGTTTGTGGTTTTCCAGCCCTGCAGAGTGGTTTTGATAATTAGTGACTTTGTTAAGGACACCTCTTTATTCCCCTGGTGTATCAGAGAACCAGCCCTGAGCAGCAGAGAAAAAGAGGAGGGGGATGAGGAAGTTCTTGGTCCTCAAAGCACAAGGGTAAATGCTTTAGTCCTCAAAGTGGTCATGGTATTCCTGCTTCTTTACCATGTCCTAGGAATGAGGTTTTGAACAGATTCCACGTTTTTGAGGAAAAGAAAGTTGTGATGGCAGTGCCTCATGACTGCCTGGGTTTTGACCTGCTGGATGTGTCCAGGTGAGGAGCAGTAACCACAGGTTATAGGGGCAGGTGAGAAAATGCCCTTAGAATGCTCTATAAAACACCAGGAAAGATGGCATTTTGTCACTCTTTTAGCCAGCTTTTGTCTCTGACCCTTGTCTCTACCCAGCTGTAGTCGCAGAATCCAGGAGCTCTAACACTCCCAAAGGACATCTCTGCTTGGTGAACTTGGTGGGTTCTAACTCTCAGAAACAAATGAATAAATGAATAGGTCTGGAGTTCACCACAGGCACATTATGCTAAAAAAAAAAAAAAAAGAAAAAAAAAGTATCTCTCAAATTCTTAGTGGGAGGTAGTGTTTCTTCTCAAACAAAACTATCACAAAGGAACTAAAATGAAAAAGCACTGGAAAGTTTTTGTCTTGGTTTGTTTTTGTTTTTTGGGGATTTTTTGAGGGTTTTTTTGAGTTTTGGGTTTTTTTCATTTTGTTGGTTTGGTTTTTTGGTTTTTTAAATTGTGAGAGTCGAGCATTTCCTCCTGTGGGAATGACTGACTTTTCATATAATCAATATCCCTCTGCATTTTCTAATGCCTGGCTTTGGTCAGCTGTGAAGGCTGTAGAATCTGAGCACCTGACCACAAGGTAAAGCTCATGGGCACCAAATTCCAAATGGGACAGTAATAATCACAGAATCATTAAGGCTGGGTAAGAAGAATTTTGAGATCATTAAGTCCAACCATCAACCCAGCACCACTACCCCAGTCAACAAAGGTGGCTTTGGTTCTAGCCTGCCCTTCTTCCCACCTTTCTTTTAAGTTGTGTGATTCATGACATTCACATCCACCAGTGTGCCCAGCTCACCCAGACATCTCCTGAGGAGAGAAAGTGATTCAAAGCAATGAAACTTGCTGTAAAATCAGCTGATAAGATTTTTAGAACTGATTCTTGTAGAACTTAAATGTTTTCCTCGGGGATTGCAGGTGAATGAGCTTTTGTCTTCAAGAGAAAAATCTGACTTCTTCATCTGCCCCAATGTTTTGTAAAGGGATGGAAAAAGCCTGACTTTCATCAGGTATCTCTTTTGACCAAGCAAAACAAACACATGTGAGAGGAAAATCCTGGGGATTCTTGGAGTGCAGTGACCGCTGAGGCTGCTCCATCAGCCTGAGGCTTGGTTTGGAGCAGGAGCCAGCAATAACACACATTACATTATTGTCTGCAGCCTAAACACTGTCACGTTCTCCACCCCACCCCCTGGTACTGCTGAACCAGTTTTTCTTCATCTGCTGGCCTAAGCCCTGGGCTTTGCCTGCAGAGTATTGCTGAGTTACTCAGGGTGTGCTCCAGCTATAAAAACAACGCACGTGGCTGTTTAACACACACAGAATTGAATTTTCCCTGCCTGGTGTTGGTGGCTATGTCATTTGTTTATCGAGCAGATGAGTTTTCCCTTTTAATTTCCTTATTTTCAGGGTTTTGGCTGGGAAATTGAGGGGCTTCCAGTCATCTTAATAAAAACACTGTAAGAGTGTGGTGGGATCTGTCCTGCTGTTAAGTATGGAAGCTGTTGTGCTTTCAAAAACAGGAGTAGAGACTGCATGGATTAAATACATTTCTTTAACTTCAGAATTACTTTTCTTGCTTTTTAGAAGAAGATTCTTTGCAAGGCTTGAGTCCTTGTCTCTTTGATACTTTGGAGGAGTCGGGATGTTTCAGCCACATGCTAGAAGTGAAGGAGATCAAGAAACCCCAGGGAAACTCACATATTTTAATTTTTTTTTGTAAGGTGGTTTGATAAGCTTGCAGAAGCAGAACAAACTTTCAAGTGTTTCTGGATTCACATATCAAGCAAGGCCTTTATTAAGCTCTTTCTTTGTTTTCCACATTTCATCCCAACAATTAAGCACGTTAAGTGTACATTTAATCACAGAGAATCTATTTCAAACTGGAGAGACAAATTGAGGAATCATAGCTCCTTGAGTAATTTACTGCTGTTTGCAATATGACTTTTGCCCATTACTTGATTTTTTCAGAAATAAGAATTGTGGAATCATAGAAAAATGCTCTCTAACTAGAGCAATTACAAGATTACATGCTTTAAAATCTTTGCCCTTTATCTTATCACTAGCATTCCTGAAATAAATGCACATTTACTTGGTATATGATGGAATTTTTCCTATTGCCCTGCTGCCTTTTTACCTTCTTTGTGAGGTTATTGTCAGAAATTCTTGAATATACCAATTAGGTGTCAAATACATTGGATTTCTCTATTGGATTGTTTTGGTTAAGATGTGTTTTTCTTTAAATATGTGTGGGGTTTGTTTTTTTTTTTTAAATTGTGTTGGTTTGATTTTTTGGTAAAACAATCCCTGACAAAGATGGTGTTTGTTTTGACAGCAGCTGATTTTAACAGATGAACAAAATAAGCCCATGTGGGGTCAGTAGAATATATTCAGTGCAGAGAAAGGTATGACACTCAAAAGTGTGCAGGATTATCACTGTTGCAGACACAGGCACACTCCAAGGCAAATTTGAGGCAGACTTCTGCCTAGAAAGTGCAGCTTGGGTAAGTCAGTTCTCTGCAGAGTGACCTCTCTTAAAGAGGAACCATTTGGAAATCTTACACCAAGATTTAACCCCTCACTAAGTCTATCTGCCTTAGCTGAGTGCAGATGACAGCCCAGATGAATAAATAGCACTAACTTTAATGATGGGGTGTACAAGCTCCATTTGGAGCCAATGACGCAAATCACCTGATGGAGAAATTGCTTTTCTAGTAATCTTGCACTGTTTACCCATTTCCCTGTATATTTTATAGTTTATCTCATAGAAGATGTTGTGGGGTTGTCTGCAATTATTTTTTTGTTAACAGAAGTCATGGAAATTCATTGTTCTTCTTCACTCTTCTCACTTGTCTAACTGGACTGATATCTGCTGAATAATGACAATTAATTTGCATTTTAGCTATTAATTTTCATATACATCACCGCTGCTGTCAGAGGATCAGTGATCAATCCTCAGAGCAGAGAGGGCTGCTCTGGAGAGGCCTTTCTTTGCTCCCCTGTTTCATGGTGCTGCTCTTGGGACAGGACTGTGGCATAACTGCGCCCATCACTGCGCTGGACATGGCAGCAGAGCTGGCAGGCAGATGCAGAAGGATGTAAAACACGAAATGCTCATTTTCTGTGTGGTCTGAAGAGCTGAATGAGCCATTCTGAGGACAAATGACTCTTTGCTTCCCTTATCTGTCCCTCTACCTCCAAGCTGGGAGCTGCACACAATGTGCATAAAGCAAGTTACACTATGGGATTGGCGCTACAGCTGTAATAACAAATCAGAGCCTCTACCTAGGAGGAAAAAGAAAGCTGGCACCTTGCCTCCTTTCACACTTGCATTCCTTTCAGGCCCCTAACAAGTGTAATATTGATGTGAATGAAGCTGCTCGGGGTGATGTAGTTTCTGTCTGCATTTTTCTGTGTTCCCTTCAGACCTGTGCAAGGATAGGACAGACTGGCTGGCGTGGAAAAGCACTGTTTTCCACAACAGTGGCTGTTGTGTCCTGGCCTGCTGGGGCTCAGGGAGGGCATCGCTGTCTTGCAACAAATACTTTGATTTTTGTGCACAAGCATCTCATTTTAGGTCTGTCTGGTTTCATCTGAAGTCTAAGCAAAAACTGGAAAAGGGTCATTTTACTGCTTCATTCCCAGGACATGAACATGAGAGGCTTGACTTTTCTTTAGAGTGTTTCTGTGAATGAGGCAACCAAGACAACTGCACAATGGTGGTTTACCTTGGAAGCAAAATATTAGATGTGCTATTTGCTTTTTTTTTGTGTCCAACTGGATGGCTATTGCTTACAAACTGTTATTCTTTGGAAGCTGAAGCATGCTATCAACATTGTAGACTAATTCAGCTTCTCCACACAAAGGGGGCTTTGTGCATGCAACACGTCTTGTGCATTTCCTCACCTTTGTTTCCAAATGGGACAAGAGGAAAACTGATGGAAATCCAACATTAGAAACTGCTCTAGGGCAGACAGTGAAGAATATTTCCTGTTTTTTGAGTGTTTGAGGCGAGATTCTAGCAATGCCTAAAAGGGCCAGATAGGAAGCTTGCAGAAGTAGAAAATTTGCTTTATGGAAAAAGTACATTCTGATGGACTGGATTTAATTTACTCAGTTGAGCTGCAAATTCTACTCTAGCAGGGGTCACAGTGGATCCTCAGGGCTGCTGTTACCTCTGCTAGAGACCAAGAAAGGGACTCGGTGTCCAGCCACAGTGTGCTTCATGGCATAAAGTTTGCTTATAAATGCTCATGCTTTGTGGCAGTTTAACTTTCAAATCCAGGCCTGGAACATTTGGTTTACAGCCATCTGATTATTTTGCTCTTTAAGGGAAAAAAAAAATACTCGCATTTTGGGAAAAGATCCCCAACCTTGCAGGACTCTGCAGCTGATCGATGGCGGAACGTGCTACTCAGCCTTCATTACCTTTTTTCTTTAATGCTTCCTCCCGCAGATGAAGTGGTCCACGTCTCAGCCCCCCAGAAGTTCACCTTCGAGGAAGCCAGGGAGCTGTGTGAGGAGCGAGGAGGTGTCCTGGCTTCCGTGGGGAACCTCTACGTGGCCTGGAGGAACGGCTTTGACCAGTGTGACTACGGCTGGCTGGCGGACGGCAGCGTCCGCTACCCGGCCTCGGTGGCGCGGCCCCAGTGCGGCGGCGGTTTGCTTGGGGTGAGAACCCTGTATCGCTATGAGAACCAGACAGGCTTCCCTTACCCCGATAGCAAGTTTGATGCCTACTGCTATGAACGTAAGCATTTATTATTTTTTGTTTTCTGGGTGGTGGTTTGCAGCATGCTCGCCGCGAGGAAGCGGCTCCTCGGTCGCGCGTTTTGCGTCGGTTCTTGTGGCGCGCGCGGGTTTTTAGGAACTAAAATGTTGTTGCCAAAGTAAAATTGTCAATGTCTTAAAGTAACATTGGCAGGTGAAGACGGGCAGAGTTTTAAGGTAAGATTTCAGCCTGAGCAGTGTTTTGACCGTGAGTCTGTGCGTGCTTCATATTTTGGTGCCCGAGCACACCTTGGTATCTTTGCATCTTGTCAATGGACACCAGACAGACATTCAAAGATCACCTGGCCATGTCACCTCCTCCAGATGAATCTGCCTTGGGAGGCTGGACTAGATGATCTCCAGAGGTCCTTTCCAACCACATCTATTCTGTGGCTCCGTGATAAATGTCCTAAAGGTGAACAATGGATATTCTCTCTCCAAGGATGGCAGCAAGAGAAGCTGTTCACAGGCTGCAAACAAGGCTGGCAACTTTCAGGTCTCTCAATGCCAGTAATTTGGGGCCTGTCTCTGGATCCCAGGCACACTGTCCCATCACTTTCTTTCTCTTTCTTACTCAGTGTTTCATGGGCCAGTGGGTGCTCTAAAGTGCCTTTCTTACTGCTGCTTGTTTCCCTCCAGGTATTTTCACAGGCACATTCACATGGTAGACTTCACCAATATAAACCAGATGTCCTCCACATCTGTCAGCTTTCTTTTGGGGTCAGATATTGTCCTGTAAGCTCATCTATCTTCAGTGCCAGCCACCTGGCTCTGTTACGGTGCAACCTCTCCTTGAATGGGTTCCTGTTGTCCCAAAAGGTTCACCAGCTCCCCAGCTAAATATCCTGCTTCCCTGAGACTTGCAGCCTCAGCACAGGGGGGTTTGGACAGCTCAACTATTTCCCTGCAGGCCTCTCTGTCCAAGGAAGTTCCTTGCTGCAAATAGCATGACTGACATTAACACTGTGTTGAGTTAAAAGTTCAGAACTTGGTCATTAACTATGAATATTTAGGTTTTTTGGACTCAGTCCAGTGACTGTAACTCAGAACTACTTGAAATGTGCAGTTTGTACTGTCCCCATTTTCGTGGATAATGAACTTACTGCAGCTGCAGATCTCTCCAGCTCAGGCACTGAAGACCCATTTATGAGCAAATCTTACTCTTTGAGAACAAATCCCGACATCTGCTGCAACACTATGGTCTGGCTGTTCTCAGACACTGTTGGTTTGTTGTTTTAATTTTCCTTTATAGTTTGTGGGTATGATGTTCCAAAACTTTGCATGTGGAAATAGTCCTAATGGAACTGGTTACAGGAAAAAGGACTTAAGTTCAGGAGTCTGTGCTCTAATCTGCAGAGCAGCATTTTGTCATATCACTCCTTCTGTTCCTACTCCAAATTGTTTATGACCTGTTTAAAGTGTTGTGGATAAAAAAGGCTTTAATGAGGGTGTATTTCATAAGTCCCTCTAAAAGGCTGGGGTAAGAACTGAACATTTTGCCTGTAATCTAGTCTTTAGTTAGGACAAATTCCAACCTGCTGTTTGTTTTTGTGAATTTCGCCGCTTTCAAGCAAGATGCGCCTTTACAATGTTCTTTCCAGAAGTTTTAGTTAGCAAAGTTGGTGGTAACATACCATTTGTTCCAAAAGGTACTGGGTTGTTGCCTTTTATATAAAGGCTTTTCCTGAGAAGTCTTGCCTTTGGTATATAGAGAATAAATATTTCATCACTTTGCAATGCAGGAATAGACAGTTCAGGGCTATCAAACTTTTTACAAGAGAAAATAAGACTAAACAGAACCAAAACAATTTGGTAGAGGCTGAAGAGCTCTCTCAATTGCAAACAATGGAATATCAGAATTAATTGAACACTGCTGGCTAGAGGACTCAGGTTTTGCCAGACACATCTGCCTTTGGGTAGAGAAATGCAGGGGTGTCACGCTGTACCCTCCTTCAGGGTGCCACAAATTTCAGAAGTTACTGAAAGCTCTCTCCCCCTCTCAGAAGGTGCTTGGGATCTCACAGGAAACAGCTGTGTCTCCTCAGTGCTTTTGCTAAAAGATTTATGCAAGTGGTGAGTAATGAGCCTCCCTGCCCAGCATCTTGGTCCTCCACATCTCCAGCAGCTGCCTGGTGCAGTGGCTTTAGAGTGAGTCACTCTCTCCCACTGGGGCCTTGGAGCCAGTCTCTTCTTTGGGGCAGAAAAAGGGAGAGGATAAAAAAAAAAAACAAAACAGGCTCTGCATGAGAGCAGAAGGCTTGAATTTAAGCCCTTTGTTTCAAATCGTCCTTTGTCTGGAAGTTTCTTCCGAAATTTCCCATTATCTCAGTTGCAAAGTTTCACCACAGAATCTGTTGTCCTTGAGTTCTGCCTGCTTTGGGCATGGCATTAAGCTCTCACACAGAGATTCGCACAGCGCCTGACAACAAAACTGTCCCGCCCAGCACCTGGGCTCTCGGTGAAACCCCTGCCCACAGCTCTCACTGTGTGTCTCACGCCTCTCCCTCCTCACCTGGACACGCAGCCACACCACAGCACCTCCGTGCTTATTCACGCTGTTCTTGTCTTCACAAAGACAAGTCGTGCATTTGAGAAAGGACATGTCTCCTTCATCCTGCTCAGGCTCCTCACTCCTGTTTTGTGATTAGGAGTCTCTCTGCTGGAAAGTCTCAAAATGTTAATTTTAATTTGCGGTCTCAAGAAACCTCAATCTGTATTTTGAGCATTTTGTTTGCCTTTAAAGAGGAATCGTATTTATTGAAATACATGAAAAACACAGGCAGTAAATTCAATTTTAAAATTATATTCACTAGTTTCAGTAGAGCAGCCAACCTGGACAACTTTTAAAGTACAGTTAAGTTCAGGATTTTAACTTCAGCAGTGTTATGGGTACAAAATTACATTGTATGAAATGCCTTGACTTTATGAAAATAAGAGTGTCCCAGACTAATAATACATGATTTAAAATCTAAAAGCCTTGTTAAAAACCCCTGAAACTTTCTCCCCTTTGATCACAAGTGCTTTTCACTCTTCAAAAACCACATGGGTCTAAGTTTCTGAAACATTATCTGTGCATTTCATTTCATACCTCCAAGGCTTTTGCCAGACGTTTTCTTTCTTTTTTTTTCTTTTCTTTTTCTTTTTTTCTCTCTGAGAGATACCTAATCATGTATCTGATGGGGCCTGAAAAAGTTTCAGGTTAGACACATGATTAAGTACTTGCAGCTCCTTGGAGGCCATCATCAGAGGGAAAATTTTTCAAGTGTTAACATATAGGACTTATATTAACAGGTTTAAATTAAAAAAAAAAAAAAAGAACAGCTGTTGCTGAGCACTTATGCTAATTTCTAAGAGATGAAAATATTTCATCATTAAGAAAATCATTTATATAATTTCAATAGTTTAAAATGTATCTTTTTAATACATACATATTTAATAATTAATGCTTTCAGAGAGTATAGGGGATTTACTTAATCCTGTACTTCAGCCTCCCAGTCTCTCCAGGGCTAATTCAAGAAATCTTGTCACAGACTTCAGCTGACTTGGGATGGACCTTTTTATCCCAAAGCACCCATTGAACAAACTGCACTCCAGAAATGCACTAATCAAAATGCATTCAGGTTTTTAACTCACATGCCTGCGACAAAGCTGAACTTGATGAGCTCTGTACACAGATGTGGTTGGATTTTTTAAAACACAAATCCCCTTTTTGCTGAGAAACACTGATTTATTAAAGCTGAATTCTTTCATAGACCTGTATTGGTTTTGGCGAATCTTTCAGCAAAACATTTTTCACTTTGACTCAAAACACGTGTTGACCGTTTCGCTCTGGATTTGCCCATTCTCTTTCCCATTTTCCTCTCTCATTTTGACTTTGTTTCATGCACCTTTATTGCTTCTCTTTTGTTACACCACTTGGGTTTGGCATCGCGGCTCTGTTTTAGCAGGAGATTGGAAAATTCCAGTTCTGGGCTGGCGTTGCCATGCGTGTTCCTCAGGAATGGAGAGTCCACGCTGCTTTGATTGTTCCAACCCAGCCCCGTCAAGAGCGAGTCCAAGTCGGGGCTGAGGCTCTCTTGCTTTGATGCTTCATCCATCTGAAGCTCAAAATCTGTTCTGTAGGAGAAACATAGGAAATTATCACCTCCACAGGGCTTTGAGGTGTCCTGCAGCACCACCATGGCAGGCTCAGGAAGCATCCACAGTGCTCCTCTTGTCCTGCAGTGGGATGAAGGATTGAGGCTGCTGGGCACAGCTCAGGAGCTGGCAGGAGGAACGCTGTCTTCCCCTTCTGCTGCATGTGACTTAGCTTGGAAAACCTTGAATAGCCGGGCAGCTCTGTCCTTCTCCACAGCAACCGTCGGTAGCTGCGTGTCCCAGCTATTTCCTGGATGAGGGAATTAGTTCCAGCCTGATGTCAGGGGCTGTGTCACGGGAGATCTGTGGATTTCTGATCAGTTTGGGAACCGACGGGGAATGATGAAGACATCGGGCGTGGCGAAGCACGAGGAGCAGAACTGCCAAGCTGAAGGGGAAAAAAAAAGAAACTCAAAAAGGAATTTATATCTGAGGAAGCACAGTGCTGGGCATAACAAACCCAGTGTGCTCCAGCATTTCAGAGTCCAGTATCAGAATGGGGAAATGTCTTTGGGCAGGTGAGGATCCCAAGGTCAGTGCGCTGAGCACAGCCTGTGCTCAGGCTGCCTCTCTGTAATGGGGAAAGAGTGCAAAGAGATTGCCCCCAAACAACCATTCTCCAGCCTTTTATTATCTTCCTAGGAAAGTAGATTCATGTTCTTCTCTCAGATATGGTGTTTGTCAAGTCCCCCACAGCTGCAGAGATCCCTGGTAATTTCTTGGCCCAGGTGTGGCTGTAGTAAATCCCTGCCTCTCCCTGCATGGTGAGCAGCACACCGACAGCCCCCTGCAGCTTCCTCACCCCACTCTTCCTCAGGGCTTTGAGAGCTCAGTTAGACCATGCTGAAAGCTGCAAGAGGACCTCAAATCACTCCAAACCAGCCCGTGCTGTTCATCTCAGCAGTGTCTCACCTTGAGAAGGAGGAAAAGGATTTGGTTCCTGGGTGCAGCTTAACCTTTTAAATGTTGCGTAAGGTAGGAGCAGAGACTTATCAACCTGACTGAGGTATGAAGAGCAGCTGTTTGGAGCACCATGAAGTGCTGGGGAGGAGATGCTTCTTCGGCCTGAGCCAGTGAACTTGCATTTGCCTGAGTGATTCAAAACTGGGTGCTCTAAGAACAACCTCTGAGTGCAAACATTGTGGCCAGAGAGAGAGAGAGAGGAAAGAGAAGAAGACACAGCTGGAGGCAGTTTCCTTTCATTGCCTCAGGTCACTGGGTAGGTCAGGTAACAAGGAGAGGATGAGGAATAACAATGTGAAGAAGTGGAAGGTCCAGCCCTATAAGTGTTCAAGTGCAGAAAAAATGAATTGATTTTGCTCCTTGTCACCTTTGTTCCATTGCTGTGGGGTCTGGGCATCACCCATGGCACACAGGGGTGATTGCCCCCGTCCACACCAGGTGGGGGAGAGCAGAGCACCAAGAATTCTGCTCTCAGTTCTTACCCCAGTGACAATCTTGGCCCTTTTTCTTCTTCAATTGTTTTTTCGTGGTCACAAAGCAAAGGTTATTGCTTTTATTTGGTGCTGGGTTACAGATTTAATTAGGAAGAGCTGACTAAAGAGGCTTGCTGGTTTTTTTTTTTGTTGTTGTTGTCCTCTTTGGCAGTTTCATAATAAATAATGTGGAAAGAGAAATGCTTTTTGCTATTGTTCTTTTGTGGATAGATTGGCAGGTTATAATTCGTTCACAGAACTACACTTGCATATGGGGAAACCAGGAGATAACATATCTTTTCCCCTTCAACCATCTGACTTGAGAAGTTATGAAATAGCAAGTGGTTTTACTTAAGAATGTTTGTGTTCACAGAGCTAAAAGAGCTGCTGCCTCTGCTGTTTTGTTAGCTGGAAGAAAAGACCTTGGGCAGTGGTGTGAAGAGGATGCAAAAGTTTTCATTATAAGTCTTTCTTGCAAATAACACAGCCTGATAGTTTTCAAATTTCTGGGTATTTTTTAAGAATCCTGTTGGTTTTCTCTGATATGGCACATGCTTTGTAAGCAGGAACAGATCCTGCACTTAAGTTTTCATATTTTTCTCATTATGTTTGGCTTTTGATTTTGACGTCAGAACAGAGTGTAGGTGAGTGGGAGTATGCACCTGGAGTTACAGAGAAATTCTTACAGCTGCACTGTCAGATTTTGAATTCTGCTACCAAAAGTCTCATTATTTATGAACAAAATCCCACATGCCCTGTGCACCACTGCTTCTGGAAAAGTGTGAATGAGCAGGTGCTGGATCAGTGCCATGATCAGAGGCTTCTTGCCTCAGACCACCAATTTTTGTCCTTTCTTTCTTTCTTTTTTTTCTTTTCTTTATTTTTTTTTTTTTTTTGATCTGTTCTTAATCTTAGACTTGTTCAGCTTGGAAGGCTCTGCCAGTAATTTAAACTCCAGCTGGCAAAACCTTTGGACTCAGGGGAACATTCAAGGCTGTCCTCTCTGCCAGGGTTGGTAGCAGGGAAAGGAAGAAACACCAAGAAGAAACATAACAAATTAACATTAAAAAATGTGCAAAAACGAAGCAAGGCAGTTCTCTGCATTGGCATTGTGCTTAAATTGGGCTCAAAGATTTCAAACATTCATTTTGAGTGTCTCAACATTATTTATGTTTTGTAATAATTTATTTTGGCTGTAATTCACAGAAAGAATTCACTATTTCCAGCTTTTGTTCCAACTTAAAGAAATTTTTTTTGTTTTGGCTGTTAGCAATGACTCAAAACAATTGGGTCTATGTCTCTTGGGTCTATGTCCTTCCAGGTTCTTAGGTACTTACCTAAATGTAAACAGATATACAATATTTCTGACTGCAGAAAAATTGTTCAAGTAGTTCAAGTTAGGTACATGGGTAGATCTGGTAATGTTGAAAAACCATGGGTACAAATTATAATATATATAATTTTTAAAATAAGCATTTTTCCTCCATAAAGTCCACTAATACTAATACCAAATTAAACAGTATAGAATTTACTAAAATTCTGATCTGGTAATTGCAAAGTTAAACCATGTCTGAAGTTGTGCAGTTTGAGTTCCTGGAAAAAATAGTAAGTTTCAATATTGCTCCATAATTTTGAATCCTTGTTTAAGTCATGGTGGAAAAGAAGAAGAAGAAAATGCTGTACAGTAAAAGCATAAAATAAATAAATAGGGAGTGAAAACGTATACCATCTCTGCAAAGTCATACAGCCCTTCCAAAATCACAAAATCAGCAATGCATGTTGTTCAATGTAGAAGGAATAGATTAAAACAAACAAACAAACAAAAAAGGATAGTCTTTGATATGAGCAGCTGTTGGTGAGATAATTTGCTTTCTTGCTGCTAATATGTTCATGCACTTTATTAGGAAAATCTGCCTCATGTCTTGAACCAGAAGGAGGACAAAGGAGATAGCATATTGCACGCATGATGCAAGGAGTACAGTAATGCAAAACATCTGGGTGGAGTGGAGGACGGCTCAAACTGGAGTTGTCTACTAAAAAAGCAACCTTCCCTTTGTTTATTCTTTTTTTCTTTTCACACAGAAAAAAAAAATAACATGGATATATTTCTCATTGAAGAAGCACTGTCAGGGTATTTTTTTTTAGCCACTCAAATAAGTTTGCACTCCTGAATGATGTGAGTGAAAAAACTTGCATGTAATTGTTTGGACAAAGTGACTTTAGGGTCACTCTAGTTGATTTTATCCAGAGCTGAATTGCACACAATTTCCATGGGAGAAAATCTGGCTGTTTATTGATAAACTCTTAAAAAATATGGGCTCTACTTATAACACTCTATAAAGGTAATATTTATTGATTCAGTTATTAATATAAGCAAACCAAATATGCTTGGTGTTTTTTCAGGTTGGCATAATAAATGTGTACCTATTCTGTCAAGTCATTAGCAGATAATAAGTCACGAATAATAAATATCTGCATCCCAGGCATAAATATCTGAACTCTTGGGACTTCCAAGCATTTCTTGGAAATCTGGAAGCTGCGTAAGTGGTTGTGAGTAAGTGTACACAATTTCCCAGCAGCGATGAAATAAACTTACCTTTTTTTTCCATTTAAAAAATTTAAAAGATTTAATTTAAAAGATTTTTAAAAAAATTATCTACGCTGCCCTCATTTTTTGTCTAGTTCTGTTAGAGGGTATTAGCATTTTAATATTTGTGAAGAGGGTGATCCTGATGGTCACTCCAAGTGTGGCAGCTGAAGCCTGAGTGAGTGTTTGTGTTGGCTGCAAAACCAATTCCATCCACATTAAGGAAACTGATCCTGTGATTAGAAGGGAGAGATTGAGACTTGGCTGCCTCCTTTCCATTTTGCCATTTAAAAAAAAAAAAAAAAGTAAAAATTGCTGTTGAGGAAAATGATGAATACTTTGGTAGAGATTTAACGGCTACCACTCAGCAGCACACGCCACTCTTGTGTGCATCCTTCATTTCCCAAGCTGTGAAGCAAAAATTGTGAAGTTTAAACCAGACCCATGCAAGCAGAGAGGGGAGGAAAAAAAATTTTAACTTAAATAAGTAAAAAACATTTATATATATAGAATATGTAGCTAAATCTTCTTTGTAAAACGACAAAAAATTTAAATTTGTGGTAGGGAAAGGAATTTGCTCCTTTTTTTTTCTGCTGGCAAAGAACACCACCACTTCTAAACATGGCGACGTCATATTTTCTTGCCCTCACAATTTCCTTTTCACTTTCACTTCTCATTCAGGAAAGCTGAAATATCAACCCTTTAACCTCCTTTTCCTACTCTGTAATTCTACACATTCTTTTAGAAATTTTGAGCAGTCACCCTCTGACCAGTCCTGGTCTTTTGCAAAGGTGGCATTTTCAAAGCTGAGTGTGTGAACCTGAACAAGTATTTGTGTCACCCTGAGCGGCACATGAAGAATTCATATCTCCAGCTATCAAAGGGGCACCTAATTAGCCATGGGCATTTGAAAAAACCTCGTTTTTTGCATGCATTAAAATAATGTAACTGTTTTGATTTCTGTCTGCAAGGGCAAGAGACTTATTTGATCTATTACATGCTAAGCAAGATTTTGTTTTGCAAGAAGTTCTAGGTGTAGTCAGTGAGTTCTCATAAGCAAAGACTGTTTAATGTGTTCTTCATATGCTTAGTGTGATTTAAAAGCTGTGTTTTTCTCTTTATTTGCATCTTATAAGGCTTTTGACTCTCAGTCACTTCGCAGTAAACAGCATTGGTTTAAGACATTCACATCTTCCACCCATCTGCTCCTATTGCCCTTCTGAAGATTACTGACCTGGGAAAACTGGCTGAAGGGAAGATGGTTCCAACCTGGGCTTTTCCTGAGGAAAATCTCCTTTCTGAGCACTCACTTTTTCCAGGAATTTAAAATCTGCTGACACACCTTGCAGTGTTAGCACACATTTCCTCCTCGGGAGGCATGGAAATGTGGGCTAAAAGGAGTAGAAAAGCAGCAAGGCCACCAGGCTGTTTAAAACATCACAGTTTGGTTCACTGGAATCACCTTTCTTTGTGCCTTCTATTCATCTAGGATAGCAACTCCCTCACCTTTTCCATCATCCAGAGGGTTCAGCACTTTGCCTTTGCATGTTCAGCACTCCCATGGAGGCATTTCTGTCTGTGGAGGAGTTTCAGATGTGCATCTTTGAAGTGTTTTCAAAAGATCAACATCATTTTAGTAGCATTAAGTTTGTGATCTTACGGTTCAACGTTCTCACCTTTCCCCACAGTAAATTTCTCCCAGCAAAATTTAAAGGCAGGAGAATTTTCTAGTGGCATGCTTGATCCTGCTGCCTGAGCACACTCTCATGGCAGTGAGGATTCCTTTCTGCAACTTGTAATTATGTGATGAAAATAAGCTAAAGTGTTGTTTTATACATCTGAGCTGGATGCTGCATCAAGCTTTGAAGAAAACCCACAGCTCTCCTCATCTGTGACGTCTTGAAATAAAATTTTATGTCCCCAGATCAGTACCTGGCAGGCTGATGGTCACTCATGTAACACAAGGACTTCTAGGGGTAATTATATAAACCACAAATATGAAGAATATTGCTAATTTTTTTCACTTCATCTGACTTTTAAGTTAGGAATTCTGCAGCTTTACAGTGTTTTATTGCATGTCATTCAATGCTCCAAAAAACTACCTAAATCCTTTGAAACACTTATTTTTCAGCATGGCATTTATTTTTTGTTGGGGACATTCAAACTAACGAACTAGAGTATCTTGTGTACTGACTGTACCTTTTTTTTTGTTTTTGTCTTTTTTTTTTTTAAAGCTAAAAAAGTCACAACAGAGCCCACAACCATTGAGCCTGTGACATCCCTGAGAACTGACGGCGTGAGATCGTCACCTGCTGGAGCTCCTCTCGAGCCTCCCATCTCTGAGACCCTGCTCACTGAAGTGCCTGCCACCCAAACGGTTTCTTTGGAGGAAACAACCCCAGAGTCTGAGGAGGACGCAGAAATCACTACTGAGGTGGCTGAGGAGAAAAGGGAGATGGAGGTGCTCATGGAGAACATTCCTCTCACCACCCTCCTACCTGAGACTGTCACCGACGGCGAAATGTTCACCGGCGACACGCTGGGCAGGACTGAGTACGATGTCTCACCCAGGCCAACAGACACCACGGCCCCAGACGTGGAGCTGGATCACACTTACTCTGAAGCAGAGGAACAAGGTAGGTCTGAAAGCATTGAGGACGCTTTCTTGACCTCTGTAATTTTTCAGGATAGCACAGCTGTAGCTAAGAGTTCCACTGGTTTTTGGGAAGATGCTGAGACGGGAGATGCGCAGAGGCACGATGCTGATAATCAGACTGAGCAAATAGAAGTGGGCCCTCTGAGGACAGCCACAGATAGCTTCTTGCAGACTGCTCGGAGAGAGGCTGCCAGGACAGGGACTGCAGATTCACTGACAAAAGAGCAAGTGTCTCACAGTGCCCACCTCAAAAATGCACCCACGACAAAATCACTGGAGGCAAAATCTGACGAGAAACTCACGACTGTTGTGATCCCTAAAGCTCTGCTCACTGCTGAGTCTGCGGAGAGGGAGGGCAGTGAGAGCATGTCTGGCACAGATTCTGGGGTGGCTGCTGGTCATTACCCAAGAGCAGAAGTGCCTGCTGCATCAGAGACACTCCTAGATGAGCAAGCAGTAACCACTGGACAGTTCTCTGCAGCGAAAGAGTCAACGCCCTGGGTTAAATTTAGCTCTGCAACAGCATTTGACAGCGAGGCCTCAGCTCAAGGGAGCAGAGAGGACCTGAGGGATGTGCAGCCCACCGTGGCATCTGGAACACCTGTATCCTTTTCTGTGTCAGCTGCTGATCAAACAGAATCTGAGGCCATCTCAGGAAGCACTGATGCCCTGCCAGTTTTTGGAGAAGGCACCATGTCTGTTATCCCATCATCTCAGCAGACAGAAGCATCAGCTGTCTTGGAGGAGCAGGAGGAAACAGAACAGCCAGAAATGAGGACAATAGGTGAGGAGTTTCCTCATTCCACAGCTGCCATTCCTCCATGTACTGCAGGAGAATCTGAGGGGTGTTCTGCAAGGGAGAAGATCACACAGGCCCCTCCAGGTTCTGGCACGTGGCTGCCAACAGATAAAGAGGAGGGGTATATGACAGAAGAGTCATCTCACACTGGAAGAGTGATTGAGTTTGCTACAGAGGATGGCTTCTCTGGAATGGAGCCCACATCATCTCCAGGGCACATTGTGGAATCCACAGTGCATCCAGGAGCTCCAATTTCAGCAGCTACCGAGACAAGCAGGGAGCCAGCAGAGACCATAGGGGATGAAGAAGAGGTATCATCTGATTTTGGTCAGAGCAGAGACACTGCAAGTGTATCCCACACCAGCAACTCCTTGGATTTGGAAATGACCACAGCATCCAAAATACCAGTGGAAGAAAGTAGTGCAACCACAGGGTTTTTTAGCTCCCCAAGTGTAACTGTATTGCCAAGTGCTGTGCCCACAGCTGTGGGGGTAACTGAGCGTGAAGCAGATGAGACATCAGGGACAGAGGGAACTATTAAATTTACAGGTGTGACCAAGGTAGATACTGCCGCTCCACAGAAGGAGTATGATGCTTCCCTAGTTCCAGTTACAGTAGAGAGTGAGGTCACTAGAGATATGCCAATTACTGATCAGACTCCTTTTGATGATGTCTTTCATACAGAAGCAACAGAAACAACTGCAAAACACAGCAAGGTGTTCCCAGAGCTCTCCACATGGGACCAAGGTTTGGAGCCAAGAACTGCCACACTGTCTGTGACATCTGCCCACACACACGAACCAGAGATGTCCCCAGGATCTGAATGGGCTCAAACAGCAGTTCAGGAGACACTGGACGAGACAGGCTCAGCTTATGAGGAGATGTACCCAACCACAGAGGCACCTGTGCCTGCAGTGACATCCACAGACCACGGAGGAGTTCTGACACCTGAGGAAACCAGCGCCTGGTTGCACCTCACGGCGACTCCAACAGCTGGAACTGCTCCTGACCAGGATGAGGAGGTCACTGAGGTGATGCTCATAACTGCTGGAACCGAAGCAGAGCCACAGGAGAGCCCAGGTACCCCCACCAGGGAGGAAGATGATGCAGTGAGCTGGGATTCCGTGCCCCCCTCCCACACGACGCCAGCAGGACGTCCCACTGTGGAAAGCATTACTGACCTGACTCTGGGAGCTTCTCCAAGCCAGGCTACAGAAGGCTCAGGAATGACGACAGAACCTGAGGAAACCAGGCCAGCTGTATTTGCAGCTACTGCAACAGATAAGGCAACAACTCCCAGCAGCGTGGCAACACCTTCCCTCGGTGCTGCAGACAAAGCTCAGCCTACATCCGCCACCAAGCCCTTTGTCACTCCAAAGTCTCCACGCCTCATTCCCGAGGAAGAGGAGGAGGTGACGAGCCATGACATCATCATAATTGATGAATCTGTGTCTCCCAGCAAAGCCACTGCTGAGGATGATCTGCCAGGGAAGATGCTGGAGCCGGAGATCGATAAGGAATATTTCACCGCATCCACTGCCACGGCGGTGGCACGACCCACTGCTCCACCCCAAGTGAAGGAGGCCACAGAGGCCTTGCAGCCTCAGGAGGTGTCTCCTTCCACTCCACACCCTGATAATGACATAAGATTGTATGTTATTCAAATCACAGGCAATGACACAGGTAAGATTTTGCCCTTTAGACCCGCAGTCCATCAGAGTGGACAGTTTGTCATGTCAAACAGGTGTGCTTTAGGATGTGCTGGAGATGTTTCTTGGATCACTGAAGGATGCAAAGTACCACTTTTGTCTAGACAGCAACTTGCTGAATATTGGTAGGTCTATTTTTCTGTCCGTTAAAAGCCCCTCAGAAATGTATTTTATATTTGCTGTGTGGTAAGAATTATTCCTACATAAGAATGAATATGAAACTGTTTTATTTCTTTTTAAAAGTCATGATGGCTACAGTCCAGTTTTTTAATGTTGTCAAGTCACCAATTTAACTCCAGCTCTCTGTGAAACAAGCATTTTAATTTCACAGCTTCCATTCCATGCATTACTAGTCCTAAACGAAGCACTAGATTATTTTAACATTCCATTGGTCTGTAGCAATTAACAATGCCATGTACAGTGTAGTCAGCTAAAAAATGGTTCAAGCACTCTACTGCCTCCTGTGATTTGGAGGAATGGGTTTTTTAAAATTTTTTTTTTAATAGCATATCATAGAATTTTTTAAAAATCCATCTTAGGGAATATGTGGTGCACATTGATGCAATATTTAATTCTGCCACATTTTTTAGCTGATGGTTCTGTACATGTGTATGTAGCTTCAATTCCATGGGTATCCAGAACAGAAACTTTCTAAAGTAGCAATGAACTGTTGGGGTTAATGATGAATATGTCTCCATAATGCAAATGTGGAAGGGTGTGCAGTTTTACATCAAAGAATCCTGCCAACTGACTATTATTTAAGATGCCACGGTAAAACATCTTATTTTAAAACAAAAAGCAAAGGAACTGACAAGCAGTACAAAGCACAGAATTTCTGTTAGGTTCAATGTTTTATGGTGCTTAATTGTCTTATGGTTGTATAATAATTATTTTATTTTTTTTGAAGGAACACAGTAAAGAAATGGATTTTTTTTGTTGGTCTTATATACCTTAACTACATGCATGTCTTTTGAATGGTTGTGTCAGAAACTGTTTTCTCTTTGGTTCTTGGCCAAAACCTCCGTGCCTCTGAAGAACTCATCCAGCAGAATTCATAATTTATGGCAGTCTTTTGGATGGTTTTTTCAGGTTTGTTCTTGGTAGGGTTCCATTCAAAAATCAAAAACCAGTAGTGGTTTTTCCCTTGAGATGTGCCATATCCTGTTTGGACATGTAATACCTTGGCTTGGTATCTTTTTACACATTGTGCTTGTTATCCTACTTTATGTTTACAGGGTGCAAATCTGCACAAGTTATAGCAATTGTAGCTTAGCCTTCTATTTCAGAAAATGATCATTCTGAAACTTTTGTTTCTGTGGTATATAATCATTATTTTGTCTTTAGATGTTACCAGTGCCTTGAGAGTCTCTGTTCAATGATACAATCCAGTAAGTCAGAGCAGAAGGGTAATTTCTGAAGACAAGACTTAACCCACATATTAAGTCCTTTTGTACCTATGGAAATTCATTTAATCTGACTTAATGATGAGTAGCTGGACTAGGTAATAGTGACCTTTCTTTTCCTATTAGGGGTTTGAGTTATGCTGCAGTTTATTTCCTACAGGGGAGTGGGTTGTGCTGCGTGTTCCAGGTGATGGGAAGAAGTGGGATGGTTTGGAAGGGTGTGGATGTAGGATTTCTCTGCATCTACATTGAGAAGAGCCTCATTTTACACCTTTTTTTTTTTTTTTTTCAGAATAGTGTGGGTACTGTGTTTCATTAAATTAGATTTGGTTCAACGTGGATTATCTGAAGGACAGAGTGTGCAGATGCTCTTCATAGCTGCTCTTTCTTACTCTGCCTTGGGTGATCGGGTCTTTAGGACAAACTTTCTTCAGGGTTTGTCTTCGTCATCTTTGCAAACTTTCAAAGCTGTGCATGCATTTCCCAGGTACAGATGTGCATGTGTCAGGGTGTGTGTAAGCAGATATAAAGTTATAAATCCTTCAAAATCTGCCTTTAAGAATTATTTCGTCTGTGAGGAGAGGAAAAAAGTTCATAGTCTTGAATTGTTATTAAATTTGTCATATGGCACTATCTGTGCTCTCTTTAGACACAGACAGACCCATCATGTGTCTAGTGCAATTTTAGAGAGGAATTTTCTTCATTTTTCTGTTTTCAGGCCCTGGCAGTGGGAATTCCCCCACTTGGCTATCCACAGACTAAAGGCACCCTCTACCTACTGACCCCAAACTCAGTTAGAATGCCAAAGATTTATTCTCTCTGAGGGTTTGGATTGATTTATTTTATTGCTACAGAAATGAAGGACAACATCTGAAAAATCCTGTCAGACCCAGTTTCCCCTCATTGTTCTTAGCCCATAAACTTTTCTTTGTGCTGAAGGAAATCCGTATAGGGAGTAATGAAGAGGAATGAATTTGGCAAATTTTACCAACATATGCCTTTCAGTGGGATGTAGTTTAACTTCTTATTCTATCACTCTTTATTTGAGAATTGATCCACTGTCATACAGAACTACATAAACTTTACTTCTGGCTTTTTATTCTTAGCTCTTTGGAAATTTTAAATACAGTTTACATCATTACATCTCCGATAAAACAAAGGGTTTTTCCTCCTTTGGCATGTTTTCAAGGTAATACAGTGTAGCATTTTTAGATAAAGTTAATCTGTGAGGTTTATAAATGAAGGCCTTCACTGATTTTCAAGAGTCCAAAAGTGCCTCCTAAGAAAGGACAGCTTGCTTACCAAAGCCCTTGAAGTAATAACTGTTTCAAATAGGAATTATAATGAGAGGTTATATATAGATGGCATTGTCTATAAACGAATATATTTTCCTTTTTGTGTTTGCAGAAGTGCTGGAACTATTTATGAGATTATTCTTTCCCCCTCATTCTTCACCTCCTTGTTATACAGCTTTTGCCAGAAGCAACAGTTTAACAGTGAGGCAGGGCTCAGCAGAAATTCAGCACCATGTTTTGTTTCCTATCACTCAATTATAATAAAAACCTTGCCGTTATACAGCTGAATATTGCTCCCTGCAGCTCCATTTGCCATCCACAGCGTGGGCACAATAATATTTAAGTGCTCCATGGAGGTGCCATTAGGCTTTGTCAGGCAGGAGCAGTGTTTCACGTTCCACGTGGAAGAGAAAGGCTGTGCTAAACGTGTGAATTCTTGAGATTTTGAGATATTTTTTTAGCAGTTTCCATCAAGCAGGACAGAGAGCCTGCGGTGGTGGGAGCAGCCCTGGCTCAGGTGAGCTCACCTGTGGCCAAGCACAGGTGGGAGGAGAGGCAGGAAGGACTCCTTGTGCCTTCCTCCTCCTCCTCCTCCTCAAACCCTCACCAGGCTGGCACCAACTTCTCTGAAGTCTTTGGGCTGGAATGTGCTGTTGATACACGGAATGTGTTATGGATGTATGGAATGTCAGGGGGATCTTATTCTTCATTATCACTGCAGGCTGAAGCTGCACTCGAAAGGTGTGGATTTAAATTCAGTTAAATAAAGGGGCAAGGATATTTTTCTGTCTCACACACACATCCCCCTTAATATAAAGCAGTACAGTAACTGGAAGGTGATATTAAATATTATAATTTCTAAGACTTTACATTTATTAATTAGACTGGAAGAAGGTTCTTCTAGAGGACTTTTTCTTATTCTAGAGATAAATAACTTTACTCTTAGCTTTTAAAATGCATGCTTGCAGTCAATGAAAACTCTCATAAAGGAAGTTTACTTTTAGATTAAAGAAAAAAACAACAAAACAAGGCATGGAAACAGAAATAATTTGAAGGCCTGGTGGAAGGTCAAACTCAGTTTGAATTCTGGAGGACGTGTTCTAGGGCTGATAAGAAAGAACATAGAGCTGAACAGATAAAGCTGTTCATTTGTGTAGGAATACAGCAGTTTTCATTGAGAAAATGTACAAACAATCCACACATGGATTGTGGGCAAACATGGGGCGGGTGCACAAATTAATCTGGGTAGTAAGACTTGTTTTTTCTGACAGCCTATGGGCAGATCTCAGGGAGGTATTTCAATTAATGAGGAAAACATCCTTGCACACGAGGAAACATCCCTTTTTATGCTACAGACAGGGCCACACACGTGTTTCAGAATGGAAGGGGCCTGGGACCCCCATCCACTGGAGTGGAACCAGGACCTTTTCCCTTGGAATCACGAGAGTGAGGAAGCCAAACACCCCTGCAGTGTGAGCTTCCCATGGCATCAGCTGGGACACAGGATTTTGTCCTTCTCTATGAGGATGCAGGATTTGCCACCTCGTGCCCTGTTGTATCCTCACAGCTCTGATGCTTCCTAGTGCTGCTGCTGGTGCTGGAAGGTCATGGATTAGCAGCTGGGAAAAATTAAAAAAAAACCCCAACCAACCAAACCTGAAGGAACTTTTCAGCTCATAAAGCTTTTATGAGCTGAAAAATGCTTGTGGGGGTGTTGTTTAACAGTGGTTGGGGGGATGCTGGAAACATAACTCCTGTCTGAATCAGGAGTAATTTGCACACCTGCGTTTTTTGGAGACATTTGAAAGTCTTTATTCAGTGAATGTGTTTCAAAGTGTTTGTTGGACCCTGGGACTCACACCAGCTCTGTCTGGTTTCTTGTCCCCTCCAGCTTTGAAGAGAGTGAAATTGCAGGAGCCTGTGCTTTGTGGATGTGGATTTTTATGGAAAGAGGTTACAAACCTTTGTGTTTCAACATGTAATTCTCTGACATGCATATTTCTGTCTTAGCAGTGTGAGAGGGCAAGCAAAATTTGAATGAAATGCAGGATGGTAATGAGTCATAGTCATAAACATGAACAAAGGAGGCCGAATAGAGTCTTTTCAGGTCCATCTTAGGCCTTGCCTTAAAATTAATTTAATCTTCTTGTCTTCACAGCTCCTTCTGGAGGGCTGTCAAAGATCCTTATGGCTCTGTTTAAGCCTGATTCTAATATCTTGCCTGAATTGCTCCTTGGCCAGTTTATACCCGTGTTTACGCTTGCCAGCATTGTCTTTAGCCTGAATAGGTCCTTTTTCTTCCTGACACTTATCCCTTGATACTTTTATTATTTCTCTGCTCAGTCTCAGAGAATGACCACGTCCCCTTGCTCAGCCCCTGTTTTGGTGGTTCCTGATGGGAGAGTGGGAATGTGCTGGGAGGGAAGATGCTGGCCCTGCCCCAGGCCCTGGGGCTGCTGGGGTGGCCAGTGCCTCTTCCAGGCATCGCAAGGGACACCCTGGAAGTTTGCAGCATCCAGGTTTGCGTCTCTCTTCATCTGTGCCCACACTGGTCTCCTTTAAGGTGTTTTATTTGTGCTCGCTGGCGAGCAATCTCTCTGGTTATTTTATATATTATATATATTAATTATTTTATATTATATATTAATTATTTTGTACATTATCGATCAATATATTTATATATTAATATATATTAATATTTCTAATATATAATACAATATGTTTTAATATATTAATATTTCTATATTAATATATTAAGGTATTTATATTATATATTATCTTATATAATTTTATTGTTTTATATATTATATATTAATATATCAAACAACCACAGAGATTATTTGCCAGCAAGCACAAATAATTAATTAATATATAATTAATAGATATATTTATATATTATATAATACATATTATATATTATATAATGCATATAATATATAATATATAATGTATTATGTATTATGTATTATATTATATATATAATATATATAATATATTATATATATATATATATTATATTTTATATATCATTTTTGTGGTATACACACATGAGCTAGGTGGAATTTTTGGTGTGCCTTTCTTTTGCTAATTATTGTGTTAGTCTCCCCCCCTTCAGCAGAAGTCTGTCTTCGTCTTTTGTGTGCTGAAACCACCATTTCTTTTTTCCCCAAATGAAGGGCATATGCTACTGAAAGCCATGGTTTCCTTACAGGACCTATTTCAAATCAAGGTTTACTGTAAGAAAAGCTTCTGTCTTGCAGCTAGGCTGACCTGAGTTAATTTCTGGTGGGATTTGAAGCAGCAGCAGAAGTGGCCTCACATGGGCAGGACCAATTTCCCACCTTATTAAATGCAAAATCTCCTTTTTTTTTTTTTTCCTTAATGGAGGGCTGGGCTTGTCTCCTTATCAACTGTCATGTTCTAAACTTCATTTCCCAGGGAAGCAGGTCTGACTAGAGTAATTTTCACATCCTGGATGACCAAACTCCCTCTATTCTTCATAAAACCTGCTGTAGAGTTGGCCACGTTCTTCCTGTGCCTGGAGTAACTGAAGTGTTAAAGGCTGAGCAACGTGGCCAGATCCTGATTTCATCTTTCCCAGTGTAATTACACCACAGCAATTCCAATGAGGTGATTGAGAGCAGAACTGTGCTGGTGGGGATGTGGGGATAGTAGGTATCACAATGTCTTCATAACACTTTGCAGATTCTGGGTCATTGTACAATTAGGTGATTATTTTTCTTCAGAACACGTTTGAGTTCAATCCAAACTGGTAGATCTGTTGTTTAACTAAACCAGTTGGGAGTTTTCTATATTAGAATAGTCTTTTTTTTTTTTTTTTTAAGCTGGTGATATGGAGGGCTTTTAAAATAGGTTGTACACCATCCCGTATAATTTGTATTTAAAACGGAACAGTAGCGATGCCTTGTATGAAAGCAAAAATAATAACCAAGTAATTGTAACAAATTCAAGCTTTTTTGTGCACTTCTCCTTTTCTCAAAACAAAGGAAAAACAAAAACAAACCAACCCCACCAGCCCCATATCCAACAGAGCTGAAACTTGATACTTAGAAATTTTCACAGGAAGCTAAAACTGAATTAACAAGTGATCTTTAGGCCACTGTTTCTGGCTCTTCCTGTAGAAAGACTTATTATAGAACAATAATTTCTTTTTCCACATTCCTTGCTGGACTTCCATAGATACAAGGAACAGTGCCCTCACATTAAATGCTATTCAGAGGATGCCTACACATTCCCAGCTGGTTTTGCATTGTATCCAAGGAGACGTCTCAGATCTAGACATAGGGATTACACATTTCCAGCTTTCTTATAGCTCTTTGTTTATTCATGAGAGAAATTAAGGAATTTTATTCATAGGTACAATGTAGTTTTCTGCTGTGAAGAACAGGAATTCCTTTTAGAGGTTTTGTTTACATGTGGAGAAAGCCTTAGAAAGTCCTACTGCAGAAAAGATGAGCTGTCTTTTACATGGTGATGTAATATGACTTAATTTTTTTTTTTTTTAATGAGGAAAATGTTTTTTTATACCAAACTTTTCTGAATGTGTCCAGATTGTAACTTTCTTATTATGGAATTTACAGTGGTGGGGGGTTTTTTTTTCACATTTTCAGTTTAATTAGTGGACTATTCCTTGCTAATCCAGACAGCCTTTTAAAATCTTCCTTGTTTTTTGAAGTGATTAAGTGATAAATTTGATCAGTAATATACAAAATGCCCACTGTTGTCTTTCAGAATATTTTCCTGCTGTAAGTGAGGATGTGTGCAGACTGGCTGGTTAATAATTTGTGCTGTCTTTGGGAACATGTTGCTGAAGTTATTAATCTTTCTTTATAGAGTAATTTTTTTTCCCAAGCTGCTCATTAGGACTTTTCTGACAAGAAAAGTGTTACTTTTGTCTTGTATTACTGCTTTTCTTAACTGAAGAGGATTCAGTATGAAAACTTTCAGCTTCCTGAGGAGGAGAAAAGCAGTTGGAATTTCATTCCTGCAGTAGTCCCTGCCTGCCTGGGTATTACCTCTGCTATACTTCATTAGCTTTTTGATACCCATCATTAGCTCAAAGAGTGCACAAAAAATATTAGTTTTTAACTTTAAACCATACTCTTGGATTTTACATGCAGCACCTCATCAAGCAGGAATCCCATAGTTTCAGTGGGAGGTTTTTTGGCATTAGAAAAGGAATTTCCACATATTTGATGTAATTTTTTTGTTGCTTTTTGCCAGAATAGCAGCAAAGAATGTGCCTATAAGTACACAGAGTAGCACTGAGATTTTTGATTGTATTTCATTGTGGGATTTTTTCCTAAACCATTGCTTTTTTTTTTTTTTTCCTTGAAAGTGGTGAGTAAAATGATTCTGGGCTTACTTATATATTCACCACTCTGGCTTGAAGTGAGTTTCCAGTCACATGTCTAGTTAAATAGTGAACATTAGAAGCAAAATTCATGAGTCCTTGGGAAATGCTGTGGGCACTTGTTCCAACTGACAGGACCAAGGATTAACTCAAAATGTTCTTCAGACGAGTATTTGTTCACACTTTAATTGAATTGTTTGACTTCCTGGCCTATATACAATTTTTTTTTTCTTTTTTCTTTTTTTTTTTTTTTTTTTCTTTAGTTTATTCTGACCACATACAGAGCCTGCCAGGTGTGAACTAATTCTGCAGCAGTATCACCATGTTGGCACATGATGGGGTTTGTGGCAGTACCTTACAGTCAAAAATATGTCTCCCTCTTCTGATTTTCAGTGGTGCAGTCATATTACCACAGCAAGGCATCTATTTTTAGCTGTAGTTGTTTTAAAACCTTTGTTCTCAAGTGCTGTCCAACACAAGTGCTGCCTTTTCCAAAAAACCCCCAAGTGTTTCTAAAAACAAATTAATATTTTTCCAGAACAAATGTTCCAGTTTTGCCAGGGAAGAAAAAAACCCTCAAAAAACCAAAACAAAGCAGAAAAGAAAACCGAGATGAAAAAAGTTACTGCAAGAAAAAATTATGTGATTCTATGGTTAAACAAACACTCATGTTCTGTAGGCACTGTTTGAAATTGTGTCTGGTGGAGACACATTTGTGTCACTCCAGCTGCAGCAGAGGGGAGCTTACAGATTTATGCTGATTTAACTGAGAACCTCTGGTTTATCCCTAGACTGCTTCAGGTGTTTTATAACCAAAACAACTTTATTAACACATCGAGATAAATGTATAACATTTTCACCTTTTTTTTTTTTTTTCAGAAGCAAGGGATGATACTGAGAATAATCAATTAAATTTTATCCAGAATCCACTCTGTATCTCTTGAGTAATAGTTGCAAAGTACAGGATTAAGATCTAGATGCAAAAATCCTTTTGCCACATATATAAATATCTATGTATGTATTCACTCTAAATATGAATTCTAACACTCACTTGCATTTAAGAAGTTTTGAAGATACAGCAGTACCTTGAGCTATCACTGCCACTTCTATAGCAACTCAATTACTTTTGCACGTGCCAAGACTGATTTGCCCCAAACAAAATTTTAGTCACATTTCAATGAAGAAATATGAAACTTAAAAAATATATTTGCCTTGGGGAAAAGATTGGTGTTGTGACATGACTAATTTCTCAAAATAATTCCCCAAAAGAGCAGGGACTGCAGCTAAAGAATGTGATTTTGGTTCCTTGCTGCAGGACCAGTGGGCTTGTGCAGGCATTATATTAAAAGTGTGCTTATGAGGTACATGAAAAAATGCTTGAGAAATAGTAGGAGATAAAATGCCAGAAAATCATAATGATAAGTGGAATAAATTTCACCAGATAGCTGTAAAAAGAGCATTTTGGAGTAGAGCAGGTGGGGTAATTGTCATCATAGCTTCAGTTCTTGGAAAAAAAGACATTCTGTGTATTTTCCTTTTCCTTTTTCTTTTCCTTTTCCTTTTCCTTTTCCTTTTCCTTTTCCTTTTCCTTTTCCTTTTCCTTTTCCTTTTCCTTTTCTTCTTGCTGTTTTACTCTTTTCCTCCCTTTCTCCCCTCACACACATACACTCACACTCACCTATACAAACACCACTGTCTGTTTTAGAGCTTGAACTGTAAAATATTCTCTGGCTTTATTTCTGCCACATAAAATTCCTCTCGTGAGACAAATCAAGAAAGAAAAATTTAGTACATGCCTTGTACATAAACCAACCTTTATTACTCCTAAAATAATATGATGTCAATCTATTTTTTCCCCAAACTGCTGCATTAAGGAGTGTACTGTAAGTTGGTTTTTTTTCCCTAATGCCAAGTGATTCCTTTTTCCAGTATTAGTGGAAAAGGGAAGAGAAGAAAGAATATTTCTTTCAGCCCTGAGCAGCCACAGGTGCAGTCAAAGGGTAGGCATATGCCTTGAGATTCTAAGTGTAGTATTCTGACTTCTGCCCAAATTTATGTTGTGGTAAGTCAATTTTTGATTCTTGCTGGAGGGGACACTCTCTCCCCGTATTGGTAGGGCCAGAACTGGTTCTTTCTTGCGCCAGCTGTGTCGTGGCAGAAACATTTGAAACAATTAGCAGGATGTAAATGTAACGAAGGGATGGTGGTGGAGTGGCACAGGAAAGGCCAAAATTCATTGGTACCTCAGTGTTTCCACCTCAGTCATGGAATGTCACGCATGAAATAATGGATGAAGTCATTCTGGTGAGCAGATGCTCTTTCCCAACCAGCTTTTCCTGCAGAGTTGGACTCCCTCTGCACACACTGGGACACACCAGCTCAGTCAGATGCAGTCTGACTCCTTGCTTTGTTCTGGGCTCCATCTGGAGAAAAATGATTTATCGCACGGCAGCTGTTTGGGTTTGGGTTGTTTAGCCCTGCAGAGCTGCAGAATTGTCTTCTCTGTAGGCAGTGAGGGAAATGTTGCCCTTGGAAGGATGCTCGTGCCCGGGAGGAGGCTCCACGGGCTGGAGCTGTGTTTTGTTGGTGACACATTGGAGCAGAAAGGAAGTGGGAATGTGACTGCCCTCAGAATGCTGCATGACAAACATCCAGGCATTGCCCAGGGAGCTGTACCCTGCCCGTGCTGGGGCTCACGGCAAAGCTGCCATTTTTAACAACTTGACATTTCCCCCAGTCTGCTTCTTTTTAGCAAATTTATTGTCGGGCGCGGGGGAGAAGAACAAAGGAAACACCAGGAATTGCCAGAGGGCCCCGTAATATGCTTTTATAATAAAACAGTTCCTTTCTTTCTGACATGGTTTCTGCATCATCCTGCCTGCTGCTCTGGAGTTTGGCAGGGCAAACCCAGAGCCCTGTGCAGAGCAGATGTCCTCCTAAGTGACACCCACTCCCCACAGGTGCCTCTGGCCGTGGCCTCCAGCTCCAGCCTGGGGTCCTGTCTGTAAAAAGAAATGCCAGAAAGTGATACTCATGGATTTTGCATGAAAAGCCCCAAATACGGTAAAGCAGAAGGACTGGATAAGTGAATTTCAGTAGGCAAGACTGACCACCCACCTTGAATTGCTTTCAACTCCTACCCAGCCAGCTGTGCAAAAGTCACTCCTTACAAACACTTTCTGCCAGCAGTTTACCTGAATCACTGAGACTTTTATGCAAGGTAAATTTATACATACGTGTGTAATGTAATAATCTCTTTTGACTCTCAGAGCGATAGCAAAATGTAAATTTTGATAAAATTTAGAAGGTTAAAAAAACCCCAAAACAATCCAAACCTGAAATTATTGAAACCTGCCTTGTGTCCTTGAGGATTTTTAAAGGGAGCCAAAGTTAACAAAATTTTCGAAATATATATGTCCAGCTGGGAAACATTTTAAAGTGAACTAAATAAAACCTTTTGTTTACTTAGAGAGAACAGTAATCAAGACCTGGATTTTACCAGACCTCATCATGTATACTAGTCATGTTAACGTGAGTTAGAAGGATTAAAAGCATAAAAAATTTAATTATTTCTGTATTTTTAGAATTTAAAAAAAATTTTTTGGCTTAGGTGTGTATAATAGTAGCCATGTTTCTTTAATGCCTTAGACCAGCTCCGTGGCAGTATTCCTACTTTTTCCTGAAGAGAAGGGGTATGCCTGGAGCACTGCTGCACTTTGACCATGCTTAGGTGGGATAATGATACTACAAGATGGCACAAGGTAGAGGAATCACATTGGGGTTTTTGTTCACCAGGAAATATCTGTATTTCAAAATACTTTATTTATTTATTTTAAAAAATTAAATGAAAAGAACAATATACATTGAAAAAAAACCAAACAAAACCAAACCTCTTCTGTGAAGCAAAACAGCGCACAAGATATTATCAGATTGATTTACTTTTGTAAAATCAAATGGTTTTGTTCCAATTTGAATGCAATATCTTAAGGGGAAAGAACATCCTACCTAATAGAAAGGTTTAGATTTTTTTTTTTTTGTACTGGGCACAGCTTTTCAAATCCCCTTTTTATTTCCTCACCATGCTTTTAAAACAGAATATATTCAATGAAACCGACGCATTCCTGCGGAATTGGTTGAGGTTTTGGATGGTTTTTTCCTTGCTGCAGGAATTTCAGCAAGCCATGGTCATAAAGCTGCTCAAATCCACTCAGGCTGTGGATCAGGTTCCTGGCAGAGCTGAGGTTCAGGGGAGTCCGGGCACGACACAAAGGTGGTTTGAGTCTTTCCCCATCCTAGAGCCTCTGATAGGTCTCATGGCCTTATCAGACCTCTAGTCCTTCTACAAGAGACTGAGCTGTACTGCTGCTCACGGAAAACCGAGCAGGGGCTCAGAAGGAATAAGTTCACGAATTGCAGAAGTGTGAAATTCCATTATCTGCAGGACGCCAGATTAGATGTTAAGAGCCCCATTTTGAAAGGAACTTCACAAAAACCATAAGTCTTCTGAATGAAATATTTCGTGTTTCGAAAGTTTGGAAAACATCATAATATGTTTTCTATTTAATTCCCCATTAATTCTTACTCAGATTCTTATCTGATGGATTTTGGGAGAGAAAATGCTTTTTTACTGCCTGCCCGCTCAAAGATGGTCTTGGAAAAGCTCTCTGAAGAATATTAAAAGTCTTCTCAAGAAAAGAAATATTGCTGCACGTTACGCATTTCTGGATGTGTGCAGGCATTATCTGGTGCAGCGCTAACAGGGAGGCAGCTTTTCTGTGTTATCCACTGGAAAACTGGCGTGGGTTTGGAACCAGCCATGGTGGATTGGGAGGGCTGTGAGGAGAATTAGTGACTCCTTGGTCCGTGGCTCTGTGGTTATGTGCAGCAGCAGGCTGAAACCACCCTGTGGCCAGAGGGATTTCCATTTCTCACATAGAGGAGCTGTTACTGAGATGGATGCCTGCTCCTTGCAGGTCATTTAGAACATCCAGAGGTATTAAATGGATTAAGAAACACTCCAGGCTGGACACACCTATGCTTTCCATCTCCATTCCAGTGCACTCCTCATCACTTCCCTCCAAGAGAGGCTCTGCTGATAAATCTCTCCCAGGACTTGTTTGGGTTGGCACTCTGAGCTGACAGCCCTTGGCTTTTTCTCCTTTTGAGCTACTTGTTTTCACTTTCCTTCACTTGGAGCCAGAATAACAAAGCACCTCTTTGAAGAAGGGCTCCTTTTGGCTTGTTTGCCATGAGCTATTGATAAGCATATTTGATAGACAAAATCCTTCCCTTTAAAGTCCTGGTTTTGTCTCTTTTTTAGTAGTCTTTGGTCTGTGTGTGCTTACCTGCAGCAGGTGTGAAATAAACAGGCGCCTACCCTCAGGGTCTAACAAACCAGTTCAACAGATAAATATTTCTTCTATTTTAGTATTTCTTCTATAATAATGTTTTATGGTAGGTTTTCATCCCAGTGTTTTATACCCAGTTGACAAGGATGTATGAGCCACATCATTATGTAGATTATTTGTCATTTCAGGAGTTATAGAGCATTTTTCATTGCTCTTAACCCTGAGCAACCTGAATCCTAACACTGAATAATCAAAGTTGTAGGAAGGAAAAGAATTTCTAATTAAAAACAAACAATAAAAAAAAACCAATTACATTCTTTGCTATCTCCTGAAAATCTTGTTATTTTTTCTTTGGAAAAAACCAAAATATTAAAAAAAAATACTTCCAAAGATACTTGTTATTTAATGAAAGAGCCTCCTGAGAACTTATTTTCAGAGTACCATACCTTTTCCTAAGGTTCTTTTATGTGGATTGTTCTGGCATGTGAGGTCTTGAAAAAGCTAACAAAGTAAAAGCAGGGTCTGATAGAGATCTCTGCATGTGTAAGAATTTGTATTTGTCTTCTAGGTGAGTTTGGAGCAGATGTTGTTCACTAAATTTATTGCCTACCATAAATGACTTGGTGTGAGCTACTAAATTGAGGGACTCCCAGGTGTGCACTGCTGCAAAAATTCTGCACTGCTGGTCAGACCTTGTTAGCCATGGTGCCCTCCTACAAATTACAGCCCATCCAGGCTTTATAAATTATTTATTTTTTCAGATGTACAATTCCTGCGCAAAACTGCATGCTTTGTTTCACGGTCTTGATTACTCTGTGTGAAATCATAATTAATCTTTAAGGCATATCAGGTTGTTTATGTACATCCCTCCTCGGCAGTTCACACAGCACAAGGCTTATTTCCTGGCCGTGTCTGTGTGTGGGTGCAATTATTTTATAGTGAACCTACCCAAAAATCAGAGGCTCTCAGAGCTCCCCATCAGCTCTGCCTCGCCATTCCTCTCTCACTGACTGAATTCCCATGGGTTTTTGCATGCACAGATTTGAAAGGAAGGTGTGAAATTCTGTCTGAATTGAAACTTCTGCTTTTATGAAGTCATGGTTTCTCAGTGTGTCCAGGGTGGCCTTTTGCTGAAATTCATGGATTCTGAAAGGGGTGTTGTTAGACATGCTCCTCAAAGTCATGCTGCCAGTCTTGGAGAGATTACCAAATCCCTGCTT
Source organism: Melozone crissalis (assembly GCF_028551555.1). NCBI lineage: Eukaryota > Metazoa > Chordata > Aves > Passeriformes > Passerellidae > Melozone > Melozone crissalis. The sequence continues at coordinate 491,326 of NW_026535783.1, forward strand.
TTCACAAAATTTGAAAGGGAGATCTCTTAGAGCTCAAGTAAATGGCTGCAGAAAATTTATTCTTCTGCGGGACTGGGCAGCCTCTCTCAATATTTCTAATTTACTGGAGAAGAGCATTCATTCTCTGGAAGCATTGCATAAAACAACTCCCAACAAGCACACGTGAGGGAGGGAGAGGAAATCTCAGTTCTGTAGCCATCTAATAGAGCTGTCATAGCACATGGTAAACACCAGGCTTCTCTGAGCAATGCACAACAGCCAGGCAGGCACAAGGTTAAAAACAACCTTTTTTTTTGGTTGCACTGGGAGCCCTGAGCTTAGTGTTGCACAGACTTGACACTGTAGTTGAAACAAACAATGCTGAAGGTGATTTATTCTCTGTATTCTTCAGCTGGAGCTTTAGCAAAGCTGAGATCCAGTAATACTTCATGAGTTCAGCTGTAAACACAGCGTGAGGTATTAGAACATTAATTCTCAATGGAGCTGCAGTGATCTTTTCAAAACCAAATTGAAGTCAATTTGCACACACAAGCCAACCCAGGCCAGAGAATCACAAACCCCTCGTAGTGCTCCAGGTCAGTTTGACTTGATAGAATACATTATTTTCCAGAATGATCACCTGATGGCTCTGTCTCTGAGGACTCAGTAGTCACAGAGGTTAAATGATCTTCATAGGTGGGGGAATTACTCCAAATTGATGAAGTGCTTTACCTCAAGCTCTCATTGTTTTATGACTTGTGGATGGTTTTAGAGAGGGAGATTTGATTTAAGAGCCGAGCTGTGTCACGTACTGCAGATATTTTTTCGGGAAGCAGTGGTTGCTGACAGTGCTCTCAGGCAGGAGCCCTGTCAATTGCTTCAGATCCTCTCCTGGCAGATGTGGGCAAAGCTCCATTGGCCATTCCAGCTTGTACCAGCAAGAAAGTGATCCCCTCTGGCCAAAAGGGTTATAAACATAGCTCCAGAAGAAGGAAACGCTCATGGAATGGGATTTCAGCACAAGGTTTACAATTTCACGTCAGTTGGCCAAGCTTGAAATATTGGGGCTTGTTTCTGAGTCTGTTGTGTCCTTCTTTTTAATTTTCATTTTTTTTTAAATTTCCTTTTAATTAGGATAGTTTCCATTGTCTGGAACAGAAGGTTTGAAGCAATGTTTGTGCTGAAAGGGCAAGTTTTAAAAGTGTCTATGGAATCTGGGATCATAAATCTTGGAGGAATTCACGAGGCTTTCTGCAGCTAAAATCTTGCCTTCTTAAGCTTCTTTCTTCCCCTTTATATGCCACCTAGAAAAAAACTGAGAGGTTTGCAACCTATAGGAGTATGTAAATAATTCAAAGTTAGTGGTAAACAGAAGAAAATTACTTGACTTCAGTCATGTTACCCTCTGAGTGGGAGCTGACCTTTGAATCTGTGATATTTTTTCTCATTTGCTGCATAATGCTTTAAAATTCCAAGTAGCAGCAACTATGTAAAATAAGACTTTATTCACTGTCCTAGGGTCCAAGTCTAGTGAAGGGTGATTGATGTAGATGTTATGGTGTTCCTAGTAATCTCAATTACTCTATAGTATAAGGAAAAGGGAGATGCAGAGGGAGTTTTTTTGTGTCTTATTTTATTTTAGACTTTGCCTTGCTTAGCTTCGCCTAGGTTCAGTTATTGGTAGAGGTCAGTTACTGTTCTAAATCCCTGGAAGCAGTTGCAGCAAGTTGGTCTGAAAAGTGGTTTTCATCTTGTCCATTCCTCATCTTTGCTGAATATGTAGGAGCAGGTAACTCAGGCATGGGTTTGGGACCAAGGGCATTGGCAATCAGCAGACCTGAATAACCAATGTGTTCAATATACAGAGAGGCTCCAACTAGAAAATCACACCCCATGGCAGAGTTTAACTTGGTGTCAACAGGACAACACACTGAATTTGCAACAAATTGTTGAATTTCAGATTTTTTTTTTCTTTGGGTTTTTTTTTTTCTTCTCCAATGGATTGCTTTTACTTCGTGTGTCTGCTGTTACTTAGGGATCATGAAAAACTCTCTTTTTCTTGCAGATCACCCGGTGAATGAATTTTTGGATCTGTTCAATCGCCACATGCTTCCTCATGCAATAGATGAAACCCACATTGATGCAGAGTCAGCTCAGACTGAACCCTGTACTTCAGACTCTGTGCAGGATTCCTCTGAATATATAATATTGGATCCTTTCTTTCCACACTATCCAGAGTTTGAAGACGACGAAGACTGTGAAAACACTACTGATGTTACAACCCCTCCAGCTTTGCAGTTCATCAATGGCAAGCAGCAGGTCACCAGTGCACCCAAGAGCACAAAAGCTGAGGAAGCCAGGAGCGACCAAATCGAAAGCGTTGCCCATTCCAAAAACGTCACCTTTTCCCAAATCAACGAGACAAACACATTCATCATTAATGAGCCTGAAGCTTCTGGTACTATGCAACCAAGCAAGGCTGGAGAGGTGATGGGGGCGTTTGAGGTCACACAACCAACCTCAGGGGCTGCAATGTTAGAACCTGTCTATAGCGGGGAGTCTGAAGTTGTGACAACAGATAAATCAGTGGCCACCACTTCTTCACACGAGCAGTCTCTGCAAAACAGCAGAGAGACCATGGCCTGGCAGGGAACTGAGGAGAGCTCCACTAAGGATAGCAAAAACCTGCTTTTGGTTCCTAGTGAATTCTCTGGAGATGGCTCCACTGAGTCTGATCTGTCCACTTTGGTCTTAGATGTTGTGACAGGGTCAAGAAAGGAAGATGATGAAAAAAGTTCTGGTATAACATCTTCTCCTGATGCATTTACTGTGGAAAGTTCTGCTGTAACTGCTTCTCTGGAGGCAGTTTTTATTCCTGCTACAGTAGACAATGCTGACCTTATTTCAGAAAAGGCAACCCCTGCTCCAGGAGACCATTATAAAACAACTCTTAAACTTAATGCAAATTCCCCTGTTGAAAACATTCTGGAAACAAGTCATACAGCAAAGCCTGAGATGAGTGCTGCTTCTTTTATGGTGCTGGAAGGCTCTGGAGATGTGAAAGACAGCATCACTGTAACAGAGGAAATAGCAGTAACAGAAACACTTTCAATGCAAGACGCTTCTTTGGGCTCCGGCACAGCACTGCTGACAGAATTTTCTGTGACTGATTCAGGAATCACCTCTGCTTTGCCCAGAACTATCAGTACTCCTTATCCTGCCTTTGATCAAAGTCCTCAAGTGACTGTTGCCACCAAGTCCGTGTCTGAGCTAATTACGGAAAAAGTTCTTGCCAGCTCTCTTGTAACTGAAAAGAGTATTGATGATGAAAAAGAAATGCACACCACTGTTTATGTGGGTCACCAAAATTCAGCTACTGCTGCAGAGGAAAATTTGGATTTGAATGAACTCGGGAGCACCACAAGTGAAGTCAGAACTGTAAGTCACGAGCCCCTCAGAAAAACAGTACCAGGTACCGTAAGTTCTGAAATCAAACAGGTCACCACCGTTCCTCTCTTGAGGGAGAAGAAGCTTTTTGTAAATGAAGGATCAGCAGAGGAGCCTGCAGACATATTTTCAGGGGGTTCCACAAGCAGAGTGGTAAGTATTGGCTCCCCATTTATTGATCCAGGTTCTGGAGACACAGATTTTGTCGTTGAGTCCGCTACTTTGACTTCAGTCCCGATAAGGCCTGTCACTGAAACACAAACAGAAATGTATGAAGGAAAAATTTACAGCACAGATGATGCTTCACCAAAGGATGCAACAACAGAATACGAAAAACATGCAAGAACAGATGAACCTGCAGTAACAATTTTGAGTACTTGGTCAGAGAGCTTCACAGAGGGGTCTGGAGCAGAAAGTCAGACGTCCCTGGATATGTTCAGTACCAAAAACCCAGCAGAACTCAACACGGAAACAAAACCAACCTACACAGTTCCTTCTGACATAAAATCTGATTCCATGAAAGAGACAGCATCTCACATTGCACCAGGAATTGAAACTGGAGATTCAGAAACGGGTGAGGCCACATCATCTCCAGCATCTGTGGTCAGTAACAACCCTCATGAGGGCTTGGAGACACATGGTGCTGGCAGTAAAAAAGCAGTAGCTGAATCTACAGAAAGCAAAGATGCAAGAGTTGGTTCTTCAACTGTCTCCTTGGGCAAGATTTTCCTGATTGAGCACGGCTCTGGGGAAGAATTCAAAGATGACAGCAGCACCACAAAACTCATGTCTAATGGACCTACGGAAGAAGTACTTGGAGGTCATTTCTCAATTACTGACCAGGGATCTGGAGAACCTGACTCATCCACTGGATCATTTGCAGAAACAGCAGTTGCCCCTACTGGGAGACCAGAAATGTGGGAGAAGGATGACAGGCAAGCTGTCAGCACATCACCTCTGCATCCTGCCGTCACTACAGATCCTGATGAGCAGGTCACAAGTTCTGAACATGAGGTAACCTCCATGGGGACTGCAGGGGATGTGAGAACTGAGGAGAAAACTGCTGATGAGCTGGCAGCGAGAACTTTTACTACGAAGATTCCTTTGATGGAAGAGATACAATCTGGGGAAGAGACGGCAAGCGAGATTTCACCAAAAGCTACGGAATCTTCTGAGGAAACAACAACAGACTTGTTCTTTAAAAGTACACAGACGAGCCATGAACACCTGGGATTTCTAAATGTTCCAACTCCCAGTCCTTACCTGGAAGAAAAGGAATTAGAAACTGAACCTGTCAAAAAACCACTTTTGCCATTTAATGATGACAGAGTAACTGAGGCTGTAACAATTGAAAGGAAATACGTAAGCTCTCCAGCCACAGTTGTAGAGCAAGAGGAAGAGCTGGTGCAAAACATTTTCCCTACTAAAGATATTCCCAGAACATTCCTGACACCCAAGGAAGAAAAACTGCCAAATAATGAGCTCATTGGTGATCCACTGTTTTCAGGACAGGGGTCAGGAGACGACCTTGCTGTTCTTCCTTCTGTAGTGCCATTTGTTGTCCAAAAACCCAAGAGTACCTCAAGCCCTGAAACTTCTCACCCTGCAACTATGGGACCCGGGCTTTCCACTGACATGACCCAGGGCTTTGAACGAGGAAGCACTCCAGCAAATGTTGAAGTTAATGAAGAAGTCACAAGTGCTGTAGCTGAGCTGCTGCCAGAAACTGGAGACCCATTCCCCACCTCCACCTTCCCCAGCTCCTCAGCTTCAGCAGAAGACAGCTCCAAGAGCTTCATCCCTAAAGAGGTTGAAGACACCACACATTATTTTGTTGCGAATGAAGAACCACAGGAAAAGGAAACTGACCATGGGAGAGGAGAAAATGAAACAGATAAGACAACACCCACGTCTAAAGCTGATTCTCAGGAGGAAAATTCACATTTTCTGATTAAAGGTGGCACAACTCCTGTATCTGTTATACTCAATGGAACTTCCAGTCCTGAAACAGAGGAATCTCTTGTAACATCAGCAGCAAAACCTCTGGGCAGAGTGCTACCTGAGGGCTCTGGGGAAGGATCTGGCTGGGTTGGTGTTTCAGATTCATCTGCCCCTGACACGTTTTCCCATTTCTCAATACCCACCTCTTCCAAAGTGGAACTAAACGTATCATCTAGTGTTCCTGGACCTGTTTATTCCAAAGTTATGACCACAGAGACTCCGAGAGATGGATCACAGACTGCAATCACGGGACGAGTCTCCCTTTTCACAGAAGAAACAGAGGTTTTGGTAAATCCATCTGCTGCTCATCCAAAGACAGCTTCATCAGAGGAGCTAACGAGCGACACTGGGTTATATGAAAAAATTATTCCTATGCTTGATGATAAAAGAAGTGTAATATTGAACGTTTCTGTTTATGGTGATATTACCCTGATTGAAGAACGACTGCAAACCCCACCAGAAGAAACAACTATTATAGACATGGATCACTCTACATCAATGCCTGAGGATATAATAAGTGTGCAGACTATGCCAAATCCTGTCACACAGTCAACATATGGCTATGATGATAGCACGACAGCTGAAGGAGAGAAATATTATTCCACTCCCAGGTTTTCCATGGCCACAGAAAAGACACTTGGATCTGGTGACACACTTCCTCTGACTACTTCCAGTCCACCAAGTAGAGAGCTGGTGACCTCTGGGCACAAACCAACCTCAGGTGACGTGGATTTGGGTTCAGGGAATGACATGAGTTTTGCGACAGAAACTCTCACCACCACGGGACCCTCTGAACTGGGCATTTTCCTTCCCACAGTGCCATCTCTGGCAAGCCCCCAGGTGCCTCTGGAGTCCCAGCCTGTTGTGACCAGCCCCACAGAAGACACCTATGAGCCGAGTACTTCAGCAAACAGCCAAGCAACAGCAGAGCAAAGCGAAACAATCTCTGGCTTTTCTGGGATGGGCCAAGAAGAGCTGGCTGATAATCAGCCTGTGGCTCCTTCTCTTACACCAGTTGTAACTGGTGAGCCAGAAGAGGCTTTGGCAACTGGTGAGCTTGAGTTAAGCGTTGTCACCACACAGCCAGCATCCCAGATGACAACTGTGTCACCCACCAAGGGTGCAGGGAATCGTCCCATGGTGTACACAAACACAAAATCAGCATCAGCAGAGTATGAGGAGACAGATCCAGTGACTTTTTATTCTGTTTCTCAAGCTCCTCAATCCTCAGTAACTGTTCATTTAGTAAACAGAGTATCTGAGTACCCTGAGGTAATCATTACCAGCACATCACCATCATCATCATCATCAAGGGATTCACATCAGTCCAATCACTCCTCGGGAGGAATCTTCAAAGAGGTTAGTTCTGATATTACAGCAACATATAAACCACCCACGAGTGACCTTCTTGACACAACAGAGTCCTCTCTGCTGGAGCTTTCTCCTGAGCCTGTTTCAGACAGCACAAGCACGGAAAGCACTCCTCAGTTTGGCAGGATTCTAACAGGTGGGACAGAGGAGACAGAAACCCCTGCAACTGATTTACCTGCTGAGGAAGAAGCTGCTGTTTCTGGAGATTCTCCATCAATACATGTCTTGCCTACTGCTTTTCTGAGTTTCGGAGAAAGAGCGAGCACAGATATCCCAAAAGTCAGCACAACAAAAGTGGAAGCTTCCTCAGGGAGAGCCAATAATCCCCACCGAGAGGAAGCCAGGACTGCTGGGAGGCAGAACCCCTGGCTCGTGCCCACAACTGTTTCCGACTCACCCAACAGCATCGAAAGTGAAGGATTTAAACCTGGCCAGGAAGCAGCTACAGTGCTCACCTCGCCCTCCCAGCTTTTGGATGGAGGCACAGAAACACAGGCAGCCTTGTTTGGCCAGGGGGAGATCACAACCACCTCCTCTAACATTGCAGCCAACAGCATTGCCCCTGGGAACAGCCCCTACCAAAAGGAGCCATCAGCGCTGGGCTCCGAGGAGCCGAGCACTGTGGAAACCGTGACTTCATCATTTTCCCTCCCGGAAGTCACGAACGGATCAGATTTCGTGATTGGCACCAGTGTGGGTTCAGTTGAAGGCACGGCAGTGCAAATTCCAGGTAACTTCCCCAAAATGCGATCCCTTGTGGTGTTATGTGTGTTGTGGTCCTTGTGGAGGTGTTGCCTGGGCTCTGGTGAGGGGTGTGACAGTCAGAGCTCCTCGTGAAGTGACAACGGACCTTGTCACCCTCCAGCTGAGAAATCAGCCTGGCTGTGGCCCCCACAAAGTGGAAGAGGATGGGGGGGTGCCAAAAAAAAAAAAACAACCCCAAGCCCAATGACTTTCCATCGTGGAGCTCCGGATCAGAGTGGAGGTAACCAGCCAGTTCTAAAAGGCAGGAAGGTAACGTTGGTTGTGGCAGGGAAATCAGCTGGCGTGATTTCATTTGCCAGATTACAAAGGATGATTTTATCTGGTGACTTTTCTTGCTATAGTTCTTACACAATTGGTTTTCTGTGAAGGGTTGTTTTTAAGTTCTTGCAGTTGACCTAGAAAGCAACAGTGCACGTCTTAGGATCAGAATTTTCTATAAAATTGAACTTCTCTTGACCTACAAGATAGCTTTCCACGTAGCTTTCCAAATCAAGATCTTCTTTTCAGCCTACATATAGCTTTAAGTGGTCGATGCAGTGTCAGTCTCTTAAAAATTACAGAACTTTTTTTAGACATAATTTGCCACAATATTTTGTTTTCCATGATGGTATTGGGAACCATTTCATCAAATACATGGGTGATGCCAGTAGTATCACTTCAATTCATATTTTGTCTAGCAACATCTGATGAAAGAACTGGACTGGTCTGATTTTATAGGTTTACTATTATTTTTTCCTCAAATAATCCAGGTAGCTGGAAATTTGAAAATGTTTACTGTGGAAATGTCCAGTCTGTAGAAGGATAAACAGACAGCAAACACACAAAAAATGCCATTAAGGTGCTTAACAGAGCCCTACATTTGTGACTTTCAGTGAAGCAGTCAGAAAACAAGCACCCTATTGAATGGATGGGATCAGAACCTTTCCAGAACCTCCAAGGTGAAAACCTTACTCACTTAATCATAACCCTGAACTTTTGCACATAGAGTTTTCTTCTGGAGGCTTTCAGCTGGACCTTCTGCATTCCCATGCCTAGACAGGGAAATTGGTACTGTAAGAAGAATTTGCATCTCTAATTTGCAAAAAAAAATAGATATTATTACTTTTTTTTTTTTTTTTGGTCATAAATCCTAGTCAGATTGCTTTGGGAAAGGATGACCAAAAAAATCTTAATTTTTCTCATGCCTCTGATTTACAGAACTCTCTTATCTATTATGTAAGTTGTCAAATCCAGGGCTTTATTTTTGCCTGTCAGAAAGGCTGTCTTCAGGATTTCCCTCTCACTGTGAGAAACTAACTCTCAGATATGGTTTGGTGTGGACTTGTCTGTGTGAGTGAGTGCTCCTAGGCACGAAATCAAATGCAAATACCCAGGTATGTAAGCTCAGTGGAAATAAACATCACTGGAAGGCATAAAGCTCTTCAAGGAAATGATATTTAAACGCTAACTCCCGTCACAACCGAGGATTTCACAGCAGGTAAGTTTTTATCTTAATATTCAGTCCAGAGTCAAATGCATTCAGAGCCTTTGTTTGTGTTCTTTAAATGTATTTTTAAGAAAGGCAGGTGGGAAGCACACATGTGAGAAAAGAAATAGGACTTGGTGGGGGTTGATTGATTGAATATAAGCAGCCAGTCAGTATGTTCTGTGTACCCTGTCATTCTGCATAAACTAACCCTGTTCAAGAAAAAAGCATTTTCCATTCATTTTGCATATGTTTAACTGTTTTCAGCTATAATTAATTGTCATGTCATGCAAACTACATCCTCAGCAGAGTATCATGACTGCCAAATACAGTACAAATTGCTGTGAAAAAAAAAGTAATTCCAAGAGTAATTTACAATGTTCATAGTAAATGCATATTGTTGTTGAAGTTGAAAACAGTGATGCCTGAAGACCAGCTTTTCTGTTTTATAAATCTTATTTTGAGCAGTTGAGTACATTAATAGAGTTTCTGTAACTACAGTAAAGCCTGCACCACCAATGCAGCAATGAAGAAAGATATTTTTTTTTTCCTCCTGAAAATCAAAAATACACAATTTCCTTGAAACCAGGGAGTCAAATTCCCTTTCCTCCTTGTTTAACAGGCCAAGATCCGTGCAAGAGCAACCCCTGCCTCAACGGTGGTACCTGCTACCCTCGTGGTTCCTTCTACATCTGTACCTGTCTGCCAGGATTCAACGGGGAGCAGTGTGAATTAGGTAAACTGGTTCCATCTGCTGCTGATCAACTCGAGTTTAAAGCTCTTGAACATGAAATCTGGTGTGCTTTGGAGTTGAAGGTTACATGGATGTTTGAAAAATTTCACCCCGAGGTGTTACTTTGGGACTATTAAATTGAGAGATCCCCATTGTCCCTCCTCTTTTCCATCTCTCCATAAAGTGCATAGATCTGTGCACACACACAGGGGTCAAGGGAACTGTAAATTAACTGCAGGAGCTGGAATTCCCAGTGTGAAATTCAAAACCACACCAAATAAATAAAAAAAAAATAGACACTAGTATTTGGGACGGTTCCCTAAGAGCTTCCCATAGTTATTTGAAAGGCTGGTAAGATAAAATATTCCCAAATGTGAATGGGAAGCTGAGAACTGAACAGAAACTTGAAAATTTTTGCAGGAAATTTTAGATATTATCTCATTCATATGCATCTTTGGTACAAATTAGTATTTTGGTAACAATTTTAGCTGAGGAACCTCTTCCAGTTGCCTGTGACATCTTTGCATCTCCTGTGACTGTAGATTTCAAGAGATTCACCAATGTGGTTCATAATAACCCATTTTCCTTCGAGAAAGGAAGACAAAGTATGATAAAATGACTGGAACAAGTAAGACCAGCATAAAGTTTGACCAGAGCATATTTTAAAATAGAAATATATATATTTTAAGCCTTCTGCATGATGCAGCAATTATTCCTAGTTGATTGTTTGTAGGTATGTCCAGCTTCTCTCTGAGATTTTAGCAAGTGAACCACGACTATTTCTGGATGGAGATGTTTGAAAAATCTGTGTGGAAGCCCACACTGTGATTGTTTCAGAGGAACAGCACTCATTAGGAAACTTCATATGATCTTCTTCATGAGGAGACACACTAGCTTACAACCTGTGCGAAAGCAACCCATGCTGAAAATAATTGTATAAAATGAATTGTGCTCCAATTTAAAAGGTGAAGACAAGGTATTTTAGCAGCTACAGGAGGCAGGGACAGGCATGCTATTTGTTTACTGTGCAAGACCATGAGTGCTATGATGTTTTGTCCTTATCGCGATAAGGTTAGACAAGAAAGAAATGAGAAATGCAAACCAATGAGATTCCAGAGCCTGCCGCTCTGCAGACTGAAATTAGCAGTCTGTTTAATGCCACATGATAAGGTTTCCAATATTTGAGTTTTGTGAAGATATTCGAGGCCCCTGGTGGGCAATGGGAATTTCTGTTGTGCCAGGGTGACCCGCACAAGTCAGATTTTCCGCCCGGAGAAGGCTGCGTGTCATTCCTCCCTCTCATCCCCACAGCCACCACTGGGATCTTTTGCAATGCTGCATTCCTCTGCTCTCTGGACTGGTCCCAGTCACCGGCCTGACTGAGGCTGCTGAGCATCTCCCTGCTGGCAGCTGGGTGGGTGATGGAACCAGTTTTGTTTTCTGTGCAGATATCGACGAGTGCCAGTCCAACCCGTGCCGCAACGGAGCCACGTGCATCGACAGCCTCAACACCTTCACCTGCCTCTGCCTGCCCAGCTACGTTGGGGCTCTCTGTGAGCAAGGTAAGGGCTGCTCCCTCACCTGTGCTGCTGCACGCTCCATTTCCAGCCCAAAATCCTTCTGGAGTAACAGGGAAAAGCCTCCTAAAAATGAGAAGGTGGAAGAATCCCACAAAAATCTGCGGGAAGTCACCAGCGGTGAGGAGAGCTCCTGATTTTTGTTGGACTTCCCCTGACTCGTGGTTCAGGGTGTTTTCCCATCTCTCACTTTGCACAAGCCCTACCCACATGCTAACCTGAGTGGAAGCCATGCACAAAATATAAACTGATACGTGGGGCAATTTCTGTGTCAAAACAACAGCTCTCAGGCGTTGCTTTTCAGCAACAGTTTTCAGGTGGCTCCAACCCTTGTTGTTTATTCTGCCTTGCAAACTGCTGGGAAGACACATAATGAGGCTCTCTCATTACTGTAGTGATGCTCAATGAGTAGGAGCAGGGTTACTTTGTGGCTGAGTTTCTCTCTTAAAAAATTATATGTGGTGTGAAGGACATATCAGAACCCATCACCTCCAAAAAGCATCAGTGAGATGTAGGACTAGTTTAGTGAATAAGAGATTAAATATTCCTCCAGTGGGGACCACAGCTTTGACAACTTCATCCTACAATTTTCAAATTTATTTGTTCTGGGATTCTTTTAGGAAAAGTAGGTGCAGGATTATCATTACAAGGAGATTGTAAAAGGCTTTCTAAGCTGGACAACTGAAATATGATTGAATACCCAAGTTCCTGTAGTTGTTAGAAAATTGCCTGCAAGAAATCTCACAGAATTTACACGAAACATTTGCAGTGCAAGATGCTTACTCAATATGTGGGAGGAGGAATAGGGTAGCAACATTTGTTCTGTCAATAAAATTAATGGAGGCATTTCCATGGGAAAAAGAAACGTTGCTTGCTAAACTTATGAAAATATGCTTTTCTTTTTCCTTCAGCTGAATGATTTTGGCCACAGGTGCATGAACTAAACCTTTGGATTTGTTTTATTGATATTGTGTATTTTCATGTTTGTTTCTCAGCTTCAGTGAAGAGTGGTTTGCCAACTCTTCCAGCTCAACCTGTAGAGATCTTTGTTAAAGGTGAAAAATCTCAGAGCTGATCAGCTTCAGCATTCTTAGTGTTTAACCTTTTCATCAGTCTTGCTAACCTTGTAACTTGAGAAGGCTTTCTGAATATTGCCACCCAAATTAAAAATTGACAGTGTTTTTACACCAAAAGAAATAAATGTTCTCACTCCCTTCCTCCTCCCCTTCATTCCAGCAAATCCATGGCAGCGACTGGCTCTGAGTGCTATGGTAGCTTTAAGCTGCTTTTTATGACCAACCTGAGAGTGCATTTTAGGTGGTTAATGGGAACATTTCCTAGTTTGTCAATCAGAACCAGAGCTGTGCTCTCTCAGCTTTGGAATTTAAATTTCCTTCACTTAAAGTCCTGCAGTGGTTTGGGACTTGGGAAAAGGTTTTAGTGCCAAATTTCCACTCCACCAGACAAAATAAAACTGTGTTGGTGATTCAGACATGGTTGTCTGGCAAGCAGGCTTTATTTCAAGGCATCAGTCCTGACCTCACTAGATTGAAAGACCAGCCAGGACGACAGAATGTGCACCTCGGTGCCACAGGAAAGGTGGGGCTCAGCACACCTAGATTATATTTCATTACTTCTTCTTTTTTTTTTTTTTTAAATTTCAAATATACTATTCATTTTAGAAAGTTTAAAAAAAAAAAGAACCAAGTCAGGCTGAAAGGATTTCTTAGGCACAGTGCTGAGCATTCAAAATGCCGTGGGAGGGAATGGGAGCAGGGAGCATGCACTGCCCTTGGAAATGAAGCTCAGAGTAGGAGGTCACCACATCTGCACCCACTGCCCTGGTGCAGAAGGAAAAGCAGAGCTCAGAATTTCACCCAAATGCCCCTGGGGACTGAGGGATCTTGGACAGGGGTGTCCTGCTTGTGTCAGCATTTGGAGGGGATGTGACCAGGGGACAGCACGGCAGCGAGCCCTGGCAGGTGGTGAAGGTAAAGGAACCTTCTGGGTGATCTAATCCAGGCTGAGGCAAATCAGTCCTGAGGCTCAGGGAGCTGGAACTGGCTCCCTGACAGCCCTTCCTCTTGCCAGGTGGAAAGAGTTCAGCAATCTGAGCCTGGGAACATCTTCCTGAAGCGAGATGGAAGTGTCAGATGTTAGAAGTAGTGCAGCTGAAAGTTCCCTCAAAAGTTTGCCCTTAAACTAGATTGTTAGCTCAGTTGAGCTAATCATCACTTCTGGTGCAGGTGAGATTAAAAGGGACAATATCCTCTTTTGCCCACCACCTGTATCTTTTCAAAGGAAAGATGGATATTCTGCTTGCCACTTTCTGACATTTGAACATCACCCCTTAAAATTCATAAATATCCCCCAAACACTTTCCCAAAGAGTGACAGGAGATTGCAGTAAATCTTGGTGTGAGTTTTATTCAGGGAGAGCCATCAGTCTTTCCATTGCCATCTCTCTGTGAAAAGCCCCTATGACAACTCTCAGGAAATGGTAGAGGCTCGCAACTTGAACCTCAATTTTAAGGGTGAATTCTCTTTATGAGAACTGGACAAACACGCCTGTGGATTTTCCTCTTCCTTCCTTGGCTGGCTAGAGTTTCCTTTTCTTTTTCTCCCTTTTCTGCTGTAGCTGGTGTCTGCCTGCTCTCAAGGAATGTTTTAAGCCTAAGGTTTGGCTTGCTTGCAGCTGGACATGTGTGCAAAAATGGCACATGTGTGTTTGTAACCGAATGCGCCTCCTTGGGATAATTCAACCAGCTGCTCTCCTCCAGGTTCTGAAAACATAACAAATGTGGGTTTTAACCACCCTATCAGGAATCTCGTGTTCTTATAACCCAGGTTCATTGTTTCAATGTCTGTGATTACTCCAGTCTCATTTAATTCACTTTGTTCCCAGGGCTTGGCTGGTTGGGGTTGAGGTAGTTGAGAAGGGCTCAGGGGAAAGGTAATTTCAGAAAACAGATGGTCTCCTACTGATGTCTGTCAGCTGAAAAGAGATTATTTTGGATACTTGCTAAAGAAATGGGCTTCTCCTCAAGATGTGGGGGCTAAGTGGCCTCCAGCATTTCCTCATTAGCTGAAGGCAGAGAGTCACTGATAAAATTCACAGCTGAGTAAGACTCTCATTATGTTCTGGTACCTGTGTCAGTCTTTATTTCCTTTAAGCGTCTTCTGGAATTTCTTTAAAGACAATGGACCTATTGACAGCAGCATTGAATAAACAGTCCCTATTTATGTATCAAACCCACTGAGAACTCTTTTTTTAAGTGCAGTGTTAAGGGATGTGGTTACACATGATCAATTGTAGTTACAGAGAACAGAAGCTGTGAGACCACCTCCTTGCACACACCACTGAAAACCCCTGTAAATTGTCATAAACCCTGGATGAGTTTTAAAACACCACAAATACGGTGAGCAGTGTTTCAGTCCTTCCATCACATGCTGGAGCAAGGTTACACAGGTCTGTGGCTGGGTACACAATTAATGTGAAGTATTGCATTCAATAAACGCTTGCACCTACTCTGCTCACAGTGGTTGGGTCAGAAAATTTACCTGCAATTAGTGTCTACTAATTCAGAGACACTAGTTCAATGGTTCAGTAAAGGTACTGGAAAATTTATATCCATATGGAATCTTTTTACCTTTTTGTCACCCTTTTAGCTTTCATCATTGAGAAAGTGTTGCACACTGAGGACAAAACTGTGCAGAGATGAAATTGCCCCCACAGTTTTACTAGCCTGGTTTGCATTTTTTATCCTCTACCATCTTGAATTTTCCTTTCCCTATATGTTTTTTTCCTCTTCTTCTCAACTTCTCCTCTAAAAAAACCCTAACCAACCCCCAAAAATGCCAACAACAAAAACCACCAAACACAAAATCCGTTGAAAAACCCCAGAATCCCCCGCCACTCTCCAACCCCAAACAAAAAAATCGTCTTTTCCAGCATCTAAAAACATCATGTATTTTATAGCCATCAGTTCTGGTTTGTTTCGTTTTGGGATTTTTTTTAGATTTGGGATATACACAGGTGCAGAAAATTACTTAACTTTTTGCCAGTGTTTGGCACCTTTTTTCTTACAAACAGAAATTGTGTGATTTTTTGTAAGATAAATTGTGTTATAATTCATGCTCAGGCCATTATATCCAACTTAGTAAACACAGTCCTCTCAGTTTTGTATTTTCAAGCCCCTTTGCCCCCCCCCCCCCCCCCCATTTCTCTCAAATCCTTTACATCTTCCCTAACAGAGGCCAGGGAAGGTTTGATTAAAATAGCCTGGAAATCCTCTCTAGCCACGTTTTTCTCAGCTCCTTGTTACTATCTTACTTGTTTCCTGTGGGACAAAGGAGTCCCTGAACAAGATAAATAATAAAATCTTAAGTGCCTTCACAGAGGACATAGGTCTGTTAGTCAGCTTTGTGTGGTTAAACAAATGTTCCAGAAAGCCCAAGGCAGACTAAACTTTAAAAATTACCTAGATGCCAGAGATTAAAGCTGTGTCTGCAGCCTGCACCTCACACAGAATACAAAGAGGGAAAAGATAAAAAAGCTAACAATTTGGTTATGTAGATTACATTCTTTTTTTCATAGCTGGGATGACTCAAGGCACAAGCAGTTTTCTACAGTTCAGCTTCCTGGAAATAGAAGGGACATAATCACTGTAAGCTTGATTATGTCTTTGCATTTGGTACATTTATGTCAATGCTGATGGCTTTTGGGAAATTGTTTTGATATCAAACTCCTAAGACAATGACTACATTATTAGTGTCAGAGAAATTCTGATAAGCCTCAGGCGTGGCTTTGGCACACTTTGTTTGCCCTTTGAAATCCGTTTATGTACATGTAAAATCTAGCTTGTGTCATGGGGGATTTAAACCCTTTTTTTGGAAAAATAGACAATTTGGTGTGTC
Organism: Melozone crissalis; assembly: GCF_028551555.1. Lineage (NCBI taxonomy): Eukaryota > Metazoa > Chordata > Aves > Passeriformes > Passerellidae > Melozone > Melozone crissalis. The sequence continues at coordinate 507,580 of NW_026535783.1, forward strand.
AGTATGGAAATGGCCTCTTCCTGCTGTGAATTAAGAACCTGTGCTGGGAAAACCTGCTTTTTTAGGTGGTGGTAGCAGCTCACAGATAAGTAATCCCTTAGTTAGGGTATTTGCAGCCATCAGCCCTTGGCATGTACTGTAATATTTGGTTGTTTCTGTACTCAGGCAAAAAGAGCCCCTTCGGCCCAAGCATGTTATTGACCACTGGACTGCATTGACTGACTGAGAATGAGAAATCCAGTTTCCAGCCCCGAACATCTCCATAGCTCTGGGGAGGCTGGAACAGTTGGCTTCAGACACCGTTTTGCTCAGGGGCCTGATAAAATTTAGTGGGAATTGGGTAGTTCCTGGTGGATGTGTGGGGTGGGGGAGGCCAGGCCTTGTGCTTCTGTTCCTCAGCATCCTGAGGCCCCTCAGGGCGAGCCATCCCGTGCTGAGATAGCTGTGGCTGAAACACACTGTAATCTCTTGCTGAAATGTCCTTTATGATGCCATTGCATCTGCCATGGCTCCAAACTCCCTGCCTTTCCCCTGTTATTCTCCCACTCCTCCCTAAAACTCCCTCTTATCACTGGCAGGTCCTTCCCATCCTCAAGCACAGCTCAGACGTCACACGATCAGACATCACACTTGTTTTGCCCATCTTACTAATGCTGATTTTTCCCTGTGATTCATCCCTGCAGAAGCAAACTTGGAACTGAAACTCTTGGGGTTTTTTTTTTTGCCATCTATTCTGTTTACAGCTGCCTAACCTTGACAGAATAATTAATGTCAAATCCATGTTGTTCCTGTTCCAAGGCTTGTGTTTATTTCTCCTATGCATAGTGGCTGGTGTGAATCCTCTCTGTGATGCATTCTTATCAGCACCATGCCTCATGCAAGCACAGACAACGTGCAGTTTCATTACTTTGTATTTCAGCTTTGCAAACCTCCTAAGAAATTGATGCCTAAAGTTGACTTCATCAAGGAAGATGGGTTTTGGGGGAGGATTTGGAGGCCTGAGCTCAGAAAGATAATATTGCAGCTTTGCTTCTGCAGACTAAACAATTGCAATAATTTCCCCTCATATAATTTTGAGTTATCAGTTTCTTCCAAACTTAAGTTAGTACAGTGACTTGAAGAATGATTTGTCCTTGCAAGTAAAAATTCCCATCCCCATGTACAGACTCAGAAAACTGGTGAAATGAAGGTTCACTGCAATCCAACATCCAGGGATTTCATCCGTCCAGGGTGACAGATGTAGATGTCCTCCTGAAATTGCCCAGATTCAGCTTAATTCAATCACTGGAAACCTACAAAGTTTCCAATTGTGATTATATGCATTAGATAAGTAATAGTCTTGCAGTTTGTGCTGGAAGTGGGTAAACAGAACTGCCTGAAAGTGAGGTCCCAAGGATGGGTGTACTGAGACTGGGCAAGCAGAACTACCTGAAAATGAGGTTCAAATGATGAGTCTTTGATTTTGCATGCCTTGACAGATGGGTTTTTCTTGAAACTTTGTCCCGCAGAAAATCTCTTGGTGTAGATGAGACGTGCCTGGTTTTGATGCACTGACCAAGCGTGCCTGGTTTTGGTTGACTGACCAAATGTGCCTGATTTTGGTCCATTGATCAAATAATTCTTGTCTTGGTCCATTGACCAAACATGCCTGGTTTTGGTTGATTGATCAAACATGCCTGGTTTTTGTGCATTGACCAAATAAATGTGCCTCATTTTGGTCCATTGATCAAACGTGTCTGATTTTTGTCCATTGATCAAGTGTGCCTGGTTTTGGTCCATTGATCAAATGTACCTGTTTTTGGTGCACTGATGTGCACCAAATGTGCCTGGTTTTGGTTGATTGACCAAATGTGCCTCCTTTTCTTTCATTGATCAAATGTGCCTCATTTTGGTCCATTGATCAAACATGCATTGTGTGTGTTGACCACACAACGGTGCATTGACCAAACATGCCTGGTTTTGGTGTGTTGACCAAATGTGCCTCATTTTGGTCCATTGATCAAATGTGCCTGGTTTTGGTGCACTGACCAAACATGTCAGGTTTTGGTGCCTTGACCAAACGTGCCTGATTTTGGTGTGCTGACCAAACATGCCTAGTTTTGGTTGATCGATCAAATGTGCCTCATTTTGGTGCTTTGATCAAATGTGCCTGATTTTGGTGTGTTGACCAAACGTGCCTGGTGTTGGTCCATTGACCAAATGCGCCTGGTTTTGGTGCATTAATCAAACATTCCTGGTTTTGGTGCACCGACCAAATGTTCTTGGTTTTGGTTGATTGATCAAACATGCCTGGTTTTTTGCATTGGCCAAATGTGCCTCATTTTTGTCCATCGATGAGATGTGCCTGGTTTTGGTTGATTGATCAAACGTGCCTGGTTTTGATGCACTCACCAAACGTGCCTGATTTTGGTTGATTGACCAAATGTGTCTCATTTTGGCGCATTCACCAAACGTGCCTGGTGTTGATGCACTGACCAAACGTGCCTGATTTTGGAGCACTGACTGGGACTTTGTGCTTTGTCTGTGTGCTGCAGACACGGAGACCTGTGACTACGGCTGGCACAAGTTCCAGGGGCAGTGCTACAAGTACTTTGCGCACCGGCGCACGTGGGACACGGCGGAGCGGGAGTGCCGCCTGCAGGGAGCACACCTCACCAGCATCCTGTCCCACGAGGAGCAGATCTTCGTCAACCGTGCGTACCCTCCTCTGCCTCACCCCACCAGGGACAGCTGGGGGTGCCAGGGAGTGTCCAAAGGAGGAGATGGGGAAGGGTCTGGATGGGAGCTGAGGTCGCTCGGGTGGTTCGGATGGGGAAGAGGAGAACTGAGGTCAGGCCTCAGCGTGGTGTCCAACATCCTCTGAGGGGCATCTCTGATCTCTGCTCCCTGTGGCAGGGTCAGACCCTCAGGGGATGGCCTGAAATTGTGTCACGGCAGGTTTAGGTAGGACTTTAGGGAAAGGTTCTTATCCCTGAGCACTGCCCAGGCTCCCCAGGGAATGGGCATAGCCCTGAGGCTCTAGATTTCTGATTAAAACTAAAGGATTTTCCTTTAATTTTGCCTGTGTGGTGGTGGAAAAATGTCTGATGATCCGTGGATTTGGTTCCACAGAAGTGCTGTTTAAAAAATTTAAAACATACAACACTTTGTTCAACTGGATTTGAGGCAAAGCCTTTGCTCCAGGAAGCAAAGACAAAGCCTTTGCTGGCAGAACTCCAGAATAATTTGAAATATTCTCCCAGAGATGCCCAGGGTGGGATTGTTGGGGTGGCAGGGACAGGGACTGGACTGATGATCCCTGTGGGTCCCATCCAACTCAGGATATTCTGTGACTCTAAGCAAGAGAGATCACTGAGGGTTTAGAGATAGTGAGATCTCCTCCTCACCACCCAGCTTTTGCATCTCCAACTTAAAACATACTTTAAAATGTTAAATAAAAGTCACACTTTGGGTTATAAATGTTTACTCCTGCAGTTAATACAAGTTCTCTATCACTATTAAGTTATAATTTGTTAAATAGAAAATACTTTTTGGGGGGGAGGGATGAGAACAAGAACTTTTGTTTTGGCATTGAGACTTTTTGAAACATTTTTTTTTTCTGGAGACTTAAGGTATTTTGTGCATATGACACGTTTTTGTGCACATGGTGACATCAAGACAATGCCACCATAATTAGCCATAAAGAAATAGCTACTGTGCTGTACTGTAAAATTTAGACAACAATGGCCACAGTCTAACCAAAGCTTGAAAAATGTGGATTAGAATATGTGATTTTAATTTTTTTTTTCTTTTCTTCCTGTCGTACGTTCTCAGGTAGGAAATTAATTCTCTTTGCCGTGGTAGACATCCCTGGGAGTGAAGAGGCAGGGTCATTTAAAACCTTTAGATGAGAACCTGCATTTTTATACACATCCCAAATTAAAACCAAAAAGCTGAAAAAGAGCAGCCTTTAGCACAAAGAGCAGAACAATCTTAAGAACAGGATGTCTGATTCATTCCACATAAAATTATTTCCTTTGGTGAAGCCTCTTCCATTTATGGGAAAGTTAATGGAAATGCCCTTCTGGTCCCCAGGTATTGGCCATGACTACCAGTGGATTGGCCTCAATGACAAGATGTTTGAGCGTGACTTCCGCTGGACCGATGGCAGCCCGCTGGTAAGATGCCTTTGAGCTGAAATCACTCACTCATTTCTTTTTGTGGTGGCTTATCAAATTCCCACTAGCAGTGAGGGAAGCTGCATTAAAAAAAGAAAAAAAAAAAACAAAAAAGCAAACAAACAAAAAAAAAAACCCAAAAAAGTAGCCAAAAAACCCCCACTGTCGCTAAAATGTGGACCCAAGCAAACAGTCAGTAAATGCATTTTTGGGATACCTAATATTTTGTGGTTTCGCTCTGAGGTCTTGTTCTCAGTTCCTGTTATTGTATGTGTGGGAGCTCTCTAAGGTTTCACATAGAAATACTCAAAAATCTGAGACTGTGGTAATTTAAGGGTCTCTGCTGGAGCTGGCTTGTGATCTTGCCTTGCGCAAGGCCGTGTGTGGCAATTCTCCTCACTCACCAGGATGCATTTTTGGGTGATGACCTGGCACTCAAATCTTGCCTTTGCTGGGTCTCTGGGGTGCACAGAGGAGCCTCACAAGTATTTCTGGAGCCTGCTCTGTGGCGCAGCTCTGCAGCAGCCATCCTCAGCTGGTTCAGGGGACCTATAACCCATAATTCAGCCATGAAATTTTAAGATGCTGTTGATACCTCTTGACTTAAAACAAAAAGGAAAATCAGCAGAAGGAGAGGGAAAGCATCTTCACCCACCATCAACACACCTAAATTAAAGAGGTGATGGACATAGGAAATGATCAAACTCTTCCCCAGTCAAAATAATCTCTTCTGCAGGAGGAACAGGTGATTTATTTGCTGTTGAGCACCCAGTGAAGAACATTACATTAAGAAAAAGCCCAAACTGGTTATTATTTTCCTTCCAGTAGTGAACTTTTAAATCAGAGAGCATCTGGACACACCTGTTGTTGCTGCAGACCATGTGGCTGCAGCTGGTTAGAAAGACACCTGGGGCAAGGCAGGCTTCAATTATTGCCATTTCATGTAAATAACCACAGCCCAAAAGTGCTCTGAAGTGGCTTTTAAATGAGACATTTCTTGGGGACATGGCAAAGGTGACAGCAAAGAGGAGTGGGGAATGGTGGTGAAGCTTTCTGTTGCCTCACTGGTGGCTCAGGGTGGTACCAAGGCACCCCTTGGTGATTCCAGACACCAGGTGTAAAGTAAGATAAATATACATAAGATAATATATAACGCTTATATATTCCAAAACCAGAGTTGTTGTGCCACTGATTAATCACCCTGGTCTAGTGGAAGGTGTCCCTGCCCATGGGTCCTCCCATTCCAAACCATTCTTGATTGTATAAATTTGAGGAAATTAGAATTAGAGCTGAGATCATATTTTTTTAATTCAGGCTACTGACTGAATGGGCATTATATTTTTATTGTAATTTTCAATTTTAAGAAATTAAGATATTCTAGGAACAGAGTGGTACCATCTGTCCAACAGATTTCTGCTTTGATTGATCTTTTTTTCCACCTTATTTTTCTTTCATTTTTAACAACTTCCCTCTGTCTCTTCCTTCGGAAACAATTTAGGTGTCTCCTGAAATAATTTATGTTCATTGCTTCAATAGATTTTCCTCATAACTTATTCCATATGGTTTCTGGATCCCATGGTTCTGAGCAGCTGCCTCATTTGTTCCTTTTTCTCTGGCTTTTAACTTATTTCTCATACTTTCTAACCACTCTTGTTGTTTCAGTGATTTATTACTTCTCTGCTAATTAACAAGAATGATAACATAATTAAATATACGCATCCAATCTATTTCCCTGATGTTCTCCTAAAATTGCAGTGAATTTAAATACTATGCAGGTAGAAAACTTCCCTCTTTTATGGGTGTGCAGGTGAGCAAGATTTATGATGGCTTTAAATTCATTAGCATAATTTGTGATCATAAAAATCAGCATTATTACACCAAGAGTCAGGCTCTAAATTGAATTTCTGAGTTTAGAGGTGACTCTTGCCTATAGCCAAAATTTAAATAGCCTTGACTTGTTTTATGTATCAGGGTGCATGTGTATTCAGCTGTTTCTAAATTTGTTTCCCAGCTCTATGCACTCTCCAAAAAATACTCTCTATCCACAATTCCATTCAAGACTTCTGGCATGGGGGAAAATTTGTTAAGTGTGCTGGGGATCCCCCTGATATCAGTTTTCTTGGAGATACTATCAGAAGAGTGATTGTGCGGCCACAAGTGGTGCACATTCATCTTTATCTTGATACTTCTTTGAATCTTCTCCAATAACAGCTTGGTCCAATCCAAAAAATCATGCTTGCATGACTTTATGAGGTTTTATGGATTAAAAATAAGCCCCTAACAGTTCTGATGCTTCATGTACTTAAAAGAAAAAGCAAATTAACAACAACAACAACATCAAGACATGTTGTGGGTGACAAGTTTCTCTTTCACACAAATTTTCTTTCTGAACCAAAGCAAGCCCCTGGAATTGGGAATGCTTGAAACACAGGCTTCACTACTGGAGACACAGGAAAAGGTTTATATTACTTTGGTACTCATTTCCCACCAACACAAGGAAACTGACAGAAATATGCAGCACACTGACAGCAGCAACTCTTTTGCCAGATATTTTATTGGCAATTTTGGGAAAAGGGATAAAATACCTTTTTTTTTTTTTCTTTGCACCTAAAATGTTTTCCAACCAATGGGTTCAATGGAAGGAAATCATTCATTTTTTTGACATTTTCAGCCCCTGACAAGTTGTGTTTTTCCAGATTTTTTTCAAACTGAAGCCAAGAGCCAGCCACCGTTAAACATGATATTTGGGCAAAGCCTATAAACGAGAATACAGAATTAAGGTTCTTGCTGGGAAACTTACACTGAACTTAAACTAGCCTTGACAGGCTCTCAGCCCTTCTGAAAAAGACTGTTTAGTTGCCTAATAGTGGACTAAGTATAGTCAGCCACTTTTGATGCCTTGGAATTATTCCTTTTTCACTCCTATAGAAAATACTTACTCATAACAATTCATCAAAACCAGCAGCACTAGTCAGAAAAAAAACCGAATAGAAACCAAACCCCCTCTATTCCTGTGCACATTTTTTGTGCTTCAACTAGAATTTATGTTGAACTTGGAAAAATAATGCCAGTAAGCAAGTTTTGGAAAAGATGGAGAGTGATCCTGTAAATTCACGCTATGGCTCTCAGAGTTCCTGGAGGAAAATGTTGGTGTCTTGAAAAATGAGGTGAATGCAACCAAATTCAGTGAGAAAGCAAGAAATAGTGTTTAAATCTTCTCAGCCAATGTGACTTTTGTCCATATTTGCATTGAGTCTGCCTGTTTTCCATTAAAAACCCCAACTTTGAGGACAGGAAAAATTACCCTAATAGATAGAAACAGGCCCACTCCTAAATCACAGCATTGGAGGTTCCAGTCCTGAACAGAGACCTTGAGGAAGGTTTTTGACCTGCCTCACTGAAATGTCTGATGCATCATTATCTGTGAGATTTCAGGGGGATTTGGCAAGTTTATTTCTTAACTGTAAAGTGGTTTTAATTCAGCACCAGTTAGCAGTTTCCTGCCTTTCAGGCAAAATGGCACAATCTTGTGCAGATAAAGCCTCACCATCTGCTGGTGAAACACACGTTTTCAGCTTGTTGTACCCACTGCAACCCAAGCACAGACTGGGCTTGAGAGAACAAAATTAATTGAATAAGGTGGTTGTGTCCCACTTCTCATGCCCTAAAGTTTAATTGTTAGCTGAGGTGGCATTTTGCATAAAGAAAATGGTTTTCAGGTAACTGGTCTATCATTACAAGATTTTTTTTTTTGGCCAAATGAATTTGCTTGTATTTGTCTTCCTTTTTAAAATTTTTTATTTTTTAAATAATTTCGGATCTTCTTGGCTAAGACCAGAATTTATCTTCAAAGTGCTCCTTGGCTAAGCTTATGAGCAGAATAAAATAGGCTTTAATTACAGTAAGCTGAGGGATCCAATGGCTGCTCACATGTATCTGCTTTTTTTTCTGATGTGCTGTGCTGTACCTGCGTGGCAGGCAACAGTCTTTCCTCATATATATCATGTCCCTGCCCTCTTTTCTTTTGTTTTATTCCTCTTATTTATTTATTTTTCTGTTTTTGAAACAAGTAACTTCTCAGTGGTTCTGTTGGTTGGGAGACGCGGAATTCACGTTGTGGAGCTGATGAGACATACAACAAAACAATTTTTGGGGCAAAACAACAGCACCTTTTTTTTTGTATGAAGGGGAAGGAGTTGCTGGCAGCTGTGTTAGTGCAGCACAAAAAGAGGAGGGTGTCCTTTGAGGGAACCCAGATCCTCACACGTGGGGCAAGTTCAGTGAGAGCTGGGACCACTGACATGGGCTGGGAGCATCACCTGGGCTTGCGTGCACCAGCAGGAAGCTGCAAACTTCGGCAAACCTGCCTGGTCCCTGATTTGTGACGATTTGCCCCAAAAGTGAAGGTGGTGAGAGCAGCCCTCGAGGTGTGTTCAGAGGACTTGCAGCACCCCAGCTCTTTTAGAGCTTTGTTAATCACAACTTCCCGAAAATCAAGCCAATTTCTGCTCAAGATGTTTCAGGTATGATTACACTGATGGATTCAAGAGGCAGGGGAGAATAATGTAGTGGTTTTTAGAGCATGTTTGGCTAGCTCTACTTTTCTTCTGTTCCGGGTAGTTATAGGGCTGTTTGTTGGCTTTGGTGTGGGAGAACATTATTTTCCCTCTGATATACATTGTACAGCGCAATGAAAATGGCTATATGTAGTCTTTATTTACATTGAGAAAATTACAGAATCTAAATTGTTCTTGCACTTTACTCTAGACTTTTCTCCCAGCATTCCTGCAACAGTGAACAACACTTTGGAGCATGTACCAAGGACAATCTTCATCCCACAATTACCTATGAGGCTCTAAGCAGTGAAAACAAACACATTTGAGAAAAAAACCCCACAGTGTTGCAGGAGAAGGAAGCAAACACTCACACGACTGTGTGAGCAGAGTAATTTGCCTACTTGGATCTTTTTATACTTTAAACGTGATGCAACACAAACTACAGAACAACAGAACTTACATTATCAGCTGGGGCATTTAATAATTGATCAAAGGGAGAGAGGACACAACAACGGGAAGCTTGAAAATACACCAGCGAAATCGAATTTAAATAATTCACTTAGCTCTGTGAATGGTAACTCTTACAGCTGTAAAGCACACCCATCCAAGCAGGAAAAAAAAAAACAAACAAAAAAAAACGAAAAAGAGAAAAAAAAAAATCTGGTGTTTCTTTTGGCAGCTCCCCCTTTGTGTTTGCTAAGGACCCTTGTGAGCAGGCAGAGCAGACAAGGAGCCCTTTGGAGCCATTCATGTTATGGATTAAGCACATACAGCAACTTGGGGCTGTGCCCAGGGCCCCCTGCCCCACGAGGGGGGTTTTTCACATCCCCTGGAAAACGCTGCTGATAATTAGTGCTTTGTAGGGCGGTGAGCTCACTGCCATTACATAAGATTAGTGCTGTAATAAGGAGCTGGCCAGCGTCTGTGGCCAGGTTGTCTGTCACTGGGAGAATGCTGCCAGCCGGGAAAGGGATGGGGAATATTGCCACTTTTAAAGCTGTACAGAGACCCTGCCTTGGGTTTTTTTCCTCCCCTTCAGCACAGGGGTGTTTATGCTTTGTGTTCTGCAAAGCTGGCTCCTCAGGTTGTCAGTGTTAGGTAGGTATGCTAAAATAAAAATTAAAAAAAAAAAAAAAAATTAGGAAAAAGAAGGAAAACAACCCAGAAACTTAATTCTGGCAAAAAACAAAGCCCTCTCTTTTCCTTCCTTTATTGGTCGGTGAATCAGAAGGCTTTAACTTGAGCAAATCTGTAACTGCACCCCTCTCAGAAAGAGTAACTTCATTGAACACACACACACAAAACCCCAAAACCTTCAAAAGGCATGGAGTATTGTAGTGAAGGAGCCTGCCTCTGAGGGTTAAGTAAAGCAAACAAACTAAAAAAGTGCTGTAGTCAGCTGCAAACAAAAAGCTCATTGTGCCCATGTCCCACAGGGTCCTTGGAGAAGGAGATTTTAAACCTACCAAATGTTTTGGTTCTGTGCTGCAGTCAGTCATTACGGCCTCTTTTTAAGATGCTCATTTGACCCACGTTTAAATGGAGGAGAACTATATAATGTTATTAATGACAGGTATATTTTTGGTTCAGGATGTCGTAAGGAGGGCCTTTGGACAAAGTGGGGTTTTGTCTTGTTTTTACCAGGGGGGTCAGCAGTTACTTCAGAGACTTGTTACTGCTGGGCTGAAATTACTCCTTACTCTGGGCTAAAATTCTTGGACAGCTTCAAACTTGCAGTAATTGTTGACAAAGTGCAGGATTTTCCTTCTTTTTTTTCTTTCTTTTTTTTTTTCCTCTCTCCTGGTAGCTGTGCACAAAAAGATTAAATCACACCCCACACAATTTGCATTGTGCTGCTAATATATGTTCATGTCAATGTGACTCCAAAACAAACACGAATTACAGCAAACCAGCACTTAACCACCCTACTTTCTTTCTCTGCCACTCATTTTTAATGTGATTTCTCAGCTGCTAAAGTGACTTCTGAGAGCCCATCACACACAGCATACCCTCAAAACTGAACTCTACAGTGTGTGATGAAAGCTATTATTCTGAAAACAACACATGGTGAAGAGCAGGTAAAAGTCCACGGCTTCATTCAGCTTTGAAAGAGTTACTGAAAGTTGTAATTCTGAATAATTATAATTTTGGAGCAACTCGGGGCTTTGGAGCAAGCAGACAGCGTCACCTAGTGGGGTTTCACTTCCCATTCATCGTTTTCTGCTTCTCGGGGGAAAATCGTCATTCCATGGTACTGCTTTAAAAACATCCCAGACCTAGCAATCTGCTCCACCACACAATCATTTCTTCCCAAAACTATAGGACTGACAAGGATTTGATGTTCCAATTTCATCAGGTAGCCTTTTTTTCCCCACTGGCTTAATTTCAATTAATTAGATTTCTTTCCCAAATTATTTCTTTTTGCAGAGCTCTTCCTGCTTATTCAATCTGCAATCGCTTCTTGTGCATAGATGCACATGAATGTGTGTTTTCCAGAGTCCCTTTCTGTTTTTGCAAGCTGCTGCACGGGACTAAAAAAGTTTCCCAATACATTCCATCTCTCTGTGACCAAAAACCCCAACCCCTGCGAGTGAAATCTTTTGCAGAAGTATTTAGCAAAACTCCTCCTGGGAGCTTGCCTTGCTCACAGTGTGACTCAGTCATGGGGAGTGTTGGGTTCCTGCCTGGTCCAAACCCTGCCAGTTTCCCAAAATCCTATGCAAATAAAACTCAGATTAGGAGCTAAAAGGAAGCCATTCAACCAGAACCTAAAAAAGAAAAAAATATCAGGGTCACGACATGTGATTTTTGTGTGTACTTGTAGATAGGTTTAAATATAGGAGCTGTCTCCAAATTGATTTGAGTTTCTCCCAGCAATGATTTATGCACACATTTGGTGCCTCCTTCAGGCAATTATTTTAGCATCTGTCTGCATCTGCATGTGATCTTCCCTGTGATCATCCCCCTTAAGGCAAGACCCACGCCTTTAAATCACGGTGTGTGCTTAAACTCTCACTGAATGGAGTTTTTAATCTCAAGAACGCTTTTGGTGAGTTCTGTCAGTCTGCTTCCTTTCACAAAATTAAACAGAAAAATCCTTTGCAGGACTGGAGGGAATTTTCCTGGAACAGAGCCTGCCCTGTAAGATAGCTTGTTGTCTTTCCCATGTAAAAATGCATTTAAATACTAGGTGACCTTAATGGAAGTATCTCATACATGGCCAAATCTTCACAGAAATCTGGTTGATTTTTTTTTTCCTATGGAAAAGAAAGGCAATCCTGTTTAAACTACCCAAGTGTCTCCTGTAACAGCATCAGTGCTGTTACACAGTCACAAATTATGGTTTCCTGCGCTGATGCATGTGCTCATTGTAACCTCGTGCTGCTCTTGTTGAAGTTCAGCCACCGAGTAATTCCCGAGACTCACTGAAAGTGAGATGTAATTTTTATTTAAGCTGTCCAATTATAACAACCCCCACAGTGAGGGATTCATTCAGGGCTTTCCCGATAAAGATTTCTAAGACTTTTTCTGCTATTGTGTTGCAAAAAAAGAAAAAAAAAAAAGAGGGAGAGAATTGTATTCCTGTTCTTATCAGAGCTATGGCAGGAGAAGAAAACGGTGATAGTAAGGTTTGCAGTGGTGGTTTCAGCTTAGTGATTAATACCAGGCAGGAAATGTTGCTTCACTTTGAGATGAAATGGCACAGAAAGTATCCAATCAGTCAGTCCCTACCTCTTCCATTGTTGATTTTTCTCTAATTTGCCTCATTAGTCTTGCATTAAGGAGGAACCAGATAAGGAAGTAGCCAGAAGGAAAGAAAATAAAAATCACAACTGCAACCTCCAAAAAGTGCCAAGACAGATTTGTAAAAACAGCTTATTTTAACATGCTGAAAACATGTTTCCTTTCCCCAGAAGGGAAAGCCTTGACCTGTAAATCTAAATAGATGTATTTCAAGTAAATGATTTCCTAGATTCAGTCCTATACAGAAGATAATTGGCCTTTACACAATACCGAGGTCAAGCAGTAAAGTTTTGTTGGCATCTGTGGGTTTTTTTATTGTGCTTCGTTAAACACAAAGCTTGTTGGCTATTTTGGAGTGATTGATCTCAGGCACTTGATGAGCCTTTTGGAGATAAAAGGAGGGCTGAAATTTCCAAAGGAGTGTCTCAAAGCTGAGATACTCCTGGATGCACCTGGGCAGTGCAAGCACCTGAAAGAGCTGAGTGGATTACCCATCAGTGAGGAAATGAGCCCGTCAAGAAAGGCTGCTCATCTGAGATTTAACATAACAAATCTCCCACAAGGTGGGACCTTGTCCATGAAGGGAAGATTATGCCCCTTCTGTTTAATTAGCAGCCATCTGAATGAGAATAGGTAGTGACTGGCTAATAAAGTTCTCTGCTTTACAGCTCTTGCTGTAGTCCTGGCGTTTTCAGCTGATTTTATGTGACGAGCCAGCCTGCCACCCAACAAGACTGTGAATTTCCATATAAGGAAATCCTCCCCAAAAATGTGGAACTTAATAAAATGTCCTCATGGGCTTTTGAAGCCATCATATCCAAACTCCTCCTGTGAGGCAAGAGAATAGATTTTTCCCTGTTTTATGGGCTGTGGATGGCCAGCCAAGTGCATTATCTAGTGCCACGTAGGAAGCCTGAAGAGCTGAATCCCGACTGGGCTCCAGCTCTAAGTCATAGACCATCCACACTCTGCAGGAAAATTTTCAGGGCCTTTGAGCAGAGAAAGCCAGAACAAATAAATCCAGTGTGACAGAGAAGGCTTTGATTTCAACAATAAAACCAAAAAAGTACAAGTAAGATCAACTAATTATTGCAGTAAAATTAAAAGCCCAAAGGGTACAAAACTCCACTTCTCGTCCTGAAATGATGGTCAGGCAGACTCCCCAAGGACCAAAGGAAGAGACCAAACCCCTGTCTCTGCAGTCACCTGGCTACACAGAAACCTCAGGCTCTTGAGGAAAAGTCCCAGCCACCCTGCCACTGAGGATTTTGAGAGTTTTTCAGAGTGGGTGGTGCAGTGGTGTCTGCCTGAGCCTGCGGTCTGTGCTTCATCAAGGATGGGTTGTGGTAAAAAAAAAGAGAATAAAGAAAAAATGTAGCTGATTTTGGTATCAGTTGGACGGGGCTTGGAACAGCCTGTTCTGGTGGAAGGTGTCCCTGCCATGGCAGGGGGTGGCACTGGGTGATTTTAAAGGTTCCTTTCAACCCAAACCATGCTGAGATTCTGTGATTGCTCCGGGCCTCCTTCTCCACAGCTGGAGGAGGAGTGTGGCCAGACAAAGCTCCTCTGAGGTACATTTTGTGCCTTGTACATAATTAAGATTATATGTCCAGGAAAGTACATTCTGGAAGCGCTTTGCATTTTAATACAGGGAAAAAATTCAAGTCTGTTGTGGTAATGTTGCTTAAAGAACAGAGTAGTGATGGTTTTCAGGTCACTCTGCAATCACCCACTGTCAATATTTCTGACAAGGACTAAAAACCTTACAGTAACTTTTCTTCCATGTATTCATGAAGTATTTGATTCTATTTAGGCTTTGTCTTATGAATGATGCAGCATTGCCAAAGGCTTTTTCCCATTAATTTTTTGCTGATATGGGTTTACTGGAGATCTACAGATCTACACCAGTAGAAACCAGATTCATGCCCATGCTCATGCAAAGATCTATTCCACAAGAGAAATGCAAAATATTAGTTTATTTGTCTAGTAGCCTGTTCCACTCAAACTGTGAGAATCTCTTTGTATCATTGTCCCATTATCAGTGTCTAAATAAGGAACTGGAAAACTACAGAGGGGCTGGGTGGGGACCTAAGAAAGCAATTCAGCAGTCTGGAACTTCCTCTGCTAAGCAATTCTGGCACCAGACCCAGGCAAAATCAGAGCTCCTCAGCCAAAATAAATCTGTGCAATGACGATATCAGATGTGAGGTAACAGCAAGTCATGCTGGAGGATATCAGACATTCCTGAACAAACCACAGGGCCTAGATGTAATACCCTGCCACCACGCTGCAGCCCTGCCAGCTAAGCAAACACGAATTTTGGAGTCATTTTGGCAAGGCAAGCAAGAGCATATGGAGCCTGTGTGCTGAGGGTGGGAGCTGGCAGGCTGCGGAGCACCTCCAGCTCACACGCCCCCAACAGCCACTAAATATCCTCCATTCCCACACTCTCATCCCTATGGAAGCAAGCAGCTCTGCAGTGTTATTTCCACCAGAAAACAGCTGCAAGGCTTGCTGAAATCTTTCCTTGGCTCTCAGGACATTATTGATGGAACTTTCTGCCACTAACCTTACAGTTTTCTTTAATTTTTGTATCTATGCACACATTCTTGAAAGCTAATGGATCCTAAACTTGAGTAAATTAGTTGGTGTGAGCTGTAATTTAGGACTGTTAAACACTAAGAAATTGAGATGGAGTTAATTCAGTTCCAGCTGAAAAGGGGGGTGTTTTATTAGAGGTAATAAATTCAGTGCAGAACGAATTTATTCAGACTGTGCTGGTTAAATTGCCTGGATAATTAAAACCTATGATGGGTAAGATGACACGTGGTAGGAAAAGGTTAAGTATTTAACTCATTTTCCTTTCATACTTTGATTCATTGCAAGGTAAATACTACTTGTGTGGGGTATGTTAACTATATTTCTAAAATGTGTTCACCCAGGCAGTGAATAGGGGTTATTTCACAAAGTTAAGAAAATAGAGAACTAAACTTTTATGACATTTGTACAGGCCAGCTTTAGTCAGAAAGATGTAAGCACTGAGGAAAATATAAGCACTGTAGAAACTGTGTCATTTTGCCCATACAAGGGGCTTGCTGCCTGGGTAATGTCTGGCATTTATGTGAATTCCAGTTCTTACAGATAGCTATTTTTATCCTTCCTTAAATTCCTCCTGGAGTGACACAACAGAAATCCCAGCGAAAATCAAAAATTGTTAGGAGTGACTTCCAAATATTCTCTCGCTTTTCTTGGCATAACAATAAGCAAATCTCAGATTCCTGTGCTTTGTTTGGGAGCAAAGTGAGCGATTATCCCACCTGTGCTGGCTGCCAGGACAGGAGGCTGCATGTCCCCTCACAAGAACCGCTGCCCAAGTTTCAACCGGTCTGACAAAAGTGTTGCTACTTTTCCTGCTGGTTGATTGTAAAAACACACTGAATCCTCCCAGATTTTCACCCAAAAATAACATTGTGCTGGTATTTCACAGCCGTTTGAAGGTTCTTTTGTGAGTTTTTGTTTGCTTGCTTGTTTTGCACATACCAAAACCCATATTTCTACTTCTAAACGTAGTGAATTTTGAAGAAGCACTTTGCTGTTATTCATATATTTTCATAGATGTTTGAGGCTGGTTTTTCAACAGAGGGCAGAATTTGAATCACCATGTCTAAAGCTGAGAGGCTGCTGTCTGGGCTCAGACTGCCACCTAGCATTTGTAATGAAAACACCAATCTCCAGTGGTTCTGGGGGCCAAATTCTGGCTCTTTCACTTATGTTGCACCTGATTCTGCATGTCATCCCTGTGGAATGACTTCATTAACTGAATGAAATCATCCAATGCCATAAATAATCCAAGTCTGGGAAGTTAGTCTGTAATTTCTCACTTAGTAGATGTGCTCTAATGAGGGTCATGGGATATTTATTTTCTTGCATTATACTTCATTATATTTATGTAGGAAAGAGTGTTTTAGACACACTTAGGATCCAGTTTTGCTTGTGTCTCTTTGTTTTATTCACCTGACATCAGTTTACAGTAAATGAGAAGTTAGACCAGAATATTTTTCCCCTTGAGATAATCTTTAATATAGTGGGAAGATACTCTAAATCTACCTTTGTTTAGCCCACTGTTAGCAGCCTGAATCAAACAGTTGAGATTCCTTTTTGCCACAGGTGATATCATGTGCTCTTTTGTTAATGTAAATATTCTCCAGCACTGGGAATGATGGTTTTGCTTCTCTTTTCTGCAGCAATATGAGAACTGGAGACCAAACCAGCCAGACAGCTTCTTTTCTGCTGGAGAAGACTGTGTTGTTATAATCTGGCACGAGAATGGGCAATGGAATGATGTCCCGTGCAATTACCACCTCACTTACACCTGCAAGAAAGGAACAGGTACAAACTTTGCAGTCACAAAATCATAATTTGCTAAATTGCCATTCAGTTCTTCTGACCATGCTCTCTGGACCTTGATGGATCCATCAGTTTTCAGTCCTCTTGAACATGTCACTGAGGATGACACGAAGAGCCCTGAAAAAAAGACTTTTTCCTTAAATGCTTGTAGTAACTTCGCTGCTTTTCAGGTTTCTTTGTGTGAGTATGCCAACTTTTGGCTTGAATTTACATTTAGAATTTAAACCAAAAAGGCAATACTGACCACAATATCTGCCATTTTCCCATTTCCAACACTATTAATATTGGTTTTCAAGACTGGAGATCTACAGAGCAGACTGATCCCCCTGTCCTTGTCTGGATGTTCCTTTGGGAATCCATCTGAGGTCCCTTGTCACCTTCCTTAGCCAGGGCTCAGAGGCTGGTCCCAGCCCACACTGGGCTCACAAACTGAAGTTTTGGGTGATGCTCTCTCTTCCTTCCAGTGGCTTGTGGCCAGCCTCCTGTGGTGGAAAATGCAAAGACCTTTGGGAAGATGAAGCCTCGCTATGAGATCAACTCCCTCATCAGATACCACTGCAAGGATGGCTTCATCCAGCGCCACATCCCCACCATCCGCTGCCAGGGGAACGGACGATGGGATATGCCCAAAATTACTTGCATGAATCGTGAGTTCTCTGAGGGAAAAACACTGGCACAGCAGAAACAGCAGGCTAATTTGAGATTAATAAGTAATGAACGTGTGTTTTAAGAGAAGAGCGAGTCTGGTAAGACAGATTACGGTGGAAAAACACCAAGCATCCGAAACTAATGGAAATTTTCCTCTTCTGTGTCTACTTATGCCTTGGAGTGGTTGCCTAGAACAGGGGCTAGACAAGATCAAGAGAATAAAGTGGGTATTTATTAAAGGCTTTCAATACATGCATCTTGGGCAGTCAGAGGCCTCCCATGGGCTGCACCCTAGATGGACAATGGTCATGAGTTTTTCACACAATTATAAGTTTGGTCCATTTACATTTCAGGGGTTAATCCTCCAATTACAGCTTCAGGTAATGAAGTCATTTACCCCCAGTTTGCTCCCCCCAGTTCACTTTTGTTTATACTTTTGGGGCCTGAGGCTGTCCTCAGGCCTGGAGGAGTTGTGTTATCTGACCAAAATATCAAGACAGTAACTAACACTTTACATTGAGTTCAGAGTTATACCCTAGAGCAGAACAGGATTTGAAAAACACAAAGGCTAAAATCTTAAGGCATCATTCCAGAAGGCATTAAGATTATTTTAAAGTCAGAAAGTCCTGGCATCAACAGGTTCCTAATAATGCTAATGACTCTTTTTGCAGCTGTGTGTATGCCTGTAACACTGCCACAGCTCCAGCTAATCATTTGTTTACCCTCTAATTAACAAGGAATAAACACAACTGTGTTGTGAAGTGTAGCCGGCCCATTCACAGCTTAATTTTAAACAAATTTCCCCCTTTTTTTTTTTCCCTTTTCCCTTCTCTCTGCAGCCTCCACATACCAAAGGACTTACTCTAAGAAATACTACTACAAACACTCCTCATCAGGCAAGGGGACGTCGTTAAACTCATCCAAGCACTACCACCGCTGGATCAGGACGTGGCAGGACTCGAGGCGCTGAGAGCTAAATGGTGAATTGGGGATTTCCACCATTTCAGCCAAAGTCATAACTTTCTGTGCCTTTTTCTATCACTTATTAGGAGTATTATCGAATCGTTTTGAAACTACGGACTGCAGTATTCACGGCGCGTTTTTGCAAAAAAAAAAAAGGAAAAAAATAAAAAAATTGCGGTGTTTATCAGAAAATTTAAGAAATAAATAAAAAAGAGGAGAAGTGCTTATGGGGATAAAAGGAAACCATTTCCAGCCTATAAAGATTATTAGTTTTCTATATGCCATCGGTGTGGACCATTTTATGATATGTACCAGCCTTCTGCAATATTTAAACAGCTCAATTTTAGCACCAATGAAAATGTAAATAAGATGATTTTAATGTTGTTTGACTGTGTGTTGTTTTTAAAATCCTGTATATAAAATGAAAAGTCACACTAATTTCAGGCATATTTATGGTTAGAACGGCCTCAGAGGTCTTCAGTCATTTATGACGTTGTTTCTGTGTTGTTTACCTAGGCTGGAAATGGTTGAAATAAAGACTTCACTGACTGAAATTTGCAATTATCAGGTGAAGATAAACACACAAGTGACAAGACTTTTTTTTTTTTTTTAAATGGGAGCTGTGCCAATTCCCACCCAAGGTACAGTTTGTGTCCCACGAGGTGAAAAGTTTAGGCAGAGCACATAAAAGTGGCACAAAGCATGAACTAGGGACTGCAATATGGAACATTTTTTCTGCTCTCCCTTCCAGCTTCAGCACATGTGAGAAAGGACTGAGTGGAGGAGTTGTGTATGACAAGGAGAGCCTGTAAAATTCCAAGTGCTAATACATTAACTTTTTCAACCAGGGCCACTTTTTTTCTTTTGTTTAGTTTTTTTTTGTTTGTTTGTTTGTTTTGAGAAGAGGAAAAAAAAAGGAAACAAGGAAAAAATTTACTTTCATGATATTAACCACAAGGTCTATATTACAGGTCTCTGCATTCTAAAATGGAGGTAGACCTGGTGTTTGGGGGATTTTTTTTTGTAGAAAACAAACAAAAATCAAAAAAGTAAATAATTTTGTATATATAACCATTTTTTAATCTTTTTATAAAGTAATGAATGTTTGTGTATGAATGCTGCAGCTGTGAAGCGTACATAAATAAATGAAGTAAGCCATACTGATTTAATTTATTGGATGTTATTTTACCCATACAAAGAAGATTCAAAGAGCTCACCAGTGCAGTATTAGCCCCTGAGCTCCACTTTTGGAACCATCTTTCAGTTCAGCTGTCTCTTTTTCCCAGGAAAACAAAAATTCCTGCTAAAAAGGATAATTTGTTGGCGGCTAGATGGGTGAGAGCTGTGCGTGACCCACAGAAGAATCAGGATCTTGGCTTTCTCTAAAGAAGTGTGTGCACAGATTGGTTCTAGGTTGTAGTTTGGTGCAGTGTGTACGTAGGAGTTTTCTGCTATGATTTCTTGCCCCGGTCAGTGCCACCGCTGACCCGGATGTGTACAGTGAGTGTAGGAGGTGACGTTTGAAACGGCCTCTCCACGGAAAGGACTTGTTGTTCCTGCAAAGTGCCTTGCACACCTTTGGGCACAGGACAAAAAAAAAGAAGTAAAAAAAGAAAAAAGTTTTAAAAAAATGGAAAAAAATTAATAACAGTTTAAAAAAAAAACCCCGTGAAAATAAAGTAAGTTCCTTAGGATGTACCTTTTAAAGTAACATGAAAACCACACACACAGAGGCGCGAGGTTTACGCCTCTGCGTTCGCGTGGGGTTGTGATGGGGACGAAAAAACAGAGAGGGAAAGGAGAAGAATTGAAACCCAGCCAACAGGGCAGAGCTGCCCGTGGAGTGACCTTGCCACAGCTGAAAGCAGAGTCAGACAACATCTCCTGACCCTGAGGAAAGGCAGGGGCTGCTGCCCACACTTGTGGCAGGACCTCCTTGTGTTGGCCGGTCTGTTCCCCACCCCTCACCCCCAAACAATGCACATAATACTTTTCTCTATTTATATTATTATCTTGTATAGTGTATAATGTGAATGTCTGGGGTTTGGTTTTTTTTTTTTTTTGTGAATGAAAGTCTAAAATCTTTGTAACTTTTATATCTGCTTCTGTTTCACCAAAGAAACAAGGTTTTGCTATACTGTGACTTGTCTTGTTATTGCATGTCTTCCTGTTTAAATCTATGCAATGTGATTTTTTTCATATGAATACAACTAGACTGTCAGGTACTTCACAATTACCATGGGCTTGGTCAAGTGCCCACTGGAGTCAAAGAGTCAGCTGGCTGAACTTTAGTAGGTGCTGGATTTGACTTTATATGAGCAGCTTTAGGGGATATTTTAAGATATACATTGTATGTTTTGAAGTCGATTATTGCTTGTAAAAGTCAAGGCTCTGTTCATTAAAAATACACTAATCTACACATCACTTCCTTGTACCAGAAACACACAGAACAGAAAATATATTTTAACACTTTGCAAACTTTCTCACCATATGTATAAAAAACCCTGCATAGATTTGTTGTTTTCTTGTCTACTTGTTGGATTTAACAATGTTGTAAGACATTCAGATAACATTGTGATTGTAGTTTTAATTAGGTTAGATGCAGTGCTTATATTGATTTTTTTTCACCTCCTTCTATTACGCATAATAAAATAGGTCTGACAACATTCCTTATTAAAAAAAGAAAAAACAACCAAAAAAAACACTAAAAAAACCTGTCACCCATGCTTGTTTATTTAGACAGGGAATGACAATTTATTCAGCTCTGAAGAATTTTTATAACTCTGATGTAAACCCCAAAATGTTTCTGTACCAACACCTTGCAAAATGCACACACCTCTTGTGTCACAGGGGTGGCTCTGCTGTGAAGCCAAGGTGCTACCATGACAAATGCCATCATTCCTTCACCTGGAGCATCCCTGAACTCCAGTCTGGGCAACAATGCTGGGGTTGGAGGCAGAGAAGACAAAACCAGAGATGTCACAAGGGTCTGGAGGGCCAGGACAAAAGGAGATGGCTTCAAACCGAGAGAGGGCAGGGCTGGCCGGGATCTTGGCAATGAGGAATTGTTCCCTGGCAGGGTGGGCAGGCCCTGGCACAGGGTGCCCGGAGCAGCTGGGGCTGCCCCTGCATCCCTGGCACTGCCCGAGGCCAGGCTGGACACTGGGACAGTGGGAGGTGTCCCTGCCATGGCAGGGTGACACTTTAAATCCATTTTCTCCCCCAGTTATTCTATGGTTCTATGATCTAAATGCAGATTTTGCACTTTTCGTGCCCATGACAGTCTCTGCAGAGTACCCAGTGCTGCTTCAAACATCCTCCTGTCCCTTCAGACAGTGACAGCACTTGAATTCCTGGGGTGCACCCCACAGGGCAGAAATCAGCCAGGACAACTCCTTTGGGAGACCTTCCCAAACAGCAACAGAAGGAGCTGGTTGGGGCACATATTCCAGCTTTCCAGTTACACTCCAACAGATGCACACATTCATGAAATTAGATAGAGACATCCCTGTGATGGCAGAACTTTGGTTTTATGGGATCTCCTGCCTCCTCTCACTCCTGACAACCCATCAGGCTGGGGATGGAGGAGGCCTGCAGGAGGAAACACAAGTCCTGGAATTGCAGCAGAGGGGCCAGCAGGATGCAGGCAGGCTGGCTGGCTGTCGGTGGAGAGGATTTGCAGCCAACAGGGCTTTGGCATCAGAAATTGCTTTGCCAGGGCAGTGGCTGGAGGAACACTGGGGATCACCATGTGGGTAGGGTTAAGGTCAATGTGATAGCCTTTTCTAAGAGAAAATTATTCATTTCTGTAGGTGACATCTCTGCCCTGAGCACAAGCAGAGACCATCCCTGGGCCATGGGAGCTGAAGCAGCTGGTGCAAAAAGAAAAATCCATTATTTTCCAGAGGAAACACACAACTTGTGTTGTTGATTTTAAGCAGTGATGCGTGCAGGACTCCATGAGCATGGTGTTCTTCCTGATGAATGATAAAAAAGATACAAACAATGCTTGGAGGAAACATGGACAAAAGCTTGAAGGCCACCCAAAGCTGTTAGCATGGCAGAGAAAAGAAGTAAGGACAGAAACATCACCCAGAAAAAGGTGTATCATTTCAGCCCTCCATCAGCAGACCTGGAAGGAAGCTTAAGGCCTTGTACACTGCAATTTGATGGCAAATTTTGTTTTCCATAGCAAATAAATATTTCCAGGTGGGGAAGCCATCAGCTGTCAGTGCAGCAGAGGCGCAGTCACTGTGTAAATGCTGACAGAACAGAAAAGCAGAACCTTGAGTTCTATGAGTGAGGAATTTACTGCTGGGGCAGGGACGGGTTGGTGACAGTACCAAAATGCCTCCAGATTTCCAAAAGGTGGGACAAATGAAATGAAGCTGAAAGTGGCCCAGCAGCCATTTATTCAGCTAATTTCTGTGGTGGTTGGAGGAGAAAGTAAAAGGAAGACAAAACACTGTTGGTGGTCCTGCATGGATGCAGCAGTGTGAGGAGCAAGGCTGCTGGGATTAAGCTCTGGAAGTTACATCATGCAGTGGTGAGCAGCCCCCTGGCAGTAAAAGCCCTTTCTGAGACAGGAGGGCAATCAGTTTAGGGAAGGGAACAAATGGTGTGGTTGTCTCTGGTAGCAGGAGAATGGCAGGAATGCGGGTCCGGTGTTTCTTACAGCCTTCGAGGTGAGAATTGCACGTAATGTTCCTGCTTGCTAGGGGAAAAAGGGGAAAGCAGAGGTTTGGCAGGGGCCACACAAAAAGATCTGTGGTAGATCTGAGTGTTCACTAAAGGCCCTGTTCTTCCACAGGCTTGAAAAAAATAAAAAGAGGAAAAAGAAAAAATTGACTTTTCTAAGCAGGTGATGGAAGATTTAATTGCAAAAGGCAGCAGGAGTTTAGTCTACTCAGAGTTAGAACAAACGTTGGGCACGCCCAAGTGCCATAACTTGGTCAAAATAAATATTCTTAATAAGCTTGGGAAAGGAGGAAGAAGCACCAGATATTGCTGATGGTGCTGTTTGCTTGCTGGATGAGGGATCCCTTTGGTTCTTCCTGAAGGGAACTTCTTCCACCTCTGCTTAAAGCAGGGCAGCTTCCAGATGTGCTGAAATCCTTAGCAAAGATCCAAATTCCAGGAATTGAAAGGATCTTGGGTTATCAAAGATCAAAAATTCTTACCAAGGACCAAAAATTCCAAAATAGTACATGGCAGGGTAACATCCTCTGTGCCTCCCAAAAGTGCGTTTCCACAGGACTATGTGCTCTGTTACAAAAACGTGGATTTTGGTGAATTTCAAACCATGCTGCAGCTAGGCTGACATTTGCAGCTTGAAAACAGGTGATGGCAAAAGGCTGAAACGCCAGACTATCCCCTTTGCTTTTGGGGGAAATTAAGACTTTTCTCCTCTCGTCAACCTGAACACATTGTGCTGGTTTCCTCACATTTTCAGTTTATAAACGTATTTTGTTTGCACTCTATAATGACAGGTGTATTTTTTAAAGAAAAAGCTACTTCAATCCTTCAGGATGTTTTTTTTTGAAGACAAGACCTTTTAGCCCATGTTTGCTGAAGTGGGCAACACTTCCTGTCACTCTGTAGTCCTTGAAAATTGTTAGGAACAGCTGTTTGCTCTTGTAAATTCAAACATTTGAGTTTAAAATGACAGGCTGTGCGAACACAGGGATTTGTCAAGTTGAAGCGACATTAACTATCATTAATAAGTGATATTGCTGTAGCAAAACGTCTTCTAAAGATAAAGGCTTTGGACATCCAGCATCACTTAGTGCTGCTCTTGGGAGGTTCTTCCTGAAGAACAGACCCCAGATGTGAAAATTAATGAGAAATTTGGGGCTTAGACTACTTTTGAGATTAACAATATACTGGGTACTGGCTAGCTGGATAGGCCCCAAACCAGGAGACACATACTCACTTGATTTTGGACATGAAATGCCCAGTTTCACCCCTCTGAGCTGTTTTATGGCAAGCACAGCTCAGAGTCTGACCTACCTGCACAGCCTGTGGAGTGTTTTGAGGTCACCTTGGGAGCTATTCCTGTGTTCCTTAACCTTGGGGCACAGCAGCGCCAAGGTCTAATGCAAACCTCTTCGACCCCTTTCCCTCAAATCCACTGCTGACACTTTGTGCTGAGGGAAACATTTTTTCTGCATTCATTGCTTTTTTTCTGCCAAGGTTAGGATTAAATCATGAGATGGTGTTTTGTGTTCAGACTCATATGTTTATTAATTCTTATCCATATCACAGTCTCACAAGCTGTGAGTTCTACAGCACTTTACAAAACTAAATTGGAGCCTCCTCTCTCTCCCTCTCTACAAGGCCTTTTAAAGAAAAACTATCTAATTAAGAAATGGCACCTAAGTTTTTTTTACTTTTAACCCGATAACCAACCACTCGTGGCTGCAATGAGGACTTTTTTATCCAATTACACAAAACCACTCAAACCCACGGAGAAGAAGGAGAAAAAGAAGATGAAGGAGAAGATGAAGGGGAAGGACCAGTCTCTGCCCTAAAACCTCCATCTTGCCTTATATATATGACTATATTCTGAAACCCTAAACTCTGAGTTTTCCATCCTGTGGTATTACACACTTCTATTCAAACTCCACACCCACAATCCCAGTTCCATCATTCCATTTTGGAAGCTTCTCCACGGCCTCAGGTCAATGGAGTGTTCTCTTGGGGGTCAGTTTCTGTCAGCAGAGAAAGTCTGAAATTCTCAGTGTCCAGGATTACAACACTCTACAACACTCAGAGAAGGAACAATTTCTGCACTGAAATGATTTTCCAAGCCCCTGGAGCCCTCCAGGCTGGGGCAGAGGGGCTGGGAAGCTGGGACAGCCCTGGGGGTGCTGTGGTGACGAGGTCTCTGGTGTTGAGTTGACCCCCAGGTGTCAGAAAGTCTCTTTTTCCCTGCCCTGAGACCGAAGAGGAAGCTGAGATGCGTCAGTTCTGCTTTCCAAGGTTGTTTATTGTATCTTATTTATAACATCCTTTCTCTGACCTGCCCAGGTCTGGCAGGTCTGTTCACAGCACAGTGACCGCTCTCAGGGCAGTATTATCTTTTTATACTAAAAACTACGTGCACTTTATTTACAATAATTCCCAATACCTATCACCTATGTTAGACAGTGAGTTTCTACCCAAATCCAATCCAAAAGTGCCACCATCCCAGCAGAAGATGGAGGCCAAGAAGAAACAGGAGGAAGGACAGGACAGGCCCAGATTCCTCCATCTTGCCTCCTGAACCTGCATTCTAAAAACCCCAAAATTCTCCATTTCCACCCTGTGACAAAGTCACTAGCATTCTACTCAAACCCTGGTGGCTTGTAGCAAAGTTGGTAATTGTTGTTTCCATGGGTTGCAGTCGAAGGCCCGGGTGTCTGACTCCGTGCCCAGGTCTCTGCCCCCTGGCAGGCTCTGAGGGCAGCCAGAGCCATGTCCTGTGTGCCAGCCCTGTGCCAGCAGCCGGACACAGCCCAGGGTGCCCGGGGCCCAGAGGCCGATGGCCCCGGGGCTGTGCCGGCCGTGCGGCGGCAGCAGGAGCGGGGCAGGGCCCGTCCCTGGGCCGGCCCTGCTGAGGCCGCACCTCGAGGGCTGCGGCACCTCCGGGCCCTCGCACGGGCAATGGAGGGGCTGCGGCGTGGCCGGGGCAGGGAACGGAGCTGGGAAGGGAATGGAGCCCCAGGAGAGGCTGAGGGAGCCGGGAAGGGGCTCAGCCTGGAGCAGAGGAGGCTCGGGGAGCCCTTGTGGCTCTGCACAGCTCCTGCCAGGAGGGCACAGCCGGGGGGAACGGGGACAGGAGCAGAGGGAACGGCCTCAGGCTGGGCCAGGGCAGCTCAGGGTGGGCACAGCAGGAATTTCCCCATGGAAAGGGGGCTCAGGAGCTGCCTTGGCACTGCCCAGGGGGGCTTGGAGTGCCCAGCCCTGCAGGTGGCACCTGGAGGTGGCACTCGGAGCTCTGGGCTGGGGACAAGGTGGGGACTGGGCACAGCTGGGAATCCATGGGCTGGCAGGGATTTTCCAACCTCTCTGAGTCTGTGAAATCACAAAATTCAAGCACAAGGAAGTGTTTTATGCAGCCTTTCCTTAAAAATGGGGAAAAGCATCCAATTTTGCACAAACTTCAGAAGCAGATCATACACATCTATTAACGTATTGCATATCTGATTCATGAGTAGGTGAGGAGGAGCTAGAGAGTGGAGAAATACCATGAAAAGCTAATTTTCTGGAGTTAAGTTGTGGTGTATGTTTGTAAGTGTCCTTCCAAGATCAGCCTCTCCACACTCAAGAATGAGATAAACTGCAGGAAGGATTGAACAACATGGATTTTATTCACAATTACAACGTCTTCAGCTTCACACATGAGGGAAAATTAAACTCATATACCTGTGCCCAAGGGTGAAACAGCCAGTGGGGTCACTGTAGCAGAATGGAAATTTTTTGCATTTAAGGGACTGTATCTCTCTGTTTTTTACCCTTCCTGCAGTTGTCTAACATCTGAGATAGTCTCACTCATGGAGCTGAACGTGAAAAATCTTTCTTTGCTTCCCTGTATTATTTATTTAAAAAATAAAACTACTTACTGAAAATTCAAAAGTGAGACAAAAAACTCAGGAAAAAGGGAAAACGAATCAGGATTGTTTTTCCCAAAATCTCGGGATGAAGAAAAATACCAGAACAGAAGAAATATTTGCTGTCTTTACAGATAATTCACTACCTTAAGTATTATTCTTGTTGATGATAGATTCCCAAGTGACTAAGAGAATTTTAATTCCTAGGAGGCTATCAAGATGAGGTTGAATTTTGAGATGCCTTGCAAACCTGTAGCATATATTGTTATTCACAGATAATTAATATTGCTGTTCAGCTGCTGAAAGGAATGCTTTGGCTGCCTACAATGCCAGTTTTATATCATTACCAGTTTTATGTAATCTGATCTGACCATGGATCAGGGCCAGGAAGGAAAAAATACAATAGATTAAAGAATGACTGTACTAATTGCTAATCAGTGTACAAGCTGTGGCAAAAAGCCATATTTTCTAAAGCATCATCCTGCAGAGAAATACCTACAGCCAAGGATCCTGAGGAAATGCATTAATATAAAGAACTTGGTCTCACAAGATTTTAAACCTCCACACCCCTTGTTCTTCATTTACGTCTGGGCTTGTGAAAACAACTTTCCAACACAAAATGTTTCAGCACACCTGAGATTTTCAGGCTTTGCTCCAGAATTCCCTGTTGCCACACAGTACGTGATTTTGCAGTGTGATTAACATGAGGCCCAGAGGCAATATTTATCAATAAGAAGTGGAAAACAAACGATGGGACTTCCATGACTTTCCTCGCTGTGTGCGCGCTCAGAGTGACAGGGCTGAAGCTCTAAACACCACCATCAGCAAGATCAGACACTCGGACAGAAAATGTGTCCTGAGGAAAGTGTTTGCCGTCAGCACAGGCCAATTTGTAGTTTTTAAATCTTCCCTGTAAGTAGAAGTGGCCTTGGGGGCTCCTGTGCCCCATCCTTGTCTTTCAGCCTCCACCAGGAACATACTGAAATTCTCCCTTCCCTGATGGCCGGAGGTCGGGCTTTTCCCGGTTCTCCTCCCACGGTAGCAGCAATCCCTTTAATCTGTTAACACAAGGGAATGCTGGAATGTTACTGATTTTTACTTTTTTTAAGGTTTTGCTAGGAAATCTTAAAAAGGGATTTTTTTTTTTTTTAAAGGCTTTTTAAGTTGTTTTTTCCTCCTAGGAAATTACTAGGCGGACATTTCTGCTTTTTAAGAAAGTCTGCACAGATGAGTGTTTGGGAAATCAATAAATGCGCCCAAATATTACAAGGCCTGTGGTGTGAGAGTTGATGCTGATGTCTTCATAGCACACTGGACAAAAAACAGATTCTCTGGTGATAGGCAGACACATTCAAAAGTCAAATCTGAGGCAAAAAGGTTTGCACCAACAGCTATGGTGTGCATTTTTAAAATAACTTGTAATAATTGGAATAGTAGTAATTTAATTATTATTGTTATTATTATCATCATCATCATCATTATCATTATTATCATTATCATTATCATTATTAAAGCAACAACTTTATTTTTATTAATAATTTTTTCATCAACTGACTTGGGAAACTCCAGTGCCTTTAAATAATTTTTTTTTTTCATTGTGACAATTGTTAAAGTTTCTTGAACTGAAAGGAAAAAAAAAATATTATTTGCCTGCGCTATTTGAGTATTCATGGTGGCACTGTGTATCCTTTATTAAAGCAGAGGACACTGATGAGAGCGTTTAAAAGTGTATTTTCAGAGAAAATGCTGCTTGTGTTTTTACTGTCTTCATACATTTGTTACCTCAAGAGAAATTTGGACTTTCTGACCAGATCAGGACCAGTTTGGATATTTAACCTCAAAGCAGGAGGGTAGAATGTTTTTCTCCTGTTCATCAGCCACATGAAAACCTCTCAGCTCCCAGCCTGTCCTCACACAACAACAATCCTGGAATATCAGGTTATTTTCCCTCCCTCTCCCTGTGTTTTGCTAAAGTGACACAAGGCCCATTTAAGGACAAATTGGTCAGGCCCAAGCGCACAGAGAGAACACACAAAACTGCTCCCTTTCAGCATAAAAATGTGGTTGTGGTCAAGGATTTGTGCAGGTGAATTTAGGGAGAAGAAGGAAAACCAAATTTCTGTGATTTACAGGGATTTGTAATTTAACAGGTTCTACCTAGAGATTAGTGCCCGCAGACTGTAAGGTTATTATGTTAGCTTTTTTTTTTAAATCCTATACAACGAACTAAGGGCTGTGATAGGGGTTTTGAATTAAATATCAGTGTTTTATAAGGCAAGAATTTCTAAATTAGTTTCCCAGGCATCTGATTCCCTGCTGTTCCTCTGGAGTTTTATTTCCTGTAAGTAGCTGGGTATGGGCAGAGTTATTTTTATTAGCTCTGTGATTAGTTACAGCCCCCCTGCAATATGAGGTGTCTCTCCCCGATTCTGATTTGGCTTCTGGCAGAGACAGGCCAGCCCAAAAGTCTCAAATTCTCCATCTGTTGATGTTTCCACCTCGTGAGAAAAAGTGACCTCATGTGGCCTGTGAATTCATATTTTGTGCCTTTTTAAACAAGGAAAATGTGCCACGTGTTTTGTCCTCCATGGAGGAGGAATATCCTTGGATCTTGCCACAGTGATCTGCAGCCACAGTGGACTTCAAGTTACTCTTTATGTATGGATGGGACACAAAAATTTGGTTTTATGCAGATTCAAGTCACAGCTTTGCAGTTTGACCTAAATATCTTCTGTGTTGAGAGGGAAAAGAAAGCACTGCACTCCCAGAAGCTCTTAGTTTTGTGTTGAAACAGAGGATTGAAAAGGTTTCATTTCCCCCGCGCTGTAAAAATGTCTTTTTCTAAATCAGATCAGTGAAAGAAATGAAAATTCGTCTACCTTCCTATAGCCTTTCCCTTTTTTTTTAAATATGTATATCCCTGACAGCCTTGGCTAAAATAGCAAATTTAATCCTAAGCTAGAAACACCATTTCAAATGGAAACGAAAAACCATGTGCTTAAAAGCATGTTTCTTCTTCCTATCAGCTAGCCAGCAAGAAAGGCTCCTGAGGATTTTGTGGGTTTTGTATTTTTTTTTTTTCATCCTGTGAATTCTGTGAATTTCTCCCTGGCAATAACTGATAGAAGTGAGATTCCAAAGAAGGTGCAGAGCTGAGAGTGGGTTCACAGCAGTACCCAGAGGACGGAGGGACACAAGAATTGTTTGCTTTCTGTTCAGTAGGGGTTTTTTTGTTTGTTTGGGGGGTTTTTTTTGTTTTTTTTTTTTGTTGTTCTGTTTTGTTTTGGTTTGGTTTTCTTTCTACTTACTATACTGAAAAAAATCTCTCCTCTGCACTTTATTTATTGGGCCTGTCCACTGACAAGGGCTGCAGTTGCAAATGTCAACGACTCTTGGTGGCAGTGGTCATTACATTCGTACCCAATTAAGGGCCTGAGACACAACTCAGGCATTCCTGGCAATTTGTATGGAAATTAGAGCACTAAATCTCTCTCAGGGAAGTTCCTTTCCTTAACTGATTTCTGGTTATGAACTGACCTGGCCTGCACTGCTCAGAGAACACCTGTGAGCTCTACTTTTATTCACTGTTTAAATGAAATTAACTTGGTTAATTTGTTTTGGGTTCATTACCAGTAATAGCCTTGCTAGACTGCATCAAGGCAATTTCATGCCTGTTATCAAATAATTGCATCACAATAATGCACTTATGGGCACGGCTGGGGTGACCTGGATGAGCCCTGAAATCCAGGATTTTCCCCCTCTTTTTTCCTTTAGGGAGCGTGGCAGGGCCAACCCCCTCAGCACCCAGGGGTGACACTGGTGGGGGACAGCAGTGCCACCACCCCAAATGTGCCCTCCTGACTCCTCTTTCCCGCAGAGCAGCACGCTCAGGGCTCTCAGAGCCCTGTCCTTAGAGCAAGCCAACGCTAGATGTCACACACAGGAGGGTTATTGCAAGGGGAAACAGCCTGCCACGAGAGATTTTATTTCTTTTTTTTTGAATTTTTTTTTTCCTCTTCTGCTTTATTTTCGCTTCTTTCAGCCTCACCTCATTGGTTAACTCGTGATACTCCGGCAGATCCATGAAGGTTGGTTGCTACAAAAAATAAAAATTTTGCATTCCATGAGTTATCCAAAGGGGAAAATAATCCCTTGCTCCTGTCACAGGACCAACAGCTGAGGTCTGGGCTCTTTGTCTCAAGACCTCCAGACTTCAGCATGACTGTGTTCTAATTTAGGCTTGTTTAAATTCTCTTGAAGATGGTAGGTGCCATTTGAAGGTGAATATTATTTAAAATTGTGGGGTTTTATGACTTAAAATTGTGTTTTCAGATATTGGAGATTGCTGGTGAAAGTTGCAGCTGTTGCTGCAATTACAAGGACAAGGTGGGAAATTCAAATGAAGCCAAATCTGCAATAGATGCTTCAGATAAACCATAAATATCCTCTGCACACATAGTGATTCCCTGACTAACTTTGGATAGTTCATCTTTTCATTAATATCCTCAGCTTTTAGTCTTACGCAATGACTAGAAGAGTCATAAAAGCTAATATTTCATGGCTTTATAAAGAACTTCTGTTAAGGTTTTTTTTTCCCCCTGGTTGTAAAGTTCAGTAGTTTTATTAGTTAAAGTCTAAGCTTTAAAGTATAAGCCTTCAATTTACCCTAAATTATGCAGAATTCCACAAATCATGTTTGCAATCCTTTAATTACTTCATCTTGGAGATTCTGGGGCGGGGGGACAGTTATGTCTTATTATACATATCAACAGATATACAGATAAAATCAATATATATACATAATATAAACAGATATGTCTCTTATTTCTATTAAAATCACCACCTTTGCCCACTACAGTTGGGCTTGGGTGTCTCAGGGTAGCAGAATGTCAGTTTCACATTCATCTCCCAGATATTGTCTCAGGGTCATGAATTATGGAGAAAATGGTGACTGGAATAGCTGAAACCCTAAATTTTTGAGACTTTTTACAATTAGCTGGTTGCTGGGGGAAGAAGGAGGTGTTGACTAACAGGCAGTGTGGTTTAATTACTCCAAGAAAAACAGGTGAGGATAAAGAGCAAACCAGAGGAGTTTGTATTCAAACTTCACATGCTATTATTGCAATGTCTCATTGAAAATGTGGCACGGTTACACCTTCATTTAGTTGGAATTACAACATCTGGGGAAGGGGATGACACCTCTGGAGTCACCCTGTGCAAACCTCCTCACTTGAGGCTGGGTCAGCCAGACCAAGCTGATTGGGAGTTCTGATTATTTCCATTTATGGAGACTTTATAACCTCTCTGAACATCGTTTCCCAGTGTTTGACCACGTTCACAATTAAATAAATTTTTTTCTTGTGCTGAGTTTGTGCCCTTTGCTTCCTCTCCTGTTACTGAGCATCACTGAGAGGACCTGGGCTCTGCTTCCTTTGCTCCAGGACTCAGTGGCCAGGCTTTACAAAGGTCATTCCTAAGATGTGATGCCTTGTGGAAGGGCCAGGCGGTAATGCCTTTTGCCTGAGTGCCCTGCTGATGTATTTATCTGCCAAGTAATGTCAGCCTTTTAATCAAATAAATAATTCATGGCCAGCGTGTGATGATACCAGCGCCTGGGAATTGTGCACTGGATGGAGTGAAATAAAGCTGTCACTGGGAAAGGGCAGTGTTAGAGCCCGAGATGGATCAATGGAAGCAGAAGAACATTTCTATTTGGTTTATAACTAAGTGATCTTTTTTGGAAGGTCTCATTTTACAGAGCTGTACTCCGGCGATTGCCTTCTTCCATCATCAGCCAAGATCCAAGGCGTTTTGAGTAACCTGAACATCTTTACTGTATTTTAAACCTTATCTTTATTTTAGTTAAATGACAAATACACCATTTTTAGTAAATTCAGTGACATGTTAAATGGATTTGATTTGGGTAGACATACAGCAATGAAACGACTCATATTCAACCCGTGCTCCACAATTGTCAGAAGACACCCTTGGGGCAAACAGCCCATTTGGCCACTCACGACTTTCTGCAGGATTTGCCAGTTACTCCTCACCCAAATACCGGGTTTAGACCTGGTTGAGACCTGAGTTTCTCTTCCTGAGGCAGCTAGGGATGAACACCTTCCCTCCTGGAGCAAAACATCCTGCAGAGCCACTTTTGTATTTGTGGGGCTCCCAGATGAAGGCAGGAAAGATGAATCTGACTCCATGTTCTCAGAAGGCTGATTTATTATTTTAAGATACCATATTATATTAAAGAACACTATACTAAACTATACTAAAGAATACAGAAAGGATACTTACAGAATGCTAAAAAGATAATAATGAAAACTCGTGACTCTTTCCAGAGCCCTGACACAGCTTGGCCCTGATTGGCCATTAAGTCAAAATGAAACCAATGAAACAATTCACATGTTGGATAAACAATCTCCAAACACATTCCAAAGCAGCAAAACACAGGAGAAGCAAATCAGATAATTATTGTTTTCCTTTTTCTCTGAGGCTCTTCAGCTTCCCAGGAGAAGAAATCCTGGGCAAAGGGATTTTTCCAGAAAACGTGACAGCGACAAGCACGGCCAGCGGCGCCGCAACGTGGTGGCCCAGGGCAAACACCAGCCAGGGAGTTTCTTCTTGTGGTCCCAACAAAAATCCGAGCACACTCACAGAATGAGGAGATATTGCTGAGTGAGGAGAGAAACAACCTTTTCATGGGCTGCTGACAGCTGGCCAGAGCTCCGATTAATTTTGGATTAAGTTTGTGTTTGTGCTCAAGCGGCCGCGTTCGTGTGGGACCGCCTGAGGATCAGTTTGGAAATCCACTGCTCATCAAATCTAACCCTCAGTGATAATAACAGCTTGGCTGTGCTTTGTTTTTTCCTGTTTGTAGTGGTTTTGGTTTGTTAATTTGAGATTTTGTTAATTTTGAGGGTTTTTGGTTAATGTGTTAATGAACGTGGTGTGCTTAATGTTGGTCAATTATTAGTGTATTTATTTTTTGTTGTGAGGTAGGATTAGGAGAAAGGAAAAGTAGGCTTAAAATTTTAAAAGGGTATAAAGAAAAATTTATTAATAGCAATTAAAACAAAGAGTAACAAAAATTATAATGAAACTTGTAGATCACTTTTCCTCTCCTCATAGCCTTTTTTTCCTTATTGATAATGTAAAGAAATAAAACTTCACATTTTAGTTAGTTTACTATTTTTAGAATAGTCTTTTTTTAGTTTATTTTGGGAGAGAAGTTTTTTTTTATAATTTCATGGAGACTTTTTATATAAAAAAATTTTTTTGTTTTTTTTTAATTAATAGTAATTGTTTTATTTCTTCTTAAGTTGAAGAAATAAAATTATTCTTATTTCTTTATTTTTGTAAAAACTCTTTCCTTGTAGCTAGAATTTACAAAAAAAACCCAAAAAACTGAATGTTGTCATTGGTTTGGTGAATTGTCTTGTCACGATTGAAACCCCATTGGAGCTTGAATGCGACCTACTATTAATGAGAAACAAAAAATTGCCTAACATTAGGAAAAAATAGCAATTATTTTATCTTCTTCCTCCTCCTCCTCCTCCTCCTCCTCCTCCTCTTCCTTCTTCTTCTTCTTCTTCTTCTTCTTCTTCTTCTTCTTCCTCTTCCTCTTTGTCTTCCTCTTCTTCCTCCTTCTCCTCCTTCTCCTTCTTCTCCTTCTTCTCTTTCTCCTTCTCCTTCTCCTTCTCCTTCTCCTTCTCCTTCTCCTTCTCCTTCTCCTTCTCCTTCTCCTTCTCCTTCTTCTCCTTTTCAATTATTTTTCTTTACTTTGATTTATACTTTTTTTTTGTTTTAAAGATGTATTTTTCCTTTCCTGTTCTCCTCATGTCTTCTTCTTTGCTCACCCGTCCCCCACTTTTGCCTCAGACTTTGTTAAAACCTTGATATTGACTTTTTTTGTAAGCATAGCACCGAACCAGCCAAGCTGGACCCCTAATTTTAGAAATATTGCAATGTTCTACCCAAGTAAAGTGGCATGCAGGCAGCTTGGAGCAGAAATTATCAGCAATGGCATCTGCACAGTTTCTTCTGTCCGTGACACAGACCTCTGCAACTTTCACATGGGTTCTTATTTCTTCTAAAAACAGGTCTCCAAAAAAACAACCTCCAAAGGCACCACTTGTGTAGAGCAAAGGATTTCTGTGGAAGGTGATTCAGTGTTCTTCCCTCGGTAATGGGGCTGCTGTTATAACTGGCTTTTTGGAGTTTTAACTTGCAAGAGAAATAAAATTGTAGAAATAAAATTGTGAATCTGTGCTGCGTTTCCACAGGGCAGCACCCTCGCAATCTCCACTCAAAACTTGTCAAAGAGACAAAGAGTGGGAAATGTGCAATTATTTGCACGTTGCCTGCAAGAGGAATGTCGTCAGTGCAAACCAAGTCAGCTTTGCATTTACTTTGCATTGAGTGAAGGGCTGGAATTGAGCTGGGGATCAAACCCAACATCTGGGCGTGCCAAACACATCAGTCTCTCCCCAAGACAAAGGTTACTTCTGCTAGCTAAAATCTCCTCCAGAGCAGAGTGAAATTTGTTTATCTAAACTTTGTTTACTGTGAAATGCCTGGAAGCTATTTTCATTAGA
Source organism: Melozone crissalis (assembly GCF_028551555.1). NCBI lineage: Eukaryota > Metazoa > Chordata > Aves > Passeriformes > Passerellidae > Melozone > Melozone crissalis. The sequence continues at coordinate 543,246 of NW_026535783.1, forward strand.
TTCTTGCCCTATTTTTTTTTTTAATATGTGTGTGTGTCCATTGCTGGTTGTTTTTGTTTTCTTTTGCAATTTGATTAATGTGATCTCAATTTCTTAGTCACGGAACTGGTGGGTAAAACAGGCAAACTTCAGCAGGGCTCAAACAGCAAAGAGGTTCATTTATGATTGCTCAAAATTAATATTATTGTGCAGATACGTGCAAAAGAAAACCAAATTAATGAGGAATATTGGATATTTCTGATGAAAAACTGGGGGAGGGCAGTGCTGAGCAGAGTCCTGAGCCTCACAGACATTTTTTCTCTATTGGGAAGAGCAGCTCTCACCAACAATTAGGAGAGCTCTGGTCACAGCACAGGCTCTCAGACCATTTCCAAGCCCTCTTAGGGAAAAATCCAGCTGCCCCTGAAGGTCAGTGCTGTTTCCCCAGACCCTGATGGGCAGATCTCAGCATCCTGCTGTGCCCGCAGCTGCTCCCAGTCCCATCAGGCGGCAAAGCACAATTTGAAACGTTGAACCAAGCACAGAATTTTCTGGAAGACACCCCTGGACGCTGCATGGCAATGGCGTGAGGCAGAGGAGCTGTAGCTTGGCAGCAAAGGGGACCATCAAGCACTGCACAACGTGCTAAATTGTGGGACAAAAATTCGGATAAGACATTTCTGTGACTCCTGTGACCACAGCTGCGAGCTCCAGCTGAGATGCAGATGAAACTTGCTGATTTCTTGGCAAGAAGCAGCAAGCAGCAGGACTGTCTCTTCAAAAGAGGCCTGGCAGTTTATCTTGAGGTGTCCAGCCAGTGAGGCTAAGTCAACATCCAAGATGAAGGGGTTAGTGATCCCTCTTTTCTCCCCTCTGCGGGCCCAAAGCCCTCTCCTGTCTGATTTATGAGTTCCTGCTGGTTTCCAAACGGCCCCTGATCCTCCCTCTGAAATCTGAGATCCAAAGGGCCCTCCAGAATTTCTCCCTCACACTCAAGTGAAAAATAAGAAAAAACAAAAATCAGTCTCCAAGATTCCTAGGGGGATATTTTGTGCCCAGCACCCTTCCATCCTCTCCCCACTCATGTCAGCAGTGGAGAGTGGATGTGGATCGTGAATGTCTGATAACAGCCCGCATGGAGCAAGGCAGAGTTATCTCAATTTAGAGTGACACACAGGAAAGCCACAGAAGTGAGTTGTGCACAGCAAAATTCAGCCTGAATCGAGCCTGCACAGAATCCAGCCTGCACCAATCCCTTCTCTGCGTCCTCACTGCAAGAAGGATTTGCTGGTCAAGTGAGGGGCAATCACAAAAGAAATCAATCCAAAAAGTGAAGTGCTCCTTCAGTGGCTTCCAGTGAAATTTATTGCTTGTCATCTTCCTGACAAGTTCCTTCAGAACGCCCAGACCTGAGGGAAACTGGTGGTGTTTGAAGTTTGGCAGCGGGAAGTGTGATCTCTTTTGGGGGTATTTGCTGTGTTTTCCTTACACAGTTGGGCCCTTATTATTTCTTCCACTATCTTTGTGCAGATTGGAGCGGGATGCTGTGAGCTAACATGTGAATATTTGGCAGCTGAGCATTGGAGCCTGATGTTTTTGGCAGGGGGGAAATGGATGCCATAGCAGTGCTGGAGTAAGTGCTGTGTTGCAGATATCCCTCAGCTTCCTAAGGAGGTATTTTCCCTGAGTTCTAAATGCAGTGTTTCAGGTCTTGTTCGTTGTTTTAAATGCATGTGTCTTCCCCGTGGGCCAGGTGAGGTGTCTGACTAAGGCAGGACCTAGAGTCCTCTAAAATCCATGGCCATAAAATGAAAAAAAAAAAAAAACAACAAAAAAACAACCCAGGACTGAGTGGCTTTCAGAAAGTGCTTGGCCAAACGCCGTTGAATCTTGGGGATATTCGTAATTAACACAGAAAACTTGCTGGAAACTCTGAGTTGTGACTCCCAAAGAGTTTAATGGACTCAGGCAAAACACATCTTGTTTTTGTCCATCAAGAAACAAACTTAGGGGATGTGTCAGGAGCTCGGTGTCCCTTGTCCCCTGTGCTGCACATCACTGCCTGGAGCAGCTGGATGTGCCCATTTTGGGGCTGTTACTGTGGAAAAAGAGCAGGTGACACCTGGAGGTGTGACTGGCTGGGGATTTGTTCAAAACAAATGCCCCATTCTACCCTAGAGGTCCCGAATTTAGTTTGCTGAAGTGAACTTGTCCAGTGCTAATATAATGTCACTGCAGGACAGGAAACAACATGAGCGCACACACTGATGTTCCCAAGGTGAAAAAAGGGGAGTTTATTTTCTGGGTCCAACATTTATAGATTTCCAAAAGTGACAGCGGACTGGAGAGTGACAGTGCCACCTGCCCAAGGATACTGGAAAAACCTACAGTCCATCAAATTTCTCTTCCTCCATAAAAAAATGCAAAACAATGAGTTGTTTACAGAAAGTGTGCGAGAAAGTTCGTTACAAGAAAGTCAACATCAGAAGGCTTAAAAAATCTTCAAAAATCAAAATGCCAGTATAAAGCAGTAATGTTTAAAAAACCAGATTCCATCCTTGCCATGGTGGTGGTTGCTTTATCTCCCAAACCCTTGGTGCTGTGTTGATCAGGAGAAGAACGTGATTTCTTTATTTTGTTCTGCAGTCACTCAATAAAAGATAAGATATCTGCAGGCTCCAGATTTGATGGTGTGAGTAATAGGAATTTGCTGTCTTTCCAAATTTTCTTCCACCAATGGGTGGCCCTTGCCATCTCCCTTGGATGGGTGCCCCATCCCTGAACGCTGCCACGTTTTTGTGGGTGGCACCTCACCAGCTGCTCCTTCGGAATCGAGATCTCCATGGCTTTCCACCAAAAAAAGATGGGGAAAGTGTTGCACTACTCCCTGGCTTTCCCTCCTCGTTTTCTTCATCCCAATCAGTCTGCGAGGGGACTTGCCACTGTTCTTTCTCATGAAATGATCCACGGAGCCAGAACGTTGTGGAGCCAGGCAGAGGTGCCAAGGAAAACTGAGTCACACACAGAGAGAGCAATGAATCATCTGGGGCTCAGCTGAGACCTTGGCACACGTGGGGCTGTCCCACACAGGGACATTTTTTGTTTTTGCTGCTGATTGTGCTCAGGGGTCCCTCACACTCTGTGTCAGACACCTGGCAGTGAGACTCCTCTAAATATTTTTATTTAGATGTCGAGCGGGATGTGTATACGCGGATACGTGTCCCATTCGACATCTAAATAGAAATATTTAGAGGAGTCTCACTGCTCTGTAGGAGGTAAACCCAGACTAAGACAGGTTTTGGTGCTGGTTTTGAGTCTGCTGTGCGCATTCACAGGTCTGCCCTGGGAATACAGACAGGTTAAAATACAAGTGTTTGCTGCCTGTGGGGCTTTGGGGGAGCAGAACAGGGATGGTGGGCAGGAATGTCGTTTTTGTTGACGTAGTGACAAAACTATTTTTTGTTTTCTTAAAAGGGAAAGAAGCTTAGAAGTTTCTTTTTTTTTTTTTTTGTTTTGATTAGGTGAAAAAGACACTTCATAGGACTTTGGAGACTTCAAATTTGAGGATGGCAAATTGGACAAAAGCTACTTTTTCTCTGTTATTTTGCCTTTTATTAAACCTTTTTGGGTTCAACAGAAGCCATCCTGCTGATTTTCATGCCTCCAAAGGTAGCTGAGCTATCTTGGGTGTGTTATAGGCCTCCAAGAGCTCATGAGACCTGGCTCAAGGATGCTCATATGGCAATGGTGTGGACAGCCCCTGGACCTGGAGTGTTCAAGGGAGCTGGGCTGGAGGGTCCAGGCGCTCAGGAAGGGATGTGGGATGCAGCATCCCCATCCAAACCACAGCAGAGATCCCAACCAACCAAGACCAGAAACTGGGAAGAGCTTCCATTGGTTCCAAAGGAAAGTGAACTTTGTGGGGTGGATTCATTGGGAAACTCTGCTTTGCCATGCTGAGTTTGCCTTTAAGGGTGTTGTCATTCTGCAAGCTGCTGAAAAGTGTTTAGTTTAAGGTTTTTTGTGGTTTTTTTTTTTTTTTTTTTCACTGTGCCTGGAAAAAAGGAGAGACCAGACAGGCTGATGCACGCCAGCAGAGATGCCAAAGCCTGGCTGTACCCTGCAACACTTTTTTTTTTTTTTTTTTTTTGTGCAAAACCTCAAAAAAAGTGAGTGTGAGTGGAGTGGTGGGCCCTTAGAGCACGGGACACAGCACTAAGGGTTTGGGATCTGTTTAATTAGCAGCATGCTTCATTAGGGCTTCATTTAAGCCAGCCACCTTAGCAGGAGAGTTGCTGCTTCACCAGGTTTTTTCTTCACCAAAATGTGCAGCAAAATCCACCCCTCAACAGCCCTGTGGAAATATTTGTCTGCATTTTCTTCTGACTCCAGACAAATTCAGACCTAAGTGTTGGGAAGGATGGAAGTTTGACAGGAAAGTCTCATGGATATGTGTGCTCAGCACAAAGATTTTTTAATGTAGAGTCTGATGAAGAATAGAGATGGAAGCAAGTTTTGATATGGAATAAAAGAATTGCTGAGCCAGGCTCACTGGATAGCCAAGGAGGCAAAGGGTGTGTTAGTTAGAAGGGGTTTTATGGCTCAGAGCAAAGGATAAACCCACCCCAAACAAGAAGATGATTTCACCAAGCAGAAAGAGAGCACAGGCAAACAAGGCAGCCAATGTGGCAAGTGGGAAAAAGGTCTCAGAATTTCCCACTGCAAGAAAACTGAAAAACAACTTCCAGCTTAAACTGTAATGTACTGACTTTAGTGATTGGAGAACAGCAACACGAATATGGTAATTGCAGTAGTTATGATGGGCTATAGGTAATAGTTAAGGTAGAGATTGGTTCTGCTGGGTTAAGATGGTCAGCATAGAAAAGTATAGAATGCAATGTAACAAAAAGAAAAGTACATAATGCATTTGTAACCAAAAGAAAAGTCTATAATGCATTGTGACCAAACCCAAAGGGTCTCCAGGCTGCCTGCAGCTGGAGCTGACAGCTGTGGGCACAGCTCTGTCACCCACAGCCCTGGGCTGCTGTGACACCTTGGATGGAACAAACTGCATTCTGGAGAGCCCCTGCAGTCCCACATCCCTCATTTCAGCTCTTACACCTAAGGAGCAGTCTGTGAGAGACGGCCCCTGAAATGTGATGCAAATGCTGTGAAATGGGATGTGAAATGCTGCCCCTTCCCTCCTCCCTGCTCTCCTTGGCACGGGGCTGGGGATTGCTCAAGCCCTCGGAGCTGTCTGGAGCACAAACCTCTGCAGGAGCACGCAGTGGGGGAAATCATCTGCAGCCCAGGAGAGATAAGGACGTGCACAAGCCCTGGGGCTGTGTGAGAGTCAGCACAGCAAATCTGGAGACACCGTCACGCAGATGAGTTTGTAGTAAACATGTGCCCTTCCAAACGGGCTGGAAAAAACAGTTATGGGCAGCCTTTCCCCCTCCCTCAGGAGGAATTCCCTAAATGGGAAGGAAGGGAGTGAGAAAGTTGGACTTTGAAAAGTTCAGTTGTTCCTGGAAACAAGAATAGCTTCGTGGTTTTTTTCCTTTTTTTTTTTTTTTAAATAAAACAAGCTGATTCATGAACCTTCATCCCCACCCCTACCTGGTCACTTTTTATTTCCATTTTGGACTGTGCCAGCTCAGGATTTCTCTGTGCTGCAAGATGCATGCAGCACATTGGGGGGGGAAAAAAAAAAAAAAGCAATTGCAAAGAAATAGCAATTCTCCAATTGCCTGTACCAGATATGGCAGCATGGATCCAGATTGAATGAATTAAGCTTTTATTTTGGAACTCTCAGGGCAGGAAAGCAGCTACATTGTCTGTTCTAATGGGGCCAATGCTCCCTGCAGACATTCCTTGTCATTGAGGCCCTTTCTTTTGTCCCAGTCCTGACAGATTTCCAGTGTATTTTTCACTTGGTCCTTGTGAATACATGATAGGGCTGCAGAAGCCCAGGGCTGGTCAGAAAAATGCCAGCTGAGAAGTGTCTGAGGTCTTCATAAATTCCATTAGGGCTGCAGGGCCCTCTGCAATTGAGGATGGACAATTTCCATTACCTTGCATGCAGGATTTGGGCTCCACAGAACTGCAAGTTTCACCCGGTGGCTTTCAGTTCTATCCCAATTATTTGCTAAGTGCTGTTTGTTAAGAAGTCATCTGGTCTTTATTTAAAGGCTAGGAAACTAATTGAAACTGACGGAGGACGTCCACAAATGACAAACTCCATCAAACTCATCGGTTTCAACCCGATTGGAACAATACTTCAGAATTTTTTTGGCCCAATGTTTGTTTTTGTGGATAAGTTGGGGAAGAATGAATGGCCTCTTTTGTGAAGCCCTGCCTTCAGACTGGGGTGCTGTACAGCCAGGTTTTCATTATAATTACTTCTTATGCTGCAAGTCAGTCTTTAATTCAACATAAACTCCACATAGCAGGAGTTTCAAATGTGTCCAAAGCGAGTTTTTAAATACTGATCTAAACTGATCATGAGCATGAACTGGCATAGGGTTTTAGCCACGTAAGTTCAAAAATAAATTAAGGCAACAAATGAAGTGTGGGAATTAAATGGCACGTCCTGACTCAGTTTTCATTCATTCTTTTGCTCATTAGCCTCAGTGCACGTGTTTTTCCCTCTCTCTGTGAGGGGAAAAATGTTGGACAGGCCTGGTGGGAGAAATCAGAGCAGCAGTTGTGGCTCTGCTGTCCTCCAGCAAGGCCACAGGACTGAACCATGGCTTGGCTCAGTCAGAATCTCACTGTGTCTCACCAAATTTACGTTTCAGCCGCAGATTCTGAACATCAGCAACTCAAACTGGTGACAGACTCAAACTCCAACGTGGTGACAGAAAACACAGGGCTTCAACGCCACCTGCGTGGTGTCACCTGGCAGCCACAATTATCAGTTTTCATCCCAAATTCTCCTTCCATGAATAAAGAAAAGCAATTTCAAGGCCACTTTGGAGGGTGCCAGAGTGCTGGGGCCAGTGGTGACCTTGCTTTGAAGGGTGCCCAGAGCAGCTGGGGCTGCCCCTGGATCCATGGGAATGCCCAAGGCCAGGCTGGACACTGGGGCTGGGAACACCTGGCACAGTGGGAGGTGTCCCTGCCACGGCAAATGGGACAAAAAATGGGAGAAAATGAAATTTATTGTCCCTTCCAGCCCAAACCATTCTGTGGTTCCATGGTTTGTGTTTATCTAGTGAGAGCTCCTGCGACCCAAAGCTTTTGGCCGGTTGGGTGAAGAAGGTGAAGTCAACAAAATTATCGTGTTGATGGTTCCAACCTAAAGAAAACAGAAGGTAAATCAGGTTAAGAGTCAAGTATGGAGACAGAAGTGTAAGGATTCTGGAATCCCCAGACCTCAAGCTCAAAATAATGTGCAAAACTGGCCTCTGGTTTCTCCTTCCCTACCAGAAAATATATCTGCTTGGCCCTAAGGATGAGTCCTTCTTCCCTTGTGTTCTGAGAAATCAGAGAGAAACAGGCGAAAAAGGAGTCTCTGACTGCTAAAGCACATTACAGAATCAGCCTGTTTTTGTTTGTTTTTTTTTTTTTTCCCCAGTATGGAAACATCATTAAAAGGCATTTTTCTTTCAATTGATTGGGGTAGTGTTTTCCTCATGTCTAAATCTGACTTCCTGAGCAGAAGACATACTTTTACAGAATGCTGTTCATTTAAACTTAGGGAAAAAAAAAAAAAAAAAGAGGAAAAAAAAAAGGGAGTGGGGGAGAGGGAGAGAGAAAATATTTTCTCCCTTAGCTTCTAAAAAATATAATATTTTCTGTATTTTTTGATTTTGGCAAAGACTGCAGTGTATGCCAGCCAGAAAGTAAGTAAAATACAGTCAAAGGCTGCCCTTGTCCACATGTTTGAAATGGACTACCAAAAATGCATCATTTTTTCCAACGTTTTTGCTGGGTGGAGCGCGGAAGGTGATTCCCCCTTCACACCCTAGCATAAATATTTATACAGAACAGCTCCAGCCCAACCTGAAAGGAAAATTCTGAGAGTGCTTCAGAAGGCCTGTGGCAGGAAATAAAACCCTAAAACAATTTCCATTAAATTTTCTGGCTCCCGGACACGATGCCGTGGGTTTGGAGCCGAACAAGCGGCCCCACAGAAAAACCCTGAGGTTTCTTTGGACTCCATCCTCACAAACTGTCTCTGTTGCTCACCAGCCACTGGAAAAGGAGAGGAGGAAACGCTGCACTGCCTTGGGAGAGCACTTTAAATGAGCCTGCTGTCCTTGCCCACCTCCTCCTCCTCGCTGGGAAGCAGAAGAATAGTGAAAGGACACCCTATGCGAGGGGGGAAAAATGGCACAGCACCTCAGGCACAAAGGGGATGTATGAGGGATCACAGGACAGCAACTTGCTTCAAAAATAAAAGGGACTTTTGTAGCAGCATCGAAGGTTTGGGTTTGCCCAGCTGTTGCTGAGCCATCCCCTCCTAACCCAGCGAACCCTCCAAATATTCACCTTACACTAATTAATTCTTGCATTAAGCCACATTTTAGAACTCCTTCTTTCGAATATAGTACTGCTGATGTGAAGGAAGTATTCAGGAAGGACAATTATCAGCAAGGGTAATTTTCTGTACTTTTTACACTATGGTTTTTGCGTTGAGAGGGTCTCCAAGCACTCCATAATTGTTAACCCAAGGTGGGAAATGTCACCATCGCTGGGATGAAGCATGATGTCTGGATGAGCACCAAAGATGCACATCTCACTCTTCATGTTATGTATATTTAGCAACTTTCAGCTTGGGGAAAGGCAAATGAACGAATAAATGCATTTATAGTTGATTATGAATAAAATTTTATTCAGCTGAGTTGAACGCTGGAGTTAGACCTGGTGCTGGTTTGGGTTAAGCCTCATAATTATCCTGTGGCCACTTGGAGGTTTCATTGCTGTGGGAGGACAGAGCTGAGGCTGGAGCACAATCCCTGCCCTGGCTTTACCTTCTTGCACATTCTTGCCCTTCTTTTACCCTTTTTCCCCTGGGACCAGCCCTGCTGATGTCCTGGTTTAAAACTAAGGACACACATCTTAATGCATCATTTACCTGGAAGTGGACAGAAACATCCTTTAAAACCGGTAAATTTTTGCTTTTTTCTGCGAGGAAGCTCTTGTTTTTCACTGTGTTCCCGTCATGCATGCTCACTGACTTAACCATTCCTGGTTAAGCAACCGAGAAAGTGAGGAGTAAAGGAATTAAGGCCTCACTGCTCATCCTGACATCACCATCTCAGCTCAGGTCACTATTGTGATGGTGGCCCTGTAAGGTGGACACAAGTCCCAGAAGAGTTTGGCAAAAAAATTTCTGTACTCCTAGGCAAACTTTTATATAAATAAATAAACAAATAAATTTTATTTATTTGTTCATTTATCCAATACATATATTTTATGTAAATATAATGTATAAGATATATAAAATATAAATATAATAAATATGTATTTCTATATTTAACTATTTTTACCTTATTTACTGTATTTTATTTATAAAAATAAATACAAAATATATATAAAATATATTTTATATATATATTAAAAATAATATATAAAAATATATAAAAATAATACATTATTATCTTTATAAAAATAATATATATAAACAATACATTATTTATAAATAATTATATATAATATAAAAATAATATATATGTAATATATAATATATGCAATTATGTAATATATAAATATATAAAAATAATATATAATAATACTATATAAATATATTTATATATTTAAATGCATTATTTATATTTATAATGATTATATATATTATTATATTATATATAATATATATAAATATAATATAATATTTAATATATTAATATTTTAATGTCTTCTATTTAAACTGATTTTAAATAGGATCCTATATTTAGATAAATATTATATGAATATAGGATTATAATTATATGAACATTATTATTTATATTTATTATTTATATAAATAAATAAATATTAACTATAATCCTATATTATACAAATATAATCCTTTATTTAACGCAGTGCCAAGGATTTTAATGCCAAATATAATTACAGCAGCACTGCAGGAAAATACCTTAACACACACAGCTTAGTGGGCAGTAATAATGAGATGAGAGGTGTTTGTTTCCTGCATTCTGGGACATTTCTCCCAAATGGGCTGGTTTGGGGTGAGGATTGGGAGGATGGGGCAGCACCAATCCCCCTCTGAATTCCCTGCATGTGCTGAAGCCCCACTCTGCAGTTATCTCAGAAACCCAGAGCCCAGCCTAGCTGCTTTAATCAGCCCTAAATTGCTCACTGTAATTAGCCAATTAGCAGCCGTCAGCGAGCCCTAAGTGATCCCTCCCTATCTGGGATCTGCTGCAACAATCCTTGGGTGTCCATATCCCAAAAGGAGGCAACGCCTTTTATTCCATTTCGAGGTTTGTGTTCAGATTGAGAATCTGCACCGCCGTTACCCACACAGGGAAATGAAGCAAAGTCTCTCCTCAGGACTCCTGGAAATAGCATGAAGAGCAATGTTAGCCTGGAAGAGATGTAAAGAGGCTACTTCAGTTCGCCATAGCTCATTAAAATTGCTTTCTGAGCTCTTAAGCCTCGGGTGCTTCATTTTCTGGCTGAGAATCTCAATGGTCCATCCAGGAGCTGGAGAAGGCTCCAGTGGGAGTGATTTGTGATGAAAGTGTGGCTCTGGGGGTGTTGCTGGGCAAGTGGGCTGTGAAAATGTGACCCTCACAGTGTCTCTCAGGTTTTATCTGCTGCATCCGTGCTGAAGGTGTGAATAATTTTGGTGCAGCAGAAATACCTGAGAGTCCTTGGTTTTCTTTCACTCAGTGAGGTAAGTCACAGTTTCAGAGGAAAAAAAAATAATTAAAAATTAAATATACACGCTGCTTTGCGTTTTTAATGCTTGTAAATAGGCGTTTACCAAATGGATGGGGAAATCCTTGAATAGCAGATCAAATGTTACGACTTTAAGGCAAATAGTTGCGGCAAGTTTTCTTTACTGAAGAGTTCTGATTAATAAAGCTTTGCTTTGCATTTGGGAAATGTGGTGGATTTATTAATGTGGACTTTTAATCCCTGCCACATTGGAAATATTGCGCAGTGCTGTTCAGATATTTGATCTCAGAGTTCTCCTTCATGACTCTAAGTCACATTTCCTGGATATGATTTTTAGCCTGCTAAATAAGGTCCAGGCAAAGGCTGTGATAAAAGTGGTTATGTTTTAGGATACGGTCTAGATGGATATTACAGCGACCTGATGAAGGTCTTCAGGGTGAGAGAAGTGGACGAGAATCTTGTTTCATGATCAGAAGGCTAGATTTATTGATATATGATATATAATACATTATTACTATCCTAAAAAGAATAAAGAGAGAAGTTGCAGAGCTTGCTAAGCTAAGAATAGAATAGGAAAGAATAATAACAAAGTTCTGTGTCCAGCAGAAAGCAAGGACAAACTCTCCTGTGAGTGGTCAGCAAATCCAAACACTCACAGAAGACCAATCACCGCTGCACCTGTTACATTCCACACCAGCCGATAACAATTGTTTACATTCTTCCTCTGGGGCCTCAGCTTCCCAGAAGATGAACAAATCCCAAAGAAAGGATTTCTATGGAAAAATGTCTGCGACAGATGGACTTCTGTGTGAAAGCTGGACTGGAATGATTTCTTAATTTGTAATGGAAATGAAGTTTAAAAAGCTATGCAGGAGCAGATGTGAGTTGCTGATTGGTCAGGGCCTCCTCTTCCCACTGACAAGCATAAATTTTATCACAAGGGAGACTCTTAGATGTGTGGCATTCACATTCTCTGGAAAAATCCCCTTGCCCAGGATTTTCTCCTGGGAATCTGAGAAGCCTCAGAGAAAAAGGAAAACAATTCCTATCTCATTTCCTTCTCCTGTGTTGTGCTCCTTTGGAATGTGGAGGCAATAATAATAAAAAGACCTCCCCCTCCCCATCATCTAGCCAGGTACCACTTCAGAATAGGTATGAGATCCTGGATAGAGAGACCCAACTAGATGATTTAGGAGAGAATTGTCTGCCCAGTGAACCCCCCAGTTATGATTCACCTGCAAGACGGATCACAGCCTCTAGCATCAAGAAGAAAAGAAGGGTAATTGTAGTAGGTGATTCCCTCCTGAAGGGAACTGAGGGCCCCATATGTCGACCAGACCCATCCCACAGGGAAGTCTCTTTCCTCCCTGGGGCCCAGGTACAAAATATCACTGAGAGACTTCCTGGGCTGATTCAGCCCTCTGATTATTACCCACTGCTGATACTCCAGGCTGGCGGTGATGAGATTGAGAAGAGGAGTGTCAAGGCAATTAGAAAGGACTTCAGGGTACTGGGTCAGGTAGTTGATAGGGCAGGAGCACAGGTAGTGTTCTGCTCAGTCCCTCAGGTGGCGGAGGAAAATGATGAAAGAAACAGAAGAATCCGCATCTTCAACAAGTGGCTTAAGGGTTGGTGTCATCGGCAAAACTTTGGATTCTTTGATCATGGGGAAACTTTTACAGCATCTTCTCTGCTGGAACCAGATGGGGTACACCTCTCTGTTAAGGGCAAAAGGTTTTTAGCTCACGAACTGGCAGACCTCATTGAGAGAGCTTTAAACTAGGTTTGAAGGGGGAAGGGGAACCAGCTGAGCTATCTGGAAACAGGCCCAAGAATTGCAAGGCTGAGTTAGGGGTGAAGTCAGTAGCCCAGATGAGGTGCATGTATACCAATGCACGCAGTTTGGGCAACAAACAAGAAGAGCTGGAGGCCATGGTGCAGCTGCAGAGTTGTGATGTAGCTGCCATCACGGAAACGTGGTGGGACGACTCACATAACTGGAGTACTGCACTGGATGGATACAAGCTCTTCAGGAGAAACAGGAAAGGAAGAAGAGGAGGAGGGGTGGCCCTTTATATTAAGCAAACTTTTGATGCCATCGAAATTGAAACTAAGGAAGATGGAATTGAATGTCTGTGCGTAAGAATTAAGGGGAAGGCCAACAAGGCTGACACCCTACTGGGAGTCTGTTATCATCCACCCAACCAGGAAGAAGAAGTAGATCACTTATTCTATAAGCAGCTAGGTAATGTTTCAAGATCATCAGCCCTTGTTCTTGTGGGTGACTTCAACCTACCAGAAATCTGCTGGGAACTTAATACAGCAATAAAGAGGCAGTCGAGGAAATTCTTAGAATGTATGGAGGACAACTTTTTGTTGCAGCTGCTGGGGGAACCCACCAGGGGAGGCACTGTGTTAGATCTGCTGTTTGCAAATAGAGATGGGCTGGTGGGAGATGTGGTGGTTGGAGGTCGACTGGGGCAGAGTGATCATGAAATAATAGAGTTCTCAATACTTGGTGAAGTCAGGAAGAGCACCAGTAAAACTCTTACACTGGACTTCCGGAGGGCGGACTTTGGCCTGTCTAGGAGACTCATTCAGAGCGTCCCTTGGGAAGCAATCCTTAAAAACAAAGGAGTTCAGGAAGGGTGGGCATACCTCAAAACAGAGATCTTGAGGGCACAGGAACAGACCATCCCTGTGTGCCGAAAGATCGGTCAACGGGGTAAACGTCCAGCCTGGCTGGGCAAGGAGGTTTTGGAGGAACTTAAGAATAAAAAAAGGATGTATCAGCGTTGGAAGAAGGGTCAGGTCTCTAAGGAAGTATTCAAGAAGGCTGCTAGAGCATGCAGAAAAAAAAATTAGGGACGCCAAAGCTCAGTTGGAACTTAGAATGGTGACTTCTGTAAAGGATAATAAAAAATGTTTTTATAAATACATTAATGGTAGAAAGAAAGGTAAGACCAGCCTTTGTTCTTTATTGGACAAAGGAGGGAACTTAGTATCTGCAGATGAGGAAAAGGCAGAAGTGCTTAATGCCTATTTTGCCTCAGTTTTTAGTGGGAAGATGACTTGCCCTCAAGACACCTGCCCGCCTGGGCTGGTTGATGGTTTTAGGGAGCAGAATGGTCCCCACATTATCCAAGAGGAGGCTGTCATAGAACTATTGAAATGCTTGGATATTCATAAATCTATGGGACCAGACGGGATCCACCCCAGGGTAATGAGAGAGCTGGCAAATGAGTTTGCAAAGCCACTCTCCATCATTTACCAACAGTCATGGCTTACTGGTGAGGTTCCGGATGACTGGAAGCTGGCCAATGTGATACCCATTTACAAAAAAGGTGCAAAGGAAGATCCTGGTGATTATAGACCAGTCAGCCTGACTTCAGCACCTGGCAAAATAATGGAACAGTTTATATTAAGCGCCATCACGCAAAATTTACAGGATGGCCAGGGTATCAGACCCAGCCAGCATGGATTTAGGAGGGGTAGGTCATGTTTGACCAACCTGGTCACCTTTTATGACCAGGTAACCCACCTAGTGGATGCAGGGAAGGCAGTAGATGTTGTTTACTTGGATTTCAGCAAGGCCTTTGACACTGTCTCCCATAGCTTACTCCTAGACAAACTCGCAGACCGTGGCTTGGACAGGAGTACTCTATGCTGGGTTCAGAACTGGCTGCATGGCCGGGCCCAGAGAGTGGTGGTGAATGGTGCTGCATCCAGCTGGCGACCAGTCACCAGTGGTGTCCCTTAGGGGTCTGTGCTGGGGCCAGTTCTGTTTAATATTTTTATTGATGACATGGATGAGGGTTTAGAGTCCTTTATTAGCAAATTTGCAGATGACGCTAAGCTGGCAACGTGTGTTGATCTGTTAGAGGGACAGAGGGCTTTGCAGAGGGACTTGGAATGGTTGGATGGATGGGCAGAATCTAATGGGATGAAGTTCAATAAGTCCAAGTGGCGAGTCCTGCACTTTGGCCACAATAACCCCCTGCAACGATATAAGCTGGGAACGGCGTGGCTGGACAGTGCTCAGGTGGAAAGGGACCTGGGGGTGCTGGTTGGCAGTCGGCTGAACACGAGCCAGCAGTGTGCCCAGGTGGCCAAGAGGGCCAATGGCATCCTGGCCAGCATCAGGAATGGTGTGGCCAGCAGGAGCAGGGAGGTCATTCTTCCCCTGTACTCGGCACTGGTCAGGCCTCACCTGGAGTATTGCGTCCAGTTCTGGGCCCCTCACTTTAGGAGGGACGTTGAGATGCTTGAGCGTGTCCAAAGGAGAGCAACGAGGCTGGTGAGAGGCTTGGAACACAAGCCATATGAAGAACGACTGAGGTTGTTCAGCCTGGAGAAGAGGAGACTCAGGGGTGACCTTATCACTCTCTACAACTTCCTGAAGGGTGGCTGTGGTGAGCTGGGGGTCGGTCTCTTTCTCCGGGCAACAACAGACAGAACAAGAGGACACAGTCTCAAGCTGCGTCAAGGGAGATACAGGCTAGAATTAAGGAGGAAGTATTTTACAGAAAGAGTGGTCAGATACTGGAATCATCTACCCAGTGAGGTGGTGGAGTCATCATCCCTCGAAGAGTTTAAAAAAAGACTGGATGTGGCACTTGGTGCCATGATCTAGTTGAGGTGTTAGAACACGGGTTGGACTCGATGATCTTCCAGCCTAGAATTTCTGTGATTCTGTGTGATTCTGTGATTCTGTGTTGGAGATTGTTTACCCACAGGTGATTGTTCCATTGGATTCTGCTGTGAGTTGTTTTCACTCTTTGGCCAATTGGGGCCTGGCTGTGTCAGGGCTCTGGAGAGAGTCAGGGGTTTTCACTGTTATCTTTTTAGCACTCTGTCTGTATCCTTTCTCTATTCTTTAGCATAGTTTCGTTTAGTATTCTTTAATATAATATAGAATTATATTATTATTTACAATTTATTATATAAAGTAATAAATTAACCTTCTGAGAACATGGAGTCCGATTCATCATTCCTGCCTTCACTGGGGCATTCCCCACAAGTACAATGTAGGTGCACACAAAGCATGGTTCTGTGGTGCTTGTGGGGCGCCAGGTCTCACAATTTTTGCTGAAACAGCCCTCTGAGCATAGAGAGATCTTTTCTGCAGGGCCTGAGCTGGAAGTGGCTGCACTCAGCAGGAAGGGGCTGCCCCACAGCAGCTGCACTGAGCAATGTCCTGGACATGCCCTGGGTGAAGCTTGACAAGTCCAGATGTGACCCCAAAATCTCAATTGTATTTCTCTTGAAGTCGGACCAGAGTTTGTCTTGAAAGGATCTGTGACGGCGCTCACAGGGGTCCCAGGATGAGGGGAGAGACGAGGATCTGACTCCATGTTTCAGATGGCTGATGTATTATTTTATGATATATATTACATTAAAATTATGCTAAAAGAATAGAAGAAAAGGTTTCATTTCAGAACACTAGTTAAACTAAGAATAGAAAGGAATGATAACAAAGGCTCTGTCCCGGACTCTCTGTCTGAGCCAGCTGACTGTGATTGGCCATTAATTAGAAACAACCACGAGACCAATCACAGATGCACCTGTTGCATTCCACAGCAGCAGATAACCATTATTTACACTTTGTTCCTGAGGCCTCTCAGCTTCTCAGGAGGAAAAAGTCCTAAGGAAAGGATTTTCCATAAAAGATGTCTGTGGCAAGGATCCTTTATCCGGTCCTTTATCCCTGCCATGGCAGGGACACCTTTCACCATCCCAGGGTGTTCCAAGCCCTGTTCCACCAGACCTTGAACACTGCCAGGGATCCAGGGGCAGCCACAGAGCCTTGAATCAACACCTTGGGAAAGTTTTAACTTCTGAAAAAGGGAGAAAACGGCTGAAAATGGGTAAAATTAATCTTCTTGAAACCTTTAAGGAGGATGACTGGCTGTGGTTGAACAGAAGGCTGCTGGTACAATTCCTGAGTGAATGAGAGAATGGCTAAACCCCATGGCAGTGTTCTTGATTTCCTGAGAGTTTGGGTGAAAGTCTTCACATTTCTGGTATTGAGGCAGTTCCATCAAGTCCTGAAGAAGGCATTTTGGGCAATTTTGGGCAACTTTGGGCATTTTGGGCAGGTCCAAAGCCTGGGCAGAGAGCCCTGGCATTACCTGCATGTGCATGCAGGATTGTGTTCAGACACCTCCATCCTCAGACCCTCAACATGGATTGACTGCCCCTGGCTCTTTGCTCCCAATTTCCTTGGGATCTTTAGGAAAAAAGACAGAAAATTATGTTCCCCCTTAGCACCAGATCAGATGATGGAGCTGTGGGCTGGGCTGAGTGCCTTGATGGCTCTTCCTCACACACAAGATTTTTATAATTTAATCTTCAGTAGCCATCAGAGATTGACAAAACTATAAAATGGGGAAATACTTCATCCACACTGCTCATTGCAACTCCTCCTGCTTGAGCTGCATTTTAAGCAAAACCATCCTCTATCTGCGTCCAAAGCTAACAGATATGGTTATATATTTTATATATTTTATCTTTTTTTTGTTGTTACTGCCCCACCTGGGGCAGCAGAAATGCTCTAGCTCCTGTGTGACTCTCCGTGACAAGTTTCTCAGCTCTTAATTTTTTTGATCCCTGATTATGTTTTAAAAGTGAGGACAATCCAAATAAAAATTCATAGTAGTAATTATATCGATCCCCTTGTTGCTGAAATTTCTAAATGAAATATCATGTAGATAAAATGAAAAATCTTCTAGTCTGTGAGAAATAAAAAATTCCCCCTTGAAATGCTACTGAATTCCTTGTACAGTTGACCTTGCTTGAATGATTACTGCATTGCTGCTGCAGTTAGACATACCCAAGAAAAGCCTTTTTAAAGAATATGTCACAGGATTGGCTGAAAATTATCAAATTCATCTCTATTGTGCATCAGTGCTGAAACTTTAGCCTTGAAAAATGCATTGGAAAGATGAACATCTCTATAAAAAATGTTAATTGTGATTAAGAATTATTATAAATAAATTCTAGGAGTGTGCTTATTTTGCAGCGAGTTTTCTTTCTGCTTTGTTTTTTATTGTTTGTTTGGGTTGGGTTTTTTAGTTTTAGTGTTTTGGGGGTTTTTTTTAGTTTTTTTATTTACAATTTATTTCCCTTTTTGCAGAGAAGATTGAGACTTACATGCTATCTTTAGAAATTTCTAAGGGTAGGTATCAACTTTTCTGGAAGTGTTCAGCCTTGAAGGTCATGTTTTAAAATGGGAAAGTCAGTTTTTCCTGGCGCCATCCTTGACACAGCCCTTTTTTGATAACTGCCCCCGTGACAACTTGAGAAGTGTTTGCAGAAGCTGTGAGAATTGAAGACCTTTTTTCTTAGCTCTGTATTTTGGGGATATTCTTGTGCTTTTGGGCTAATAAAGGTGAAGGCAGTCCTGTGGAGTTGAGATGCAGAGAAATGGAAAAAAAACAAAAAAAAAAAGGGTTAAAAATACCCCAAATGTTAGTTTTGTGCTGAGCACTCTATTTTCCAGAACTAAATATCCCAAGAAACTCCCCTGAGACAAGCTGATGCAGTAAAGCTGAGCTACACTTGATTGCAGTCAGTAACAGCATAAAATCTTATTTTAACTGGCTTTGCACAAAAGCAACGCTGGGTGCATGCTAATCACACTGTGCTGCACTGATCTCCAAACAAAGAAACGTTTTGTTGGTTTCCCATAAAGAACGGACAGAAACCAGATTACCTGGATCTTTTGGGGCTGATTAGGGGGTGGAGGCTTGATGAAAGTGGGATGATTGCAGTTTAGTGCTGCCAGCTTGCGACACAGTCAATGAGCTCAAAAGCAGCTCTAAAACTTTGGGGTTTTTGTGTTTTTGTTTTCATTTTCTTCGCGTCACTGTTTTGGTAGGCTGCAAAAGACCCCACAATTTAAAAAAGTAATTTTTTTGGGTGTTTTTAGGTGCCCAACTCAGTGTCCGAGCACTGCCATCAAACCCCAAACCCAGCACCTCTCCATGGGAGGGCTTGGAAAGGAGGGCAGGCTCTTTGGATTGCCCTCCAGCCTGGAGCAACTGCATCTTCAGCACTGGCCACAGGCAGACACATCTGCTCCTGCACAGTGTTGAGTTTTGGGGCTTTTTTTCCATCAGGTTGCATTTCAGTTCAGGCCCTGAAACAAAAATCCATGCTATGGATGAAAATGTCCCAGGGCTCGAGGATTGGATCAGGCTGCTCTGTTCCCCTTGTAGATGGGATGCATTTATGACCCACCTCATCCTGAGCTTCAAATTAAGTTTCCTCCAAAAAAAAAAAAAACCCCTAAATCATAAGCACAAAAACTGTATTAAGCAAGACAAAAGGGCAAAAAGGTGGAGCTCATTGGGAGCTGCACTTCAAAACCACAGAGCTGCCCTCAATTAATTGTACCGATTTTTTTTTTGAAATGCACATATGTAGCTGGCCTTAACCTGTGTGCACAGCATTTAAATTGTCGGCTAACTAGGGAGATCACTGTTATTTTTTGTTATAATCAAACATTTAGAAGCACTTAGCTAGCAGATGTTTTAGTCCAAGAAAGGCCTAAGCAGGGTCAAGTGATCACTTTAAGTACTTCTTCCACTGGAGAACATTAATGACGTAAATGTGAATTTCAACATGACAGAAATGCTGTTGGCTTCCTCCTGTCGTGCTTTCCTCTGCTTTTTGAGGTTCTCCTAGGTGTGGTTTTTCGAGGCATGATTGTCCTGTTCCTGGTGAAAATCAAAGATTCCAAATCAGGGGTGCTAACAAGGAGCTAAAACCTCATGAAAAACATCCTTGGCAGTGAGGGAAGTGCAGCATCACTGATGGCTCAAGTTTGCTAACACAGAATGTGAATTCATTTCATGCTGTAGTTTTTCCCTAATTAATTGTAAGAGGCAGGCCCAGTTCTGCTGCGAAGAAGGTTTCTCAATCTGTCTCTCTTGTGTTTCAGCTGGAACGCCAGAATTTTTAAATGAGATCTTTTTCTGCATAAAAGGAAACAAGGAACTTAAATTTCTTCCGGCTATTAAAGAAATCAGGATGAAATTAAGTGGCAAGCAAAAACAGCATCATGTATAAAAGTACAGTGAATATCTGTGTAGGAAGTAAGGAGCTGAAATGCCTTACAATGTATCTTTTAAGCAAGGAACAAGCCCCAAACTGTCCTTATTCAGTACCAAGAAATACCATTTTGGGTTTGTTTTGCTGGCATTTCAAAAAAATTAATCCACTAAATACCCACTGGGTGCACTGGAAGATACACCAGTGAATAATTCATTAGCTGAGGCCTCTGTTAGGGCTGCTGTCCTTTGTTAAACAAGTGCTTGCCTCTGGCAAAATATTGAAGAAGTGGATGGGCTTTACAGTTTACACTGGTGTAGCTTTATGGATTGAGACATTCTTAGATCCCTCCCCCGAAAAAATTCCTCCAGATCAAGGCTTGTCAAAGAAAAAGAAGAAATCCCTTCCAAACTTTTGATTTACTATTGATCTGGATGGGTTTTCTAAAAAATTATTACATTAAATATGCAACCCGATAATTATTATTAGACAAAATATAACATACCCTGTGTGAAAGATGGGAAACTAAATCATTGCTTTCTGTTGCCTTTCCTTCTTCTTCAGGAGCCTTCC
This sequence comes from Melozone crissalis, assembly GCF_028551555.1. Lineage (NCBI taxonomy): Eukaryota > Metazoa > Chordata > Aves > Passeriformes > Passerellidae > Melozone > Melozone crissalis. The sequence continues at coordinate 563,706 of NW_026535783.1, forward strand.
AGAAGCCTGCATGTTTTAAAGGGAACATCACTGTTCATGGCATAGGAAGAAGAGAAATTATTTTTCAGTTGTTATTATTAAATAATTTTAAGCTAGCAGTGGTGGGTGTGGGTTTTTTGTTTTGTTGTTGTTTTGATTTGTTTTGGTTTTTAAAATTCCTTTTGGTTTTAAACAGGTATTTTTTTCTTTTTTTTCTCTTTTTTAATTTGAAGGCCAGAGAAATCTTGTCTCTTTATATAACAAATTCCCTGGCATTGATATTTTTCTGCTCCATGATCTGTTTGTTAATCTGGTGTAACTAATTCTGAAAAAGAGTGAAAATAGCTAAGAAATGTGTTTAAAATTCATCTTCATGAAACCTTCAAGAAGGACGACAGGCTGTTGCTAAACAGAAAGCTGCTGGTATAATTTCTGATTAAATGAGATAAGGGCTAAGCACCATGGCATTCTTCCCCATCATTTCCTGAGAGTTTGGGTGAAAATCTTCACATTTCTGGTTTTGAAGTAGTTCCATCAAGTCTTAGATCCAGCCACTTCCAAGCACAAAGACAGTGACTCTACTTTGAGCAGCAAAATATCATTGCAGGGAGTCTGCTGCTATTAATTGAAATCCTTACTACCGAGTCACTGTTTATTCAAAAGGCAGTTTTAATAATGTTGTGAAGTGGAAGTGTTGCGAGTTTTAAATTTTTTAAAAACTAAATTGTTGGAAAGTAAAGGGCATTAGTCTCAACCGTGTGTAAATGATAATGCAGATTTCCCTTGTTCTGAGTGACAGATTTTCCAAAGCTCTTTTTTCCTGTTTCTAAACATGACCAAAGTACCAAAACTTTATGGAATATTAGTGTTTCCCTGCAAAATGGTGCAGTGCAGGCAAGTTTCAGGATTAACTTTCTGGCACAGATCAATAATAGAATGCAGAAATGGTGTGATTACAGAAGCTGAAAAGCTGGCCGACTGCTTTGAATAATTAATTCTTGCTTGATGCAGGAAATTTTTCTCATTTCACTTTACAAAGAGAGATTTTTGTTGGGTTTTAATTTCTAAGGCTGGAGGATTATATAAATAATTTAATGAATTTTCTCATACACAAAACGCTGTTCTACATCCAATTTCTAGAGATGGATGTGCAGTGTCACATCAACCATAATTAGGAAAATAATTTTAAAAGCACCTTCTTTATTTATGGTTTATTTTATTTTATTTTGGAAGATGGCAGAAAACACAAAGAAGAAATTGGTACTTGCACTTCTACTTTAAAAAATGCTTCAAAGAAGCATAAACCAAAGGATTTGGAATACAGTTCTCTTTATTTTCTTTGTGGATCATATTCACAGAGTAGTCTTTCCCCTCCCACCCTTTAGTTTCATAATCATATTGTTTAATATGGCAAAATAAATGTTTTTGTATTTTGATTTTCCCTATTAGTGTTTTCTGAGACAGAAGGAGAAGAATGGTCTGTCAATAAGGAGAAATCATGATATTGGAAAGAACAATGTGATTTAATTGCTGTTAATTCATGGGCATTAAAATTCTGATACATTGTGAAATAGAAGATAATGACAGAGAACACGACGCTAACAGTATTCTCTCATGAACAGAAAATAGCACAGGCTTTAATCCAGTTATTAAGCTGTTTTTCAAAGTTTTTATTCAAGCACCTAGCTAGCTTAGTTGAAAATAAGAAAACATCCTGACATTTGACATTATAAAAGGAAATGGAGTCATTAGCTGTAAAAATAAATACAATTCGTGTCTTTTTGTCCATTTGTGCCCACTTCTCAGGTAATCATGCACATTTCAGACGATTTTTACACTTGCTTACATTAGAGCTAATTATTTTTTTTTTACACACTTATTCTTTTTTTTCCATACAAACGCATTTTCACCAGACTGTCCAATTAGCTGCTATAATAGCGTTGCGTATCGACACACAGACCTAAATCTGGCCTGATCCCAAATTAGACTACCGAGCTCCTGGTGGGCAGCACGGCGGGTGTGAGCCCACACCCTGTGACTCCACACGCGGAATTCGCCACCCCGAGCACGCGGCGCCTCCCGCGCGAGCTCACGAGTGACAAAAACCCAGCGGTTTTGGTAAAATTTGGCGATGGCGGTCAGCTCGGCGTCCCTCTGGACGCCCTGACCCCTCGTTGCCCTCCTCGCGCTGCCAGGACATGGGGAGCATTATTCGCCCCTGGGTGGGTGGTGCAGAGCCTGCTCAGCCACCCTCCAGGTGCCGTGCGGGGCTTTGGGGGATGCTGGAAGCGGGGCAGGGTCGGGGATGCTACGCCCGGACCGTGGCCAGCCCGGGGAAGGTGTGGACACAGAAGGCAAAAAACAAGAGCAAGCCTGAGATTGCTGTGATTTAGGACCTGACCAGCCATCTCCAGAGCGTTGCAGAGTTGGTGAAAGGCTGAGCTTGGCCTTTCCAGCAGTGCCTTTGGTCTAGCAGTGAGGGCACTTCAGCCAGCCCCACAAGTGGGTTGGATGTGTACATTATTATTTAAATTTTTTTTAATGCAGGCAAAATATAATCCCCATTCCTGCAAAAAAAAAAAAAAAAAAAAAAATTTAAAAAAAAGATGATGTGTCTGGGTGAAACCCTCTTGGGGGTTTCTTTGGAGAGGTACAAAAAAAAAAAAAAAAATTTCATGAGGGTCTCTTCACCTCTGTGCAATAAGAAAACCATGCAGCCTCCTCCAGATGTAGCAGATCTTTGGGGAGGGTAGAGCCAGCTACGTAAGGCTCCCCTCTTTACAGCAACTCTGGATCTAGCTGCAGTAATCACCTGGATATTCTCTACAGCTTTTCCCACCCCACAACCTCCCTGTCCAAACTTCAGAAGAAAAACTGTGGAATAATTTGCATTTTTTCAAATTTTCTGAAGGTTGGATGGAGGAATGACATGTATTCTACTTGATCATGGCCCACTCTTGCATACCCTTTTCCTTGTTGGGTATTTAACATTTATATTTCCATTTCCATTGTTTTTCTCCAAAGGTTTGAGAGAAGGCTCTGAATGGCCAGAGAAAATGTGTGAAATGGGCATGGATTTAAGAAATGGCTGTTCAAGAAAGGTTGCATGATTTTAGGGACTCGACCTGTAGTAAGTCTCTATTTATAGCTAAGGGATAGCGTTTTGAGAAAATCCAATTCCTTGTGGATTAAAAAAAAAGGAGGGGGGTTGGCACTGAGATTGCTCCATCAGTAAAGTATGAACAGATAAACACAGAGGATGCAAATATCCCCAGAAGGATGGAAAATTGCTTCTGAGTTCAGTGGGAATGAACTCCAATAAAATTCACCTTACGCTACAGCCCCTTTCCATACCTTGTCCCTGGCTTGCTCACAGAGTCTTAAAAATGGACCACAACCACTCTGGGAAAGAGATTTATTTACTCACATCCATGGGAAAATAGCTACACCAAACCATGAAAGCATACAGGTTGTGTCCTAGTTGGATAAATACCACTATACCTTGTTTAAATTATGGAAACAGTGGGCAGCTATAAAACTTGGTGTAAATACAAATGTTGGTCCTCTGAGTTCTTCGTAGTCAGCAAGAGTAGAGTAGGAAAAAGAGTTCTCCATTTTTAAGTGGTAGAACCAATACTGGATAGAGAACATCAAAAAATGCTGAAGAGATTACCCGAGACCAAGATATTTTTAATCAGTGGCCTCTCTGCCTTTTTTTTTTTTTTTATTATTATTATCTTTTTGGATATCCAGCTTGAGACACCATGAGTGGAGTAAATTTTCAGAAAGCCTCGAGCACCTGCTCTCTGAAAAACTGGTTGCATTAAGGTAGCTGAAGATGAGCACCAAGAATTGCTGCATCCAAAGTGAGCTTGCATTAGAAATCCCAAATTCCCTCAGACTGGTACTTAGGGAGGACCTAGTGCTTTAGGCAGCTCTGAAAATCCTAGGCACCATGCACAGTGCGTGTTTTTCTCTGACACTGGCAGATTTAGGTAAACATCTTCCACCTAGACCACTGCAGATTTAGTGAAAAGAAGTATTTCAATAGCTTTATTTTCTCTTAACTCTAAGGAGGACTAACTAAATAATTCAGGGCTAGCAATACTATATTATCTCACTGATAGTTTAAAAAACAGATGTATTTTTTAGATACAAATAAGATGTAAGGAAATGAAGTGTTTTTTCCTTTTTCTCTTCTAAAACTTAATGGCTGGTTTCAGATTTTGTCTAATACTCTAAGACTTCACAATTTTAAATATTTTTTTTCTTATTTTTGTTTCTTGTGATGTGTAAGTAGCTAAGAAATATTAAATACTGTAATGTTCTTTAATTAAGACAATAACATTTCAAAGGCTAATGTAAAATCAAGCTGCTAAAGTTTACAATTTCTCTGTCCAGCAGTTCATTTATACAACTGCCCTGAGTAGATGCTATTATGCTGCTTAGCAAATGGCCTTTAAGAGTTTAAAAATAGCTCAGTAAAGCTACTCAAAGGTAATACAACACTTCTCAGGCATCTTTAATTAGAGAGAAGAAGAAAAGAAGAGTTTTCGCATCAGTTAATTATTCACTCAATGATTTATACACAACGAAAACACAATTGAAATGTTCAGGAGAACTAATTGTGCTTCTTCCTATGCATGGGACCATGAGCTTATTTTTCAGAAAGGCAAGGTTTGAAATCGTAAAACTAGTCCTATTTTCGTGGACTGTTTTAGCTGCTTTTGTTAAACTCTCTGTTGCTCCCATGTGAACCAGTGAAAACAGTTATTTGCTAACATATATTGTTGTGAGATTTCTTTCCGAAACCCCACTGATCCCCTTTAACAAAAAGATTGTTTTATTTTAAAATTCCTATCATAATCAATTTGCAGTGTTTCTCAAACTGGTACAAATATGTAAAATCTGTGCTTTTAAAAGCTTCTGCTTTGAGTAGCCTTACACTCCATAATTGTGCCCTAGCAATTGTCAAGCTCTATTGCATGCCCCATTCACGAAAATTATAATCTTTTTGGGATGACATAGCTTAAAGAATTTGAATCTAAAAAATTCCTTACCTAGAGCTCCCATTAAATTATATTAATTTAAAATATCTATGGAATGATATTCTCACAAAAAAAAAAAAAAATCAAGAAAGCAAAACACTAAAACAAAACAAAACCCAAAACCAAACCAACGGGTTTGGGGGAGGGAGTGTCTACGAAAACTCTTTACAGTAAGTAAAAGAGGTTTATCACAGTTTTGGCAGCTTGCATGAGTTCATACCAAAAAAAAACCAACCCAAAAAACCCCAAAAAACCAAAAGAAAACAACAGCAACAAAAAAGACATCTTTCACACTTAAAAAAAAAAAAAAAAACCAAAAAAACTTTCACGCTCTAGGCGTACCCTCTCAGTTGTAGGCCCTGAAGCAGTAGACCCCGTAGAGCTTGTGCTTCTTGTCGGGGAAGCCGACGAAGCGCACGGCGGCCTCGCTGGGGCTGCAGCGCTTGCGCGGCCGTGAGATGGGGTAGCGCACGCTGCCGTCCGCCAGCCAGCCCGCGTCGCAGCGGTCGTAGCCCAGCAGCTTCCAGGCCGCGAAGATCTGCCCCACCTTGGCAATCTGCGAGCCGTCCTTCAGGCAGGCCTGCACGGCCTCGTCGTACGTCAGCTTGGTGGGGTGGATCAGGTAGTAGAAGCGGCCTGGGGAGAAAGGGGGAGAGGCAGAGTTAGCGGTGTGCAGAGTTTGGGTGTTGGCGGTGCTGGAGGGGTTTTGCAGGCTTAAATCTTGGCAGTCTTAAATCAAAGAATCACACAGAATCACAGAATTCCAGGTTGGAAGAGACCTTCAAGCTCATTGAGTCTAACCACGGAATTCCAGATTGGAAGAGACCTTCAAGATCATTGAGTCCAACCAAAGAATGACCAGGTTGGAAGAGACCTTCAAGATCATTGAGTCCAACCACAGAATTCCAAATTGGAAGGGACCTTCAAGATCATTGAATCCAACCAAAGAATGACCAGGTTGGAAGAGACCTTCAGGATCATGGAGTCCAACCACAGAATTCCAAATTGGAAGAGACCTTCAGATCACCGAGTCCAACCACCAGGTTGGAAGAGACCTTCAAGATCACGGAGTCCAACCCAGCCCCAGCACCTCACCTAAACCCTGGCATCAGTGCCACATCCAGGCTTTGTTAAACACATCCAGGGATGGTGACTCCACCACCTCCCTGGGCAGCCATTCCAGAACTTTATCACCCTTTCTGTAAAAATGGTTCCTATTATCCAACCTATATTTCCATTGGAGAACCTTGAGATTGCCTTCTCTGGTTCTGTCAGTGCTGCCTGGAGAAAGAGAGCAACCCCACCTGACTACAACTTCCTTTCAGGTGATTCTGTGACCTCAATGGTGTTGCCTAAAGAGTTTTACTTTTTATGCAATTTCATACACTTTTCATAAATCCACAGCTCTGTATACCAGTTATACAGCTCCTGGTATTTTTCCTACCCTTTCTCTAAGATGTTAGAGTAACAAGTTGACCTTTCAGCACATTCCTGAAATACTTTTTGGTCTTATTGTCAAGCAGAGAACCTATAAGAAGACATAACAGGAATTGGGGCATAGAAACCCTTGCACCAACCCAAGGGGCAACTGAATCTCCTATTGGATATATCTCTTAGATATCCTAATTAATTAACCTTATGAAAACTGTACAAATTGAATACCTTTGTGCCCATAGCCCATGACTATGGATATACCTGGAAGCTTCCAGTAAGGAACTTCTTTTTTTATCTTACCATTTTAATACTGTGGCAAGGCTTTTTTTCTGCTTTGATTTCAGGCAACAATACAATAACACTGACTTTTGAGGAGAAATGGAGATGTTATGTTGAAGGATCATGTGAAACAGTGGTTAATTTGGGTCTGTGCCAGTTGGATGTTGTGTTGTTGAAAATGCTGTGACTATTTTGTATGGTGAATTGATAAGTGTCAGGAGGAAAAAAGAACTTACCCAAGAAACAGCAGAGGTACAGAAAACAGATTATTTGAACAAAAAAACCCCAACCAACCAACAACAACAACAAAAAAATCTAACCCCCAAAAAACCCCTCAAAACTAAAAGCAATGCTATATTTATTTCTTCTAATATCAAAGTATGGCATCTCCACCTGAAGTCACATTCACTGATAGCATTTTAGGGGAGGGCAGCTGCAGGTAACACATGCTCTTTTGCTCTCTGACAAGGTGGTGACCTTGTTTCTGATTAAATACCAGCAAAAATTTTTTTTCTTTTTTTTTGTGAGAAAGCCAAGGTATCCAACAGCTTCTCAGAAGGAGAGTTTTAGCCTGTGGTGGAGCAAAATCATGTCTGTTGTAAGTCTTCACCAGCAGTTCTGCAGCTCTGTTTCTCTTTAGGCATCAAAGTGAATATCCTCACCACAGCACGAGACTGAACTGATAGTTCTGCTGAGAAAAATGTTCCCTGTCTCAAGGAATGAGACATAATGAAAATATATGCCAGAAAATAAAGCCCAAAAAGCCAAGTCTACCCTACTAATCCATACACAGCAATAATATTGGTATTGATTCTATTTATCAAGGCAATAAACATTCATTGTGAGCATTTCATTCATTATGCTTGGGGTTATTTATCATCACTGCTTTGACAGCCAAGTGGACTGCAGAAGAATCGTGTTTCTTTGAAGGCATTCGGTAATTTCCAAATAGATTCACAACTTTTCAATCTGCCTGCTCCTGGAGAGGAGAGTTAGGTGAAAAAAAGGAATTTTTTTGTTATTCTTCTGGGCACCTTCTAATTCCAGAGCACACTCTTTGCTGATTAATTAAGAATGTACTCCAAGACAGTATCCACTTTATGCCTCACAAAACTCAGGTAGATACACAAAACTATGCCTAGTATGAGATTGCTTTCTTGGTAAAGAAAAAGTGGTGAATTAAGAGTTATGTCAGCTTCATATTCCTGCAAAAATCAAGCAGGATTTTTTTTTCTAAATGAAGGAAAGTCAGGTCAGATTGCAATATAAAAGTAGTTGAATTAACCCTGCCTAAAGGTTGGAAATTGGATATCAAGACAAGAACATTTCATAAAAAGGAATCTACATTGCAGCTGCAGTGGAAAAGAGACTTTTTAAAAAAAATTCATTGATGTCAGAGACAATATCTACAGAATTTCCATAACTCCAAAATTCCAAAATTTCCATAATTTCCAAAACTCTTGAGAACAGGTAATCATGCCTCTGTGGAACACTTTTTAAAACTCTGTTTTGGCAAGTTGAGAGCATTCACAACGTGCTGCTAAAGGGAATGTTTACTAAATGGAATCCTGTCGCTGATACGCTCTTAAGATGTTCCCCCAAAGCAAACAGGATTTCTGATTTAGGGGAACAGGGGTTTGGACTGATAGGGTTTAGTAAACTTCACCTAGTTTGTGAGTTCCTGTTCAGGCCATATGTCAATGGAATGTAATTTCCTAGGGGTTTGCAGCAAGGTCAAGCTTTTGACATCAATATTATTGACATCAATAATAAAATACTCCTATACTCTGCTCCTCCCTCAAATAAGAGAAATTTAATAGTAAACTCCACAGAGGTGCTATGTGTATCCAGAATGTCTGATTACATAAAATCCCATTAATAAACTCTGTGCAGATTTGCAGTTTTCCCCCTGATATTAGTTGGGAGGGGTTCCTGACTGTTCAATCTCAGAACTTGTTAATTGATGTGGAAGGATAGGGAAGAATTTTCTGTCTCTCTCTCATTAATGCCTGATTTGACCCCTCACACCAAACCCACGGGGCAAAGGGTTTGTGCAAACCTGCCCAAACCCCATCTATAACAGCTATTTTGAGATTTTTGTGTGTAACAGAACAGCTGTAAGAGGAAAACTCCAGCCACTGGCCTACACACCCCACACCCTTGTGACTGTGGAAGTTTTAGGGATGAATCACACTCGGAGGTTTCCTCAAGCTTAGTGCTCAATTGAGAGGCTTATTAGTAAGTTTCTGTTATTTAAAAATAAAAAAAAAAAAAGGAGAGTGATATTTAAGACCTGGTAAATATTTTGACACCCAGTGATCCCCTCAAATAACTGATTTTGAATTAAATATGTGAGGAAAAAAATTTTTTTAAAACACGCCAATACCAGTAATGACTCCGGTGAGTCAGAAGCAACCACTGCTAATAAAGGGTGTGTGATTTTATTTCGGGTTCAATTTCTCTTTTTGGAACAGTTGCTACATGCTCCCAGTGATAAAATACTCTGACATAGTCAAATGAACAGTCAGCATTATTCAGACAGGACTTTCCACAGCTTTCTCCCATTTAAATGTGACAATTGCTTGTCACATGCACTGCTGTAATAAACAGGTGGCTCACAGCTGTGCTTTTAACATGCTCTCAAAAATGTATTCCTCGTGTTCTTAATTTTGTTGAAACAAGATTTTTACTTGATTCTCTTAGAGCTGATGAAAGATCAATTATGCACTATGGTTCTGTGGAAAAAGTATATAATAAAATGCATGTTATTGAGGGGAAAGTGTGATGCAAGCTGTACTTGTACTTTTTGTTTTATTTTCTTCAAAAAGGTTTAATTATAGAGGATCTGATAAATACATTTACATTTAGCTCTTTCAGCACTTTTCAGTGCAAGAGATTCTCAGGGATTTTCCTTAAAAAAACAAAAAACAAAAAAACAAAAAACAAACAACTGTTGTCCTTCAGAAGACCTTTGAAAATAGATAAGGAATAACCACTCAGCTCTTCCATTATACATTCCTTGGTTATGGCTATTAGGCTCAGTGGGGAAGATTGTGACAAAAGAATTTATTTGCATTTATTTCGTCAAATTGATCATCTGGAGAGGTTGCATGGGGGTGGGGAATATCCTCATTCCTTGGGACAAGGGAAGGAGAGAAATTGGGGTGATCTGCAGCCCTGGAAAAACTTTGGATCCCCTCAGCTCTTCTAAAGATGACATGGACTGAAGTGCAGGACAAGTGAAGGAGAAACTGGCTGTGAGAGAGCAAAGCTGAGCCCTCAGGCACCAGGAAATTCCAATGTGGAATTTTCAAATTTAAGTTAGATCCTCCCCACTCGTGTACATTCATTTCCAATAGTCTTTATCAGCACAAGGAATGTAAAAACTGGTTGGGAAGCATATTGCCATCCAGTGCAGGCAGAAAATGTTTTGTTATTTCAAAATATTTTGATGGATTTCTCAGACAGCATCAGGCTGTGTTGGTCTTTGCTTTGTTTTATGAAACACATCATTATATATATATATATACATATATATATATTTATACATATATGTACACATCACTATATATATACTGGTAGATTGCTGGTACTATTAGATATAAGGGCTATGGAATTATTTCATGTTCTTGGGTGCAAAACATGAACAAATCTTGTAGGAACCAACAGAAACATTTCAGTATAAATCAGCTACATGGGCAGAAAAAAATGTATGTTGTATTTGCCTTATTCTATGAAAAGTCATCATGGAGGGTAATTTCATAAAGTAACAAGATTATTTGATATTGCAGCTTTGCTCAAACTATTTCCTTGTGCAGATAACAGAAAAGCATGTAAATGTTTTTATTAGCGGTACAATGCCTTCATATTTAACCATTATTTTTTGTGTAACCAGGTCATCGCAGTTGGGATCCAATTATTCCACAGGGAAAACTCTGAACCTGGATTTGAATTCACTGCATTGATGATTACATTTTAATTTTTTTACCCAATTGGCTGAGTACCATGGCTTTTAACATCCTTCTTCAGGTAAAAAACAAGCTTTGCATGTATTTCAGACCAAGATTTTTTGCTTTTAGAGCTGAATTACTTGAAATGGATCCTTTTTTTTTTTTTTTAAATAATCTCTGAGATCATAATATATTTGGGGGATTTTTTTCCCTACGGAGAAACCATTTAGAAAGTATCTAAACCTGACTCTTTTTTTATAGAAACTCCCACAACTGTTTTGTTTTTTTTTTTTTTTTAATTGTCTTTATCCTTCCCTGCTTCTGTGGCCCTTGGAATTTTCCCATCTGCATTACATAACGTTGAAGGCCCCTCTGTTTCCTACTATCAGGAGACTCCAGCGGCCACTGGGAATGCACTGTGTCCCAACCACCTCTCATTTTCCTTGCCTGTTCCTGAGCTGAGAGAGTCAATATTGGGTCTTGCAGTAATAGGGGTTCATTGTTTTTGTTGGGTTTTTTCCCCTTTTCGTGTTTTTTTTTTTTTTTTTTTTTCCTTCCAGGTTTTGGTGTTTTCTTTTTGGTGGTTTATTTTTGTTTTGGTTTTTTTCTTTTTTTTTTTTTTAGTTTTTGGTTTTTTCGTTGATCTTTTTTTTTTTCTTTTTTTTCCCTTTTTGTTCGGTTTGGTTTGGTTTTTGTTGTTTGCTTTGGTTTTGCAGTGAGAGAGCCAACATATGCCATTAAACACACTTCATCCAAAATGCTGTGCTGAAAACAGGGAGCTGGCAGAGTGGCTGGGGTTAATTGTGGTTATGGAGGTGAGCCTGGGACAGGGAGCAGTGGAGAACACAGAAGGGACATGTGAGGAAAATGCAATCTGGTGAGTTAAGGGAGTGGAAGCTGAGAGAAGCAGAAATCTGGATTTTCAGCTGATGAGTCACATTTGACATTGAATTGTGGGAATATATATCTATCTATATCTATATCTATATCTATATCTATATCTATATCTATATATCATCTATATCTATATCTATCATCTATATTTATCTATATTTATATCTATAATCTATATCTTATCTATATAATCTGTATCTATATCTATATATCTATCTATATAACTATATATCTATATATCTCTGTATCTATATATCATCTATATATCTATATCTATCTACACTTTCTCTTTCTCTCTCTCTCTTTTTCCAATATCTTAGTCAGTAGTTATTATTCTTTCTTTTCCCCAGAAATTGTGCATTTTGTTCCTTAAGAGGCGCTGCTCAGCACCTGGTGTGTAAAAGGGTGGTGATCACCGAGCAGTAGTCACAAGGTTTTACTCTGCAAGGGTTAGAAAAAAAGTGCAGCTATCACATTTTAGTTATTTTTGTTTGATTATTCAATACCCTGGTGATATTTCTATAGCACAGGCTTAAATCCGCATAGAAGAGATGAGTTCATTCAGGATTTCAGCTGGGATAAATGAAGCAAGAAAAACTGAGCCAGCTTTTAATGGGATGAAGCAGTACGATAAAGAAATCAGCCAAACTTTTGTTTCAGATCACTTTGAACCAAATGTAATACTGTTGGCTTAGAGGAGTTGTTTGGGTTTTTCTGTTGTATTTTTTTTGGGGGGGGGGAGGGGTTAATCTTGTGTGTATCTTTTTTTTCTTTGTAGTGAGTTTTTTAGGCCTTTTCTTTGTTTCGTTTTTATTTTTAATTTTTTTTTTTGGGGAGGGTACTTTTTTGTTTGTTTTGGTTCTTTTTTTTTTTTTGATGGGTCTTTTTCTGTGGAGGGTGGTGCAGACTTAGCACTGGAGCACATCTTCTAAAACCAAGGCTTATGTTTATTTTTTGCTCTGCTGTAGGATAAAGCTGCTTCACTGTGGCTAAGCAATCTGTGCATAAATATAAAAAGGCCACACTCCATGGTCTGAGTGGGCTGCAAGCCAAACCTGTACAGAGTTGTGTAGGAATTATCCACAAGTTGGATGCTGTAGAGGATTGGATGCATTCACAGCAATGCTTTCTACATCTTTTCCTGACATTAGGTAAACCCTGAAATGATAGCAAGCTGAGATTGGGTCCTTTAATTTCATTTCATACCTAAAATATATATCAGCTAATAGCAAAAAAAAAGCTTGCAGTTGCTAAAGTAAGGTTTACAGAAGTCCAGCCTCAGAGCAAAAATGATCAGTGGCTTCGCAGCATACTAAGATTAGAAATCTAAATTATGAATAAATCTAGAAATAGGTCTGCTGATAAGGAACTATTAGTCATATTAGACCTGGTCCATGAGCAGGAGCTGCTGGACACTGCAGAATAGGTGCAGTGATGATCAAAATTTTGTTCTGCTGACAGATTTTAGCAGTAGGAGCAGAATTATTGACTTCAACAGGAAATCTTAATTAATGAACTGCAGGTTTGAAGGCTGAACTGAATTAAACTGATTACACACCAGCATTAAAAGGATGTGTAGAAATTTTAATGGGGTATGTATAAAGGGTATGTATAAATTTTCAAGGAGTGAAGGTGGAGACATTAGAAAGTCCTGCCAGTACAAGTCCTGAGTTGTAAAAACTACCTATATGACCGCGTGGCAAACACGACTTTGCTCTGCGTGCGTACCCTTGAAAACTCAACAATTATTTTATTACCCTTGGTTATTTCATTCCTAGCGTCTTCCAGGTTTAACACAAGCTTTGACAAAGCTTTCTGCCCCTGGAGCACCTCGCCTAAGCACAGCCGTTTACTGGGGGGAGGGCAAAGGAAACGCTCTCACCGTTGAAGTTGGACGTGAAGCAGAAGACGTCGTAGCGGCTCTTGTCCTTGTCCCAGAACCCGTAATTCCTGACGCCGGGCACGGTGTTCCTGCCCCCGCAGGGCTCCCTGGGCTTGGTGATGGGGTACTGCACGGAGCCGTCGCTGAGCCAGCCCGCGTTGCACCAGTCCAGCCCCGACCTCCAGGCGTCGTAGAGCTGGTCAAAGGAGGCCATGACCGCGTCCTGCTCCGTGCACGCCCGCTGTGCCTCGTGGAAGTTCAGGTTGTACCGCCCCAGCCGCGGGGAGTAGGGGAACACCACACCTGGGGCAGGGGCAGAGAGAGAGTTACCAGGCACTGAGACTGAGGCATAAGCTTTAAATAATTTAGGGATTTTGTAGGAGCTGGGGTTTTAGTTAGAGATAAGCTTTATTGTGTGGAAATTCACAAAATCAGAGGGTTTTGGGAAAACCGCAAGATGCAGGCTTCAGATGCAGCAGAACTGCGATTGGAGCTAAGCAACAGCCATGAGATTGGTCAGCAGAAAAATCATTTAAACTGTAGAAAAAGCAAGGACAAATAGAACAATGGTGCACAAGTATTAACACTTGTCTAGAATAACTCCCTAAGCTGCAGAAAAGTTCATCTAGCAAGATATTAGGAAGGTTGAAGCTTAATAACGGAGCTCTGTGCATTGTGTTTGAAGGCTCACAAGCAGGTATTGCATTTGAAATAAGCAAGCATTGTTTAACCAAAGGTACCTGTGCTTATAGTGGTTGGATAGAACTACTGTCAATACAGAATATACACTGTACAGATATAAATACTGTCAGTGTGCTTTTGCTTTGTGTGATTGGTCACAAAGTTCATAAAGTGAGTTGTGACATTGAGTTCTGCATCTGCTGCCTGGGATGTGAGCTGCTGGCATCTTCCCATTGTCATAACCATGTAATGAGGCTGATGCTGAAAAATAAAACAGCTTGAGGCGCATTCTACAGCAGCCCCATCTTGTTTGCGTCTGTAAATAGCCCCCCTTACTGGCGTCATATTGGAGTTAATCAAAATAAATAGGTAGGCCTTAATGAAGTTAAGAGTTAGTAGTTAACTAATAATTGATTGCTTGTCAACACAATGTTTGGTTAGCTGGGTTTATAATGAAGAATATAGAAACTGGTAAAAGCTTTTGGGAACATAAGACAATTGTGGCCTCCTCTGCTCTGAAACCAATTGAAGATGGGGAATGGGAGTTCTACCAAGAGTTCATTTGTCATATTTGCATTGAAAAGGTAGAAAGGTCAGAATGAGGAATACTTCATTTACTTCCTCATTTGGGACCCCTCCCCATGAAAGGGACCACGGACCCATTTCAAAGAACAAACTGCGCGTACTTAATAGCTTTTGAACTAATTACCATACGAAGTGGGGAATGGGATGTACCAAAGTGATGACTATGCATTTGTATTTTGGGTCTTCAATGCTTGTATAGATAAAAGGACGCTGTAATGACCTGTAAATCACAGTGTGTATTTGGGAGCTATCTCACAATAAACACACACTTTCTAACTTTAAACTGTTAGAGAGTCTTTGTCCATCACAGTTGGATATCGGTGCTAGATCAATATCCATATTTTTAATAATTGAGACGGCAGGGAGAAGGGGAACAGCTTTGGCAGCCACCTGGAGGAGGAGTAAATGGGAAGTAAAGGTTGGATCCGTGATGTGTGGCAGTGTCGATTTTTTTTGGGGGGGGGGAAAAACGCCCCATTGGCAGCACAGCAGCTCTGGTTTTGGGAAGAGGTGTCACTGTCATATTTTCTGACAAATCCCTTTGCCCGAGATTCTTCTCCTGGGAAGCTGAGAAGCCTCAGAAAAAAATGAAAACAATAATTATCTGATTCGCTTCTCCTGTGTTTGGCTGCTTTGGAATGTGGTTGGAGATTGTTTATCCAACAGGTGGTTGTTTGATTGGTTTCATGTGAATTGTTTTGACTTAATGACCAATCACCAACAGCTGTGTCAGGACTCTGGAAGCAGTCATGAGTTTTTATGATCATTCTTCGTCACCTTCTTGTAACCTTTCTCTATTCTTTAGTATAGTTTTAGTATAATATATCATATCATATCATATCTATAATATCATATATAGATAATATAGTAATAAATTAGCCTTCTAAGAACATATTCATAATCCCTCCTTTGTCCTGGGGGGGACCCAGCAAATACCACAAAGATGTTAGGAGCTGCTGTCTTATCTCTTCAGCTGTGCCAAGGAAGGTTTGGGTTAGATGTTAGAAAGAAATTCTTCGCTGAAAGAGGGATTGGTCACTGGAATGGGCTGCCCAGGGAGGTGGTGGAGTCACCATCCCTGGACTGAAAAAGATTGGATGGGGCACTGTGTGCCAGGGTTTAGTTGATGAGGAGATATTGGGTCATGGGTTGGACTAGATGGTCTCAAAGGTCTTTTCCAACCTAATTCATCCTGTGAATTCTGTAATTCTGTGGTTGATTCTGTGATTCTGTGCTGCCTTGCCTAACAGGATCTTCTCCCCTCATCCCCTTCCCAATGGGAATCCTGCCAGGTCTGCATGCTGCTCCCACCTGCACCTTGCTGTCACCAAGGTGGTCTCAGTGCCCTCCTCTCACAGTGCTTGTGGAGGAGCAGAGACAGCTGGAATTATGCAACTACACATTTTTCATGGAAAATTTCCATTTATCCATTGTAAGGTCAATTTCTCATTTTAAAAAGAGTCAATTAAACCCTAGCATAGCTTTACTTTTTGAATTTGTTTGGTTTTTTTGGGGGGGTTGTTTTTCTTTGCTTATTTTAATTTTGTTTATTTGGGTGATTATTTCTTTGTTTTGCTTTGTTTTGGGTTTTTTTTTTTTAGTTTTTTGGGTTTTTTGGTTTTGGTTTTTTTGGGGGGGGGGTTGGTTTTTTTTTTTGTGTATGTTTTTGTTTGTTACTTCATTGTTTTGGTGGGTTTTTTTTAGTGTGGAATGGGAGTAGGGGAGTTCCTGGAAGCTATTTAGAAAGAAGAAATTGTTGAATGAATCACTGAATTTCTATGAATTATTTCTTTTGACTCATAGACATTAAGATGAAATGTTTTGATCAACATAAAAGAGCATTGTGTTCTTTGCATGATCCCTTGCCAAGATTTCCTGAGAAGTTCAGGACAGTTGCTCTTTGTGGTTTTTTTTGGGTGGCTTTTTTTTTTTTTTTTCCCATTTTCTATAATTTCACATTATTCCAGGAATAATGTCTGCCTTAACAACAGCGTTTCAAGGCTAATCTGGTAGGAGGCTCAATTTTAGCATCCCAAGGTTTTAAAGCTATGGGGAAATGAAATCAGCGAAGTTGCGTGGGCGACTTCTCTGCTGTTTTTTGGCCATTTGCCGCCTCTCAGGGGACAGGTTTGCCCTGGCACAGATGGTGGCACAGACCATGTGTGACACCCCCTTCCCTGTGTGCCCCTGCAGCAGTGATGGCTCACCCTGAGACGGGGTCACTGTGCAGGGAGCATGGCCCTGCCACATGCTCTGTGTCCCCCAGGGGACAAGGACACAGCCTTGTCCCCAAACCCTGTCTGCTGCTCATCCCTGCCCAGACAGGGTCAGCAGAGAGACCTCACCACAGAGGACAGCCAAAAGGGGCTGGGAAATGTGGGGACACCTCCAGTGTGACCGTGTTCACAGGAGTCTTATGTTGAGGGAAGAGACGAGGATCTGACTCCATGCTTCAGAAGGCTTGATTTATTATTTTATGATATGTATTACATTAAAGCTATACTAAAAGAATAGAAGAAAAGGTTTCATCAGAAGGCTGGCTAAGCTAAGAACAGAAAGGAATGATAACAAAGGCTTGTGGCTCAGACTCTCTGTCCAAGCCAGCTGACTGTGATTGGCCATTAATTACAAACAACCACATGAGACCAATCACAGATGCACCTGTTGCATTCCACAGCAGCAGATAACCATTGTTCACATTTTGTTCCTGAGGCCTCTCAGCTTCTCAGGAGGAAAAATCCTAAGGAAAGGATTTTTCATCAAATATGTCTGCGACACCTGCAGGATGGTTTCAAAAGTGACATCTAATCACAGTCACTGCCCTAACCTGATACTTTTTTTTTTTTTAATTCTAGTTTTATGGAAAATATCAGACTTTAACATTGTTCTTTGGAGCATGAAAGACATCTCAGAAAGCACTGAAGAACCACCTCCCCATGTGGGTTTGATAAAGCAGAAAAGAGAGACCTGAAACAAAAGTTTGGATCAGACTTCCCTAATCTTCAGCAGGGCTTGGAAACTTAACCCAGACCTAAATTTTACAGTTGGCTTTAGCCCAGTCTCATAATAAGCTGAAATAAAGTGGTATTAGAGAAGATCCAGCTCAGAATGTTTATCCTCAGACATCTCTGTTGAGATAAGTGCTGTAGGACTCGGGGGGACTGAAGACAAGATAACACATGAGCCAAAAACTTTGCACTGGTATAAATATCCACCTTCCTTTTTACTTTTTTTCCTGCTGTCGGATCCTCTTGCCTATAACAATTTCTTTGTCCTCAGGGCAGTGCAGAACAGGATGGACAAATTACCCAGTGGTCAAGCAAGGCAGTCACCTTTTGATGAAGCCACTCTTCTTTCAGAACATTCTAACCCATTTCCACCAGTTTCCTAAAGTCCCCTTGCTTCCTCTTCTCTCCCTCACCCTTCTGTCGTCCAAGTGTTATTTTTGTTTTAACAAAATCTTTGCTATTACTAAACCTCAGTGACTTGGTCCAAGAAAATAAAGCATGCAAATGTAAACTTGGCAGGGTAATAATAAACAGCATTTTACTCTGCTTCATCAATTAGCTAGAGAGTCTGCTTCAGTTCTTGCCTTTTGTAAATCCTTTGTTAAAGGGCTTTTCTGTTTTGTGATGTTCTGAGCTGCAGTGTATGAATGTAATGTAATACAATGTGTGTTAAATTCAACTTCATAAACAAGACACTGAAGAGGTTTCCTATTTTTCAGCATCTCTGTTTTTCCTTCATCATATCTTTGTTAAAATAAAAAAAATCCATTCTTTGTCAATGGATAGAAGTATCACTGGGTATAATAAAAATTTAGCAAATTCAATAGGAATCCAAACCTTTTTACTTTAGAAATTAGAAATTAGAAATCTAATACTTATTATTTTTTTCAGAACTACATTTCCCCAGACAACACACTCCTTTTCCAGTACATGTGTTTGATTTGCATATACATTATAAAAACACCCTACAAGTAGGAAAGATCAAGATATAAACTTACATACTTATAAAAACTGAGCGGCAACTAGTTGATAACTATTCAAACAGATTTGATTCCGTAAGGTTTCCAAAATCACTTTTCAAAAGGGGCTAAACTATGTATGTAAATGTGTTACAAATCTGAGTTTGACAGTTTGGGACATAATGTTTTTATAACATAAATATGCACTGTAATATTAGCTTTGGGCTATATTGGAGCAGACTGCATAGAAGCTGATTTTTTGTTGGAGTTCATCTGCAGTACAAGCCTGCAACTGATTAGCATTAATTTCACCCTGCAGCTGGGGGTGGCCAGGGCTGATTTTGCTGAGGAAAATGTACTGGGTTTGTGCTTTGTGCAGCTTTGAATTACCTTGCAATTTTTGTTAAAGTTTTTTTTTTTTTTTTTTTTCCCTTCACTTCCCTATCAAACCTTGCTGAAATTCACAGTGAGAGCTCAGCATTCATCTCCCCTTCCTTTTGCACTTTAGCAGTGCTGATCCTCAGTTGATGGCAGGGCATCTTCCTCAGTCCTGCTGGACCTTACAAACTCACCAAAGTGTAATCCATCCCATCTGTTCCTGAATGGACAAAAAGCTGTCCTGAGGCTCCTTGCCGTTCCCAAGGCACAGCCTGAGCCTCAATTTCTGACTCCAGCCCCTAGACAAAACACCAGCTCCCAAACCTTAACAAATTCAGCTTAAAGAAAGGGAGGGAGGCAAAAACCTTCCAGCCTCAGAAGGTTAAAGTCTGGTTACTTTGTGGGAAGGCAGAGCTGAGCAGCCTTAGCTTGACCTTGGTCGTTCCAACCCCTACCCATGTGGAGGCTGGGTGGGGATATGAATTTCCATTATAAGGAATCATGGTGTGGCTGCTCTCCCAAATCCTCAGTTTCTCTGGAAAAGGTTCTGCCCCCAGGGAAGGACCTCCTTGCTCCCAAAAGAGACAGGGAGAGCCTGAGACACGTCAGCTCAGCAGAGAATGAGTCTGTCGGTGAGAAATGAGGGGATGCATGCACCTGTGACCAAGCAACTGCAGTTGGGAAAATGAATCCTGTAATGGAAATTGGGATTTCCACCAGAAATGGACGTATTATATATCCTCCTCACAGCCACACCAGTATTTCGATGGATTTCTCATTCAAGTGAGCAAATGTACAACTCTTCTCCACTTGCTGTGCTTTTCTGGGAGTGTATTTGTCTTATTTGTATTTCAGAGTCTTATATGTGCCCTTTACATGAACCCCTAAAATTGAGTGCAAGCGAATTCACTTCACACACACTGTCAGTGCAAAGAGCTGGAGCGCTTACCCAGGACAACAAGGTGAGGAAATAACCTCAGAAAGTTCAACCCCTGCAATGATTTGTGTGTATTAATTAAGCCAGCTACACACACAATTAGCAGTTTCAAGAGTATTGACACGTAGAAACAGAATAACACAAATTTCTGTTGATTCATATGGGGAAAAAAACCAGCCAGTAAAGAAATAGGATTTCTTAAGTTTTAGCCCAAAATGAAAACTAATTTTTCTCACAGCCAGTGCAAACATGGGGCAACAGTAGAGTTTGCCATTTACTGTATTGTAAGGCACCGTTTTATACTGGCAGGTTCATACACTCGAGGGCAAAATTTTCCTTGCTGGATTCCTAAAATTCCATAAAAACTAGTGACCCCCTCATTTTCACAATCTCCACCTCCATCTTCCTGCCTGTCAGAACTTTCAGATGTCTGACCATCCGGCCACTGGCTGTCAATCTCAGGCATCAATGTCCCTAAAAATGAAAGTCAACCCTGAAATATTGTCCCTCCAGCATCCCATAACTGTCAGTGGGGTTGCTTGCTTCTAACCAGTAAAAACAAACAAAACACACTGATCTGACCCAGGGCAGATTATTCCCTTGTATTTCTACAGCCTTTTTATAAAATTTGGGGACCGTTGCCTTTCTCTGCTCTTCCTAGCTTAATCACTCCAAATTTTTTGTGACACTTTACTTTTGACACTTTACTTTTGACACTTTACTTATACAATTTCTGCCAATTTTTTTACCTTTTTGTCTCACCTGAATGATTCAAGGACCATTTCTTGGAGCATGTGCAACCACAGCTCCATCTGCAAAGCCCTGTCACAGAAGGAATTGCATTGCTCTGCCATGAGTTACTCTTGACAACCCCTCTCTGGTTTTTGTTCCAGGCACCCACAAAAAGTGTGTCCTATAAAATCAGCTTTTCAGAGAGTAGGACAGATCGTCACACAGAGGATATTAGAAATATGTGGGTTTTTTTGGTGTGTGTATGGATGGAACAGCAACATACAGAGGAAGCAAATATGACATTATTAGGCTAAATCTGATTTCTCCTGCTCTTGAGAGCATGGAGTTGATTTCCTGTTGGTTTCAACTCTGAATTCCCCATTGCTTACATCCAGCTGAAGACCAAATGAACAGATTAAAAAATTATTGTTTTGACAGTTTGAAAAGGTTTGTTTATATGAAGCTTATGGATCTGCTTGAGCCATTTTGAACTAAAGAGTCTGGTTTTGAAAGAGATGCCTGGTTTTTTGTATTTTTTTTCTTTTTGGATCTAAAGGCCAACATACATCAGAGCAATAACATGAATGCTGGTGGGTTTTGGTTCTTGGGGAGCCACATGAAGAGTTAGCTTCTATCTAGAAGCTGCTTTTCTACAGAGGCTTTTAATGACTTTACCCAGATCTTCAAATTCCCAGTAGCGTTGATGTAGAAGTTAATTATTTCATAGCCTGTTTTGCAAACTTACTGTGTTCAACTCTCATCTCCCTTTGAAGAGAGAAACTACTAAAAATAATTTTATTTTTAAAAAATTATTTAATTATTAAAAAAAATATTTAATTATTAAAAAAATAATTTAATTTGGTAAAATCCCGCCTCTGGCTGTTTGGCATTGTCCCACTTTCTCTGGTTCTCCTGCAGGGAGGGCACACAAAACCTGTGCCTGAGCAGCACCTGAGGGTTGGGAGGCCAAACCCACAGACCTGGAGCAGTGAGATTCATCACAGTGTGAGGTATTCATGAGGAAATAAACCAGCAAAGCGCAAACATAAAGAAAATTTAGTGTGAGACCATAAAAAGCTGCCGTAAATAAAATTTAATGTGAGCTGAGAATTCTTTTTTTTTTTTTTTTGCTCATGACTCGGACAACGACATCTGGCTGCTGTCAGAGACCTTTTAATATATCAGGCTTTTGATTTGAGGGCGCTGAACAAAGAGTGTAAAACTCATGATCCATATTTTAAGGCAGGAGGAGAGTAAGGCCATTTCAGAGAGAGATGGCTTTGGTGGTGAGGTTGGTCTCCATAAAGAATATCCTGCTTTTCTCAGTACTTGGCACTTCTGGCTGAGCCCAGACCAACCCTGACCAGTCCTGCCACTTCAGGCTGAAAATCAGGACACGATTTAGGGCATGAACTAAAGATGGTGGTTGTGGAAAACTGCAGTGGGTTCCAGTCCTGAGCTTTAGCTGGTGCTCAGCACAATCTCTCTGGTCAGGGAAAAAAATGCCGTGGCTCCCAATTAATAAAGATGAAGAAAACTTGTCGCAAAAATATAAGGTATGTAACAAATTCAGTCTGACTCTAAGTTCAGAGGTTTTTTTCCAAAGCTGAAAGTGCCCAGTTATTATGAATGTTTTATTTAATAACACCCCCAGGAGGCCTTTAAGGCTGGAAAAAATAAAAGGTTGCATGGTGGGAGAAGGAAAAAGGTCCATGGAGGTCGAGAATTTTGGTATCGATACAGGGCCATGGGTTTTGCACAGGGAGCCATCAGCTGCTTTGCACTGCTCTTGGGCATTCCTGGGTGTAAATGGCTTTTTCCTGCTGCCAATTAACATCCTCGAAGCCACCACCTCAGGATATCAGGCAGCTGATGCAAATCATTCCCACTGTGAGATTAACCTGGTTATTTACACCAGACTGTAGAATTTTGGAATAGGCTGATGTATTTTAATTTTTGTCCAAATATTGTGGGGTTTTTTTCATTCCCAGGTCTCTTCTGCTTTGCTCAAATGCATTAAATGGAAATTAATGCCAGAACTACATAAAGCTGCAAGGGTGTTGCAAAAATAAGCACAGGGCCATGCAAACAGAGGAATATATTCTATCAGTTATATATCTCCAGTGTAATATTATTATATTTTAATACTTATCTTTTTTTAGGAAAGTTCAGTGTGCTATAGACACAGATTTACTGGGTTTAGTCAACACAAGCAGGGCTGACACTGAAACTCTCACCACTCTTACCTTACTTGAAATGTTACATTTTACCATGAGGTTTTGCAAAGAAAATGTTCCTTCCAGTTTAAGAAACACCACTCCACAATGTCAAAAATGAACATTACACCTGCCCCATGCGGGGCAAAAATCACTGAAAAACCGTTGTTCCTTACGTTAGCCAGACACTGGTTAAAATATGTAAACTTTAATTTGAGAGCAGGTTGGAACACACTTGGCTGAAGAAATATGATTCCTCCTCTACTTATGAATTTCCTTATTTTGGAGGAGGGACCCTGACCTTGTATCCAAGGCTGGTGCTGTATTACAAAACAGTAACAGTAAAAAAGCTAGAAAATCTCCTTTTTTAAAAACAGATCTCCCTTGTGTTATTTCACGCAGCAAAGAAATAATTCCTCACTGCTTCCTCACTGCAGCTTTAATCCAATAACGAATTTCAGGTTTGGGTTTCGGCATGTGCGCAAGCATTTGTGCCAAGCTTCAGGCAAACTTGCTCTGCTTCCACGTCCACCAGCATCTCCCCTTCCCAGGCACAGCAGGAAGCAGCCACAGCACGATCCCCTTGCTTTTCACAGCAGAAAAATAATGAACTTTTGCTGCAGAGGAAGCAAGAGCCTGGGCAGGTGGGGAGAGCTGTCTCACTCAGGTAAATCTGAGCCTTCCAAGAGGAATTTTCTCCCTTCAGGGGCTGAGCAGCCCCTGCAGAGCCTGCCCCAGTGGAGAGGAGGCTGAACACATGAGAGCTTTTAGCAGAGAAAAATAAAGATTTTTATCCTCCAGCTGATTTCTGTCTTCACTCATAACTGCTTTAGAGAACTGAAGCTAAACATGTAAGTGTCCAGTTCTTTATCTCATAAGTTTGAAAAGAACAGGGTCCCTTCTTGTTAAAGATGAATTATGTGGGGTGGAACAACCTAAATGCACTACCCCACTGGCATGGAAACTGGGCAGAGTTTTCCTGCAATCCAAAAGGGGAAGTTTCTGTGGCCTCCAGCCAGGAATGGAAGAATAGATGTAAAGAAGTAAAATAAGCCCATTATGTTTATTTGGTTCCAAGAACCACTGAGACATTCTTATTGTGCAGGGCAGCTGTATCCTTTTTTCCTTTCCCCCTTTTCCTTTTCCTTTTATTTTCCCCTTTTCCTTTCCTCCTTCTCCTTCTCCTTCTCCTTCTCCTTCTCCTTCTCCTTCTCCTTCTTTCTCTTCTCCTTTCCCCCTTTCCCCTTTTCCTCTTTTCTCCACTTTCCCTTTTTCCCATTGTCCTCCTTTTTTCCTTTTTCCCCTCTTTCCTCTCTTTCTCTTTTCCTCTTTTTTCCTTTTTAAATTTCTTTTTCTGCTCCCTCTCTCAGGATCCCTCTGGCATACACTTGCTGGTGAATGTATGCGTATGTGATATGTCCTCATGAAACTTTTGATTTACCTCTGTGTTCCGTGCAGTGCTTTGGGGAGAAAAAGAAAGGGTCGAACACTCTTTTACGTGTATTGAAACTCATAAAATGTAGTGGATTGCATCAGAAGTAAGGAAAACTGAAATTTTGTCCTCTTTAAACCTGCTTAATTACTTTTAAACTCTACTGTTTTAAAAAATAATGCTGAAGAAAATGACTAGACACTACATGTAGACGTTGTCCTGGCAGACAATAACAAGATCTGATTTATCTAATTATAAGGCTGGAAAAATGCAAACCCACTGTCTCTGGGTAACTACTAGAACTTTTTTAATCCTTAAAAGAAGATTTGCATTTGCTTGATAATCTGAAATATCCCAAAGTTTCTTAAAATTACCATCGGGGGGGAGAATTTGATATAATTTCACCTAGGTAAAAAGATGCAACTCCTTCTGCAAAATGACAGGAGAAAATCAAAACCACATGGAACTCTCAACACTGTGTTTGCTCATCCTTTCTTGGCTCCTCTCACACCAGGTCTGGCTGGAATTTGGATACACTGTAGGACAGCGTAAGCTATAGTAGCCAGGCCGACGCTCCAATTTATGATTGTTGTCAGGCCAAGGTTCCCCAGAGCACAATGAATCCTGCTTCCTCGGCTTGCTGTTATCACTGATAACACACAAAATCAGTGATGACACACAATCAGTGATAACACAAAATCAGTGATAACACAACATCGCCGATAACGCAGCGTCAGCGATAACACGACGTCAGCCATAATGCAATATCTGATACGGCAACATCACCCAGGAGGGGAAAAAACCCCAGGAATTCCCTAACACCACATCAATCCCACCCAAGGCGTGTCCCAGGGTGTCACCTACCTTCCAAATTGAGGGTCACCACTGCCGTGTCATCCTCCAGCCCCTCGATCACCTCGCACTTGTACCTGCCGTAGTCCTCCAGCCTGATGTTGGTGATGACGAGCGAGGCGTCGTTCTCGCTGCTCTCCCGCAGGGACACCCTGCCCTGGTAGCCCCCGTAGCTCTTCCTGTGGTGCCCCATGGCCACGAACACGTCCACCTCCTTGAGGTAATCGTAGGTGAGTTTGGTCCACTTGACGCGGATTTTGTGTGTTCCTGAGCCGGCGGCGGCGGAGGAGGAGTGCTCGTGGTAGAATTTGCATGGCAGTGTCACGTTGCCGCCACGGTGGGAGAAGATCTTGGCTTGCTCTGCTACCACCAGAAGACGGGGCCCATTTTCTGTGGGATTTAAGGGGGAAAAGGTAAAAAAAAACCGCAAAAACCAACACCAACACATTAATGCATCAAACATCAACCCGCTGTGGTTTGGTTTCGCGGGGTGTCCCGGGATGAAGGAAGAGATGAGAATCTTGACTCTGTGTCTCAGAAGGTTGGTTTATTATTTTATGATATATATTCTATTCTATTCTATTCTAAGAAAATTATATACTAAAACTATACTAAAAGAAAAGAAACATCAGAAGGCTAGGAAAAGAATAGAATGATAATAAAATCAAGGTGTTCGCAGGGGTCCTGGGATGAGGGAAGAGATGAGAATCTTGACTCTGTGTCTCAGAAGGCTGGTTTATTATTTTATGATATATATTATGTTAAAAGAAAATTATATACTAAGACTACACTAAAAGAGACATCAGAAAGCTAGCAAATGAAAATAATAGAATGATAATAAAATCTTGTGACTGCTCACAGCCTCAACAGAGATGGCTGTCATTGGTCATTAAGTAAAAACAATTCACATGCTGGGTAAACAATTCTCCAAATCACATTCCAGAGCAGCAAAACATGGAGAAGGTGAAGCTTCCCAGCTTCTCAGGAGAAAAGATCCCAATGAAAGGATTTTTCATAAAATATGTCTGTGACAACCCGCTCTCCAAGAATTGGCTTGCAGTCTTCCTTTTACACAATGGGTGCGGTCAATGCTGTTGGTGTCTCAAGTTTTAGCTTTTATATTTTTCAGATTCTGTGCTGCTTCAGTGTGTAGCTCTGAGCTTCATGTTTAGTGTTAGCGAGTTCTCCTCCCAGGATAGGTAGGAAAAGGAAAACAATTCCTTGGACTTGTCTTTTCCTTTTCCTCGGAAAAGGAAAACAATTCCTTTTCCAGCTTGACCAAAGACAACAGTTACAAGATCCAGGCCCAAAAATTACAAACAACAGTAAATTGAAGAGAGAAAAACAATGATAGGATTTCATGGGCTAAAGCTGGAATTGGACAATGAACTGCAAGATGCAAATGGAGCAGAACTGATCACAGTGACAGACCCCAGGAGTGTTCGTGCATTTTGGGTTCATTTTGGGACCATTTTGGGTTCATTTTGGGACCATTTTGGTTCACCTTGGGTGCAGCCCTGGCTGGGCTCTTGTGCTGACCAAGGTGGATCCATGGAGGAGATCCTTTGAATAAATCCCTGCTCTATTCTGTAACTCTGTTCACCCTCTGTTCTAGCTCAGCCTTCACCAGCTGCATCTGCAGGATTACCACTCTGCAATCATTTTGGACCTATTTAGTAATAAGGTAGTTATTTAGTATAAGCCTATTTAGTATAAGCCAGTTATAAATAAGTATTTGTCATTATTATTTAATTATGATAATAAAAGATTAAAATTATAATATATATTAAATATTCTAATTTATTATGTAATTATTTGTGCAAAAGCATCTCAGTGCCCCTTACACAGGCAGAGACCGTCCTATACTCATGAAGAGGGAGTTGTGTAAATAGATTTACAGTGTTGTAATGCTGATGAATGAATGCCGTCACCCATAAAAGGCTTCAAAACACTTCTCATATTTCCCTATTTTCACGGGTTGTATATCAATGCTTTATTTTTTATTTTCATAATTCAGTTTTTCTGGAGGGATTCTGCTTATTCAGGCAGCAGCACACAGAGCTCCTCACAGTCTGGGATGCAGAGAATCCCACTCACAGAGCAGAAAAACCATTAATGCATCAAACAGCATTATTTATACTGACATGAAAAGTGTCAGCAAAATTCTAAAGTAGATATTTTAGGCATTTGTATTTCTATTTTATTCTTAATTTTGAGTGTAAGTTCCTCTTCTGACCAGAGTAAGGAAGTCCAGTTGCTTTTCAAACATAAAATCTATTCCTCTGCTGCCCACTCTCTTCATCATCCCAATGTAGTTTTTCCTCCTTAAAACTTGTCACTGCTTTATCTTTTATATTTTGGTCACACTTTTCATGCAAGCCTGTATCTGACTGTCTGTTTCCTCTCCTCCTCACCCCGGGTTTCCCGCTTTCCTTCCCTCTAGCAGCAGATGTTGCCCTGTGAAATAATTTGGCTTAGGACAGTTGGCTGGGGCAGGTGCTCTCTTCCAGCCCTGAGTCTCTGGGGATTTTACAGGCTGTGCTGCCTTGGGAAAACCCTGGAAAATGCAGATTTCATGTGCTAGTCAGCAGACGTACCCAAAAGTGAGAGTTTTGCCTCCTTTCAGTACCTCTTGCCTTGTTCCTCATGCGAAGTTTGCAAAACTGGCTGAGCAAGCTCAGCATTCCTGTTGGGTTTGCTGTCCTTGAACCCTGGGACAGTGACCAAAACCCCCAAAAAACCACCAGCTCTCTGGGAAAGCACCACCAACCTCCCTCTGCACTCACAGGCTGTGAAAAGAGACTTTGCAACCCCCTGTCCGTGTTCAGCAAGTCGATTTGGCTGCCCGAAATGGCGATTCCCCACTCCGAGGCTGGACCTGGCTCTCTCTGAATCCAGCAAAAGCTGCGGGTGAGCTCCCCAAAAAAAACCACAGAGGCTGCTGAGAGGATGGCCCTGTGAAGGCTGGCAGCAATTTTCTGCGCTGGTTCAGACAGAAGTGATGAAAAAATGTCATCAGCCAGGGAGATGTGGGTGGCTGGAGGAGGGAAGGACGGGGATGGATGCGGAGCTCTCCATGGAGTGTCTGTCCCACCTCTCCAGCTGTCTGTCCACAGCACTGCAGGAATCTGTGGTGCGTCCACAGCATAAGGGGCATGCAGGGAGCCTTTTGGAGCCCTCCAGACAGTCCCAGGCTTCTGAGGCCTGATGGCAGCTCTGCGGTTAAACGAAATATCTGCCCAAACTGCAGCCTCAGCTGGGTTTCCCTCTCCGCCCGCTGCTGCACTGAGCTGCACCCCAGGGAATGCGGGATTTTGTGTTTATGCAAACACAAAATGAGGGTGGTAATTGCAAAGACAAGCTTGCTGAGTGCAAATGTGCATCTGCTTCGGGAGAACAGGTATCCCAAAGGCACAGCTCTTCACTGGGAGGTGCTGCGTCCAGAACTTTGCTGCTCTCTGCACTGGTCAGGGCTCAGCTTCCTCAAGAATGAGCAAATCTGAGTGCTGCAAGGTGTTTTGCCAGGGAGAGGGACCTTCCGGCCTGGTGAGAAAACAAAGCTGCAGAGCAGGTTGCCTAGAGCCCCTTTTAAAGCTGTTCTTTTTCACTGCCCTCCTTTCCAGAGGCTCAGGGATGCTCCAGCAATCCATCCATTCCCGAGGAGAGCATCCAAGGAGAGAGGTGATCTGAGGCAAGGCACCATGGAAAGCTTTACCAACAGTTTCCACAGCAGGAGGAGGAGGAGAGTGAAGACAGCCAGCACAGTTTGTCTGCAAATTTTCCCGTTTCCTTTGGGGACAAAGACGTTCCACAGTGCTCTGTCCACCTTGGGAGGAGAAATGTTTTGCTTTGGGGTGGTTATTACCAAGAAATCTGACTCAGAGCTGAGCTATGTTGGGCTTTTAGTACTGAAATAGTCAAGTTAATAAATATTTAGCAGAAAGGGCTGGGAGGCTATGACTCAGGCTGTTAATGCTCACTCTTTCTAACAACTGTGGCTGTGCCAGCAGGGCCTGGAGGCTTGCCCAGAGCAGTGTCACCTCTGACTCCAGCAGCAGCACCCTAATTTGGGGATGTTCCTCCCTGCTGGCTGCCTCCCACCTCCTCTGGCCCTCTGCAGCAGCCACGAGCTGAGTCTGGGTAGGTGTGAAGAGATAGAGGGGATGGTAGCCTGGGAAGGGAAAGGGAAAAGGAAAGGAAAAAAAAGGAAAGGAGAAAGGAAAAAAAAAAAGGAAAGGGAAAAGGAAAGGTAGAAGGAAAGGAAAAAGGAAAGGGAAAAGAAAAGAGGAAAAAAAGGAAAGGAAAGGGAAGAAAAGAGGAAAGGAAAAAATGAGAAAAGGGAAAGGGAAGGGAAAGGGAAGGGAAGGGAAGGGAAGGGAAGGGAAGGGAAGGGAAGGGAAGGGAAGGGAAGGGAAGGGAAAGGGAAAGGGAAGGGGAAAGGGAAAGGGAAAGGGAAAGGAAAAGGAAAAGGAAAAGGAAAAGGAAAAGGAAAAGGAAAAGGAAAAGGAAAAGGAAAAGGAAAAAGGAAAGCATGGCTTTTCTCATCCTGGAATATCTCCCTCATTTGACCCTGGATGTTCCAAGGAAGATGTGACACCTAAATGTGCCTCCACTCACAAGTCATGCAAAAGCCAGCTCTTATTTTACAAAAAATGGGATGGGGTGCCCTTCTCACTGGAAGGACAGTGAGGCAGAAAATGACATTGCTGCTGCTGCTTCTCCCAGGTCTGGGAGAGGAGGAAGGATCCCTGGCTTTTGAGGAAAAGCAGATGTCAGGCTGGGGGATGAGGCACAGCTTAGGCAGCAGGGACCTGGGATAGAAAATGAGATGACAGGGGTTTGGCAAGAGGCCTCGCGGTCCTCATTATCCAGTAGCCAGTGAGAGCCAGGGCCAAATCTACCTAAACTGAACATTTTTGGGAATGTGGCACAATGAATGGTCTTACTCTTCCTGGAGCTCATAAATTAAAAAAAAACCCCAAACCGCCAAGAAACCAAACAGAGAGGAAAGCAGAATTCCTTCATTTAAAATAGGTGGTTGTCTCTGGTTTTACTGTTGTGAAACTCAGCTAAAATGAGGAATGCATTCTTCTTCCTGGGTTACCTCAGTGAAACAAGGATGGATCTCTAGTGATGGGAGATGGAGGGAACACTGGTTTGAAGGGTGGTAGCTCCCTGCCCTGCTCCCCTCATAGGCATTCTGGCAAGGCTAGTCCTTCTAAAGAAAATTATTTCAGTCTCTGAATGGCAGGAATATCTGGAAGGCGCCTGCAAGAAGGAAAAAGGACGTGACACCCAGGTGCGGCTGCTTGAGGAGGATAACACGTTCTCCCCCGAACTGCTTCTTGCAGAAATGCCATCAGAGAACTTGTGAGATTTGCAGCCAAACAGCTGTGAGCTCTGAAACCCATGGATTCGGGAGGGTTTGACCCTCATTGAGGAGTCTGGATCGTGGGTGGGGACAAGGCAGCTCAGGTGTGCTTCTCCTGAGCCTGAGATGGTGCAAGAGCCACCTCTGTCCCCAGCAGCAGGAGCATCTGACAGTGCCCAGACAGAATCCTGTGTTTGAATGGAATTTATGCATCATGGATGAGGTGTATGAATATGCAACAGGTTATTGTTTTTAAGGGTTAACCCTCTGTTAACATGGGCCCTTTTTCCAGGCTTGTGCTGCCTAGGAAAAGGTACCCAGACGTCCATAACTCTTTGTCTCTATTGTCTCATATTGTCCTAATCCAAATTGTACAAATTGTTATCACTCTAATTGTATTACTAATTTTTTAACCATTTTACTACCGTTAAACTTTTAAAATTTTAAGAACAAATGATTGGCGTTTTTCACGGCTCCAAGGGCAGAACTGGGAGGAGAAAGATTTCCCAGGTGGGGCTTTCCAGCCTTCCAGGCGCATTTTGCATGGTCAGGCAGGCAGCAGCCGAGCTGTTAGCACAGAACCAGGCCCCACTGGTGACTAATTAGCTCTAAATTTTACTGCTGGGCATGTTTTAAGGGGTTTTTTTTGACTTTTTAGTTGAGGGCTGATTGTTGGGTTGTGTTGTGATATTTTGGGCTTTTTTTGGGGTTTTTTGTGGTTTTTTTGGTGCTTGTTTTTTGATTGTTTGGAATTTTTTTGGTGTGTTTTGGGTTTTTTTGAGTTTGTTGGTTTTGTTTTCTTTTTTGTTTGTTTGTTTTGGGGTTTTTTTTTTCCAGTTCTTTTGGGGGTATTTTGTTTGTGGAGTTTTTGGTTTGTGGTTTTTTTTAATGGATTTTTTGGTATTTTTTTTGTTTGTGGAGTTTTTTTTTTTTAATATTTTTTTTTGTTTGTTTGTGGAGGTTTTTTTATGGTTTTTTGGTTTTTTTGGGGTTTTTTTTTGTTTTCTTTTAGGTTTTTGGGTTTTTTTTTAATTTTGGTTTGGTTTTTTTGTTTTTGGTTTTTGGGGTTCTTTTTGGGGTTTTTTTTTGCCTCTTTTTTTGGTGTGTTTTAACTGTACTTTTGCTGCAGGGTTTTCTCCTGGCTTCCTTTCCTTATTTTCCTCCCTTACCTGGGTTCTGCACACCCAGAATGATGGCAAGCCAGGCTTGGAGGGGGCCAAGAACAGAGTGTGGGGCAGAGAGGATGAATCACAGCACAACCCTTGGCAAACAGCTTTATCTCCTTTTTCCACCAGGAGTATCCACAGTCTCGTGTGTTGAGCTGGCCACAAAAATCGGTTATTCCAGCATTTTCATGGAGTGCCTCACAAAGTGACAGTGGAGGAAAAGATGTGCATTTTTACAGACAGGAAAAACAAACTCATCAGCCATTTTGATGGCGTTACAGAAGTGTTTTGTCAGATAAATTCATGTATTCCCTAAATGCTCCACACTGTTAGCAAGCCCCTAGCTTAATATTATCCTGTGCCATTATTTTTTAAATAAACAGAGCTGTTTCTGGCTTTCCTGTAGTGTTTCCAGGGATTTTAGCTCATGCTAAAATATTCTCACTCTTCCCACAGCAGTTGTTACCCTCAATTTTTTTTTAATCTAAAATTTTACTTTAAATTAATAAATTATTTTTGTGAAAACAAGGGTTCCTGTTTTCTATAATATGTAGAGAAGTGTATTATTGATGAACTAATATATGTGTGTATCACTCAAAGAATACTGAGGAAAACATGATGGGGAATCACACACATATTTGGCACACAGTGCACATTTTTTCTATTTGTGTTTTAACTAATTACCTTTTTCCTTCTGCTTTTGGGGGAAAAAAATATCTAAAATCTTTTATATATCATCTGCAGGACTGGTAAAATATAGGGGGTTTTTTTGACTCAAGATCTAATGCAGTTTTGCTGTGCCATGAGAAAGAAAAGGCAAGGATCCACCTCCCGTGTTCCTGCCTCTGTACAGACAGGACAGAACACTTCCAACACACTTTTAAGTTTTGATATAAAACTGGGAAGAGAAATGCTAGATAAATCTTATTTAGAAGCTTCAGTTTCCAAATAACAGCATGGCTAAAAAATAGTAAAGGTGGTTTATATATCACAGAGAATAAATCAGTCTTTGTAACAAAGACATTACAAAGCTGGGATAAAACATTTTTCAGCTGATTCCATCTCCTCAGCTTGGGGAGAGAATTGTTAAAGAGAGCACATTAACTCAGGTTTAGGTTTCTAGGAGACCTAAGAGCACATAAAACCATCAGGGAAATAACAAACTTCATCTCCCCTAAATTATTGCCTTAAATAACTTCTAAGTGTGTTTTGCTTGGGTGCAGATAAATTTCATGGAGATCAGGTGTCGCAGAGCAGAAATCAAGGCAAAGTCTCTGCACCCCTTCCTCACAGAAGTAAATCTTCATGGGTGGCATGAGGACTGTTTGACAGAACCAAACTATTACACAGAAACTGCATAAACAGTCCCTTAATCACCCCCAAATGCTACTTATAAATATGGAATTCCACTGACATAACCAGCAAAGGGAAATTAATGACTTCAATTCACGTTCTACGCGAAACCTTGTGTTTCTGTAATTATATATTTTTTTAATAACTCAGATATCCTGGCACCCATCAGTTAAGGTCTGCTCCAGAAGATGCAGTCCAGGGTACCTTCAAGGAGAGCACATTTTTGTTTTCATTTTTGTTTTGATTTTTTTGTATTTTGGGGTTTTTTGGGGGTTTTTTTTTGTGGATTTTTTTTTAGTGGGGAGGATTTTGTTGATTTCTGTGGAATTTCTGCTCTCAGCTGACTTTTCTATCCCCTGCAGTTGCAACAGGCCATGATCTGAGGAGGGAAGCAGGTTGTGTGGAAATCAAAGAAAAATCTTTGATTCTGTGGAAATCAAAGAAAATTGCAACAAGTGGCAGGAAAATGCATCGTGGCATCATCAACATTGTCCTGAATGGCAAAATAAAAGGGCAAGAAAAAAAAAAACAAAACCCAAACAAAACACAAGACATAAAGCAGAAAACACAAAGGCAAGGAAATTGAAAGAAATGTAGAGATGTCAGTGTCACGGAAAAAAAATGGAAAAATGCAGAAAGGTGGAAAGAAGGAAAGAAGTCAAAGGTAAAGTGGAAAAGGAAGAAGTTCAGATTATCTTGAGCCGATAAGAAGGTCAGATGAGCAGTGCATTTAATCTTTTACCAGGTTTTTAGCTGGCCCAGAAACTCTGCTCAGATTCTTACTCTCTTTTGGTGCTGACTTGATTTGAAGGAAAAGAAGTGGACTGTAAATAAAACTCATAATACTGCAGAATGAGTTGGACAAAGATTTCCCCTGCTTTTGTTATTAGTTAATTGATTTAAATCATTTGCGTGTGCTTGGGGTTTTTTTTTTTGTTTGTTTGCTTGTTTGTTTGTTTGTTTGCTCCAATTGGGCAGCATTAAAAAGTTTTCTGTTTGTTCCATGCTGAAATATTTTTTGGGTATGCATAAATAAATCTGTGCAGGGATCTTGATAGGCAAAGGGGTGCATACTTTCACCTCAAACAAAGCAAAATGAATGAATATGAATATGAATATTAATTCTTACACCCCCCAGATTATTTCATTTATGGTTGTGGGTTTTTCTGAAGAGTGAAACTGGTGCCTCCCTGAGCCACACGGGGTTTTTCTGGGGTGTGGGGTTTCTGGGATTTTTTTATTTTTTTATCCCCAAAAGTGAGACTGGAATGACAAACTACGACAGGAAGGGGAGAGGGTCAAGCAGCCTGGATAAAAGGGCAAAACCATGAAATCCACCACAGGCTTCAGCAAAGAAAGTAAAGCCACAGAAGAATAAAATGCAGCTTTTCATATAAATATAAACTTTATAAATTTATCAATTTTGTGCATAGCGGAATAAAACCAAAGGAGAAAAAATTATACAAAAAAGGCAATTGGGACAGAGGAAATAACCTGAAAACACTGTGAAAAGTAGGGAGGTAAAACTGTCTTGCAGTTGTTTAAGTCCAAATTAACTGCATTAACCAACGAGGAGAGAACCAGGAGCTAGAACTGACACCGTCAGCAGAGCTGCTGATGAGACCAGCAAATCATTTCTAGAGAAAAACTGAAATATTTAAAAGAGAACACAGACACAGAACTATGTCTGTTGCAGTGTTAAAGACTGGGGAAGTGTTTAGTAAAAATAATGAAAATTATCTTCTCCAGAGAGTGGACATTTGAAAGGCAGAGCTCTGTGTCCTTGAAAGCAAAGTATAATTGCAGAGAATTAACAATTTATGAAACACTGTTTGTTGTGGTTGACAGATACTGAGTTTGAGGAGGGTGTCAGGAGATTTTACACTGATGGAGGGGCAGAAAATTGGGGTACCCAGACCTACTGGCACTGCTGTGGTCTGACCTGTCACTTCAGGACAGTACCTAAAGTGTTTCTGGACAGCAGCAAAATAACAAATTCATGTAAAGAAAGTAATTAAACCATTAACCAGTTAATTAGCCTGACCTCAGCAGCAAACACGACTTTAGAACAAATTTTGAAGGAAAGTTTTTGAGCAACAGGAATAGAGTCAGTACTAGAAAGTGGGATAAGGTTAAGCAGATATTTGCCAAAGAAAGTCAGAGTAATCTGATATCAGGTATGTAACAAAAACAAATGTATAAGGCTGAGGAATGTGAGGTATCATTTGCTTGGAGCTTAGGGAGTTGAATGATATGGAAAAAAAATATTAAAAAGGCCAGTGTACTGCCTTAAGTACAATTTCTCTAATATTTCCACTAATTTTATCCTATAAAGTATTTGTGGCTTTTGGATAAATAAAATTTTCACATGGCTTATTAAGCAGCACCGAAAGGAGGAGAGCTCCTTGGCATTTAAACATTTGAAGAAAGGAGGGTGGAAAAATTAGGATGACATTTAATGCTGAATGCAAAACTCAGCTTTTTGAGGTCTAGGATGAAAAATTATTGATGTAGAGCTTGTAGTTGTTAATTTCAAGTGGCAGTGAGGTAGACTGACCACAGACTATTGATCAGCACTGCAGCACAGCTGGGAGCAGCAAATTTGATCCAGGGTCTGAAGAACAAAGCCTGGAAACTGGAAAACAGAAACACTGAGGCCAAACGAGGATTTCATCTGGAATAAAATAAATTTTTATCTGGAATAAAGTCCTGGCTGGATGCACTCAGGGAGTAAGAATTCAGAACTAGTGTAAAGATGAATTCCTGATATTAGCAGGTTGCAATATCCAATTAGGACAGTGATACACTTGGAGAAGGATTTGAAGAATCACACTCATATGGTAGCTCTGGGGATTTGGTGTTATTGATGCTTTAAAGTGTACCTCAAAGAAGAAAAAATGTTATTGGAAGCCAAAGAATAGCAGCATTACAAGCATAAGACCATACAATGAATGTGGAAGATTAGGAGGGTGTTTTCCACGTCAGAAAAGTAGGGTGCAGAACCCTTTTGCAGTAAGAAGACATGAAACCCAGCTTTTCAGCAAAAAAAACTCAGCCTACAGGAGATTACATAATGTAAAGAATGGGGAATATGACACAGTTTCCTTCTCTGCCTCAGGAAATCCCTTTCACACCTGCAGTAATTCCAAGGCATTCCCAGGCAGAGTTTAGCCACACATCTCCTGGATTTAAGCTGTGGAGAGGGATGCTGGGTTTTGTTAATGTGATTAAAAACACCTGAACCTCTTCTACAGTGTTCCCTGATCTCCATCCCATCTCCAGGTGTAGATTTTTTATAATTTTTTAATTTTTTTTTTTTTTTTTTTTTTTTTTGCAGCACTGGGCAGAGAGGGATCCCAGCCCTGGTGGGGTTCTACAATGCAGAGTGGAATGGCAAAGATCAGAAGCAGAAATGCCACATCCTCAGCAGTTTCAGTCCCTTTGATTTGTGGCTCTGTGCATTTCAGAGCCTGAACCAGCTTGAGAGGAGAGGGCTTGGGATACAACTCGAATTTAAATATTTATCCATCTCTCCTTCAAGGAATAAGGTACAGGTGAGTTTTCCCAGGGAAGGAAAAGGGCTCACCTGGAAACTTCTGTCAGCTTTGAACTGCTTGGGTTAGTGACAATTGACATGCACGACTCCCAAATTGCACTAAAGTGCTGGATATCACAATTTCATTTTCCAAAAAAGCCAAGCTCAGAGACAAAAATCTGCATTATACAAGGGAAGGCAAAATGTGTGTTTATCAGGCATCGATGTATGATTTGAAATTTGCCCTGGGAAACAAGTAACATGAGGATCTATCACTCAGGGCAGTGATAGATCCTCATTTCACGTTTGAGAACACATTCCTTTGACCTTCATCCTCAGAGGGAGAGCAGCTGTTTGCTGCTCCCTGCCTGACCTTGACAATCCCTGCTTTAATAGGTACAGGGTGCCTTTAACTTCTCTGCCTCTCCTGTGAACTCCTGAACGTTCAGCCCTTCCTGGCACCCTGCTCTCTGGCTTGGTAATTCATATTTACCCAAACAGCACGATTTTCTGGCTGTTGGGAGAAATAAATCAAACTTTTAAAAGAGAGAGGGGGAGTGAGAGAGAGAGAGACAGGGAGAGAGGAGGGGCAGTGATTCTGCGTTCCTTAATTTTGCAAAATTAATTTTAGCCAGGCTCAGGGAAGGCAGGGGTGCAAGCAGGAGAAACCCTGTTCATTCTGCCTGTCCTTACTGCATAAACCCCCTGAATTTTCTTGTGCAGGATAACCCTCAAGGACTGAAGCTGGGACTGGAAAAAACAGCTGCATTGTGCTGCAGGCTCAAATCCTGTCACAGCTATAATCTCTGGGACTCAAACAGGATTCTGCAGAAGGCCAGGATAATATTTAGTGTGAATTAAAGGCACATTTCTTTCCGGGTAAGTTTTTTATTTTTATTTTTTTTTACCAGTTTACGTTGCCCAGTTATGATCTCTGATGTGCTGAGCCTTTTTAAACGAACCACAGCAATAAAAATCTGTGCTGTGGAGAGCTGTGTATGGCAGACCTCTTAAAATCAAATCTATTCTACAATAAACTGAAGTATTTCAACCCACTCCAGTTGTTTATTACTTTAGGATGCATGCTTTTTCTCTTTGTCTTAAATCATGCTGTATTTTACTCACTAACCTTTGCAAGGTTGTGACTAAGTGCTATTAAACAGTACAACTTTCTTTTTTTTGACTTTTCTTAGGAGAAATAACAATGCAACAGAACCAGAAAAGAAAACATTTGGGCACCAGCCCAAATACAAGTATTTAAATATAAGTATTTAAAAAGTAGTGTGACAGAATAAAAATAATTTTAAAAATAAATTAAGGATCATTAAGCACATTATTCTTTTTCCCTCAGCAATATGAAGATATTGGTATTTTCTCACTTATTTCCTTACCTTGAATGTGAACAATTCTTTCATGCTCCAGACTTGAGTTGCCAGGATGAGGTTCAGCCCCACAGGCAGAGATCAGCACCAGAAAAAGTAGAGTCTTCATCTTTACGGCCAAAAGGATCTTCCTCACTGTAAGGGCATCACACACGAGGAGGATTGTGAATTTTGGGAGACCTTTTACAGTGTTGCACTGCTCACCTTGTTAGAGCAGTGATTTTATCAGCGTTTTTTAAATTTTTTTTTTAATGTATTGAACCCACTCAGCTGGCAGAAGTTACAACAGCTGCTAATTTTTTTGGCATGAATATTGGACCACTTTATTGTGGACTTTAACTTAGTGAAACTACAAATCCATATTTAACTCTGCCTATGCAAGAATGCAACAAGAAAAAAAATAATAAAAAGAAAGTGCACAGACCAATATTCCTAAGCCAAACTCCTTGCAAGACCACACATAAGCAGTACCTGTGCTTCAAAAGAGGTTCTGGTGTACTTTTGATTTTCCAGACCTACCCTATTTCTGGTCTGCAAATACAATTAAAACAATCAAAGCTCTATCACTCTATCTATATCCAGTGCATGATGCAATCTGCTGGTGACAGGTTCTCAAGATTAAAACGATCTTCTTGTAGGTTTTGGCATTTCAATCAAGTCTGCAGCTTCACTTAGCAGTCAGGGTGGCAAATCTGCTCGAGCTAAGCAGCAAAGATGACAAAACATTTATTAGGCTGACTAAGGAAGATCAATTTCACTTCAGATCCACTTATCACTCAAAAAGAAACAAAAACCAAACTGCCTGAACACACAATGAGATGTTTGAAACCATGCACAAAGTAGGTTAGAGTTGAAAATGCTACCACTGCAGCTGCCCTGATTGATTTTTCATTCATTTCCACCCAGAATGCTGACGCACTGGCTGAGTGTGCCAGGTAGGGTCTCTGCAGTCAGCAGAGCCCAGCGCTGCAGGGAAAATCTCTGCCAGCCTCTGAGAACTAATTAGGCAAATGAGGACCTGAAATAGAAAAGGAGGCATAAAACACAAGAGGTTTTTGTGTGGTTTCTTTGGGCTGCTGTTGTGTTTTATGGCTGTAGTTCCTGTGAATCTGACTCCTTGAAATAAAAGGTAGCTGTTTCCCAACTTTGCATTTAAAGAGAGTAGGATTCCCCCCTCCCATATCAAATATATGATTGTTTTCTCAAATGCACAGAGATAATTCTTTCCTCCTTCTCTTTCTCCATCAGAGCTAGAAACACATAAAATTTGCAGAATACTCAGTCAAAACCAGGGTCTAGGTGTGAGTCCTGAGAGCAGTCCCCTACCCCCAGACAGACACAAACCCTGAAGTGCTTCAAGTCCAGATCTAAACGCTGTAACCTGAACCAACCCCTGCTGCAGACTGAAAAAAAAAGAAAAAATGCCATTTTCCCCTATCAGAACATGCACGTTTACTTGCCTGCCCTTCCATTTCTTCACAGCCAGCTTGGGGTGGGGAGCTCAAAACCAGCTCAGCATCCCTGAATCCTTCCTGTGGAGTGCCTAGACGTGGAGGACAAGTGCTGGCTGCTCTCTCTTTCCCAGGTGGTCCAGGCTCAGTAACTCCAGCCTCGGCCACTCCCTCTTTCCTGGAAAGCCTGGATGGAGCACCGTGACCTCCATCTGGGACAGCAAGGACAGATGTGGCTCCCTCTAGAGCACATCAGCCCCAGCCTGGCCTCAGGGAGGGTCACCCCAGGGCACTTGGGTGCTCGTTCTGAGTGCCTTAAGATTTAAGCACTCATATTTTTACAAATTTTGTACTGAATTAGTGCATAACTCTAAACTCCATATATGGTGTTAGTTGCTGTCTTCAAATTTTGGTCAGGCAAAAAATCCCTCCAGGCCTGAAATTCAAGGACAGCTGTCCAAAAGTACAAACAAAAGTGAATTGAGGGGGAGCAAACTGGGGGTAAATGACTTCATTACCTGAAGCTGGAATTGGAGGATTAACCCCTGATATGCAAATGGACCAAACTTATAATTGTGTGAAAAACTCGTGTCCATTGTCCATCTTGGGTGTAGCCTCTGGGAAGCCTCTGACTGACCAAGCTGTACCTGTTGAAGGCCTTTAATAAATACCCACTTTATTTTCTTAATTTTGTCCAGCCTCTGTTCCAGGCAGCCACTCCAAGGCCTCACTCCTGCCGGGTGTGACACCAGCCTGCCCCATTCCTCACAAGCCCCACACTGTGTGTTCCTTCTCAGACTCCAAAATCCTGTAAGTTTGGGGTCTAGGGTTGGTTTTTTTTTAAATTTTCTTTTTGGCTGTTGGCTAACATCTGACAATTCTTTTTTATTAATGATTTTTATTGATTTAGATGCGGCCTGTTTAACAAAAATGCTTTGGTTGGGAAGGCAAGGCCTGTGGGAGTATTCCAGCTTGGAGGCAAAACCTCTGGGCTCTGTGAGTGAGGAGAAGCCAACAGGGGCTCTGCAGATCAGCTCTTTTTGACTTCTAGCCACAAATCTGCCCTTTTCTGTGACAAAAAGGCAATCACAGGGATTTTTTTGTGCACAGCAACCCCATCTATCCCAAGCACTGTGTGCACAGGCCCTGCTGAGGAGTGTGGAATATTTCTCCTTCTGGTAACATGGATGAAGAGCTCCACGTGTGCCTCTCTTTCCTTCCCTGCTGATGGGAGAAACTCTTCCATGCAGCACCATCTGGGGATTATTTCCAGAGTAAATCATTTCAGGATGAAGGGTCCACCTTTTGGGGATATTGGTACCTCCAGGCAGGTATGATCTGATTTTGGAGGGTTTATGTGGCAGCATCACACAGGCAGGGTGACAGGCCACTGCTGACCTGGAATTGTGTTTTTCCTTTTCCTCAGTGTCCAGCTGACCAATCCCACATGTCACAGACATGGCTGGAGATCACCACACAGTTTTTTGGGGGGGGGATTTACCCAATTTGGTGGCATTTTTAGACTTGTTAAAAGGCAGAGATTGTGAGGAATGGCCTGGTACCTCTCTCCTCCTGGGATTCCCCATGATGGGAGTGGGGGCACAGAGCCAAGGCAACATTACCAGGCCAAGAATCTGACCCCTCGTGCTTTGTAGGTTATCCAAAAAGGCAATTAGCCAGAGGAATTCACATCCTCAGCCTCCAGCCAAAGCAATAGAAGTTAGACTCCATTTCTGCAGCAGCCTGGGAGGACCTCAGGGGAGACATGATAGGTGTGGATGTTTTCATATTAAAATTAATAAAGTCTTGGCTGGGACTGGGTGATTTTTTTTTTTTTTTTTTTTTTTTTTTTTTTTTTTTTTTTTTTTTTGGTAAGGAATGGTAAAGATTAGTCATACTCAAGAAATTCACACTGGTTTCAATTACTGCAGGTTATGAATCTGCTATCTCCCTGGACAGGCACAGAAAGGATCTGGGAAGGAGTTTTCAAGGGAGAACTTCAAGGCTCAGGGAAGTGCTCAAGGTCACTCAGCGTTTAAATTTTCCAGAACTGCTCATTCTCAGATACATTTTTCAGTTCTGACATTAAATCACCATTTTTCAGTACTTACATAGCCTTAATTCATCTACTACTGGCATATCTAAAAGGCTGTAAAGCACCAATTTTTGTATTTTAACACCATAGTCTGAGAGTTTACAGAATGCTTTCAAGCAGTTTGGCTGTTTTAGTGACAAGCATCTCTCTGAAGGGCAGAGCACTGAAAAGCAGCATTACCCACCAATGTCTGTTTTGAATAGAATAACATATTTCTTATTTCCTTTTGCAACTGCTGCCTAGCTGCAGAACATGCAAACATCCACTGTGCGAGGACAGGGGCCACCTACCTCAATATTCCCTCTCTGGCAGTAGTTAAAAGCCTTTAAAGTGGAAAGATTTTTCGTTCACAGGAGTTAATTTTTGTCTTATGTGAAGAGGTGATGATGTCTTACATCAAATGTTTGTTTCTCTGAGTTGCAAGACCTGTGGAAGCCTGAGCTGAAAATGGCACAGGAGAAACCCAGACTCCTTGGGCAGAAACAGGAGGCTTCCTAATAAAACTTTCTGCTTTTCTGTGGAGTATTCTAAATTTAGTACAATGAGGCTCAGAAATGAAAGGAATCAGTGGCACCTAAACCAGGGAACAGAAAACATAAATAAAATCTTGATAATTTGGGGTTGAAATAACTCCCAAATCTGTTATTATTCACACAAACCTACTGTATAATATATGCCTTTACAGGCTCCTCTCTGTGGAGCTCAGATCCATCTGGGAGCTGGTGTTAAACAGAGAGAAATATCAATTTAGCAGAACAAAAGATGTGTATTTACAGGGAGATGGTGACAGCAGCAGTGATGAAGTGTGTCTCATCTTTAGGCACTTCTGGTGGGTAATAGAATAAGAAGAGGACCAGTCCAGGCAGCACTCACACAGCTCCTTCAGCAGCTTTTCTTAAAACTGGTGACTTGGAGCAGAACACTTCAATCCAGCTGATTAAACAGATTTTCTGCTCGGTCCCAAGGCTGCTAAAGATCAAATCTTATCTGTGTGCATAAGCCCCTGGGCTTTGGCAGCTGAGCCAAACCACGAAAATGGAATTTAGCTCCAGATTGTGGGCACCTGGGCTATTTTGTCTGGGCACAAAATGTCTACACCCCTCTCAGACCATTGTCACAGTCAGTTTGTACCTGGTCAGTGGGAGGGAGCTGTGTGTCTGACTGGCCTAGGATGCCTTTTGTCCATTCTTTTTTTTTTTTTTTTTTTTTTTAAATAACCTCCATCTCCTCCAGAAACCTTCCATTCTCCAAAGACAAAAGTAAAGCATTAATTCCCAGCTACAGACTTGAGACCTCAGTCCCCCAAATCTGATGAAAATCCTCTTCTTGCCATGGCTACCCTTACAATTCCTGCTCTGGATTCTGCTTCTCACTCATTTTGCTAAAATAATTTTTCTCCTTGTAAAAGTCCCCCAGAGTGAAGGAATCAAGGCAGGACTGACTCAGCGGAACAATCCCCAAATTGTTAAAATTTTTCTCGCAAAATAAAATTTCCTGGTGCCATGGTGAAACAGAAAGAGCAATTTGGTGGCGTAGGAATGACAATATTTACATCCTCTATTAGGATGACTTACAGGTCA
Source organism: Melozone crissalis (assembly GCF_028551555.1). Lineage (NCBI taxonomy): Eukaryota > Metazoa > Chordata > Aves > Passeriformes > Passerellidae > Melozone > Melozone crissalis. Next base: position 606,885 of record NW_026535783.1, read on the forward strand.
CATTCCAAGGCCTCCCTCTTCCTTGTTACTTGAGTTTTTAAGGCAATTTGTGAGGGATCTGGGGCCATCTGAGGTGGCAGACAGTGGCTGTCTGGAGAACAGGTTGTGCTCGTGGCTCTCCAGCCCTGGGCAGAGCAGCTCAGTGCAAAAAAGCAGCAGGACACCCCAAGCACGTCTGGAATCCCCTGCAGCCCAGCAATTTCCCAGTGGGAATGCTGATAAATGGCTTGCAGGGAGAAAGAAAATGGCCTTTACGTGCCTTTGAAGTGCCTGCCTTGCACTAGATATGGAATTTATTCCAGAATTTATTCCAGAAACACAGGGTAAAAACAATTCTGTCATTATTGGTAGGGTAGAGTCAAGGTCATGTGGTGTAGAAAATTTGGTACTCTAGGTTTTAAATACTATCAGGGATAAAGCAAATGTGCTTTAGGATCCACCCTGGAAGGAATGCTGTTCACTCAGTGACTGCATTAGTTTTATTTCTCGAGTTTTCTTGGAGTTTTCCTTTTTTTTTTTTTCCTTTTCTTTTTTTTTTTTTTTTTTTTTTGTTTGTTTGTTTGATTTGGGGTTTTCTTTTTGCTTTTGTTTTGGTTTTAGTTTTTTAAATTTTATTTTAATAATGCTCTGAATAAACATTTTTAGTTCAGGAATGTGGATTTTTTTTTGCTTTCAGTATTGCAGCAGGATGTTCTTTGATAACACAGAAAGGCAAATTTGCTTTTTTTGTTATAAACTGGACTTTTTTTTTTGCAGTCCCTTCCTTTACAGAAAGCTCTTGCTTCAATCTCCACTTATCAGTGGCCTTCAAAAAAATTGAGAGCTGTGTTTCCAGACAGATTGTGTTTGTATTCTGACACCTTCTTCAAGCAAAAAGCTCTTCTTGAGCACACAGGCATAGAGGTCAGTGAGAGTCGGTAGAAAACCTGTTCTCTCCTCCTCAATTTCTTTGCCTTTTGGTCATATTTACAAAACTGGCTTTTCCTCAGGGCTCTTCTGCTCCCCAGGTCCTGTACAATTACCCACACTTTTTCCTCAGGGTGGTTTCTTGGTGGCAGGAATATTTTCCCACTGCAAAACTTGTGCAAGGCCTTGGGAATTTCTGCCAGGGGGTTTTGGGTGTTTCTGGTTCCGCCTGTTTTTTCCTGCATGCTTGGGTTTCTACAGAGTCATAAATTTTTTAATTTTCTAGTGCTCTATCCCCCTGCCAAAGGTGAACATAAGCTGGGTGCCTGCCTTCTTTAGACAATTAAAAAACCCCTAATCTATCAAATAACATTAGGCAGTTTCTCACAAACTGTTCTTTTAACTTTACAATATGACTATATTATTAACAATAATGTTATTCTTATGTTATCATTATAATTGCTGTCTTTAGGAGCTTGAACTGCCTTTCTGTACCTAAACCAGTTGTGCCAGATTTCAGCCCTTAAATTGAATAATTAGTCCAGTCCACCCACCTTTTCTAATTGGTCAGACAGAATTTTTGAGGCATTTGTGTGCAGTGAAAAGGGAAATAATTCACTCAAAGCCCATCCAGGCTGATGGACATTTGGAAATTTAATTAATTAGGATGAGACTGGGATATCTGAGTAGGGAGACTCTAGGGTAAGTTCCCACTATCAATTTTCAGGTAACTGGGCACCACAGTACCGCCACTCTCTAGATTCTGCCAGGCACAGCACCCCGGATTACAAGAAATTGATTTTTTTCCTAAATTGTAGTCCCATTTAATAGTGCTTTTGTGATGGGTGGTTGCTCATCCCTCCCATAACTCATGCCATGTCTCCCCTCAGGGTCTCCCCATGCCCTCCCAGCCACTGAAATTATGAAATTATGGGGCTTTGAGCCAGACCTAAAAGATGAATCTGCACAATCTAAATCTTCTCCAGTTTCCACCAAAAATATGTAAATCCTTGGTGGAAAAACTGTTATTGCACGTGGAAAAGACAATGAGCCTCAAACACCAACGAGCCCCACTCCCCCTAAAAGGGCAGAGAAAAGTTTATTTTCTGGAAAGATGGCACAAATTAATTAATTCAAAAGCAGAGAGGTAAACCACCAAGTGATGCTGTTTGTATAAATTCTGAATATATTTATTCTGTTGCATAAATAAATTGTCACTGCAGGCAGCTGGTTTCCAAACCCATCTCAAACCAAGTGATCTGATAATCACTTCAAATTTACTCCTAGACTTTTTGCTTAGGAAATATTGTAAAAATCATGGGAACATTAAGGAATTGTCCATGTGATGATATTAATCTGAGATCTGGAAATGGGTCAGGTACTCTCTGCTCCCTCCAGCAGCATCTCCTTTCTGACCCAAATTTAATGTGGTGGAGGTCCCCATTCCTTTTCCCCCAGCCAAGCTGGCTGTACCAGAAACATAAAAATTGAAATTTAAAGCATCATCAGTGCCTTTACACCCTTCAAGGATGCCACTCTGTGAGAGAACAGATGCACTGCCAGACTTCCTGAGCAGGGGCTGGTGCCAGCCTGCTGCAAGGAATTACAGGCAGTAAAATATTTTTGTCATGGGTCCTGGTGCAGAGCATAAAACAGGACTCCTTGTCCAGCCAGCCATGAGAACTCACTCCTGTCCTCCCTCTTTATATTTTATTTTTTGCCTTGTGGCCTGAGAACTGCACTGTCTGCACTCTCAATGTCATTGAGAATGACTTTAAGAAGCCACTCACTCACTCTCATGAAGAAATAATACCAGTGGTCCGATCACTGACCTGCATATTTTCACATTGAAAATTTGAAAATATTTCCAAGTTGCCAATGCAAGCCCCAGCTGAATTGTTGCTTCTGAGAAGGAAAACACTTTAGCTTCACAACAGAACTGTTTCCATCAAACATCTGCCCCTCACTGCAAATGTACTCGGGTTTTCTTCGGGCATTTGGTGGTGGGGAATTGGCTGGGGGTGCAGCCAGATCAAAGCCATGTGGGGATCACTTGTGAAAGCACAGCTCTTCCAGCGATTTCCATAATTGAATTAATCTGCAATTGATGGCAAAACATACTTTCTACTGAGATCAGTGGCTTTGCAGACGGGGGAGGTCTTGGGGTCAGGCCATGGGTTCAGGTTTTGGGGGGACTTGAGTTCAACCCTTCACGGGGGGAAGGTGGAAGGAGGATTAATTTTCTTTCCTGAACTCCCTTTTGGTGGCACCATGATGATCTTTTTTTGCTGCTTAAAAATCATGGAAATTATTTTTTGAAATTTTTTTTTAGTATTTTTAGGGTTAGAAGGAGCTGCAACATGGCTGCAATGAGACTTTATCAGCACCTAGAACAGATTTGGAGTTTTTCATGAGCCCACCCCTGAAAAAACCCAAATATTTCCATATGCTGAGGCCCTGTGTGATAGCTGACCATGTGTTTACACACAGAAGAGCATTCAGATGTTCACTTGTGCCATTTCCCCCCTTCCCTGCTTTTCTTAAGTATCTTTTCATTGCAATGTATTAGGCCTGAGAACACTGGAAAAACACATGAGTCATATGATTGTTTAGTTAAAGTCTTGTTAGCTAAATTCAGTTGAAAACAAATAATAAACAACTCTAAGACTGTGGATGTCTGTAAGAAAATATTTCCAGATAAACACAAGCCTTTCAAACTTTTAAAGTAAACAGTGTCACCTCAGTATTATGCATACACCTTTTTTTTTTTTTTTGGCTTGATTTACAAAAGAATCAACAATAGCAAGAAAACACTAAATTCAAACTATGGTCTGAATACCACTTTTTGTTTTGGATCCAGAAATGCATGCATGACTCATTTATTTAAAAGGAAAAAAAAAAAAAAAAGTTCTTTACTGGTTTACAGCAATGATAACCATGATTTACACAGCCATCCTTGGTCAGTCAGATGTGAGAAAGATGACAGAAATTAGTATTTTTTCAAAGGTCCAGACTCTCTGTATCTGCAGTTGCAGATGCTGACAAGAAAGACTGCAGTTCTGCACTTTGAACTAAATAAGTCAACAGCAACACTAGGAAGAAATAGGAAAAGGATTTACTGGGCTCCAGAGGAAAGGACAATAATTTGAAAACTGATGCTGCAAACTGACAGTGCTGCAGAAATACCTCTGTGAGGGAATTCAATAAGAAATAAACAGATATATTGCTCACAACACGTGAACAGTCAATGTGCCAGCAGCGGAGAAAAGCTTCACCAGAGGCAGATGGCACCAGAAAAGTTCTGATGAGGTGAAAAAGGTGTCTAGATAAGGACTTGAAAAGGAAAGCATCAGAACATTGGTGGTGACTCAGCATCAGGAATTATCACTTGGGATGGAGGAGGAAGGGACTGGGTTTAAGGAGGCAAAGAATTTTAAAAATAATGGGCGATTTAGCTGTGCTGAAGCTCAGAACTTTTCCACAGAGGAGTCCAGGGGAGGGAATCAGCCATGTGGCACCAGGATTAGTGGGTGGGTGGCTGGCTGCTTGGCTTCCAGAGGTGCTGAAAAAGAGGATTTTTGGCAACAGGGAGGAGCATCAAAGAGCTGGAGTGGCCACAGGGTTTCACCACCACCTTGGCAACCTCTCCTCCCTCTCCCAGCCACTGGCAGCTCCCTCAGGCAGAATTCCCAAGCTCCTGATCCCTAGGATGGGGATGGAATGCCCTGAAACAGGACAAGGCAAAGGGTTTATGGCTGCAACAAAAGGAAAGGAAAACCTGTTTATAAAAAGAGGCCAAAAGAGCTCGACTGGTTTGCTCCAGCAAAACACACCTCAGCAAGGTTATAATTGCTCTCTATAAATATATCACAGAGCAAATGCTTGAGAAGCTACAGGACATTTCAGCTAAGCCTTGGGAACAGAACTGGTGGGGCCATAAATAAGGTTAAGTTGGAAGTGATATAATTTTAAGCTGTAGGAAAACTTCACAGCCTCCACAAAGACATTTTAGGGTGGAGGAAAGACACACAGCTAGTTTTAAATCACATTTTGCCAGCTCTATGAGAAACTGTCTTGGATGAGGGGAATGTGTATAGGAGAGGAGTAGGTTATGACATAGAGGATCCCTCTTTTTTTGTTCCTGTATGCCTGATTTTTGGCAAAAAACCTCAATATAAGCAGGACAACCGATTCCTAATTCAGGCAGAATTTTTTTCCTTCCCCCTCATGGCATGTCCAAGCTCTCCTGGCCGATGCTCCTAATGACAGAATCCAACCCATTCAGATGGAATGGCTTCCTATTGATCCCACAAACCTGCTCCCAGTAACTCTCAGCACTGCCAGCAAAGCACCTTTCTCATCTCTGGGCCTCTCTCACGGTGCCTGACTCCAAAAATTTCCTAAGTGGACTCTCTGCCTTAAGCAGCAACTCTGTTCCCCCCTGATAAGGATCATTAAATATCTGCAAATGAAATGGAGGCACTTGTGGCTGGCTTGAATGGCTTGGCTGCTGAAATGCTTGGTCATGCAGGAGGTTTCTGCCTGCCTGCCTGCCTGCCTGCTGCAGTGGTTATGTGCAAAATGTGAATTTTTCACCCTTGCATCCCAGAAAGAATGGAAAAATGGCAGCTCTGTTTCCACTCCGGATGTCTAAGAGTGGTTCAAGGTATTAAGTTGTGAAAATAAAGATAATTTCAGCACTTGCTTGTAAATCAAAGGTGTAACATGAAAAAAAAAATAAAAATGCAGGAACTCCCCTGAACAAACCACCCTGATGAGAATGGAATATTGGAAATAATGGAAAACCACAATGGTCTGAGCAAATATGAGAAAATGCAAGGCAGAGGATTAACTGAGCAATTTGCAACTGCTTGATGAAATCATGATGCAGAACACGCCATGGCAAATAAAAACCTCTGAAGCTGTGTAAGCATCAAGGCTTGCAGAGCAGGCAGTTCAGTGCACCTTGTACAATTACAAAAGTGCATCATATTTTAGGTTCACTCAGATGTAGGAAGGCATGACTGAAGAGTCTGTGCCTTGGTGACCCGTTCTGAAGAGAAAAGTGACTTATATTTGGAGAAATAATGCATGGAAATCCAGAAACAGGAGAGAATTTTGTTTAGCTTACACAAAGTTTGAGAGAACCGAAGTCCAAGGACGGGGTTTAATTTGTGGAGCTGTGACACGAAACAGAAGACATTTTAAAAAAACATTGATGTAATTGGTAAATGGACTGGCTTGAGACTTATCTTTGTCTGCCAGCAATATCTGCTGGCTTGTGGTCAGTCCTGAAGATAAAGTAAATCTGTGCAGATTTCAGGAAAAAAAACCCCAAAGCAAGCCAAACCAAAACATTAACCCAACAGCAGGTTCTCTTGACAATCTCTGAACCGGGAGACTCAATTAACAAGGAAATTGTACTGATTTTGTTTAAGCCAGATGAGGTTATATGCTTGCTCAGTCAACACGAATACCCACGTTAGCAGGCTGAAAATGAGTTGTGTTTCAGAGATTAAATTAATGGCAAATGGATAGGATTCACTTTTTTTTTTTTTTTTTTTTTTAACTTAGTGAATTACAGGAATCAGCAGTTCTACAATAATCCAGAATAAACCCCAGGCTTTTCATGTCCTCAGGACTACGCAGGCTGTTTTTCGGCCTCACAGAGATTATTCTAGGTTCTCCAAAAGCACCTGCCAGGGCTTTTGAACACCTCAAATCCACATCCTCACCCTCCTGAGGCAGGATTGCAGAATTGTCACACTCTTGAGGGTGACATCCCTACAACAGACAGGGATCTCTCACAGAGATACACAGGACAGAAGGTCTGCACTCATCCTAGCTATATTTTTTTAAAAATTTTATCCTTAAACAATTACAGGGGATCACAGGTCACAGGGCAAGGATTACTTTTGCCTTGATGTGCTATAGACATTCTCTATTTTTATTTATTTATTTTTTTCAGTTACCAAAGCTTCACTGAACTCTTACACCTGCACCAGACACAAGGAGAAAATTTCCATTTTAAGCTCCACTGACTGCAAGCAGGGCTGTTAAAAACTGTGGCCTGGGGTGAAGAACCCAAAACCAGTAGAAACAGTGCATCTCCAAAACTGCCTGACAGGAGAATCCCTGCCCCAAAATGCTGCTTTTGGGAAAAGGATTGGTTTATTTTTGTTTTGTTTTTTTTTTTTTTTTTTTTGTGTGCTAATGGGGGGTTTGTAGCCCCAAAGGAAAGAGACCAGGAGGATCTGCTGAGGATTTCACTGAAAAGCTGATGTTTCTGCTCATTTCTTCCCAGATGCTCCACAGTCATGGGAAAATTGTCATTTTTCTCCACACCCTATGCAGCATCCCCTGCCTCAGGTATTTGTCAGACCATGAGGGATCCGTGCACCATCAAAGCTTAAAACTCCCTTACTGCTTTTAGAAGTGAGGGCTGTGATTTTCTACCAGGACCATAAATTACCAAATAAATCACCATGAGGCACTGGCTCCTGCTTAGGCCAGCTTTCATCTCAGTGACACACATAAATTCCCCAAGCCACAAAAAGTGCACGTGGGGCATGGGACCCCTGTTCCAGGATCTCTCACTTACCAGGACCTTCAGTCTTGTGGGGTCAGCTCAGCTTCATTGCAGGGCAAAGGCACAGATTCCCTGGCATCCAAAAGTCAGGTTTTGTGCTCTAAATGCTGACTCTCCAGGGTTTTTAAAGAGTCAAATAGCAGGGTTAAAAAAAAAAAAAAACAACCAAAAAGAAATGCCCAAACCTATCCTGAGCAGGCCTAAATAAACCAAGCCCAGCACAGCTCCACCTCCCAGCCTGAGGGCTGCCTGACAGAACTGAGAGCTGTGCTAATTCCTAATTAAATTTAATCTACACTAGAGAGGGTTTGTTGATTTAGCTAGATGGGTAAGGAGAGGCTGACAGGTTAGGCCTGGTGGAGAGGGGGGATAAGCCCTCCCAGAGCGTAATTGGAAGCAGTTGAATTAGTAGTAATTCTTTCTTCAGAGGAGATAATAACATAAATGGATGGTTCAGGAGGGAAAAAGAGAGGGAAATTATTTTATTACTATATTTATTTACATATTTATATTTACTGTATTATATTATTATATAGATAAATATACTATAATATACTATAATATAATATATTATAATATACTATACTATACTATAATATAATAAATTATAATATACTATAATATAATATGCTATACTATACTATATTATACTATACAGTACTATAATATAATATAATTCATTATATAGCATAATTCATTGTATAATATGACTCATTATATACTATATTACATATATCTAAAATATATAATAACATATATTATATATAATATATAATAATGTATTAATATATTCTAATAAAATAATATATTAATGTACTATTATATTTAAATATAATAAAATATATTTATATTTATTATAGTATAGTATTATATTTATTATTACTTGTTATTATTAATATAGTATAAATATTAATATATTCATATGCTATAATACATTTTATTAAAATGTATGTAGAATATATAATAATATATTAATATATTATTATATAATTATATACAAGAATGTATTATTATATTTAAATATAATTATGATGATTGATGATGATGATAATGATGATGATGATGATAATAATAATGATGATGATTATGATGATAATGATGATGATAATAATAATAATACCTGTCAACTGTAGACTACTAATTAGCAAAATGAATGCTTATTGTAGAAAATGTGTTTATCTGTATATTACACACTTGTGGATGGCCATCCCAGCTTTGGCTGTTGATAACACCCTGATAAAGCAAGATATATTTTTGATTGACATGACTGCACTGGTGAAAGCTGGTTAGAATAAGCAGTGCTCAGGAATTGGTTCTTCCTCTCTCTAGAGGGAAATTACCCAACATGAAAACTGCAATAAAATAAATTTCCCTCTGTTTTTCACTCTTGAGGCATCAATATATGTTATTATCTGCTCTGGTGGAAGAATGCCTGCTCATGCAGCTACTGTGGGACCCAGGCAGAAAGTGAACACTACTTTATAAACTTATTTATAAAGGTTATATCTATTAACCTCCTGTTCTCTGGGACTGGACCCTGGGCTTGAGCAGAGCAGTGCCACAACCTGGCTGATGGTTAATCTGCTCCTAAAGTGGGTTACTCATGTGGAACAGCCACTTCCACATTCCCACAGGAGCTACATATCCAAGGGGAGAATATCTGCTCGTTTCAGGGGCCACAGCTGTTAATACAGCAAAAAGTAGTAAAGAAAATGTCACTGACAACAGAAAATTAGAAAATAGGATTCCGTTAGCTGGTACATCTAGGGGATAGTGGAAAGCATTCCTGACTTTTGGTAATTTTGAGGAAACGGATACTCTTTAAAAAGCAGTCTCCTAGCATCAAAATGAACTAATCTGAGAGGCATAAATATAGTTGATGAGCTTTTTAATGGTCTAGTCTCACTGGAAGGGCTGTAGACAGTAGAAACCTCTTCCCCCCAAAAAAATCCGCTGTTGCTCTAATTAGATCTGGCACAGACACGAGAACATGCATACAAACCCTGCATTCAGTGAAGATAAATGTCTCACCTCCAACGTGCCTCTAAAAGATTACACCAGACAGAATTAATGCCTTTGAGCCCCGCTGTTTTAATCTCAGATTTACACAACACATCTTTTGAGATGCAGCCAGGGGAGTGTTTTGTTGCAAACCCAGGGTAAGGGACCATTTCCCTGGTGCTCCCAGGCTGACTTGAGTGAGGCGTTTGGCTTTGATCTTTGCTGGTGCCAGGCTGGGACAATCCCTGCCTTCAGGTACCAGAGGCATTCCAGGGAGTCACAGCATCCCAGATGTGCTGCAGGGAAAACCAATTAAGGAAACGCGATGACGCCTTCCCTGCCGTGGCAAGGGGACAGCAATTGTGGCAACCAAAAAAGGTTTTAGGTTTTATTTTTTTATTTTTTTATTTTTTTTTTACTACAGGAATGTGGGTGTGGAGCTGGGGGGGAGAGGAAAAGAACAAATTTTGGGCATCTGATTGTGACCTCAGTTTTCACTGTGGAGTGAGAGCAAAAGGGGGAAGCCCAAACCAGAGGAGCTGGGGATGTGCTCTGGCTCCTTCCGCCACAGATTTTGTCTGAGGTACTGGGTGACCTTCATTTCAAAGGCTCTAAAATCAGATATTATTTAAAATCCCAGAGATTCCCCTCATTATTACTATAAAAGGACTGGCACACATATTTTGTGAAGGATTTCGCGTTGGTCATCAGAAAAGAAAAAAAAAAAAGCTTTTGATGCTAGTTTTCCACTCCAAGCACCTCTGTTTAAATGTCTCAAATTAGATTTTGTTGGAAAAAAAAGGCGCTGGCACACTCATAACCTGACATACTTTCCATTATAAACTCATTTCTACTATAAACTCTGAACATAAAAGGTATAAATAGCACCTCCACTACAACTCAGATTTTCCCTATGCGCTCTGAATTCAGAAACAATATTTGGACTTCAGCTGATTTCTTTCTTTATAATTCTATATAAATAAATCCTAGCACTTATTTATTATTTATTTAGTTTTTTAAAAACAAAATTTTGTAAGAAACTATTTTCTGTCTTGTCCTTCTGGGGGTAAGAGATTTGTTTTCAGCTCAGGGAAGGACACAGAGCAGTTCCTTGCTGTCCCATGGCAGAGCAAACAGCAAATCCCAGGGGAAAAAAAAGTAAAAATCCAGGACCATGGCCCAGGATGCAACCTCTTTGCACTCACTTCAAACATCTGCAGCTTTGAAGCACCTATAATTTCTTAATTATTTTTAATTTCAGCCAAAATGATTTTTTTTTTTTTTACCTCTCCCCAAGTTTCCTTCCCTTCATGAGAAGTTGTAAATATTTTGCACTGTCCTCCCACCTGTGTGCTCCCCTCCTTTCAAGAGGACATTCAGCTGGAAAAGATTCTCAAAACTGTCATTTCTTGTGCTTGGATGTTAAGGATACAAGAGAATAAGTTCTAAGAACCTGGCATCCAGCAGGACATCTAGAAATGGTTCCTCTAGATGTCCTAAAACATCTGAGATAATGCTGAAACCTGAAAGAAACCATGAAAACCTGAAAAAATACTCCAACAAATCTTTGTGAAAAACAAATCTGCCAAAAAAACCCACAAACAAAAAAAAAAAACCCAACAAAAAACACCCAAACTAATGAAAATATTTCTGAAGTATGCAAAGTTATTTGAGACTTCTGGGTTTTAATATTGTAAATATTATAATATTTTAAGGATATATCTGTGAAGGCCCAATTTTCCTTTTGCTGTCCACCAGAAATGAAAGGAAAAGTGACTTAATTTTGTAGCACTGGCAAAACAGTGCAGTGGATGCTGCCAAAGATAAATATTGTTTGGTTTTCAGCAGGCAAAATGAGAGGTTAAGCAACACTGTCTATGGTTCCTGGTCACTGGAGCAAAGATATTAATTTCACAAGAGACATCCACAGCTGCAAATTCAAGAAACCCTTTCAGTTGCAAGGTAGATGGGGGGAATGTCCTCACCTGGAAATTTTTCTGGCCCAAGTGTTCCCTGCTACGCTGTTCCTGGAGTCTATAAATGTGTATTTAGGATTCCCTGCATTGTGGGTATGTACAGGAAAAAAAAACAACAAAATTTCTTTTTGGTTTGGAAATGCTGAGTTCCAAATCGAAGGGAAATCTTGTGATTTATATATAATAAATCTTGCGATTTACATATAATAATATATTATTATATCATATAATATATTATCATCATTATAATATAATAATATATTATTATATCATATAATATATTATCATATAACAATATATTATTATTATTATATAATAATGATAAGGTGTTCCAGAACATCAGTTTTAATTTAAAATAAATAAATTTATATTAATATTTAATCTATATTTATATGTATGTTTATATTTATGTTTATAGACATATTTATACTTACATACATATTTATATACATATTTATTTATCTATGTAAATAAATCTAAATATATATAAATATAAAAATATATATAAATATAAACATAGAATAAAAATATATAAAATTTTAACTTTGAGTCCACTTAGATTATTTGATGCTGGCTGCCATCTCTCTCTTTTGGCATTTAAGATGCAGGGATAAAAAACAATTTGCAAGAGCCACACATTATGTTCATGGTTCTGAAGGAATCCTCCTGAGGATAAGCTATGGCAAGGTTGCTGGAGGAGACTGCAGTACTCTGCCATTTCTCAGAGAGTCCCACAGCTCCTATTTTTTAAAAAAACTGAAAATGTAATGTCAGAAGTGTAGCAACTTGCTGTTAAAATGCAACATAGTTAATGCCTTCATGGGGAATATCTTTTCCAAGGTGTATTTCAAAGTTCATGTTGGCTTTCCTGAATCCCCAAGGTCAGAAATGTGCCTAAATCCCACGTGCCAAAATCTGGAAAACCCCAAATTATCTAAAATCTGTGGCATCTCCTCATGCAATAAATAAAAGTGATTTTTACTTTGTGACATCTTTTATCGAGCACATACCCACAGACCAAGGGGTCAGCACATGAAATAATTTTACCTGCTTCAAATAAAAAGTGCCTAAAATCCTTCAGATGACGCCTGAGGATTTATAAATCAGTAATTTCAGAGGCTATCCACACTTTAACAGGAAAATGAAGTCAGAAAATCAAATGAAATATTATTGGCCTCTGAGTCAATGAGTCAGAAGACATTAGCACACACAGCCCTCGCTGTAATTACTCCAGATTTTTCAGGCTGCTGTATTAACCTTTAGAAAAGTAAATAGTGGAAAGCTGCACGACTGTCTTCAACAAAGCTGGAGCCAGAACTGCCTTTTTTGTCTTCTGCAGAAAAGGACAATAACCTCATTGCTCAAGGCGTTTTGACCAGATTTTTATTTTCCTTTGACTCATGTAGACATTTATTTGTCTTGGTAAAGTAAGTGCACAGCATTCACATGCAATATATCTTCAGCAAAGTGAATAAGGGGGGGGTCTTCTTGCATTCAAAAGGTTGCACTGATTTCCATATATAAGTTATATTATTACGTGTGCTTTTTTAGTTTTCATTTTTCTCACTAAAATGTGTCATTTATAAGTGACAATCTGTATGAATTTTAGGTAGGCTTTCTTTCTGTTTCCACACCTTGCCTGTATAATTTGTATTTTTTCCTGGAAGCAAGTTGGAAAGTTGAAGTAGTTGATTTTTTTTTTTCCCTAGATGATTCCCAGTACTCTCAGGCAGTCTAGATCCTTTTGTTTCGCTCCCATCCACTTTCACTGCAGTCTGCAACACTCAAACACCTCTCCTGAATTTGGAATAATGCCTGTTTGAAGATGGCAGCACAAAACTCCATTTTCCAAAGGAATTGCTGCTGTGGGCTCAGTGGCTCAACATCTCGCCAAAGCTCATAAACCATGAGTTTGAAATAAAAAAAAAAAAGTGAGTTTGTATAGAAAAAAAGAGTGATGTGGTATCAGCTGAGCAGAGATTGATGGCAGAGAGGCTCTTCCCATGCAGCTCCTCTGGATTCCTCCCTGACAATCCCTCCCAAAGCCACTGGACATGGCCAGGAACAGGAGCCGTGGCTTGCACGAGGAGGATGGGACAGGGGACATTCCTGGGGACGATGCCACGAGGAGAAATGAACATTTCCCCGAGATGAAAGGCACAGCTGGCCTTGCTCGGCCCAGCTGGCTGCACAGACACATTGCACAGGTGCCGGGTGAGCTGCTGAGGCTGCCTGCAGCAATGTCTGTGTCCCCACGCCATCCCCTGCGAGCAGGGGAAGTTTCATCATCTCATTTTGGCAGGTGGAGGGATGGAGGACCGAGAGCCTCCAACTTATTCCAAGTCACGGCAGGATTTAGGTCTGAGCAGGGGGCCGGAGCAAGGCTCCACCAGCAGCAGTAAAATATCCTTACAGGAAAGTGTCCTAACTACTCAGCAATCCTCTCTCTCTTATTAAAAGCAACACATAATTAAAAGGCAACGGCTAATATTGGTTTTTCAGGTGCCTGGATCTCAAAATGATGCTGCGCCACGTTCTCTGCTGGCACAGCAAGTTCTCTCCTTGGAACAGGGAGGAGTTAGGATGGCAGTAATGATCCCTGGAATTCCTGCGTGGGCTCTCCATTGTGCATTGAGATGTTGTTCCGAGTGGCAGTGAGATAATATTATTATTATTATTATTATTATTATTATTATTGCTGTTTTTAATGAAGGGATGGGACTACAGTTGGGTTAAAAATGCTAATTGCTCAGATAAATATCAGTTTTAAAGTCTGTGAGATTTAAGAAGCTACAACTACAGCCTAAAGTGGTCATAAGTTCTTTGTTACAAGACAATATATGACTTTTTAATCTAATGGACAGTTGCTACAAAGTTTATTTTGCTTTTCTAACCTATCACTTTTACTTAATTCTACTGCAATGTGTATATACTTTTGTCCAGTGGGCTACTATGTATTATTACATGTACACAGTAATGCTTCTATTATAACATCTAAATTCTTAGCTTACTCTGTATAATTACATTACTACACTACAAAACCCTTCACTATCTTACCTAATACAGTTTCTTACTTACTTAAGGCATTATAGAAGCATAAGTTTATGATTTTTCTGCTTAATTTCTGTGCCCTTTTATTCTTACATCAACCCAAGCCTCTCCCAAGGCTGCAGATCAAATTCTCCTATGTCTCTGGAAGTTTCCATCTCTCCATTTCCCACAAGATTCAAGCAGCAAAGCGCTGGCATTCAGCTTCTTAATGAAGCTGCCTGTATAATTACATTACTACATTATAAAACCCTTCACCATCTTACCCAATACACTTTTTTACTGAAGGCACATTCTTACTTACAACTACAGAAATATAAGTTTATAGTTTTTCTGCTTAATTCTGTTCTTGTTGGAGGAAAAAGCAATACCACAATTTTGATATATTTTGTTTTCGCCCCGCTACTTTTACCTTCCTTTTTCCTTGAAAGGCTCTAGAAAACGCAGCTTTTTGTAATATCTTCTCCTTTTTTAAATTTTCATTCTCTCCAGTTTACTCCTGCAGTTCATATATTTGAGCTTTCCATTGTAAGCACAAAGGCCAAAAGACTTTTCCTACTGGGAGTCAAGGCTCTTATCTGATATCATGGCTTCAAAACTGGTGACTTAATAAAACAAACACACCAAATGTTATGAGAATCTTTTTTTAAATTTTTTAAAATGTTTTCTAGGCCACCTGCCATATTTAAGCTTCCACGGCAGAGGAACATGAACCAAATTTTCCTTGAGGTAAACCCACTTGCATTCCCTGTGTGTTCTGCTGTCCTAACTAAAGTCTGGGAAGGGCTTATATATGTGCAGGGAATCAGAATTGCCTTTTTCATGGCAATATTTATGAGAATAAAAAGAGAATAAAAAGCTATGGCTGTTGACCAGAAGAGTGTTTAATTTGTCCTTTTGCTCCTTTTTATTAGTAGCATGTTTTAACTGAAATTGCAAACATTTAGTTGCAAAAGAAGAGGAGTATCCTTCTTCTTGATTTCGTCCAGATAACAAATTTCCATCTATAAATTTCCCTGATAATGGGGTTGTGAGTCCACGGGCAAAAGAGCCATTCCTCACAGGTGGGACAAAAAGAAAGCCAAAACAGATAAAACTTCAGGGAATATTCAAGCCAGATTAAAAAAAAAAGAAAGAAAAAACAAAGAAAAAAAAATGACAAAAAAGAAAAAAAAAAGAGAAAAAAAAGAAAAAAAAGAAAAAAATACAAAAAAGAAAAAAAGAAAGAAAAAAAGAAAAAAAGAAAAAGAAAAAAAAGAAAAAAAGAAAAGTGAAATTGACTGTTTGGTGTCAATGAAACTCAGAGATGGTGTGGTTCCACATTAGGGACCTCCACCTCCCTCTCTGCCTATTTTTCAGGGTGAGCTCAGGCCCTCCACCATGTGGTCACCATTTTTATACTTAGAATCATAAGATTTTGTTTTACTTTATGTGGTAAACTCTATGTAAACGGAAAGTTACTACATATGTATATATATACACACATATATATATGCACACATATATATATATATACACATATACACGTGTATATATATATATACACACATATATATATGCACACAGATATAATATATATATTTATAGAAATAATTACATATTTTTATATATATATATATGTATATATAAAAAAGCATAAAACTTGTCAGTCATCTTTCCCTTCCATAACTCTGCAGTTATAATAATGAAGAGTGGATGAATATCATTGTGTGTGTAAGGAGGGTTGTTGTCTGACATGATTATTTTGCACACTGTAAAGTCGCAGGAATAAATACAGATTTACAGGAAGCTGTAACCAGCTGGAATTAAAGCCACATTTCCCCAGCACAATGTCAGGGAGAGGCTGAAGTCCAAAAAAAAAAAAAAAATTGCAATAATTCAGTAATGATCAACCAACGTTCCTCAGATAAAATAAAAGAATCTTTATCAATCACCAGATGCAGCAAAAATAAGTCACTTTTGAAATATGGCTTGACAGAATCTGTCTCCTGGTCTGGAAATAAATGTCTGTGCTTTCTCTTGACACTTGCAGAGTTTCCCCTAAGTGTGACAGTTTAACTTTTTATAGGCAACCATTATTCCTTGGAAAAGTCCTATTTATGGGACATTATATCATAATTCTCTGCATAATTTGCTGCCTGATAGGTCTTGAAAAAGAGTAAATCTGAAACTTCTGTCAACTTGGTGCGAAAAATGGATCACTCAGCGCAGTAACATTCACAAGTGAGGATGCCTCTTCTGTCTCAGACTTGCAGAATGTGACTGAAAAGAAATAATTTTTAAGTTTTGAGTGCCCAAATGAGTTTTGAAGTCAGATTGGGGTGAACTGCTCCTGTATTTGAATTACTTTGTTCAGGAACAGAGTTATGATTTGGGCTGCAAAGTGTGAATTGTCATTTGCCTCTTTAGATTTTGTTAAATATTTTCCTGCTTTTTTAGGTGCCAAAGTGTCTTTGTAGGTTGTTCTATTGGTACCTCAGTTTACCTCTTTCTTTTTTGAGAAAACATTATATTCCTTTTTTTATTATTATTATTTATTTTATTTCTCCAGTCAGGCAAAACCATTTAAAGGAAAAAAAAAAAAAACTTCAAAAGAAAAATAATTCAGTCTCTTCCTACTTTGCAATTTCTAAAAAAACCTTTGCATATTTTCTATTCCCTTTTCCAAGGAATATAAAATGAAAAACCTTGAAGGGCACCAATGCTGACTAGCCCTGGCAAAACCCCATTTGAAACGTGCCTCCATTGTCACAGTGAGCCATTTATTTCCTAACCACTTTTGAAAACATGTCACGCTGGTTTTGCCAAGAAAACATCTCCCCAGCTCCCTTATGAAGATGTTAAACTTGCCACTGCTGTTCCTCCATCCTGCTGGGGAAATGCCCTGCTGGGCTGCAAAGTTTTTCTTTTTGCCTGGTTTGATCAGAGCAGAGCTCGCATTAAAATGCAGATGGAGTCAGCTATGGGGAAAAAAAAAATAAAATATAAAAGCAATATCTGCCTCTTTCTCTTAGCCTGCTCGTGGGGAGAAAACAGACGAAGTGCCTGGAAATTGGGAGCAACAACCCAAGAATTGTCTGCATTTTCTGCATCAGCAACAAGAGCTGAATTAGTGGTTTCCCTATCTGCTTTTTCAGCTGGGCAAAATCTAGAAAATGCTTGGGAGATCAACATCTTTGCTGTTTTTCCCTGGATCTTGGCTCACAGAGATGGCCACCATGTCCCCACAGCACAACAAGGATGATAAATGTGACCAGGCACGACAGCACCAGGCACAGTCACTGCATCTACACAGATCTCAGAGTGGTTTAGTTTGGAGAAGAACTTCAGGACCATCAATTTTATTTACTTGCGAATGGGTTCTAATGAAACTAAACAAGGAATAAATACAGCAACAGCTGGAAAAACCCAACCCAACCCAAAAGATCTCTCTGCCTGACGTGCTGACAAAAGCTGAGTCATGTTTTGTGCACATATTTTAGACCTATAAAATCAAAGCAGTCGGGAAAACAAGTCACAAAGGCTCAGCAAAACCCGACATTTTGCCGCAGATATTCGAAAATCCAGAAACGCGGCTTTCCCGAAAATAACGGTGCATGCATAAATCCTCCAGGTTAGGCGTGAAATGAAAATCCCAGGCCTTTCCTGCCGTGTGTGCAGCACCTTCGGGGTTAAAAAAGCTGAGCAAATCACCTCAGGCCGTGAGCAGCATGGTCAGGGAGTGGTGGCACCACCATGCTCTGCTGCAGCTGCACCTCGCGTGCATCACTGACATTTCAGTGGGAAAACCACCACGCGTCCTGCAACGTTATTTTTCTCTGATATGGCTCTTATAAATCTTTTGGCAGGGCCCAACAAGCCAGTGCTTTCACGTTTTTCACCGTGCCTTTCCTATTTCTAGGCAGTGTTAGTTTTATGTGGCTCAGGGGTGGTTTTCTTTTTTGCCTGAAAATAAATTTATGGAAAAAAAAAACCCAACCCAACCAGCAATCACATAAATATATTGGAGTGTAGCATGTTAATGAATAGGTGGGTAGTTCATTTTTGATTGGAGAATTTGGGAAGTCATTTTGGCAATGAAAGTTCTTTGTTCCTACATTAATCATGTCCTTCTTCCATAGGGTGCAGGCCTTGGTTCCTCTGCTCTTTGCAAATGAGCAGAGTTTTGCTGAATGCTTTAT
The DNA here is from genome assembly GCF_028551555.1 of Melozone crissalis. Lineage (NCBI taxonomy): Eukaryota > Metazoa > Chordata > Aves > Passeriformes > Passerellidae > Melozone > Melozone crissalis. The sequence goes on from NW_026535783.1 coordinate 625,586, forward strand.
TGACATCACCTTGTAGGTACTCACATCTATAAAATCTGAGCAGATTTGGGGCTTTATGAGCTGCTTCCTGATCAGCCATGTGCGTATGCAAATAGATGAAAAGTTTTATTCACTGAGGGCTGTTTGAGTTTCCATTGATTCCACCCCGTCACTGACGTGAGCAACGTTGATTATTTCTGTTTTTTCTGGATCTCCCAGAGCAGAGGATGCACACAGGCTGCCACTTCTCCCTGTGTGCAGGCAGCACTGCAGGGAGGGGATTCTGAGCATTAAAAAGTGTTAATCACAGCAAATTTAGGGATTCCTCATGGCAGGGTTCCCTTGTTGACACAATTTAGGTGCCGGCTGAATTATCGGGCAGTGCAAATTAACAGAAGGCATGCAAAAACCCCTTAATACACCCTAGCAAAACTGATCAAACCCAAATTTGAGCTATCTCCGAGTAAACCCATGGCAGAGGAGCTGAAACTAGATCACCTTTAAGCTCCCCTTCCAACCCAAATAACTCCATGTTCCCAACTTTTCCCTCTTTTTGCGCCGGAGCAGTTTGAAACTTTTTTGCTTCTTACCACCTTACATTTCTGTCAAGCCCGTCTCCATTTTAATCTGCCTCCAATAGCCCACATTTTCCTTGCATTGGATATATTTCCTTGCTTAAGGTAATTAGAAGCTGTTATTCATGGAAAGATGTCTCCAGATAATGGTCTCCTGCAGTGAGGCAAATGCCAAGATGACATTTTTTGGAGCACGACACATTTATCCAGGGACATTCTTCTGTCTCACGTCTTATTTATTTATTTATTTATTTATTTATTTATTTATTTATTTTTCTGCTATGCCAAGCCATTAATGACGCAGATCTTGCCCTGATGCGCCCTGCAGCGGCAGTGACTCTGTGTGCCAGTGGAAAACTTGGTCCCAGGGGCCTTGCAGAGCCCCTCGCTAATGAAGTTTGTGTTTCTTTCCCCTGTGATTCTCAGCACCAGGCTGGGCAGAGCTGAAGGGAAAGGTAAAGCCACCTATGAAGCACAGCACTGAGCCAATTAGCACACTTGCTGCTGTGATATTTTGCCTTCCTAGTCTGTAATTCATAAACTTTTCCTGATTAATGGGAAAGCAGGCTTTAGCCGTTAACTCACCGTTTTGGTAACAACCTCCTGTGGCAATATTTCACGTGAGCCTTGGGAAAAGGTTTAAATGTTTGGGGTTTTTTTAAATTTTAATTTTTTTTTTTTTTTTTTAGCTATTGATCATGTTTGAGACACCCAGCCTGTTGTCCTAATTTAAATAAAACAAAAAATAAAAAGTGTTTTTAAAGCTGACAGAAGGAGAAGGGCGCAGGAATTGTCTGTTCTGCTGAGTGTGACGTTGCCATTTGATTTCCTGCTCAGTGATGAAAGCCAGGAGAAAGTTAAGCACAGGGAGCTTGAATTTGCCACCTATTTTAATCACTATTTACTTATTTACCTATTTTAATAACTCTTTTGCCCCAATAGCCACTGTGGCACTTATTTTAAATTTGTAGGATCAGAACCATGTATTCACCTCATTTGGGTGATGTGCAGTGTTGATGGAGGCATTTTAAAAAGAAAGTTGAGGAAGTAGAAGCCTGTGAGATTCCATAAATCCCATCACAAAGTATATCCAGATGCATGTTTGCCTGCCTAAAACTTTGTCATTGGATTGGATCATTTTAAGAGCTCTGAGAACAGACAGCACCTGAATTCCTACCACTGAATAAACAATCTTTACAATGGTTAAATAAACAATTTTTCCTTTCCCCAGTAAAAAAGGCAATTTTAGCTGTGAGTGTGTCTGACATCTGAGGAAGGTGGGGATAAACAGCAGGCGAAAAGAAGAAAAAAAAAAAGGTTTATGATATTTTATCAGACATTAGACATGCATTTTCTTCGTCTGTGCCTATCATTGATACAATATTCAGAAAAAAACAAAGGGAATTAAGAACAGCACATCCTATGTGATCAAGGACTTTTGGAAGGAGCTTTGAAATCCTTGCTGCTGGACGCAGCTTCTCCTGACACAATATTTGGGCAGAAATTTCCTCACTTGCACACTAACAGCCAAACTGGTTGTTAAGTTGTGCCTTTTTTTTGACTGAGTGGTTTAAAAAGCCTCTGCAAATAGATGTCAGTGTCAAATTATAAATAGAAGCCAAATGATTTAAATAGAATTATGATGATTTAAATAGATTACAAATTATTTAAATAGATTATAAATAGAAGCCATATGATTTTTGTCGTATCTAATGGACATTCAAAACACAGAGACAACCTCCCTAAAAACATAATTTAAAATAACCCCAATAAAACAACTGATTTTGGTTTCTAATGGTAAACGTGAATAAAACGGACTACTTACAGTCAAACTGCACCTGAATTAGTTACAGATGCTGAGAATTTAGGAGAATTCTGCCAAAAGACTCGGCAATTTCCACTAGGTGGCATCCAGCGACCGCGTTTGGGCCGCCTTATCTCCACAAAACCTCCCATTCATAGGGCAGATAAAGAGCTGCATTATTAATTTATACCACTGCATCCACTCTACACCTAATATTTGTTTAGCCAGCTGCTTCCTCTAATCCTCCTTAAACACCGTTGATTGAAATCCTAAGCATATTCAGAGTTTTTAATTTTTTTTTTATTTTGCTTTTTTTTTTAATTATTTTTTTTTCCCCTACCCCAAAGAACATTTTGTTACCTACAAGTTACAAGCTGCCTTTTCAGGCTCTGCACTGTGTGCTACAGTTCCTACCAGAGGAGACAGAATGTCTAATACTTCCTCACCACCAACAGAAGCAGCTTGTCATGTGAAAATAACTTTATATTTTTTTTTTCCCCCCACAAAATTTTTTCATTTCCATAGAGTTCGAGCAACGAAATACACCGTCAGGTTTACAACGAAACAGAAATGCTGGATATTTCAACTTCCAGGAATGGTTTTAAGCGCCGCTTTAGTGAGAAAAAAGCAAATGAAAGGCAGAAAACATTAATTCCAGTTTTCGCACCTTCATCCTTGCAGCGAATTGGAAAACTTTAAATATATTTAAATGCAAGCGATTGCAAGGTCTCCCTTCCACTTGAGGATCTCAGAGCACCTTTTAAGGGGTGGTCCACACTGGTTGCAGATTTTTTACTGAGGGGCAAAAGGATGTTAAGTGACTTCATTAAATATTGATAACAGCCCTTTTGGCTCCAGGCTGTGACAAAAATATTCCTTTTAGCCATGTATCAGCATAAAAATACCAACTTTTGGGGGCCTACAGTAGAAAACACTTTTCTTGCCAGTTTTACAAACTGTAATGCAGCAGAACCGCTCCATCCTTTCCTGAAACCTTTTCTCCCTCTGCCCCAAGCTCTTGAAGTCCTTTAGGGTTTTGTTTGGTTGGCTTTTTAGGGTGTTTTTTGTTTAGTATTTGGGTTGTTCTAACCAGGCTCAGTGGCATGGGAAGGAGCTGAGCCCCCTGGGTTTGGATGGGAGGATGCTCTGCTGTGAAGCCTCTGGCCGGGACAACACTTTTCTTCCTGATGGGCTTTTTTCCTCTTTCCTATTGGAATCTGCTGGTACATCCAGGAATCTAATTTAGGAAAACCAGCCTTTTGGCAAAATTTCAGTGAGGACTGGCAGTGTCTTCATTGTCACCTTTATTTTTAGGGGTGTTTAACTTGTAAAAGCTGCTCTCCATCCACAATCTTTCCCACCCTACTTCCGTTCAGAGTGCTGAAAATCATCACAAACTGGTCTTTTTTTGTTTGTTTTTTTTTGTTCCCTCCTGTATTCCTCCTCCTTCCCTTTCCCCTTGGCAGGTGTGTAAGGGTCGGGGTCTCAGGTGATGCGCTCAGAACGGCTTTGCTGAGCTGTTCTTTACAAGACTGAGCTTTGGTGGCTTCAGCAGACCCCAAACCTTGAGAAAACCAGAAAAACTCTTGCCTGTGTGCGTGGCAGGAGGGCTTTGCCACACCTTGGCACTGCAGATCCCTTCCACTGATGAGCTTTGCTGATTGTGATCTGCATTTCCCCACCTGTCTCTAGAATCTATTTAGATTTATTTAGAGGGGCCTGCGCCCACGTCCACACCACCTAAATTCATCTGTGCTGTCAAACACCACATCACACACACTCCTGACATCGGCAGGGCTCTTTCCAGAGCTCCTTCTTCCCACATTTAGGCATTGGGACAGACATAAATACAAATTTATTGCTGCTCATCACCTACACGACACCGAGCACCAACATATATGGCTGCACTTTGCGCCCTGAGAGACCCCAGCAGCAATCAAACCCTCACTAATTATACACAAACAGCAATAAACCTCCTTAATTCAAACACACCAAAAGCTCTCCAGCCCTTGCTATCTCAACCCACCACACAGGGAGTTTTGCCATGAAAAACACGTTCTGAATGGCAATTTCTCTATGGGTTTGACCCCAAATAAACAGGCAGTAAAATGATGCAGCTCTCAGAGCCCTGGACCAGCTCGTGCGCAGCTACATCTGCAAAATGTGCATCTGTAAAATGATAAAGCTGAGGCATTCCAGCTTTATCAGGGATGGAGATGGTGCAGGAGCCTGTGCCAAACCTTATTCAGGCTTCCCTCGACAATAAATAGCCAAATATGACATCAGTATGCAACATATCACATCTTATCAAAATCCTCTTGCTTCTAGCTGCATGGGCAGAACTTTGTGCAGATTCTGCTTCCAGCCCTTGAAACTTTTTTTTGTTTTTTCAGTCTACCATGCTCTTTTTCCCTGAAAACGTCCTGAAAACTTGCAAAAGCATCCGAATGGATGGAGAAATACTTAAAGAGCAATGCTTAAAAACGAAAAACCAAACGAATAAACAATAAACAAAAAGAAAGGACAAATGTCTGCGAGGAGAACAATCCCACAGGAGGAAGCCACAGAGCAGAACTTTTTTGTCTTTCTGCAGCTGCAACATGATCCCTCCATCGGCAACACGGAGCGCTTAAAAGTCAAATACACTGAATTTAGCCGCTTTCAATCCGCCTTTCACCCTCCTCATCTGCCAAATCAGAGCTCCCAAAAACCCCTTGGGAGCAGGCAGCCCCGCAGGCGCTGCTCGCCGGGTCCCCATCCCACCCGGAGCAGCAAAAAAGTAACCAAAAAACTTTCCCAAAAGTTTGATTTTTTCCACTTTTTTTTCCCCCCTCCCCTTTACCTTGCGCGGAGCTCCCGGCGAGTTGAGATGCTCTCGGGGCTCTCCAGCGGCTGGGCACGGAGGGCAGGGAAGCGCAGGAGGGAAGTTTTGGTGCTCACCTTAAGTCGGAGCGCGTCCGTGTGTCCGTCTGTGTCCCGAGTGTCTCTTTGTGGACCCGGTCCAGGCAAGGGAGAGCCACTTTCTCACCGAGAGGAAAAGAAAAGCAACACGTCATGAGTTAAGTACGCCCTCCAAAATGTCTTAATTACAGCTCCCAGGAATGAGGGGGGGGGGGGGGAAATCAAACCCGCAGGATTTTTTTTTTTTTTTTTTTTTTTTTTTTTTTTTTTTCCGCGGTTTTTGCCCTGCACACACCCAAACCTCCCCGGAGCTGCAGGATGCTCTGTCCCCCTCTCCAGGTCCCTGTCCTCGCCCCTCGGGTCCTGCCCGCCCAGATCCGCACCTAAAAAAGCCTCTCTCAAACTCCGCCGAAAGTCCCGAGCTAAAAACTACGCGCGACTTAAAAAAAAAAAAAAAAAATTAAAAAAAAAATTAAAAAAAAGGGGGAGAGAAAAAGAAAGAAGTTGATAGTGTGCTCCTCATGAAGAGAGCATTGAGTTTAGGGATTTAGGGTGTGTGACACCCGGGGAAACGTGACGCTGTTCTGACCGCTTGCCTCCCAGCCCCCGCTCCTTTTTCCCCTTTTTTTACCCATTAACTCCGAGGGAGGGATGCAGGAAAGCAGGAAAGGGGGGAAACAGCTGGACCCAACAGGATCCCCTCGTGTTCTTCCCTCACCCCCAGCTTCCATCAGGGTTATGAACCCAGGAAACAAACCCTCCTTCTCTTAGCACACCCCAAAACCAGAACACACCTTGCTCAGGGCCCTGGCATCCACAAATCCCAAGGCTCCATGCAATCCCTGAACGCCACCCCAAATTATTCCTCCAGCACCAAAAATTTCTGTGCTGTTGTCCCCTACACCTCGAAAGACACAGAGCCCCAAAGGGATCTGCCAAAATCCACAAAGTGTGTGGTTTTAACCCCTTAAACGCCACGGCATGAGAAGCACACGCAGAGTCAAATCTCACACCTGATAACTGGAGGCAGAAGGTGCGGATGGTGTTGCATCTCTGAATGGTCTAAATCTAAATAAGCAACCAGCCAGGAGCAAAACCCCAAATTAAACAGCAGCAGATGCAAGGAGCAGAGGGGGGAAAAGGCCGAGCCTTGTTGGTGCACTACGTGTTGGCAAGTTTGGGCTCAATTCATGTCACTTGTGCAAAATTACTCCGCTTGAGGAAAACGAGGCTCTTGATGTCTAAATCTCCCAACAGCATCAGGAAATAAATGAGTTCTTAACTCTTAAAATTTGCTAGGTTAAAAAGCACAGGCGGTCCAGCCACCTTGGTCCTGTGGATGAATTTTATCCTCTCCCCTTCCCCTGCTCCTTCTCTGATGCTGAGCAGAAGAATGAGGCCGTGTCACACCCACTGCAAATCCCCAACATCATTTTCCAGCCCGGGACCCTGCTCGGCTTTTATCATGGTGGGTGTCAGAACTCTCATCAAAAGAGGCTGCAGCAGCCCATCAATGCAGGAAATGCCAGAGCCGAGGCACATCTGAGAGGGGACACGGGCTCCTTCCAGCACAGCCCGCTGGAAGGGAGAAGAAAAGGAAAATAAAGCAAATAAAATGAAAATAAAACAAATAAAAGGAAAATAAAACAAACCCCGGGCAAATAAACACGGCCCTGTCTGGAATCACGGAGCGTCCTGACATGGAAAGGAACCGTAGGGATCACGGGATCCCAGCTGCACAGGACACACCAAGAATCCCACAAAGTATCAGGGTATCGGTGTGAGGTTGTTAATAAACCTCAGGTTTATTAATTAAAGGTCATTAATTAAAATTTATTGGGGGAAGGGGGGTGTGAAAGGCGCGCAGTGCACTTCTGTGCGGTGAAATATCGAGGTGCAGGCGGCCTCAGGGAAGGTGTTTGGGGACCAAGGATGCTCGGACAAGGCCGAGATCATTGTCCTGCATGAAATTCACAGTCCATTTTCTCCGTGCAGCTGCCTTCAGCACCTCTTTTATTGCCAGATGCCTTCAAATTCCACAATTATTCCTCCTGCACATGTCCTGCAGACCAGAGGTGGATCTGCTGCTGGTCCCCAGGACACCCCAGAAATCTCCCCCTTCACCCTTCCTGTGGCCACTCACCCCGAATCTCATTTCCAGGGAGGTGCTCACTCTGAATCCGGGAAAAGGGAAGGATTCAGGCATGAAATGAAGCACCCTTGATCCCACTGGGGAAGATGTGAGGTAAAACCCGGGGGTTGGTTCCCCATCCCGGGGATGGGATGAGGGATGCAGGATGGGGAGTGGGATGTGGGATGCGGGACGGGGAGCAGGACGGGGAGCGGGATGTGGGATGCGGGACGGGGAGCAGGACGGGGAGTGGGATGTGGGATGCGGGACGGGGAGCAGGACGGGGAGCGGGATGTGGGGTGTGGGATGCAGGATGTGGAATGGGAAGCAGGATGGGGAGCGGGATGCAGGATGGGGAGCAGGATGTGGAATGAGGGATGGAGGGCAGGATGCAGGATATGGGGCAGGATGTGAGATGGGGAGCAGGATGCGGGATGTGGGGAACAGGATGTGGGATGGGGCCCGGGATGTGGGGTGCGGGATGCAGGATGTGAGATGGGGAGCGGGATGTGGGATGGGGAGCAGGATGCGGCACCCCGGGGGTCGGGCAGGCGCTTCCCACCCTCCTGGCGGCCGAGGGGGCGGCCCCGGCCCCTCCCGGCCGAACAAAGGGACGATTCTTCGGGGCGCCGGAGCGCTGCCCGCCCGTCCGTCCGTCCGTCCGTCCGTCCGTCCCCGCCTCCGCCGCGGAGGAAGCGGGTTCGGATTTCAATAACAGAGGGGCTTTGATGGGGCACGGCGAGAAAACGCAGCTCCGGCGGCGGGGCCGGGGCCGGGCGGGCGGGAGGAGCCGCGGGGGCCCCGAGGGCGGGATGCGGGATGGGGAGCGGGAATGCGGGATGGGGAATGAAGAGCGGGATGAGGAATGCGGGATGGGGAGCGGGAATGCGGGATGGGGAATGGAGAGCGGGATGAGGAATGCGGGATGGGGAGCGGGATGCGGGATGGGGAATGAAGAGCGGGATGAGGAATGCGGGATGGGGAGCGGGATGTGGGATGCGGGATGAGGGGGATGTGGGATGGGGAGTGTGATGCGGGATGTGGGAGGCGGGAGGCGGGATGGAGAGCAGGATGCAGGATATGGGGCAGGATGTGAGATGGGGAGCGGGATGTGGGGTGGAGAGCAGGCAGGATGCAGGAGGCAGGATACAGGGCAGGATGCAGGGCGGTGTGCGGGGCAGGATACGGGATGGGATGCGGGATTTGGATGCAGCGTGGAATGCAGGATGCAGAATGCAGGGTGGGATGCGGGTGGGATGCGGGGTGGGATGCAGGATGCAGGATGCAGAATGCAGGGTGGGATGCAGGGTGGGATGCGGGGTGGGATGCAGGATGCAGGATGCAGGATGCAGGGTGCAGGGTGGGATGCAGGGTGGGATGCGGGATGCAGGGTGGGATGTGGGATGCAGGGTGGGATGCAGGATGTGGATGGGATGCGGGTGGGATGCAGGATGCAGGATGCAAGGTGGGATGCAGGATGCAGGATGCAGGGTGGGATGCGGGTGGGATGCGGGCAGCGCTGGCTCAGCACAGAGCTCCGGGGACACTCGGGAGAGCGGGGCTGGGACAGCGTCCCCCTCCCGTTCCCGCCCTCACCTCGCTGTCCCCACCCTGTCCCTCCCGCCCGAGGCGAGATGCCGCGGGGAGAGCCATGAAAGTGACCAGAAATGGGCATTTCGCCGAGTTTTTCACTGCCCTCATGTTCCATGATGTTTGTTTCCCCCGGTGCTCTTGCTCGAGTTGTTTACTTGTTCATTTGCAGCGGGTTTGGGCTGAGAGACTCCGGCTCATCCACACCCTGTGCTGTGGGGTTTGGGTCAGCAAGGCTTTTAGGAGCCCTGTTTTTGGTTTAGAGCTTCTCTTTTTGGTTTATTAGACAGAGCAAACCAAAAGCAACTGCAAAGTGAACCTGTGTGGTTTCTGTTATAAGTCAGGGTCAGGTAACTAAGAGGGTGAAACATCACAGAGTCTTAAAATAAAGCCTTCTTGTAAATCTTAAAATTAATTCTAGCACCTTATGGAGGTTTGAAGACCAGCTAATGGAGCTGCTGGATGCCAAGAGGATAGATCTGAGGAAAGTTCATTTTTTCTTGGCTTTTCCACAGTCATCCGTCAGGCCCCCACAGCCGAACATGGCCGAGCCAGATGCTGGGCCCAGGAATGTCATTTTGGGGCAATACGTGTGTTGTCATTTCGTTCACCAAAGGCATGGGCTCAAAACAAGCAGAACGTGAGTTATGAGCTTTGTTTGAGGAGAGAAACGCAATTCTGCACGAGTTTTGGGTTAAACCCAAAATCTCTGCTCAGCATGACACGAGCTGCTGCGCCGTCTCAAAGGAACTTGCCTGATTAGCACTCAACAGAGGTTAGGGAAAAAAACCAACAAAAACCCCTGACTTCACACAGTTCTGACACTTCTGGAGGCCTCATCTGCATATCTTGATGGTGATGTTTCAGCATCAGCCCCGTGGAGGGATTTTTGAGAGATGTGGAGTTAGCTCCAGCTGAAGAGCTGCTCCCCGTGTTCCGCGCACATCCCGAAACATTAAATGCCCATATCTATAATAGCGATCAGGGATGCTCATTGCCTTTATTCCAAGCAGAGTTTGGTCCTTCCCCCTCCCAGTATCTGACCATGAAAGGGTGCAGAGTGAAAGCTGTTTGCTTAAACCCAGCTCAGATAAGATTAATAGATATTAGGTTTGCTTTTACCTAGGAGCACTGTCAGCTTCACAGGCCTGCTGATTATTATTCCTGGCACCTCAGACCACAGCAACAACTCCAAAAAGAAAAAAAAACACCAAAAAAATGAACATTCAGAACCATTTTGTGAAAGATTTTTGAGTTTTCCTTTTTAATATGGATGCAAAGGTGGCATTTTCTGCCAAAGGAAGTATTGCCATTCGTGTTGCACTGGACTACAATGGAAAAAGATTTTGGGAACTCCCGCTGTTGACACTTAAAATTGGCTATTTTTCACGCTTGGAGGAGAAGGACACTGGAAAAACAACAGCACCTAAAGCATAATATTCCAAATAAACCTAAAAAATCAGGGTAGGAAGAGTTTCGGGGGTTTGTTTTTAACAGGTTTATCACTCTGATTTTACATTGCTTACTTCTTGAGGGACTTGCTTTTAAAGCTTGTAGAAGTCCTGCCACCCTGAAATTCTTAGAAATTTTCCAATCACAGGAGTCGGTGCCCATCAGGGTTTTTGTGGGGGGAGTGAGACAAAAAGGAGATAAAACCATAAACATACACAACTGATTTAAAAATTTGGGTTCTTTAGTGCCACGGCGCGGTGCATTTAGGATTTGTCAGAAAAACCCGGTGTTTGCAGGCACATCTTGCAGGAAGATTATTGTCCTACATGAAATTCACAGTCCATTTTCTCCGTGCAGCTGCCTTCAGCACCTCTTTTATTGCCAGATGCCTTCAAATTCCACAATTATTCCTCCTGCAGACCAGTGGTGGATCTGCTGCTGGTCCCCAGGACACCCCAGACATCTCCCCCTTCACCCTTCCTGTGTCCACTCACCCCAAATCTCATTTCCAGGGAGGTGCTCACTCTGAATCCAGGAAAAGGGAAGGATTCAGGCAGCAGGAATGAAGCGCCCTTGATCCCACTGGGGAAGATGTGAGGTAAAAGCTAAGAATATGATGAAAAAATGTGAGTTATGCACTTGCTCTGCTTGGAAAATTCAGCAGGGTGGACGCTGTGAGTCACTGGCACGAAGCTACTGAAATCTGCTGGAGAAAAAAAAGAAAAAAAGGCAGCAGAACATACTCTTTTTATTTATGATTTTTTTTTTTTTCTGGAAACAAGCCTACACATTCATGCAAATTTTTTACTGAAAAGGAGAAAAAAACACAGAAGAGAGATACAAATATGGTGACAAATAAAGTAACGCCCGTTAAAAATTATTTAGTCAAAAGAAAATATATGAAAAGACTGGTTTTCCAAACTGACTGAAAATAAAGGAAATTATTTTATGCCAGCTGAACAGTCAGCTTTCCATTTGAGATTATTTATAGATTCTCAGTCTACAGAGTTTTCTCCTTCTTTTTTACAAGTTGGGCTTTTTTACACTATGAGGCTGTTTTCTTCAGACTGGTTGTCAGGTTTCAGTGAGATATTTGTAGCTCTTTAATACTCCTGTCTACATAATCTTTTCCTTTTTCACAGCATTCTCATTCCTATGGCTTGAGAAATGGAACGCCAACAAAAAAAAAAAAAAAATTCGTGGAAAAAAAAAAATTCAAATGATCTCTCTCCCAACATCACTTTCTCTGGAGATGGATGGGTGGGCTCTGCGAAAAGAATTTGCATGGTCTCCATCCTGCCTGATTGTATCAGGAGAATGATTTTCATATAAACACGCTTTTGACTTGGCGCTTCATCACGCGATCTTCGCGCAGCCCTCTCCAGAATATCCAATGATTTTTGTCTCCTGATCTGCCTTATCTCTTGCCTTGCCCTGGAATCTGATTTGACTCATTAGCACGTTGTTGGGCCCCTGTCCAGGCTTTTTTTCCCTGAGAATTATTTTGCTGTTGATTCTGCAATCTCACAAGCAGCTGGGCCAGGCTAGGAGCGTTCCCTCAGCTCCTGCAAACCCGAAATGTCAATTGGGTTTCTGTTCTCCTGATGGACCCTGGGCGTGGATTGGTGGGGCAGGAATGGAGAGTGATCTTCAGGAATCCAAGAAGGAAGATGGGGAGCAAGGATTTATAATAAATAGTGTAGGAGCAGGAGCAGGAAAGTTTCTGCCACCAGCACTCAAGTCAGCGAAATACTTTGCATTTTCACCATACTTTCTGCAGCTCTCACAGGTGTCGTGAGTGTTTGTGCTCTGCACACCCCAGAAATGAGAGAGTTTTATTCCATGAGACAGCAGGAATCTGGTTTAGGAAGTGATAAAAGGGAAATATTGAAGGCAACCTTTGAACTGAACAGGTTCACCAGTGGATAAGATACTTTTAAAGGCAAAGGACCAACTTCTGCTGTCTTAAGCACTGTTTTTTCAGGCAAATTGAAATAAAATAATCAGTTCCAATTACTTGATTTGCCCTTACTGCTCTCATTTTTTAGTCACACGTATGCCTGCAATGCCAGCTGAGTCTCAGGAGCAGTGAGTATCCGCTGTGACTGCTGGAAAATCAGTGAATTCCCCATGTGTGGGGACTGCATCACCCCACAGAGATCACAGGTACGCAGATTAGGTGGCGTTTTCTGGTCTGTATGAGCATGACTGATTTTTGGTGTTTAACACCACAAACCACATCATTTCAGGCACTTGTGGCTCTCCCAGAGCTTAGAAGCGACTCCAAGGGGTGACATTTTCACACGGAAAACAGAGCTAGTTTCTACTCAGTGTTGGACACCATCAACAAAACGCTGCTAAACTGACTGTGCTACCATCTTTCAGGCCACTCAGACAGAAAAAATCCACTTTTTATGACTGAACTAGTCATAAAGCTTTCCAGTGGCACATTCCCAAGTGCAGGGGAGAGACAGTGCCAGTGGCCTTGAATAACTTGGCCTAGGATATCTTTTAATAACCATGAGAAGCCCTGACACGAGTTCCTTATTTGAGTACTGCTTTTGCTGGTTTCTTATGGGATGTGCCTCAAGTGAGCGGTCTTAACACCCGAAAAATATTTTATGAGAGGTACCTTGTGAAAGGTTTCTTGGAGGTTTTGCCATTTGCATAGCTTAAAAGGCATTTTTCATTGTTGTCTTGAATTCTGCTGAGGTTTTTGTGTCCTGGCTATCCGGGAATATTTTCTCTGTGCCTCGTGGGAGGGTCCTGCAGGGCTTCAGTGCTGTTCTCCTGTGCTGGGTGGTGTTTGCAATGCAAACATTGATTATCTGCTGATGTGAAATGCAACAGGTGCATCTGTGATTGGTCTATGTTGGTTGTTTCTGATTAATGGCCAATCACAGTCAGCTGGCTCGAACAGAGAGCCAAACCACAAACCTTTGTTATCATTCTTTGCTGTTCTATTCATAGCTAGCCTTCTAGCTATGAAATGAAATCCTTTCTTCTACTCTTTTAGTATAGCTTTATTATGATATATATCATAAAATAATAAATCAAGCCTTCTGAAACTTTTTACTCTATGATGAAATCCTTTCTTCTACTCTTTTAGTATAGCTTTATTATGATATATATCATAAAATAATAAATCAAGCCTTCTGAAACGTGGAGTGGGATCCTGGTCTCTTCCCAGTCCAAGAATCCCTGTGAGCACCGTCACAAGGGGGCTCATTGGGTTTGCAGGCGCAGCCTCAGGTTTAGATGGGTGAACATTTTTGGCATTCCCACTGCATCCAAAAGGCTCAGACGTCTGCATTTACAAGCAGGAGCTGATCCAGAGGCTTCTGTGAAGAGTGACTGGCTCGCCCTGCCTGATTTTTACAGCTTCCATGCTCGGTAAGGAGCTCTTGTATGACACGTGGTGACGCACAATCCCCGTTCCTTCTGCATCTGACTCAAACGAGAGACAGGCTGGGTGTCCCACCCAGTCTGGGGAAATTACCAGCCCTTGCTCAGGCCCACTGCAGCAGGATTTCCAGCGTGACTGGAGGAGCTGTCCAGCCCCCGTTACCTGCTCTTTCAGGTGGATATTCCGTGCGGGGAGATGAGGAAACGCGAGCCGCGCGTGACTGGCGAAACCTCTCACATCTCCGAGCAAGGCTCTTCGTTATTCCTGCTTCCCAGGGGTTGTGAGCAAAATTACAATTTCTGTAAGAACAGATTCCCCGAAGGCCCAGGGTGACCTCTTTTCTCGTCTTGCGTGAGAGGGCCTTAAATCAAATGCAACAGTTTTCAGTTAATGTGTTTCATTTGCTGACAGCGTGACATTGTTGGTATTTCGGCCTAAATTAATATTCTGTCAAATCTCATTAGTTTATTTTAATAAGGATCATCTTGATTGCAGCTCCCTGGCTTCAATTATAGCTAGGATATCTTTTAATAACCATGAGAAGCTCTGATATCAGTTCCTTATTTGAGTACTGCTTTTGCTGGTTTCTTATGGGATGTGCCTCAGATGAGAGGTCTTAACACCTGAAAAATATTTTATGAGAGGTACCTTGTGAAAGGTTTCTTGGAGGTTTTGCCATTTGCATAGCTTAAAAGGCACTTCTGATTGTTGCCTTGAATTCTGCTGAGGTTTTTGTGTCCTGGCTATCCGGGAATATTTTCTCCAAGGGGTTTGATGTGTTCTGACGAGCTGTCCTGGCAATTCCATACCTACTGTTGGAATTTATTGTGCTGCTGCTTGGAAGTGATGGATGGCATGGTTCCCTGCAAAGGAAGCAGTCACTTTGTCTTTTGAGCCCATTAACACGTTTTCTGTGGTAATAGAATGCTCCTTTTTTTTTTTTTGACAGCAGTATTTCTACCTCCAGGTGTGGCTCTCATGGTGTTTTTTTTTGGGGGGAGTTTGCTAGAATTAATGCTCATTATTTGAGTAGATATATATATATATAAATATATATATATATAGGTCAACACAAATAACTTTGCTTGTCCTCTGTGCAGGGCTTCCATCAGTGTAGCTGAGGGAAAGCTGGATGTAGTTATTTTCCTTTCCTGTTTACTCGTTCTCGGAGAAAAAAAAAATTGTCAAAAGGGATGAAAACCTTGTCTAACTCGGCGACAAGACCCAGTGAATCACTTGTGATACCATCTCGTGATCCCTATCTGGTGCGGTATTTTGAAGTGGAGTCCCTGTCAGTACAAATATATTAAACATATGCACACACAAGACAGGGCTGCCAAGAGCTTAATGAATTTAAATGTTCAGGAGTGCAGCAGTTGTACACTGGGGTGTGTTAGCATCATGATTTTAAATGCTGTTGGTTTTAATTTCTTGAATGATTCAGTGTGGAAAATATTCATCAGGTTATAAAAATGTGTTGACTTTGATCGTTCTTTATTTTCCTTTTAGGAAGGCTGAAAAATCTTTGCCGTCACAGTAAGTGGAAAATCAATATAATAAGAAAATGATGATTTACCTTTTCATATGGAAATATGTCTTCTGAGCACAGTTAGAAAAAGAGAGCAGATTCAGAGAATTTCTCCTTTTTAAATGAGGATGGTTATTTAAGAAAAACAATTTAAATGGGAGAAAAAAAATAATCTTATTCCCCAGTGCTGAAATTAACTTCACCTGCATAAATTCTGAGTTATAATCTATGAAACCATTCATAGGAGGAGAACCAAATGCTGCTGGAATGCTGAAGTTTTACAGTTGTGAGCTATGCCACAAAAATCAAGTCCTGCATAGTAAAAGTCTTTCATCTGAGCCCAGCCTTCCTCACACTTTTGCAATAAATGCAAAGGGTATATCCTTAGCAACATGAGAATTTATCTGCTTTAAAAGGCACATTTTTGCTCTGCAGAGAATCTAGAAGAAAGGAAACAGAGCTAAACACACCAAAACCGGCAAAATAAAATTAAAAAATAATGGTGATGAAGTCTTGCTGGCCAAAACACAGAATGAATGGAGGGGTTGTGCCACTTGTGGAGGACACAAACTAAAATAGCAGTTCAGGATACAACCCAGCAGAGCTCCAGCCACAGGGACCCTCACCCTGATCCAAAAAGAGGATTTGGGGTATTTAAAAAAAGGGTTTCCTATCTTCAGAGTCTCTGCTCCTTTCGAGCTGCACCGCCAACCATCCACCACAAGCAGCAAATAACTGCAAAAAAATTGCTGAGATTTAAAAAAGAAAACCCACGCAAACCAAACAAACAAACAAAAAAAGTTGTTCTCATGCTATTTTGTGTCAGTGAATAATCACAGCGACGCTTTCATAGCATCACAAATAAATACCTAAATGTCTTCCTAAAATACCTAAAAAGCCAACTTTGAAATTTTTGTTTCGTTTGTGCTTTTAAAAGTAGTTGCTATGTATATGTGTGTGAACGTGTTTTTTTTTTGAACCTGACAGTATTTCTGTCCCCACTAATGAAGTATTCTGTGGAAAAAGGCCACAATCAATAAAAAACTCTTTCTTCAGTTTTTTCCTGCGTCATATACTAATTTTTCGGGTAGATCTAATATTACCTCTTTATGCATTTTACCAATTTTGTGCATTTTACCAATTCTTTGTGCATTACAGGGTAATACCAAGAGAGGTTAAACAATTTGTTTTACAGTCTTCATTTTCTGAGGGGGGGCTTTGAGACAAGAGAGCCCAACCAAAACAATGGGTGAAACGAATTATCCTTCTTTCCAGCAGTGAAAATATTTTATGGCCGCAGCAAACTCTTAAAATAAGGATGAACAATGAGGGCAGCACTGTTGTATTTTTAAGTATTTAGTGAATAATTTAACTATTTCATTATTTTCTTCATGCCAGGAGATTTTTCAGCCCTGCAGATTAAGGCCGCTGTGCAATGCACTGGGTAGAAACCCAGTGTGGAAGAAGCAGGTTTCTGGATATTGAATTTTCTATTTTCCACATTCCTTGAATATAACAATAAACCAAAATTCTTCTGCCTCTTCTAGTCAGAATGCTTTGCTGATCTTGGTTGCAGTGTTCCAGTGCTAGGGACTACAAAGGCAGAGCCTTAATTAAAAAGAAAAATAAAAATTCTAGGTTACTTAGGAACTCCTTTATTAATTTCCATTTTGGGGAACCAGAACATTATGTTGTTCAAAAAAGAAGTGTTTATGAGGCATTGGGTGCAGCAGGATTATTAAATTTTATAGCCAGATCAGTGAAAGAATTCAGTGTTTTTTGCACACATAATATAAAATTTCCTTGTTTTCTGTAGATTTACCTAATTATTTCCTCGTTAAATAATTTTTATTAAATTTAGATTTTTACTTCTGAAGGCACTTAGCTTCAGTGTGCCTGAAAGAGTTACAACAACAAATATAGAGGAAAGTACACCTATCTGTGCACAATTTGATGCTGATTCACAGTAAAGTGAGAGTGCACAACCAGTGAAATGCACCCTGAATAGATTTAGCGGTGTGATCCAGGGAGGGATAATTCAATTCTGCTGGAATTAGGCAGCAGAAAGTCAGAATGAGGGCTTGGGCAGGTAGAGAAGGTAGAATTTGCCATCTAATAGGCATTTGAATCTGAATTTAGCTGCCTACGTTTAACCTGTCTTTTATTTTTGGACCTACAGCACTGACTTGGGACTTGCTCTATCACATAATCTTATATCACATAATCTTATATCAAATATACCCTGCTCATACAATGGTTTTCTTTTCCAAGGTGACGAGCAAATTGCTGTTGTCATCTTTAAGCATGAAATAAAATAAAATGCTGTAATTTTGGTGCCTCAATTTCAAGGCAAAAAGAGCAATTGGTATGGGCTGGCTGAGATTAGATTTGTGCGTCTGAGTTTTTTGTGAGACCTGCATAGATTTACTTCCTGTAAAGGGTATTGATGCAAATTGAACTTATTTCACAAGAAAATTAATATAGTAGCTTTCACAGAACCCAACAAATTCAGTCTAAATAAAATTTCCAAAGTTTGGCCTTAAATGCACTTTAAAAAAAAATCTAACAAATTCACACCTTAGTTAAAAAAAAAAAAACAACTTAATTAAACAAAGTATCTAAAATCTTTGTGTGTGAGAAAATATTCATCCTTCCAGAATCAGCTGGTCTTGAGTATCTGCTGTGAGAAATTTATGGTCTATAGGGGAAAAATTTGTGGTCTACAGGTGAGAAATTTGTGGTCTACAGGTGAGAAATTAAGGCGAGAAATTAAGGCAAGCAACTTGGTTTGAAAAAGGAAGGGTGAGAGAGGTCTGGATGCTGCAGCTAAAAACCAACAGAGGAGTGCTATTTTCTTGTTGGATACTGAGAATTTTGGGGTTTCTGTGCTGACCCCCAAGAGAACACTGCATTTGACCTAAGGCCGTGGAGAAGCTTCCAAAATGGAATGGCAGAACTGGGATTGTGGGTGTGGAGTTTGGATAGAAGTGTGTAACACCACAGGGTGGAAAACTCAGAGTTTAAGGGTTTAGAAAATGGTAATATATATATAAGGCAAGATGGAGGTTTTCTTCGCCTTCTTCTCCGTGGGTTTGGGTGGTTTTGTGTAATTGAATAAAAAACTCCCCATTGTGGGCCAGAGGTGGTTGTTTATAGGGTTAAAAGTAAAAATAATTTAGGTGTCATTTCTTAATTGGACAGTATATCCTTAAAAGACCTTGTACAGGAAGGTAGTTAGCCATTTTGTACCTTGTTAGTGAAATGCTATAAAACTCACAACTTGTAGGACTGTAATATCAGCTTTGTTACATGGTTGAGACAATAAGAAGATGACAAAACCTCATGTACTGCCAGCAACAGCCAAAGATCTCTTTGCTACAGAGCATTTTAATAACTTTCTAGCAAATAGCACATTGCTGAAGCTTACAGACATTTATTTGTTCTAGCCAATCACTAAAAACACACCAATACTTACTTCACACAATGCTTGCCTTCTTTCAATTAACACTGCACAAAACTTCATTATTAAGCTTGAAACCTTCTAATATCTTACTAAACATATTTTTCTGCAGTCATAAAACTCCGGCTATTGTTTAATGTCCTTACTTACTATACCGTTGTAACTTTTTCTACCCTCAGACTTTGCAGCTGCAGCTAGTTCTTAAGTTCTCTGTTCTTTCTAAAAAACTTCTTACCTTTACTATTTCCCGCACCAGGACTCATCTTTTGCGGAGCTGGGCATGTTAACCAGCAAAAAAAATAAAAAATAAAAATAGAAAAAAAAGCTGCGCATGCCATTGTGGAGGGAATCGTAGTTTGGAGAGGACTCTATAATTAAATTTCTCATGACATGAGCATCTCATGTCTGTTCCTAGCTGGGTGGACATCCTTGCCCTGCAACGAGTGCCAGGAAATTCCAGGATGCACTTAAGGACCCTGCTTTGTGTCAAGCAGCAAACTCCAGACAGGGACCTCTGAAGCTTTGCCAGATCTGGGCGCTGGCTCGGGCTCGCCCAGCAAGGGCGTGCTGGGGATTAAGGGCGAGCAGCAGGATGCATCTCAGCACCAGCCAGGGGGATTTTCCCACCCCTGCCTGCCCCTGCTCTGCTCCTCCGAGCGGTCACTCCCTCTCAGGCCGCACGTTCACTCCAAACACATGTGGGCTTTTCTGGATCGCCAGTCTCAATCTTTTCCCAGTCACTTTCCCGGCTCATTTCTCTTCTGTGCTGATTTCCCTTGGAAATATCAAGTCCTGCTCCGCGACAGTGCTGAATTTACCCTTTTTCCTCCCTACCTTGCTCTTCCCCCAGGCGCTTTACCAACGCTTTGTGTCCCAATCGAACAGAACACTTGTTGCATACTGCAGTTAAGGAAACGGTGTTTAATGTTTTCGTGCATTGAGGCTTTTCACAGGCATCACTCACGACCTTTTCTGCAGTTCCTGGGATTGTGCTTTGCAATTATTCAGGATATTTTTCACACCAGGTCCATTTTCCCCCCCGCCATCCTTTCACATCTGAATTCACAACATCCACTGATTGCCCTGGGTTGTTCACCTGATTCATGGAGATAACATGGGCTTTACAAAGGGTCCTTTTTTGGCTACCCTGTATCAGTTAAAAACTATTTTTGATTGCAAATTCCATAGCAGATATGTCAGCAGATGTTAATTTTTGATTAATAAATCTGCAGCTGCTTTTGTTAGTTCAATGGGAGAGGGTGGAAAAAGAATGAGCAGTGGCAGGGTTAAATTTGACTTCTGAGGTGGGTATTTGAGCAAAAAAATAAGTTGTGGCGAATGAAGCCATAATTTGTTACATTTTCCCTGGAAGAAAAGGCTCCACTCTCCCAAAATGACTTTATGAAGATGTGGGGGTTTTAGTTTGAAAACTGGGTGGAAATACTAATTTTGTGTAGTGGTTTTGGTCTGTTAATTTAAGATTTCTGTAATTCTGAGATTTCTCAACTAACGTGTTGATGAGTGTGGTGAGTTTTATTTTTGGTTAATTATTTATGTACTTGTTGTTGTGAGATAGGAAGATGGGATTAGGAGAAAGACAAAGTAGGTTTAAAACTTTACAAAAGGTACTAAGAAAATTTTATAAACAGTAACTAAAAGGAAAAAAAAAAGTAATAAGAACCAAAACAAACCCTCCAGAACACTTCTCCCCCCACCTCAACTTTTTCTTTCCTATTGACAATGTGAAGAAACAAAACCTAAAATTTTTAGGCAGCAATGCCTAAAATGTAGGCGATGCTTAAATTTGCAAGTAATGCTTGACACCAGCGCAAAAAAAATAAGAAAGAAATTACAAAAATAAGAAAGAAATTACAAACATAAGAAAGAAATTACAAAAAATAAGAAAGACATTACAAAAATAAGAAAGACGTTACAAAAATAAGAAAGAAATGTGGGTTTAAGTCAACAGGTGGAGATGCCAAGCGCTGCTGGGGTAGAGCAATTGCTCAGGTGGAGTTCTCTTGTTTTCTGGAAGATGTGGAATTTCCTGCATTTCCCTGGCCAATGTCTGAGCACGGGAAGAGGAGGGAGAAGAGCCTGCTCAGATCTCCCATTGAAGTCCAACTGCTTTGAATAAATAATTAATTTTTCACACCTCTCAGGCGAGTGCTCTCAGCACAGCTAACACAACCCCATGTCTGCTCTCACCAACTGTTTCAGTATTTTATTTTTTTGGGGGGGGAAAGAGAAGCGTTGCAGCGACAGAACATTGGTGAAAACAGTTGCGCCCATGCACAGTTGTGGATCTGTGCCTCCGTTTTCCAGTTTTACTGAAAAAGGACAAAATTTTCCCGGCTCTCAGGTGCCTGGGTGAAACCTCTGGGTGCTGGGGGTTGTCCTGGTGGGTGTTTGGTTATTTGTGCAGCATGGGATGGTTGTGGACTTAAGGGCAGAACTCCCGTTTGGGCACTGTGGTTTGTCCCCACAGTGGCAGGAAGAAAGAGACTTAGGAAGAATCTTACAATTCTCAATATTCTACAGAGCAGCTGGACTTCAATACAGCTGTGATTTGCCAGAAATTAAGTACTTTAAATATTTTTTTTGTTTGTTTGAAACAACTTGAAAGCCAGCTACAGCACCAGAAATGGCTCAGTCTTAGTTTTCCTCTGTAGACAGGCACTGAAGTGGCACCAGTTTAATAAGAGACTGAACAGATCCTATAGGAGAATGACTGACCTTGAAATATTAAAAAAAATCAAAATATAAAGCCTGTGTAATTAGACCAGAACAGTGGAAGCCAAATGCTCTAGCGAGGGCAAATGGCATATATGAAAATATTAAACAGCTGCTGGCAACGTGGCACTGAAATATCAGATAATGCCAGCTCTGTTCTCAGATGAATTCCAGAGGCATTTCCTTCTTGGAAGCTCGCTTAACACCGGTGAGAACCACCTGAATTTTTCATACACCTTGATGGGTTATAAATTAGCTGTGATCACTCTGGAGGAAGACCTGTGCCCCACAGGAGGAGAAACTCGGTGAGAAACATCTGCTCAGCTGCGCCGTTGTGGTGGTCAAGGAAGCAAAGAACCCAGTGGGTTATAGCAGGGGAAATGTGCAGAACAAAGCTGAAATTCCAGTATTTTGCTGCCGTGCATTAACTTTATTTCTTTGCTTAATACTCCAGGAATTCCAGAATGAAAGTCAGGGAAAATGCTACAAGTGGGCAAGCTTGGTGCCTGACTACCCTTTGTTTGGGTTTTAAGGTGAGAAATGACAGCTTGTTTTATTTTTATTTATAGCCTTGTTTTCATTACATAAAAATAGTGCTTAAAGCTTGAACAAGTATTAACTCTCGTGGCCCTGCCATAAATAAAAGTGAGAGAAAATCTTTATATTAAGGTCATCCTGTCTTAAATAAAGATTCAAGTACAAAGCACATCATTTGAGATGTCAGAGGATTTTTCACATGGAGAGAGCTTGAAACAATGGAAAAAGTTTGAATTATTGAGTGTGTAGAGGAATTGTGGCTATAGCGGGAAAAAAAGCCCCAGAAGATGGAGCAACAGAGGGAGCTGAGACTCTTTCCTTTTCTCACAGGAGAACTGAGAGATGCTCAGAGAAATGAAATTACGGCAAAGACCCTTCAGGAAGGCTGAAGGTGGTAATGAACCCCTACCCTGGTCTGGACTTTGGAATTGCGCCCCGAATTTCTGGTGATCTCAATGTCCAAAATGGCATCTGCTCGTGAGTCACTCTCCTTATATTAATCACTCTCCTTTCATTAATTATTTATTTTTTTAAAATTTATAAGAGGAAAAAAAAATATAGATGCAAAAAAATATACATTAATGCAAACCAAAACAGCTGGTATTTGCCTAAAATCAAGCTTTTGGTGAATGA
The DNA here is from genome assembly GCF_028551555.1 of Melozone crissalis. Lineage (NCBI taxonomy): Eukaryota > Metazoa > Chordata > Aves > Passeriformes > Passerellidae > Melozone > Melozone crissalis. The sequence continues at coordinate 648,315 of NW_026535783.1, forward strand.
TAAATGTCTTGGTAAATGTCTTCATTTCCTCTGGAGCAGAGAAACCAGGATGACCTGAATTTTGACTGATGCCATTGTGGGGTAAAGGTCTCTTCTGTCTCCCATTTCCTGTTAACTCTCCACACCCTGTTTAGATTTTCATGAAATGCAGATCCCCTCCTGCTGTTTTGTTTTTTACAGCGGTGTCCCAGAAAACACAGGGGGACATTCAGCTTGACAGGGCTCTTGACACTATTAAAAAGCGGCGTCAGATCCAGAGACAATGAGGAACATTTATTCTGCCTTTCAGAGCATTTGTGAGGGTTGTCCATCCCCAACCATCACAAATCTGAGTCTTTTGGTATTTTGGTGTGAGGTGCATGATATTTTCCATTAATGAGCCCTTTTTTGGGGGATATTTCTTAGTATATGGTTAAGTTTCAAACTTAATAATGTTTTATTTTTAGCATGTTACCTGGATTTTTGGCAAGGTAGTGGAGGGACTGATTTGAGCAAAGAACCTTCTGCTGCTCAAACCTTCCACATCCCGCTTCAAGATATATTTTCACATGTAGTTAATTCTTTGGAAAATTGATAGGATAAAATCATGCAATCTTTCAGGCTAGGAAAGACCTTTAAGCTCATCCAGTCCTTTCTATGTTATTAAGAATTGGTCATTGAAAGGCAGTAAATATTTCAGTCTGGGGCCTGCGCCAGCAAGGTGGGAAGGATAATTTTGCAGAGAACAGACGTGGCAGAATTGTTTCCCTATATATTGAGGACAAAAGATAAATTTGTAAATCATTGTTATTCACTAGAGAGACAGATTTTGAGCTGTTCCCTTCTGTATAATTCAGGAGCATCCCATCATGGTGGGGATGGCAGCCTAAAACCACATGAATTTTTCACCTGGCATGGGAGAACTTTGTTTTTCCCCTGGAATCTGTGCATCTCTGCTCTCCCAGGAGATATTGGCAAGGATGAGAGATGGAAGCTGCACATCCCACGGGAACTGAGTCCTTCTCCTCAGCTGTGGCCGTGGCTTTGGGGATGCTTCATTGCAGGAGGTGATGCTTTAGGATTTTGGCTTTTATATTTTTAATATATTTGCTATCCTGCAGTTCTTTAGTGTGTAACTCCAAACTCCACATTCAGTGTCAGCTGCTGCTGTCCCATTCTGGGCAGGCACAACAATTCCTCTCAACCGAGGGCACCTCACTGCCCCAGGGCCCAGAAATGCAAACAAAAGTGAGTTGGGTGGGCAAACTTGGGGTAAATGACTTCATTACCTGAGGCTGGAATTGTTAGATTAGCCCAAATATGCAAACAGACCAAACTTATAAAAGTGTGAAAACCTGTGACCCATCATTCATGCAGCCCCTGGATGGGCTTGGCATGCCCAAAATGTAACCTGAAGGTCCTCCAATAAATATTATCACTTTTAATTCCTTTTATTTTGTCTGGCCTCTGATTTTAGGCAGTCCCAACAAGGCATCAGTGAAATCAAAAGGCCAGATATCCACCTCTGCTCACACTTCTGGGACACCTCGTCTCACACAAAACTCCTTTATTTACTCCATTTTGGCGGGGCAGAGGGGCAGAGCGGGTTTCCCTCCCATCTGTTGGTTTTGGTGACTTGTTGAGAAGTCGGTGCACTGTTATTTCTGTGAGAGCTCTGCCTAATGCTCAGCTGGAGCTCCTCCACGGTGCCATTTCCCCAGTGAAAATGAATGGGAAGCTCTCTGGAGGCTCCCCAGTTTTTGCTGTGTGCCATGGCACTGCGCTTGGTGCTCACAGAGCATCCTCTGCTGCCAGTGCTGTCACACACCACAGAGAACCCACGGGAAATAACAGATAAAAAGGACCTGGGGGCAGAGAGGAGGTCAGCAAGGGACAGGAACACTGTCGCTTTCACAGGAACAAATGGCAAAGGCTGGAGGCAAAAGCGTCCCTTTGGTGCTTCAACATGACCAAAGAAATCAGCGATCAAGGCCCCAAGACAAAGTTTGTTATTGACTGGGGTTTTTTTGCTTTTTAAGCAAGCAGTTTTGCACCCTCGACAAAGGAAGGGCGGAGTTGGAATTTATAAATGATTGTGCATGTTAAGCAATTGTACCAGCAGTGAGAAGGGACTGTTGTAATCTGAAGATCAGAAGCTCTCCTTGGTAGATAAGGTAGTGCTGACACATATGTGGTGTCATGCTAACTGCTGCAATTTGTTGCCACAAATTCAATTATCTTGAATTTGTCATGTCAGGATGATGTTAAAAGTACTGCCAGGCCCCAAGCCGGAATAGATTTACAGCATTGAAAAATTCATGTTCAGAAAAGTCAGTCAAGTGACCTAAAATGAAGTAACTCCTTCATATACATATGAAGGCTGATTTTCTGTGATTAAAAAATAAAAGTAAAAAGCGGGGTTTTTTTCCAGTTTATAACAGAGACATTGCAGATTAGTAGACTTTAAGTGTCAGAGTGGAGGAAACCTATTGAGATTACAGACAAAATGGGAAAGAAACAGAAAAGCCACACATGTACCTGAGCTGTGCCAAACTACCACACACTAGAAAATATATGACATAATTATCATCTCTCTTGGGGTGAAAGTTAAGGCTTGCCCTTCCTCCATGAATTACAAAAAAAAAGGTGAAAGATTGTAAAGAGTTGACTTTCACAGGAAAAAAAAAGTGAGGAAACTTAAGTAACAATTGATGAAAGTTGTTGGTAGTAGCCCTGGTCCAGCTGTTATGAAGGCAGACATTAATACAATTGCTCCCAGGGGATCTGGAGCAGTACTCAGGCAGGTTTGCTTAGTAAAAGTTGAGGAATAATTTCCAAAATAATGCAAGCACAGTAAATTAAAGATAAAAATTGTTCAGTATTTATTCAGATCTGTCTTCTCCTTTTAATGGTTTTAGCAGATATGTTTGTACAGTTCGTGTACATCTGTTTCTAAGAAGGAGACAAACACCCTTCCATTCCCAAATCACTGTTCCCTCAATTAAGAAATATTTTAATTATTATTAATCTCTGCTTCTGAGGGAGAAATAAACATGCTGCAGTCTCATTTGTTCTGTGGCTGAGTTATTGATGCTGTGATTAAGACGTTAATTGATTTGGTGTGACAGCAGGCACAGAAAGCAGGGGCACTCAATCACAGAGCCACGGAGCCATGGAACACTGAAGGGCTGGAAGGGACCTCAGGGAACATCCAGCCTCAATTCCCTCTGCCATCAGCAGGGATGCTTCCCACTGGACCAGGCTGCTCAGGGTTTGGGTGGAGACAACATCTGGCTGGAGACAACATCTGGCTGAAGACAACATCCCCCAGGTCAGTGGGACGGGATGGACAGGATGGATTTCATCCAGGGGTGCTGGGACCTGGGCAGTTCCTGTGCAGGGTGAGACATCTGTCACCTCTGGGGCACCCGGGGATGACCCTGGTGGCCAAACAAAGGTGAAGGCGGCACCCATATTCCAGTAAATCCCAAGGTCAGCTGAAGGGGCAGCTCCAGGCTGGCCAGCCCTGCTGGGAAAGCCAGGAGCTCATTCCTGGGGTGGCATGGAGCAGCCTGGGGCTGTCAGCCGGCTCAAAGCTCACCTGAGCCCCCGCAGTGCTGGGGAGAGGCGGCTGCAGGGCCGGGGGAGCAGAGGGTGAGCCTGGGCTGGGGCAGGGCTGGGCACTGCTGTGAGAGCTGAACGAGGGATGTGGGACTGCAGGGGCTCTCCAGAAGGCAGTTTGTTCCATCCAAGGTGTCACAGCAGCCCAGGGCTGTGGGTGACAGAGCTGTGCCCACAGCTGTCAGCTCCAGCTGCAGGCAGCCTGGAGACCCTTTGGGTTTGGTCACAATGCATTATGTACTTTTCTTTTGGTTACAAACGCATTATGTACTTTTCTTTTGGTTACATTGCATTCTATACTTTTCTTTGCTGAGCATCTTAACACAGTAGAACCAATCTCTACCTTAACTATTATCTACAGCCCATCATAACTACTGCAATTACCATATTCACATTGCTGTTCTGCAATCACTAAAGTCAGTACATTACAGTTTAAGCTGGAAGTTGTTTTTCAGTTTTCTTGCAGTGGGAAATTCTGAGACCTTTTTTCCACTTGCCACGTTTGCGGACTTGTTTGCCTGTGCTCTCTTTCTGCTTGGTAAAATCATGTTCTTGTTTGGGGTGGGTTTATCCTTTGCTCTAAGCCATAAAACCCCTTCTAACTAAGACACCCTTTACCTCCTTGGTTATCCAGTGAGACTGGCTCAGCAACTCTTTTCTACTTGCTTCCATCTCTATTCTTCATCAGACTCTACATTAAAAAATCTTTCTGCCAAGCATACATATCTGTTAGACTTTCCTGTCAAACTTTCATCTTTCCCACCACACTGTCACTGCTCCCACATACCCATGGACAGAGATATCTCAGGGATGGACAGGGGGACAGACACAAATCCTGGAGTATTTAATACAATGGACTTGATGTGATTTTTTCCTGGGAGAATATACTTCAGTTTTATTTACCAGGTCATCTACCAATAATTCCAAATGAAAGCAGAGATTGAAAAAAGCCCTCTCTGGGTTGTTCTCCAGAGAAAGCGTAGGTAAAAAAAAGATAATCACAGCAACGCTGTCTTTTGTATTTGATAATTTGTTCTTTCCGCAGTGCTCCAACTTGATGGCAAATGACCCTGTGTCACTACAAATATTATATTTTTCTTATTACAAGGCCAGTTCCTATAAGAATAGGGAGAAATCCTAATTTCATGCATGTGTTGCACTACCCATGTGCACCTTCAAGTACTTTGTTGTGGGCTTCCACAGAGTGTTGAACTCTGTTTTCTAATTCGAACAGTCCTTTCTACTTTCCAAAGGTTTGTACCTTGTGTTCAGGGTGTCATAATTAAGAGACAGGTGACACAGGCATAATCTGGAGTCTGATCAGCCTGAGAAGAACAGACTTTGTGGACTTAGGTGCACCAGGACCAGAAGTTTAAATCTTAATCCATACTGAAGATGTAAAATTTTAATTAATTTGTAGGTGTTTGCAGGATCTCATTACCCTTTCATTCTGCCTTTTACTCTGGAATGGTTTCATTGTGCATAACTTCATCTCTGAGGAATTTGTGGGGCTCTGCATTTTCTCTTTTCTTTCCTCTTGTTTCTGCTTTGAAGATGCACGCAGATCTCAGTATCCGAAATACCAAAGGCAAACCCAGTTTATTAAAATGCCAGTAAAAGCTGATTAAAATGCCTGCAGGTTGCAGAAAGCAACCACAAATGGGGCAATCTCTTGGATGGCCTAGCACTGAAAAATCTTGGATGGGCTATTCATCTGTCAAAACCGAAACCTTGCAAATAGATCCTCATTTGGCAAACCATCCAGAGCTGGTACCAGCTCCTGAGTGGGAGCATGGATGTCGTATTTCACCCTGACCTAAACACCTGTCAGGCTGCACCAATACATCATGACCTGGCTACGAGCTGCCTGGGACATTTTAATGTACTTTTATATAGCTGTAAAACAGATAATGACTTCAGTATATAACAGATAAGGGTTGATTTTTTTTTGGTTGGTTTTTTGTTTTTGTTTTTGTTTTTGTTTTTTTTAATCCAGTTGGCAGATTGCCATCTCACCCTTTCCCCTTTGGCTCTGTGATTCTGCACTGGAAGCCTGCTGCTTTCAGAACAGATAGCCTGTAAAAAAGTGAGTGGGCATCTCGCTGATCGCAGCACCAAGGGTCACTGCAACGAGGAGACTGAGATTTGTCTCGTATCGCTGTCTGCAAAAAATTTAATTTGGCAGTCGCAGCACATAATGGGGAAACTGAGAGGAGCATTCTGAGGCCCACATCAAGGCAGCATTTCATTTCAGAGACAGGGAAGTCCACTGGCTCCCCTGGGGGGTTGGGATCTGTGAGGTTAATTTCAAGCCCTCTCTCTAAAACGGGGTGCACACCTGAGCTTAGGCAGTTCACTTAGGTCAGGATTTCCTGAGGGCACAACACACAGAAAACACTGCGAGCTGAGCTTCAGCATAACTCTGGGGATTTGGGTGCAAAGGCCCCAAAATCCCAAGTCCTCTGTCGATTGTTTTCATTGAAATGACAAGCTGAACAGGAATTGAATTATGTCCTAAGAATTATTGCTGAATTAATGTCTTGAGAAATTCTCTGCTTGAGAAACATCTCCATCGTTCCCTGGGAGCTCCAGCATGGTCAGCAAGGCAGGAGCCATTAAGGCCAGGCCTTGTGCCACCACCAAGGCACACCTTACCCACAGCCACAGTGTCCCCAGCAGTTCACTTAAGTCAGGATATTCTGAGGGCACAACACACACAAAACACTGGAAGATGAGCTTCAGCATAACTCTGGGGATTTGGGTGCAAAGGCCCCAAAATCCCAAGTTCCTCTGTCAATTGTTTTCATTGAAGAGCCAAGCAGAACAGGGATTAAGGCTGAATTATGGTTGAATTATGTCTTGAGAATTACGCCTGAATTAATGTCTTGAGAAATTCTCTGCTTGAGAAACATCTCCATCCTTCCCTGGGAGCTCTAGCAAGGCAGGAGCCATTAAGGCCAGGCCTTGTGCCACCACCAAGGCACACCTTACCCACAGCCACAGTGTCCCCAGCAGTTCACTTAAGTCAGGATATTCTGAGGGCACAACACACACAAAACACTGGAAGATGAGCTTCAGCATAACTCTGGGGATTTGGGTGCAAAGGCCCCAAAATCCCAAGTTCCTCTGTCAATTGTTTTCATTGAAGAGCCAAGCAGAACAGGGATTAAGGCTGAATTATGGTTGAATTATGTCTTGAGAATTACGCCTGAATTAATGTCTTGAGAAATTCTCTGCTTGAGAAACATCTCCATCCTTCCCTGGGAGCTCTAGCAAGGCAGGAGCCATTAAGGCCAGGCCTTGTGCCACCACCAAGGCACACCTTACCCACAGCCACAGTGTCCCCAGCAGTCTGTGACCACCTTGGGATGTCCCCAGGTGTGGGGACCCAGGACATCCCTCTGTCTGTCCTGAGCAGCCCAGGCCCTGCCAGGGGGCTCAGAGACCCTGGCATGGAGCCCAAAATGCCCCTGTGGGTTTGATTATGACCCATGGAGCAAGTTACCAACCTCAGATGAAGATCTGCAAGCCACAACATCTTAGGTAGAATGATAGTGAATTTATCACAGGATGGAAAAGTAGATTTTGGGGGTTTTGGTATGGGGCTTCAGGGGGCAAGATGGAGGGAACTGTGTGTGTCTGGCCTTTCTCCTTCTTCTTCTTGGCCTCCATCTTCTGGGTGATGATGGCACTTTTAGATTGGTTTAGAGTAGAAGCTCTGTCTAACACAGGTGATGGGTATTGGGAAGTAACTGTAAATATTATACACACAGTTTTTAGTATAAAAAGATAACACTGTCCCAAGGACAGGCAGAGTGCCTCTGACTGTCCTGCTGAGTGAACCTGGGCAGGGCAGGAGAAAATTTTTTATAGATAAGATGCAATAAAGAACCTTGAGACCAAGACATGAAGAGCTCTGACTACTCCTTTGAGCACCAGGCTGGGAAAAGAGGTTTTTTAACATTTCTTGGGGTCACTGTGAGCAGCTGGAGACCCCGACAGCCAGGGTGGCAGGCAGGAAGGCTGGCACCAGGCTGGCAGCACCCCAGGAGCAAGGACACAGGTGTGAGCTGAAAGGCAGCTCCTGGCCAGGGTGGCAGCCCCAGCTGGGGTGCCCAGGGCAATTTCTGGTTCTCACAGCAGGCTGCTCCCAGGTTGTGCCATACTAGAGCTGTTTGAACGCAGCTGAGAGCCCAGGGAAGGGTGTGGGAGAAGGGTTTGCGCTCAGAGCCTTAATTAAAACACAAGTCTTCACCTTCCTCCACCTGTAAGCCCTGAGTGGAAGATGCTGCACTTGGGTCAGGGCAATCCCCAGGGCTGGTTCAAACAGGGGAAAGAATGAATTGAGAGCAGTCCTGCAAAGAAGAACCTCTGTGGACACCGGTGAGTGAAAAATTTGGCGTGACTCATTTTGCCCAGCTGCAATGGACACAGAACTTGTGTGACCCTGAATCACAGGCTCCATGGTGCTTCCTCTGCCAGGCGTGAGCAGATTAATCCACAACAGAATTGTATTAATGGCTGGGCTATCTCCACGGCAATTCAGAGACATTAGAGTTGAAAAAGACCAATTTGCACATTTTTTGTCCTCCTTCTCTACAAAGGCAGGGTTAAACCCTTTGTTCAACCGCGCCAGTTTTGTCTCTCCAGCTCTATTTGTCTCAGCTTATAGGTTTTTCATCATACCCGAGGGAGTGCTCCATGGCATGAAGCATTCCACCTCTAGGAGCTTATCCAGACACTTGGCTCAGATTATTCCTTGCTTAATTTTCATCTCATTAGTTTTGGTTATTCTCCTTTGTGGTACCTGAGATATATCTTTTTTTCTCTGCTTAGTTTTTCATATCCTTCAGCTATTTGTTAATGGTTATCTTGATGCCTTTAAAGCATTCCACAGCCAGACCATGTTTATTTAGATCTTTTCATCTTCCTTCATAAGTCAGTGCCTCCAGCCCACTTTAATCATATCAGTGGCTTTGCACTGACCTCTCTCAAATTTACAACTCTTCTCAATAATGAGAGTCTCAGGGCTAAACACAATTTTCTGAGAACAGCCATACAGTGCAGGGAAATGATTCTACCTGTGATTTCAAGTGTGATGTATTTGCAGCTGCAAACTATATTTTCCCCCTGCAGTTTTGCATTGAAAGGTCTGTTTGCTGTCAAGATTACCTAATTTTCTACAAGATGTCCATTTTTTTTCCCTCCTCCTTCAGATCTATACACATCATGAATGAAATAAATGTTTCAGAGAAACGTGGAGATCAAGGGCACATGGAAATAAATGGAGGGCCTTTTGTATTTTTTACTCAAGAAGACAGAAAAATGGGCATAGTTGCTATATCTAAGCATCAGACTCAATGAATTTTCACTGCATATAGGTGAGCTGAGGAGGTCTAATTTCTGCATTCCTAGCAGTTTTCGGGGTTTTAGAATTTTCACCCAAACTGGTGATCTGCATGAAAGTCCTTGTCCATGCCAGTGGAGATGGAAGAATTTAGTGAACCTCCTAAGCCACCCTTGTGGAAGGCTCCCACAGTGAAAATCAGCAGCTTCAGTTCAGTGTGACAAAGGAAAAAAGCCAGCAGAGGGTAGCAAACAATAAAAGGATCAGCCACAGAAGGCTCATTTTTAGATTGCTTTTGTTAGGGGCATATCCTGAGCGCGGACTGAGAGGAGTTTTGTTATGTAGGAAAATGTTTGCTGCTGCTGAGAACACCAGAGATGAACATTTTTCATTTAGAAAGACACCCACACCAGCAGAGGGGTGAGTGAAGTGGAGATCTGGTTTGTCACTTAATGAGTGATTTGTTGTTATTGTGAGCTCAACTTTTCTATTATTTCTGCCTTTCCTCATGGAGCAGGTTTGCTGTCAAGGCTCTCTCGAGTTCCTGGATAAACTAGAAGGGACTTTTAATGGGGAAAAATCCTGACTATGGCAAAAGTGGTAAGTGGAGAACAAATCATGCTCTGCAAATCTTCAGGCAGGATTATGAGGAATAAAATATTGTACTTCTTTAAGATTCAAGTTTAAACCCACATTCATTGCTAACACGGCTCAGCAAGCATGCCTGTTATTTTTAGCTCATTTTTCCTACAGATTAACTACTGCAATGATCACACTGTATAACTTGTCACAAGTAGTACATGTTTCTCTTGAATACAGAATAATGTCATAAAATGTAGATGACAGAACACGTAAATTATGGGTATTCTTACCATGTGATAAAATGTAGGCCTTTTTTTTGATGAAATATTAGATATTCAGTACTTTATCCAGACTGTCTGAATATTTATCCTGAGTTTGTCTTCATTTTGCTGCGTCCTCCAGTGGAATTCATGTGATGAACTAAATGGTAAAAAACACAGGAGTCAACCCAGATTTATTTAGTGTAAAAAAAGGATATGACAGAAAGGAAAAGGGGACTGGATGTTTACTAGGTGAGTACTAGCAGCACAGAGTGTCCTTTGATCTAATTTTCACCTCTATTTCTAATAACGTGGTAGAACTGGGTGTGACAAAAAAGGCCTTTAGAAATGCCACGTAAACTTGAACATTATAAATAGAAATAGTAACTCATATATTTTGGGTTCTCACCTCTGTTTGACTAATGATTCATATGAATAATCAGTATTCAGTCTACTGGTCTTTCTGTGGTTCAGTTTTTAGACTAAAAGAGTGTATCCTTTCTCTGTTTAAATATAAGTATGTTTATCCACGATGATTTAGTCATGTCCAGAACTCTAATGTGGAAAATACTATCATAAAACATTAAGTTTTTCTTTTAATGAGCCTGGTTTTCTTGGAGGAAGTCTTCATTTTGTATGTGATTCCACTGCAATTAATAAAGCTTCAGATTCTAACCAGGATATAAATGGATGTCTGATTACTTATGTATTCAGAGCAGTTATTTCTAATTTAAAATACAGAACCTAATCATGCCACTTTCTTCATTTTGGGAGCCCTTGCTCTTATGCTTTGCCATTCATCACTTTCTTTCAACTTCCTGCAGATGCACAGAGATAAAGAGATGGTGAATTTTTCTTTTATGTTTCCTTAATGCATTTTGATGGTTAGGGAGTAAAAAAAATTGTCATCCACATCCGTGTACATAATAGCAAAACGATATTTTCAACCTCTGCTAGCTGAAAGGAAAAAAAAAAAATCCCTGAAAATCATAAATGAGCAAAACTTACGAGAATAGATATTTAATTGAGACAAAGCCTAAGTGCCTGAGGACTTTGCTAGATGAAAAATGGAAGTCTCTTTGCAGAGTCAAAGAGTCAAGGAGTAACCACACACAATGCAGGTAGATAAGTTGGCTGGGCATTGAGTTACAATCTTTGATCTCCTGGAAAAGGTCTCCAGCCCTCTCAAGTTTTATCTCAGGGCCCACTGGAAGCCCTTTAAAGGCAGCTGAACAGCGTGCAGCTCTTGTAGGCACTCTTGTGTGCTGCTTGTTGATGTTTTTAGGGATCCCAATAATCTCGAATAAAGGTGCTCCAGAAATTTCCAAATCAGAGGAAGACCCTGAAGGCTTTTAATCCAAGATTTATTGCATTGATAGAACTCTACAGATTTTATTCCAGACAGAAAGGTAATCTGTATTTAACCATTATTGTGAAAAATATCCTTATGTGGTGGTTTTTTTTCACCTTCTCCTCTTTTGGTCTAATTTTTGAGCAGCCAAGTGTGCGCTCTGATTGCAGGTGACACAATGTCCTTGATGGCCACGAGGCCACTGTTTCATCCTGCCAGCTGTGGGTAGCATCAGCTCAGCATTGCAGGGTCCCACAGAACACAGCAGAATCCCAGGTTTTTGTTGTCATTTCAGCTCAGCTCAGCCTGGAAGGAAATGACACCAAAGCCCACGGGACCCAATGCATCACCAGCACTGCAGAATTACCACCCGAGACAGCCACACGTGGCACTTCTTTCAGACAGCCCCAGAATAAAAAGCGTAATAAATAAAGGTGGTTGTGATTATTCCAGGCTGAGTCATACCAGCTTTTCACACACAGGCATCTTGAAAAAAAAAAAAAAGTGAGATATAAATATGTGAGAAAAACAAATCAGTGAGATATCCGCACAGGAGCAAGGATACACTTGCTATAAGAGAGATTAGCTTGGCTGCGTGCATTTATGAGACACTAATCAAAGAGAATTGAGCTCAACAGTCTTTCCAGGTACAAGAAATTCCTCTGAATTCAACAGGACTTGTCTGGTGCATAAAACCAGCAAGATGTGGCTGTGATCCCCGCAGCCTTCTGCCTAAACTGGAGCTGTCATAATCAGGTACTAAATAGGATCACTGAGAGGTGAACCTGAGTCTGCTGCCAGCCCATTACAAGTCAGTGTCTGATTGTTTCAGAAAGCACAAGCTCAACTGACAGAATTGTTTTGTGCTTGGATAATAAAACTGATGTCATTCCGTGACACTTCTCTGGATTTATAGGAGCTCTGTGGGCAACTTAACGAAATTCAACCTGTTATTTTTAGAGGACATACAAATTGAGTCTCGGGACAAGTCTATATTGTTCCTGTTTAGCAATCACTTCTTCTCTGAATGAAGCACCTTATTTACTAGTTAAATATATTTTCAGTGTCTGCTGCAGCTTTGCTGAAGTAACAGACTTTTTACTGACACTAAAAAAAAACTATTTGTGCATTTAATTGTTCTTTGCTGAAGAATAGTGTTTCATGAATGCTTTCCATGTACCTTTCAATGCAGTTGTTTTGCCTTCTTTCTGCTTCTCCCCTTCTTTTCTGACTTACTCTTTCTCAGTGACACTTTATATGTTCATAAAAGTATGAAAAGTGTGAATTGTCCTGTCATTTGTTTTGTTCTTCTCTCCTTCAAGAACTGACGCCTGTGATCTTGGTTTAGCAGCTAATTAATCACAACAATAATTATCTTAGCAGTGTTCACAGTATGAGGAATGATTGGCAAAGATGTGTATGTCCACCAAAATACCTGTATTATCCATTTCCTAAAGGCCTATAATGGCACATAAATCCATGGTTTTTTGTAGGAAGAGTGCAAGGAATGGCCTGGAAATTTAGTAGAAGCTTAAATTCACTGTGTCCAGCCCCAAGCCAGGGGTGGGAAAAGCAGCCTCCTGTAGCCCAGAAGTTGAGCTCTGGTCGCTGCACCAGAGTCTCTGCCTGGCACTTGGAGGAGAAATATTGGAGCCTTGACGCAGTGCTGCCCTGCAGCTTTTAATCCTCATTTGTTGTTGCAGCATAGTAAATCTGCACTGTACCATATCCTATCTGCATTAAATTAGGCAAATGCTGGTGCCAACATACCTTCAAGCTTAGAGAAAACAAAATTGAGGTGCTGAAGGGAATGTTGCCCTGAGATATCAGGGAGGCAACTAATAATTACACGCTGAATTCAAGTGACATTTCAGCGCTGTTATGAACACAAGTGCAAGTGCATTAGGAATTCCTGGATGTGCTCCTTCTTTACCTCCTCATCTCCAGTAATCACTTTTTCCTGTACATGTGTACTCTCTCACACACGCTGTTTTCAGAGAAAATTTTCAGAAAGTCCAAACACGAAACTTGAGTCATCCCTCAGTTTTTGGGCTGAATTTGAACTTTTTACCTGGCAGTCAAAAAAAACTGCCTGAACATACTGTCGCCTTGTTCCATCCATCAGGTTCCCACAAAGGGACCATTTTTGTTACGGGAGCATGAGCACACTGCGGTGGGATTAATCATAAACCCGGGCCTGCGAGTGTCTGTGAGTGTGTGAATGATGCTTTCTGTGAGCTGAGCTGTGACCAAGAACAAAGTTAAGGCCCGAGCCCTCAGAAAGCAGCCTCTGTGCTCTCCTTTAAATGCCCTAATTCATCCTTGGGCAGAGGGGACCAGAACATACCAGGCAGGTCCCCTGAGGTACCCGGTGCCGTTTGTGTCGTGACGAACGCACAAGGCCGGCACTTGTGTCAGGTGTACTGTGCACCCCATTGACAGCTCGGGAAAACTCTTCCAACATTTCCTGCTTTTCCTGTGCGGATGAAAAATATTTCACCTCCGAACGGCGTGTGGCTGGGCGTGTGGATGTGTCCAGGAGAGGAGGAAAGAGGGAAAAGCTCAGCAAACCCCTGTGTGACCGTGTTCACGAGGTTTTCAGGATGAGGGAAGAGACGTAGATCTGACTTCATATTTCAGAAGGCTTGGTTTACTATTTTATGATATATATTACATTATAACTATACTAAAGAATAGAAGGAAGAGTTTCATCTCAGAAGGCCAGCTAAGAATAGAAATGAATAGAAAAGAACGATAACAAAGGCAGCTGTCTCGGATTCTGTCCGAGATAGCTTGGCCTTGATTGGCCATTAATTATAAACATCTAAGATGGGCCAATCAAAAATCTACTTGTTGCATTCCACAGCAGCAGATTTTACAGTTTGTTCCTGGAGCCTCTCAGCTTCTCAGGAAGAAAAAATCCTAAGAAAGGATTTTCACAAAAAGATGTCCGTGACACTCCCGTCCTTTCACCATGGTTCAAATCTGAGCACAAGCCAGCGTTTCAAGAGGAAATGTGGCAAAAATTATCATGCCTTGACAGTGTTCCTGAGTTGCCAGTCCATGGGGAAAGGGCTATGGGGAAAGGTGTGCTGTGGAGTAAAACTTCCTACCCTCTGATTCAGCCCTGCCTGCTTTAAGGAGCCGCTCGGCCACTGAGTGCCCTGAAAAGCAGCCACAGGAAAATCAGCTCCAATGGGCTTGGGTAGGGCTAAAATAAAAATATTGTGCTGCACACAGAGTAAAATATTAGTAGTATTACTATTATAATTATTAATATTTCTGGCTATACTCTAAAAATGAGTCTGACACTGGCCTCTTGGACACAATGACATACTACCAAATTTTGGCTTGCTGGAATAAATCAGCAAGCTTTCAAAGCAGTTTTTCTGAATAATAAAATTTAGAGAACATAAGAAGGTAGCACAGCCCCAGGGACATCTTTTGACACATTATTTCTGGAAGGTTCCCTAGTGTGTCACCACTTGTTTCTCTTCTTACACGGAACAATTAAGCCAGCAGATTTGAATCTGAATTTAAACTTTATGATTCAGACCAAGTTACATAAAAGAAAAAGTTTCATCTCTCACCTCTTGTCTGAGGGGGCTCTTTGTGCCTTTGCTGGCATGGGTTGTACTGAATGGTGTGAGGAAAAAGCATCCTCCTTCACTAAACTCAGCTGTCAAATTTGAGTGTTCTCTCTTGACAGCTCATGTGTGTTGCCTGCTCTGGGAAGGTAAATGCAAAGTTGCTCCCCTGGTCCACCTAAGGCAGAAAGCAGCCAGCCTCTGGCATTCCTTTTCAAGTCAGAATCTTGCTCCAGATGAAAAAGGAGAGATTTGTGTGTTTGTGATAATTTCTTTAGTGCGGCAAGCATTGACTTCTATCACCTTTGTGGGTTGTTTCCCAGCACCTCAGGTTGCATTATGCTCCAGAAGGTAATGATTATGTGACACTGTTCAGTGAACTTGGCTTCCCTGAGTTCAGTAATACTATCTCAAACATTACGAATTAATTTGATAGTTGATTAAAGCTGATGAGAATAAATTAGTTTAAACTGCATATGGAGGTCATCTGCTTTTCCAGATAGAGTGTGATGTGATTTTTGCAGCAGTTAAGGGACATTTGTCATTGTGATTGAGTCTTCTGCAAGAAGATGAGAATAATGGCCTAGAATAACACTCATGCTTGTTGATACTTGAATAGCCAGTCTCTTATTTCAGTTAATGTCATAAGGAAATTAATTGGTAACAATGACATTTCTGGATTAACTTTTTGAGTCTGAGTTCGGCTTTTTTTTTTTTTTTTTTTTTTTCACAAAGTGAGGTCACTTTTCCTTTCATGGCTTGAGATCTCTCTTTTTTTTTTTTTTGAAAACTATGACCTTCATTACCAAAGTGCCTGAAGAATGATGAATTAATTCTCATATTGTACTCCAAGCCTGACCAAATGTCCTTCAAGTTCAGGGACCTTAAGAACATGCAGCAAAATCAAATTAATGCAGAACACCACCCTGCTTTTAACGTGTGTTTATTCAGATTTTATATAATAAACTGTGCTCCTCAGGAACTCAGCTATACATTCCTAGTGAACAAAATTCCCCCAACACCAAATAAATGCATGCTTCAGTCATCACAGTTATAAAAGGCCTCTTCATAGCAGTCAGAAAACTCACACTGAAGGCAAGAAAAGTCAATTCACTCCAGGCTTGCACCTACCCCACCCCAGTGAGAGGAAAAATAGAGGAAGCTGGCTTCTTACCTAAAGGATTAAAGCATCAGAGCCCTCTGACTGTACTAGGAGACAGCCTGTAGGTATTTTAAATTTACTTTGAACCATCTCCACTGCTATGAATTACAGCTGTGGAGGGCGAGACAAGAGGCCGTCCCTTAGCTTGCCACATCTGAAAACCATGTTTTAGAGGTTAAAATTCAGCACCACAGGATGCATCTGGCAGGACTTGTCCTGAAACAGCGGAGCCGTGGCTAAAATACTGGACGTTTTGCTCTACTTTTACTCCTTCTAGATTTAGAATGTGTAATTTTAAGTCTATAAAGGGCTGAAAAAGGAGCTCAAGGAGAGATACAGTCTGTTTCCATGCACTGAGATTAGCTGAAGTTATTTATACCTCCCAAGACAGGTATTTCCCTGCCACAGTGCAGTGGTTCCCTCCCTGAGATGTGTCTAACTCTTTTTTAATGCAGGATACGACAGCCAGCATCCCATCTGAGAGTTTACTAATCACTCCAGAGCAGAGTAATTGGGTTTTATATCCTCAGCAAAAGAATGCAGTGTTTGTATAAAACATAATTTTAAAGCATAGTTATAAATTTCTGGTGTGCCCATAACCCCAGGGACCTTTTCTGCCACTTTGGCTCATGGTAGTTGCTTTGCCCTCATTTGGTATTTGTGAATTTGGGGTCCTCTGCCACACTGAATTCCTTCCTGGATTTTTAAAAAACTTATTATTTGATACAATTTTGAATTCTGACTTGGTCTTTCAAAGCGCTTTCGCCCATTAACTGCAACATGGTCCGGCTTTAGGCATATCCTAAAAATAAATGAGTAAATAAATAAGTAAATCGTGGGGGAGAGGGGAAAGTTCCCCATGACAATCAGGCTCACATTTGTGCTCGAGAGGAAAGTTTTGAAGAGGTGAGCTGGGTGATTGATTTTATTGTTCCTTGGTGATTGGCAGAGTAGGAAGCAGAGCCAGAACACAGGAGGAAGCACTTGCACCTGTGAGAGGAGGGATGAGACTCCCATGTGGACATAGGAAAAAAAAGTTTTAGAGCACAAGCAGGGAAGTCAACACAATATCCCCATGAAACAGCTCCTGTCAAAGGTTTTGAGGAAATTTAAATCTAGAAATAATCAAGAGGATGACACACAGTGCACACATCCTTTATAAATAAGTGCTAGTGGGATTCACTTCTCAGCGCTACATTTTTAACCCTCCCTGTAGGAGGCAAAGCTTTAAAATCCCAACTCTTTGGTTCAAAGAGGCATCACAGGCCATGAATTTCTTTTGTCAGTAGGGTAAGGTTATGGCAGTGATTGCAGTGAGTGGAAATTCATTCCGGGCTGCTGCAGGAATTTTCTTTGGTACAAGTCACAGATGACCAATTAAATCAAAGTTCATCAGCCAAAGGTTACATCATAAAGCTCTCTGATCTTCACATACTGCATGGACACAGCTGGAGTGGATTTCCCTGGGATTTCTGGTATTTTTTATGCTCTGAATTGTATTTTTGTCCTAAAAATATTACAAGTTATTTAGTGTTCTTTGCGTCATGCTCCATTTTTACTGCCACTGGCATTGTGACAGGCATTGCCACCTGCTGCAAGCAGCAGTGTACTTTAGTCATGAATATTTGGTTGCATATGGCACCAGAATAGGCAGATTGGGAAACTTCCTCATAGCAATAATAGAATACCAACTCTAAACTGCAGGGAATTGGGCACATCCATTTTTAGGAGCTCAGGATATAAGAGTGATCCACCCTGCCTCCTTGCAAAGGTCTGTGGGGTGACATCACTGTAAGCCTTTGTGATGATAATAGAATCATGTGGGAGCAGTCATATCTCCAGATGTTTGGGAATTTGCCTTTGAATCTTATCCTGGCAGCTTTTTTCCCCTCTTTGTTCTCAGGCCTTTCTCATCACTGGTGGATTATCCCTTAAAATTCTGTGGCTTCCACGGAAGGCTCAGCTGTAGATGAAATGCCATTTTTTACCTTTCTGAATTTTCTGTAAAGAGGCTCTGACAAAAATAGAAAAATGTGTTGCTGATTCTGAAAGAACAGAGACAATTATTGGTCTTACCTTTCTGTCTCCTTGGCTCCACGGCCTCACCTGTCTTGTGAGAGTGGCTGCTCCTGCAAACAGCCCCAGGGCTCTTGAATAATCTCAGTTCCCAACCCAAATCTTCCTGCTGCTTTTATTAAAGGTGGTTACTGGTGCTGGTGCACTCAGTCTCCAGCTGTTTCCTCCACACTGGAATTAAATGACAAAAGTATTTATTCTCTATCTTAATAAGAGTTCTGCTTCCTGATTCCTTAGGCTCTGATTTGCATCAGTAATATGTGAATAAACCTTAACTATTTTTTTTTGTTGTTTTTCAGGTGTCTAGTTTCTGCACCTCCACAGCTTCTTTTACCCTCATGTGGTGAGCTAGAACACAGAATTATCAGTCACCAAATTTTATTGTGGAATGCACAGGAAGAAGGGTTATTTTTTTTGGATCAGGAAGATTCCATATGTCAGATTCGCTCAGGTGCAGGAGCTGATGTACAGGTAGAGCAGAGGGGACTCAAAAGGTGCAGATGGGACACAAGGAGGCAGACAAAAAAACTAATGCAGAATCATAGCCATGGCCTTATGGGCACTCAGGTCCTTTCCTTCTGCCCTCTTGCACAAGAGCTTTCAATTAACATTACTACTACACATCTTAATTGCTGCATTCCTGGCTTCAGGCTGCTCTCCCCAGCTTGCAGCTTCCTTAAAGTATGAAATTTTTTGTAATTTTGTAAATGTGCAGTTTAGATATTCAGTGTGCAGCCCCTTCTTAAGGTGTAGAAGTTGTAAACTTGTGGGCTTTCCTTGGACTCCATTTATGTAACTTGCAAGCGCATAAAAATTGCTGATCTGAGTACGAAATGGCCCTTTGTACTTTATAAGATTTAAGACCCTCAAATGATAGGTGTTGAGCTAGGCAATAGCCCAGGTAATTAGTAGTATTTAAATAACTGATTAGACAAAGGAGGATTTAACCTATTATCACTTAAAGCTTTCTTTGAAGTGCAGAATTGTTCCCTTGTGCTTATCCCGGCTTCTTGCCAAAACTGGATGCAGTCACATTCCTCTGTGGCTGCCTTTAAATGACTATGCACTTTTCTTTTTGTGAGTGGGACACAAATTCTGATTATCTCTATTTTTTTCACACCCATGGTACAACTAATCTTACTGCATCTTCATTCTGTCAATAAGTGCAAAGTTATTTTTATGGAGAAATTTATAAGGTTCTCTTCTTTTTCTATGTCTTTCTATAGGAAAGTAAACTAAACTTACTGAGCATAAGAGAACTATTGCTTTCTGTTGATTCCTCTCTAATTTGGGCTTCTTTGTCTTTATCTAGTTCTGTATTCCAGACTTTGAAAAATCGTACTATGATCCAGGAAATCTATTTCTCTTTCCTTCCTGACACGTTGATCCTTGTGCTTTAGGAAGGCATTAACAATGCATGAAAAAGGAGTCATTACTCATAAGTAAGAGAAATGGTTGCTACAATTGGATTGTCTCAGTTTTAAATCAGTGTTTTGTATTATTGTTTGTAAGTTCCCTTCTTAATCCCCTCCATCAACAAAGCAACCCTAAGGAGCAGGTTTAGCATTTGCAAAAACCGCTTCATGCCCAGAAATAGGAAAAATAACCTATGGAGTTTCTATTTACTGATAAAGCTGGAATATGGGTTTGAATCACGAAAAACACATTGCTGAATAAAGAGAACTTGCAGCTGGACCAGGTTTGCTAATGGATACTTCTGCAGCCTGTGGGAATAACTGCAGGCCCAAACAAGCATAAACATGAAGAGAAAAACCCTCCTTCCAGAAAGGCAGAGAAGGTTAATGAGTTAGCCTTGCATTTTCTGGCTGCAGAGCAAAGTAATTAAAAGGTATCTAAGTGAATGTTACGAGCTGGTGTTCATTTCAAAGATGCAGAGATGATGTCAGCTACTGAATGGTGCATTAGTATAGGTGCGACCTGCTATTCTAATCAATTATCCCTTCCCCACAAACATGGGGAAAACACATTGATTTAATCTTGTGATTTTGTTTCTGTATACAGCCT
This sequence comes from Melozone crissalis, assembly GCF_028551555.1. Taxonomy (NCBI): domain Eukaryota; kingdom Metazoa; phylum Chordata; class Aves; order Passeriformes; family Passerellidae; genus Melozone; species Melozone crissalis. Next base: position 668,305 of record NW_026535783.1, read on the forward strand.
AAATTGCTTTTGGCACCTTGAGCATGAGAGTAATTTACTCTGCTAATACTATGCTTCGTGGTCTCGGGTGAATTTGAATACTGCAATTTCCTCTTATTAAGCTTCTGCTCTCCCCTTCAGCCCTCCCCCCTCAAAAAGGTAAAAAAAACCCAAATAAATTAATGCTTTTGCAGGGTACTCTTTTGGTCTCTGAATAATCACCTTGCAGATTTTCCATGTGGAAAGTGATTAAGATTTAGAAAGAATATTTTATTCTGCCTCTGGACTCTGTGTTCTGTAATTGGTGAAGTTTATATTGTAAATCTAACCAGTAATCAGTGTAACAGCACGAGATTTTACATATCTCCTTGAATTATCACACAGCTTTTGTCCTAAAATTTCCTTCTGCATGCAGACCGGGACAATTAGGATTCCTTTCATGGAAAGTATTTCCTTAAGCCTCCATTTACTTTAATTTTCACGTATGTTTCCTTGTCTTTTTATCAGTCACACTGAAATGAAAATGCCTTTATTCTGACCTTCTCAACCACAGCTACATCATAGTACTCCTTTTTGGTTTCACCCCTTTTCCTTCCAAACATCATCACTTTATGCTGTTTTAACCTCCTTCTGTCTCCGATAATTTTATTTAGGGACCACAGTAATCCTTTTCCGCATCTGTCCATCTCATCCACATTCATATATTGTAGTCAGAACTTGAAAAATAAAAAAGTTACTGATGTCAGAGTACTTTTTAAAGTTCTCCAATGATTTCAGCAGATCTAAATTAGTTTCATTTCAGAAATGTCTTCTCTCTTATTGACACTCCACGTTTCGTGGTCCTCGACCAGAAGACCAAATGAAATGTTAGTGATCATCTATCATCCACAGATGAGAAAGAAGTCAGCATGGAAGGTGAGAACACTGGGATGAATCCCTCTCCTCTGCACACTTGGAGAGGCTGTCAGAGCTCCAAACTGAGGCAAAATGCACATTCCTCAGGTGATGTCTCCTGTGGAGCTTTGGTGGGCTGCACATACTTCCAGGTGCATGGAAATTGGCAGACTATTCCTTACCCCCCTAGAATCATTAGAAGGGAATGTGATGAGCTCTTTTCTTTTTCTTCTTCTTTTCTTCCTCTTCCCTTCCCTTCCCTTCCCTTCCCTTCCCGGAACCTTCCCGGAACCTTCCCGGAACCTTCCCGGAACCTTCCCTTCCCTTCCCGGAACCTTCCCGGAACCTTCCCTTCCCGGAACCTTCCCGGAACCTTCCCGGAACCTTCCCTTCCCTTCCCTTCCCAGAACCTTCCCTTCCCGGAACCTTCCCTTCCCTTCCCTTCCCTTCCCTTCCCTTCCCTTCCCCTTCCCCTTCCCCTTCCCTTCCCTTCCCTTCCCTTCCCTTCCCGGAACCTTCCCGGAACCTTCCCGGAACCTTCCCTTCCCTTCCCGGAACCTTCCCGGAACCTTCCCTTCCCGGAACCTTCCCGGAACCTTCCCGGAACCTTCCCTTCCCTTCCCTTCCCAGAACCTTCCCTTCCCGGAACCTTCCCTTCCCTTCCCTTCCCTTCCCTTCCCTTCCCCTTCCCCTTCCCCTTCCCTTCCCTTCCCTTCCCTTCCCTTCCCTTCCCTTCCCTTCCCGGAACCTTCCCGGAACCTTCCCGGAACCTTCCCTTCCCTTCCCTTCCCTTCCCAGAACCTTCCCTTCCCGGAACCTTCCCGGAACCTTCCCTTCCCTTCCCTTCCCTTCCCTTCCCTTCCCTTCCCTTCCCTTCCCGGAACCTTCCCGGAACCTTCCCGGAACCTTCCCTTCCCAGAACCTTACCTTCCCTTCCCTTCCCTTCCCTTCCCTTCCCGGAACCTTCCCTTCCCTTCCCTTCCCTTCCCTTCCCTTCCCTTCCCTTCCCTTCCCTTCCCTTCCCTTCCCTTCCCTTCCCTTCCCTTCCCTTCCCGGAACCTTCCCTTCCCTTCCCTTCCCTTCCCTTCCCTTCCCTTCCCTTCCCTTCCCTTCCCTTCCCTTCCCTTCCCTTCCCTTCCCTTCCCTTCCCCTTCCCCTTCCCCTTCCCCTTCCCCTTCCCCTTCCCCTCCCCTCCCCTTTTCTCTTTTCTTCCCTTTTCTCTTTTCTTCCCCTTTTCCTTCTCTCTCCCCCTTTCTCTCCGTTATAGATGGATAATGAGATGATTGGCTCTGGCAGTTAAGGGATAACTATTGCTGGAATATTAAGATTTAATGCTGTATAGTTATGTTATTGTAGTTCAGATGTCCTTTGCTCTCCCCATAGTTCCCTTTCCCCCTCAATATTGCTGCCATCAGACAGCCTGGGCTGTCTAGGACAGGTACAAAGAAGTTGCACCATGTGCCCCTGGCACTGGACAGTTGGGAATGGAAAAGTTTGGGGGTGCTTAGGGGTGAGGCATGGCAACACCTGACCCCCAATCCAGTTACAAAAAAGCAGTTTCCACTGATAAATGGCAAAGAAGAGCTGACTGACAGACTTTGGGAGGGGCCAGGGCTGGCTGATGCAACCCCAGGGCTATAAAACACTGAGCATCCATCTGGAAGAGGAACCGGCCATGTGGAATGCATGAGGGGCAGTTCCCAGTGCTGCGGCTTTTTCCTTATGTAGTCCTTTGTTGTATTTTTCTAAGGTTTAATAAACCTTTTTAAATTTTCAAAATGAGCAGTTGTTTCTCACACACTCTTTCTTCCTCTCTCTCTCCCCGCCCGCCCCTTGTCTCTGCCATGCCCATTCCAATCTAACCCCCAGCATTTCAATTGACACAAGGTCTCCTTTGCCCCTTCCCTCAGGCACAGCCCTCACTGACCATTTCTATCAGCACCTCACAACCAGGGGCTGCTCCGGCCACTCCCAGAGCCTTGGCCTGCTCAAGGGGTGCCAGGGTGGCCTTTGTGACACAGACACCTTGTGTCACAGCCCTGGGTGACACAAGGTGCCCAAAGCCCATTGTGACACGGCAGAGCCCCCCTGGCTGGGGGTATATAAGTGACACTGCGGGCCCTGGGCTGGCCAGTAACAGCAGAGCAGCCTTGTCTTCCAGGAGTCATCCATGCCAGGGAACATCAGACAGACAGACAGACAGACAGGAGGACAAGGCACAGCCCAACTCCTATCCCCTTAGCCCCATTCCCAGCTGGCTGCAAGAGCTGGCCCTCAGTGGGCAGTGGGCTGCTCAGTCCCGCCCTTGTTAGAGAAGGAGCCTTTGTCACCATGGACCAGGAATGGGAGTATGCCATGGATGAAGAGCTTTGCCACTGGGCAGATGTCTGTCGCAAAGAGCATTGCCTGTGGGCAGAAATGACACTGCAAGAGTATCACCGATGGGAAGAAGTGACATTGCAGGAACTCTGGGGAGCTGTGACACATCAGGAGCTGCCCTGGTGGCAGGTAGGTGTGACAGGGCAGTGGCCACATGGGACACAGCAAGAGCTGTCCCCGTGAGGAGAATGCCTGACTGTGCAGGTGGAGCAGGAGCTGGACCAGTGGGACAGTGATGAGGACGACAGATGCCAAGCGTTGTGCCTGTGGGAAGGAGAGGTGACAGGCCAAGAGCTGTACCAATGGGCAGAAAGTGTGATATTGCAGCTACAGCAGGAGCCATACCAATGCGATGACGATGAGGACGGAAGATGTCAAGAGTTGTGCCTGTGGGGACAAGAGGTGACAGGGCAAGAGCTGTGCCCATGGGCAGAGAGTGTGACACTGCAGGTACAGGAGGAACCGTACCAATGGGATGATGATGAGGATGGCAGATGCCAAGCATTGTGCCTGTGGAGACAAGAGGTGACAGGCCAAGAGCTGTGCCCATTGGCAGAGAGTGTGACACTGCAGGCACAGGAGGAGCCATACCCACAGGACAACAATGAGGGTGGCAGGTGCCAAGCATTGTGCATGTGGAGACAAGAGGTGACAGGCCTAGAACTGTGCCCATGGGCAGAGAGTGTGATACTGCAGCTACCTCAGGAGCTGTACCAATGGGACAACAATGAGGGTGGAAGGTGCCAAGCGTTGTGCCTGTGGAGACAGGAGGTGACAGGCCTAGAACTGTGCCCATGGGCACAGAGTGTGACATTGCAGCTACAGCGTGAGCCATATCAACAGGACGACAATGAGTGTGGCAGGTGCCAAGCGTTGTGCCTGTGGAGACAAGAGGTGACAGGCCAAGAGCTTTGCCCATGGGCAGAGAGTGTGACACTGCAGGT